>NC_068308.1:20669500-21322833 GCF_025860055.1 Xyrauchen texanus
CCTGAAAAACAGGACACAAGTAAAAAGGACAGAGAAGGGTGAGAAAGAATGGCATTTGTTGGACTTGCTCATATGATCACACTACTTGTATCTTTATTCCACAAAAATAGCTGAATCATATACAGTAGTACTTACGTAGGAACTTAAAAAGTTGCATGGTCTAGAGAACCTCTTAAAGTATGATTAGACCCTGAAAAACAGGACAGAGAGGAACAACGATTAGATAAATAATAAAATCTATTAAGGACAGATTGTGATTGAATTGTATCACCAAAGACTATTTACTCACTGCATCAATAAAAAGTCACCCACAACACTTCCACAGCAGCAACACTGAACATATCTTAACATATGGAATATGGAAACCTTTAAGAAGTGAAAGGACAGACAGCTGAAGGGTGAGAAAGACTTGCACTTAATGGATTTTTTCAGACGATGACACTACTGGTATGTTTACTCTAGAGAAATGGTTGAATCATATTCTATATAGTACTTACTTAAAATGAACCCACTTCAGGCTTCCAAAATTGACTGACAGTCTGAAACGAAACAATGACAGATTAAGGCTGTAAGAAAACTCTCATATTTATATTATCTAATATTTATTCTATCTACTGTCTTATGCATTAAAACCTATTAAAATGGACACATTCTAAGCATTTTCTGAGCACGTGACTTGTTTGAAGTGAAGATAGATACAAAACCTATTCATTTGACTGTACTTTTAGGCAATAACAATAAAGTTGAATTTAATCTTAACTGAAACATAATTAGGAATGTTTTGATAATTTTATTTCACCCCACCAGGTTACAAAAGCAGCTTTCTCAGCAGGTCACTCTTCTCAGCTACCCTGTCAATGACCATGTCGGAGTCCAATGACATGAGAATGTCCTTTTCAGTGGCCATCAGCATAAACATCTCAAGCCTGTTTCCAGACAGGCTGCTTCGGAGTCTGCTTTTAATTAATTTGAGTGTAGAGAATGTTCTTTCACAGGCAACCTGAGTGAGAGAGAAGGTCAGCAGGTACTTGTATGCCAGCCCAAGGAGACAGTAGGCATCAGACAGCATGTTGAACCGCCTGAGAATTTGATAGCAGCACAGTGGGCAATTTTTGCAAGAATCACAGCTTTTGGTCACAATTTCACTTTCTTCGTCCCATTCTTCAGATCTATCCTTTGCTGTTCTGGTCCTGTAGTCATCTACATGTGATGTCTTAAGCCTTTCCCACTGTCCAGCAAAACTTTTCAGTTCTGACTGAAGGTTATTTACTGTAGCCCTGCTGTCAAATTTCAGGAGACATGTGCTGAGGTTTTGAAGTGCATTACTAGGAAGAGAAACTGTTCTGACCTGTCTAAACTTCCTGGGGTCCAACCATGCCAAATCCGCAACAAGAGGGACATTTGTGACAAATCGTCTGTGGATTGCTTCAATAACTGTGTCCAGGATGGTGTTGTGCACTTTCACCTCATATGTTTTCTCAGCATTGATTTGCAACTCATCTTCAGTCATCTCTCCGGCCATGCGTTTTCTCTTCTTGGCTCTCTTTTCAGGTAGTGCAGCCTCCACTTCCATGTCTGTGTTGTCCTCCCTCTCCTCAAGTTTCTGATTTGTCTGTTTCACAAATGTGTCTGCAGCTGCCTTCACAGTTGGGAAGTCCCTGGCGATACTTTTGAGGCTATCTTGTGTGGCAGTCACCATATGATGGGCAGAGAGAATGTCCATCCCCGTTGACTGGAGGTACTTCGACAGAGGAGTTGTTTGCTCAAACACTCTAAGAAATATCTGCGCTGTTAAGACAGTTTTATGCTTCAAGAGACACTCTTTAAAGCCTTGTGCTTTGGCACGAACAGCTGGCTTTTCTTTTTCCCTCTTTTCAATGGCTTCCAGCATGAGCACTACATCAATGAAGAGGCCATCATCTGGTTTTCCAAAATGTCCAAAGATTTTTTGGAGGACATCATGCTTGGCCCACCACCGTGTCTCACCTATTGGACTGAGGCGTCTGTGTCTTGTCTCTTCTTGGGTTTGTTTCTCCCACAGATTAACCCTGTGATAGGACTCCTTGATGAACACAGCTATGTCATTAAGTAAATTAAAGAGTGATCCACTTTCAATGACACTTTGTGTTGTGTCAGCAAGCACAAGATTAAGTATGTGTGCATAGCACCACACATGCACATGAGTTGGAGACTGGGCAGTCATAAGTGCTGAAAAGCCTTTGTACTGGCCCTGCATATTTGAAGCACCATCTGTTGCATTCCCAATGCACATGGTCTTGTCCAGATTCAGATGCTCTAAAACTCCAGAAAGCAAGTTTACAAAGTACTGCCCCGTGGATGCTTCGCACCTCACTATGGAGACAAGCTTCTCCTCCACAGCCTCAGTAACATACCTGATAATTACCGAACACTGATCATAACCTGTGATGTCTTGGGTTGTGTCCAGCTGAACAGAGAACATCCCAGCTCTCTGGACATCACTGGTGATGCTCTCTTGAATGAAATGGCCAATTGCATCAATCACTGAGTTGACAGTTGTTTTGGAGAGTAGGGTGACGAGAGACCCTCTACCTCTTGATCCACTGGACTGATGCAACTTCTTGCTTTTCTCAATGCAGTCATTCAAATGTTCTCTAAGGCACATATCATACTTGCCTAATAACACAATCAATTCCAGAAAGTTACCATGATCGATAGTGTTATCACCCAAAGTGTATGCAGCCTCATTCTCCACATGCCTATAGCTGAGTCCCCTCTTCCCTAGTACTTTGACCACGTCCACTATACGCTCCAAAACTTGCCGTCTCTTTTTCACTTGTGCTCTGTGAGCTGACAACTGACTGCCAGCAAACAAGCTGCTGATGTTGCCTTTTGAGCACCTTAAGAAAAAAGCTTCAGCACAGGTCTGGTGTGTAGTGTTCTTTTCATGCTCCTCTGTGCGCAGATGTACATGTCGCCAGTCACTCATCCCTGTTATAAATGCGCTGGTGTCAGTCCGCCTTGTAAATGCCAGACACACAAATCAGAACAATAAATGGCGTTCTTTGCAATAAGTAAGCCACTTCCTGCTGGTGCCATCTTTACGGCTGAACACCCTCATCACAACTGCATTGCTGGTGTTCTGCTGTGGGTGGTAATCTAAGAATGCCTGTAATATGGCGGGTTCAGGGCGAGCAAAGTAATCTATGCCCTGGCTCTCACTCTCCTGGTCTTCCAACTCTCTCTCTTGCTCAATCTCTTTCTCTTGCTCCATCTCTCTCTCCTGCCCTTGCATTTCTCTCTCCTGCTCCATCTCTCTCTCCTGCTCTTGCATTTCTCTCTCCTGCTCCATCTCTCTCTCCTGCTCTTGCATTTCTCTCTCCTGCTCCATCTCTCTCTCCTGTTCCATCTCTCTCTCCTGCTCTTGCATTTCTCTCTCCTGCTCCATCTCTCTCTCCTGCTCCATCTCTCTCTCCTGCTCTTGCATTTCTCTCTCCTGCTCTTGCATTTCTCTCTCCTGCTCTTGCATTTCTCTCTCCTGCTCCATCTCTCTCTCCTGCTCTTGCATTTCTCTCTCCTGCTCTTGCATTTCTCTCTCCTGCTCCATCTCTCTCTCCTCCTCTTGCATCTCTCTCTCCTGCTCCATCTCTCTCTCCTGCTCTTCTGTCTCCTCTGTCACAGACTTCTCCACTTGTGATGATGGATCAACCTGGTGTAACATGTAAGAATTGGCACAATTTGTTGAGATTTTGGGGAGTTCCTCAATAACAAGGTGACCAAAGACTACAATAATCAGTGATAAAATTGCCTAATTACTGTTTAATAATATCAAACATAAATGAAATATAATTATTATTATCAATATAACAATAATGTACCAAATGCAATATGTTTATTTTTAACCTTTAATTATTAAAGGTTACAAGTAGGGTGGCCCCATACCATACCATAGTTATAACATCAAGGTCCAAAAATATTTAAAATTGTTTGGAAAAACGCAGACACTAAATAATAACATGGAGGCAGTGGTGGCTCAGTGGTTGAGGCTCATGGTTACTGACCAGAAGGTCGGGGGTTCAAGCCCCAGCACCACCAAGATGCCACTGTTGGGCCCTTGAGCAAGGCACTTAACTCCAGGTTGCTCCGGGGGGATTGTCCCTGTAATAAGTGCACTGTAAGTCGCTTTGGATAAAAGCGTCTGCCAAATGCATAAATGTAAATGTAAACATGGTGGCACACAACAGTGCAGTAGTGGTCAGTTAACTATTTTTGTGAGCTCATCTAAAGTGAGGACTATTTATGCCTTGTAAAGCATTTACAAAGGAGATTTAAATGCTGTTAATAATTTCTCTGTTCTGTATCACTGTGTTGTGTTTGTTTCATTTTTCTGTTTAGAAGATAACTGAGTCTTTAAATCTCCTTTATAAATGCTTTACAAGGCATGAGTAGTCCTCACTTTAGATGAGCTCACAAAAATAGTTAACTGACCACTACTAAATGCTTTATAACTACCTGAATTTACTCCATTTACTTACACTTTCTAAGTGATCTTATGAACCACTGACAACTCTTAAATAACTGGTTTGTAAATAATGCTATACTTCATTTAGAAATTATTAATTAATCATTAACAAAGTATGAAAATACAATTATTAAACACATTATAGATATGCTTATAAATCAAGAAAAAAGCATTTATAGCTGTATTTACAAACTGCTTATTAATGTCTATAAATGCTTTTATAAATGATGAATTAACTGTTTACTCATGCTTACTTAATGATTAATAGCGTGCAGTTATTATAAAGTGTTACCAAAATATCTACCACTAGACCATTTAAGAAGTCAGACAAAACTTTCGGATCATCGATGGATGCATTTATTTACGGGTTGAGAGAGGCTGCACAGTTTGATCAGAGGGCAGCGGGCGCACACCAGGCTGCCGGATGGTGTTGCTAAGACTTGCAATGTATAACTATTATCAGACCTGGCCTCGAGTCACGGCCCCGACTCTCCCGATTGCCACTCCGCCCTTGCTTAGTTATAATCATTTTCGTTCCGCCTCGTCCCTCGTCTCGTCAACGAAAACTCGAAAACGTCTCATCATGTTTTAGTCACCTTAGAGCCAGCCAGCCATTTTTAGCTAGTCATCGTCGCGTTATCGTCATTAAAAAAAGTGTGTCAACTTACCTCAAGTTCAGTTCTGCCACTTGGACCGGCAGCCGCCTCGGGTCTCTCCTCCTCCTGCCTCCCCTTTCCCTCTTCAACCTGCTGCTGGCCTCCATCACTTGCTAATTTTACTGAAGTGGAAGCTCCACTATAGCCACCACCAAACAACTGTGATATTTTAGCACATTTGGCAGCATCTGCCTGAAGGGCTAGTTTCTTTTTTGCCCTAATTTTTTCGGCTCCTCCTTTACGTTTTTTGTTCTCCATTTTTGTTCAGCAGCAATGATATGTGATTGCTGATCCGTTGAAGGGGGAGGGTGCATCTGACCTCCTCGGCTGTAATTGGTCCAGCCCAGAGTCGATCATGACCAATTGGCCAATCCACCACCTTTAATAGTTTATACCGTTGCAAAAAAAAACAAAAAACATTGGCCCACAAAAGAAGAAAAATCACAATCGGTATGCCCGATGTGCGAGTTTTATAGGCTGTTCAGACAAAAAAAAAAAAATAAATGTAAGTATGTAGGCTACCAGCCCACAAAGCACGTCGGCCCACCGGGCAAATGCCCGAAATGCCCGATGGCCAGTCCAGCCCTGGATAGCAGTGGAGTAAAATCACTCTCAAAATGGATTTAACTGTTTTTTACTGTTCTGCAAAGTTGTTTACCTGATATACTGCTTGGATATTGTGACGAGGATGAGAGCATGGCTGGGCCTTGAGGGTGCATGCCTGGCGCTGTGTTGCCCCAATCAGCGGGAGATATAAGGAGCAGCCAGGGATGCTAGAGAGAGGGAGAGAGAGAGATGCACAAAGCTGTCTCTCTCTCTGTGTGTGTGTGTGTGTGTGTGTGTGTGTGTGTGTGTGTGTGTGTGTGTGTGTGTGTGTGTGTGTGTGTGTGTGTGTGTGAAGCAGTGTCTAATTGTGTGCCACTGTAGAGGTATGGATAGCCACCTGGTGGGATAGGTATGAACAGGTAGAGTTTGGTAATACGGAACAGCTGGCCAGGTGTATCACTTGCGTATAGCACCTTTCCCCTCCCCTGAGGCAAAAACGTGCACTTTTACCACCAGTCGAGTTCACAATGTCGTGGACACTGGATGTCCTTCCTCCCTAGCCCTGTGGCTCACGAATTTGGCGGAGGAGTTCGCAGCCAGACCCACTAGGGGTACTAATATGCCCTGTACTTGGATAGGTGCTCCACAGGTGCTGATTACTCCGGTAACCCCCTGTGATGTATTTTCCTCGGTACAGTCTCCCTGTCGGCAGACCCGATTCTTGACCTCAACTTTTGGGCAGGATGTGGTCCCCATGGGGTCTTTTCTCCCTGAAAGAATAGGAAAGGAAAAGAACACCTTCTCTGATGCGTATAATAGCATTAGATGGCCCCAGTCGAATATAATACTCTGTGGAGATAAAACATAGAAAGAAAAGGCAGTGATTGGCACGATCTGTTCCCATGCTAGTTATGTCGCTTCCCACCCTCATGGATGTGGGGAACTACATGATGTCTTTTGGGGCGTGCCATGGGGCGTGCATGCAAATTCCACTCGCCAATTCCCACTGGCCTTTTCTCAAAGATTGAGGTGTTATGGGGCTCCCAAGAGTGACCCCTAGTGTCACTGCATCGACACAACGTCTTGTTCCCTCCATCATGGAACGGAGGTTACGACAGTAACCGAGATGTTTTATGTTCCTTGCCAGAGTCACCTTTGGCTTGCTCACTTTTTTTCTAAATACAATTATTATTTAATTACTTATTTTTATACACACTTCATAATCATATTTAATCAAACTACACAATGATGACTCTTAAGACTTTATAGATATTAGGGTTTCATTTTCTGTTAATGTGTGATTTTCTGTAAAGCTGCTTTGAAACATTCTGTGTTGTGAAAGGCGCCAAAACTACCCCACCCCCAAACAAATCTATTGTATGTTGAAAGTAAAGTTAGGTCAATTGAGCAGTTTAGAAATGTTATACTGAGATTTAACAGCATAATACTTGTAGCTACCTTAAACTGAATATTTGTTACTCACCCATAGCCTATATGTTAATTTTAATTTCACCTATTTCATTGTTGTAAAACTTCCTAAAAAATCATTTCTAACAATTAATTCCAATATTTATAAAAAAAAAAAAATCTTAACTGACAAGATTTATACATACTGTAAGCCTCTGAAATTACAACTAAACTTTACCTGAATCTGTGAGTGTGTACTCACGCAACGTAAGCAATGACGTATATCCGAGTCCGTGATATGGAGGGAAGTTAGCAAGGAAAGGGGATACAATTTTGAAGTGGAACACAGCCAGTGTAGCTTTAAAGGTGCACTCGGTAACTTTTGTCTTTGTGTTAACTTGGACTTACACTGACACCCAGGGCATCATTTAAAATCAATTGCAGTTTCAGATGCCATTGCAGAAATTTAGTATTCACAGTCAGCCATTATTACTTAAATCAATAAGTGAAAGTGTCTAATAACAGGACAGTTACTGAGATTTAGCAAGTAGTATTTGGCTGGTCATGTGATACTAACATGGAAGCCCCTATGTGCGGACCCTCTCCATGTAGAAAAAAAAACTTTTATAAGGTTACTGATATGACTGGAGTCTTCTTTTTAATGTGAGTGGTCATAATTTCCTACATATATTGCAAAATTACAATTCATGTCTTTAGGATTTAAACTTTATTAATGAGAAAAAAATGACTGAATACACCTTTAAGTATTAGCTGGATTGTACAAAAATAGGCATTTGCAGTTATAATAACTAAATTGTGAAATAGACTGTTACCATGATATAAAATTACTTTTACATAAGCACAGTAGTTAAACTCTACCCTTTGTATGTAAAAAATGTGCTCAGTTGCTTTCTGTGTATTCTTCATGAATTTACTTCATTTCAGCTGCTCTAAAAGCACCTCTTAGATTCATACAGACAGGATCATCATAGACATTTTGTAATATGGTGACCAAATCAGACCAGAAACCTGACAACAAATTTGAATTAGAGATGTTTGCAATGATTTACTGGGAGGCTTGCCAGCGAACTGAGATGAATCGTGGATAAAATATACATAAATGTCTGTTTAAGTCAAAGTTGCAATTTCACATGAGGGTCATAAATATAACAACTGCAAGGAAAAAGTCTTGTGACTGAAACAGATGAATTGGTATTATAAAATAAAATAAAAAACATGCAACCTATGCTATTGCCTAAACTACAGCTGAAAAAACTGGCAATCTACTGACAAAGCAGAAAATGCAAACTTCAAAAAATGGAGAATAAAGGCCCAGATATACGTACTTCATATGAAATCGAAGAACATTAAGTTTATCAGTCAGTATTCAACATGAACACCTGTGTGCAAGACCATGGCATGAGATGTTTTTGTTTATTTAATTAGTCCACAAATCAGAAATCAAATCTACTCAAAGAGTCTTAAGTGCCCATTCACTCCATGTGAAGTGCCATCTGTAGAGTAAGCCATTCACACATCTGCACAAAGCTATGCCTCTATCACAATTGTTTTGTCTGTATTTTGCCCATCATTACTCTTTTAATCATACATCTTTGCAGCAGTTTCAGTGACATCATCATGTAATCGGTGCTTATTTTTTATTATTATTATTATTATTATTTTGTGTTAGCACTTTAGTGTCATGAATTCAGAATCTAAACAAGACAAACTAAACATTTCCTACTGCATATGTATTGTCATCATCGAGTGGTTTAAACAACTTTAATGATCTAGTGTGAATTCTACTCACAGAATGAGGCACATAGTCATTGATAACACATTTTAATGTCACACTAGTTAAGGTTTTACATGTACATGTAACAACAACTTTGGAATTATATTTAAATGCTCCTCTATATGCCTCCCACATGTGGCAGGTGTCTAAATGTCCAGGAACAGTATACCCTTGCTCAGCTGTATAGAATGAAGAACACAGAAGAACTTCTCCTGAAGTATATCGGGGCCTTAAATTGTGTCAACCAGCTATCTTCCCCTTTAACTTGCACTGTTTCATTGATAATATTATTTAGTGTTAATAGTCTAAAGTCAGCAAAAAAGGGACTTCCTGAGGACCAACAGATTTTTTTTAACTCCACTCTGAATGATAAATATTAATTAACTGTTGAGTAAAAGCCCCATGCTGGCCCATAATTTAAAGGCCAGACATTTTCCTCATGTACAGGTATATGATAAATATTCAGGCCTGTGTAAAAGTGTAGGTCATTCTTATTAGAATGGGGCTGGTCAGATCTCCATGTCTGGCTTGTTGTTATCATATTAGTGTCTCAAACACTGCTACCAATTTACATGGTAGAATTAAAATCTTTTGCAACCTCCTCCCGAAACCCTTCCTATTTCTGTCAATCTGTGAAATAATACCAGAAAAATGCCAGCCTTTATAACATATTTTTTTCATTGAAGTGTATTACCATGTTCTTCTACAGAGGTTCTAAATTTACAGGCAGTGCATAATGTTTGTTAGACAAATATGTTTTGATCTCCAGTGCACAAACTCTTAAGTCGCTCTGTGGACCACCCATTTAAACGAGGGTCCCAGGCACTGCAACCAACAAATTGATTCACTAACAAAGCAACTCTTTCTTGTTTGCTCTCCCCTATCTGTTGTTCATTGTTGCATACTCAATGTGATGTTTACATGTCTAGGGAGATCCAATTAAAAGTAGCCAGGGGCAATGAGGGCACTGTACAGAACATAGCAGAAGTGCTGCACGCACTACTTACCTTTAAAAGATCTCAAATCAAATGCTCATGTGCTGAGCTTTTACTTTCTCTCTATAAATGAAGGCAGTATGGATTTCTCCATTTGGACATGACAGCCAGTGTAATCAATGAAATCTCCCCTTAACAACCATAAATAAGTTCAGCAGTAGGTCGTGTGGGGACACATATTCATCAGTGCACATGCATACTCACATGAGCACATGCACCTGCTTCAGACAATGTTTTATTTTTTCCTCTAATGAGATTTGGTTTGCACAGTCTTGGTCTCAAAGGCAAGCATACTGTGAGACAAATAGAGAAATAGATTTCACATCAATGAGTTAGTGAGTTATATATCTGACCAGTCCAATGGCTTTCTGTCTCATTCTATTAAAGCAAGCGTTTGCATGCTTTGATGTAGAAATACTGTTAAATAATATTACAGTATTTTTTAAAGCAGGTCGCAAGTTAGATCACAGAGAGAGACATTTTTCTGGACACTGTAAAGTGGCTTTTCTTGTTACCAGGAAGATGCTGGATGCTGAGCAGTACAGTGTAGTGATGTGAGTATGCAGTGGCAAATGTGCTATAAAGAGATCTTACAGTACACCACCCACGACTCACAAGTGGAAAAGCTGCCATTGCTCTTAATCTATGAGATTATATTGAAAAAATTTGCTATCACATTTCTCCCTCTCTCATACACACCTATTCAAACTGAAATTAAAGGATTAGTTCACCTGTGATAATTAACTTTTCATTGACTCCTATGCTGTCTCAAACTTGTAAGATAAATTTTGATAAATGTATTTATATATGTGTTTTTGTCCATACAATGCTAGTCAGTGGGGTCCAAGACTATCAAGCTCCAAAAAGGACATAAAGGCAGTATAAAAGTAATCCATATGACAAAATGTAAATATTGCAATAATTTTAAAGCATTTTAATGCATTTTGCAACTGCATTGCCTAAAGTGTGTGTCATTATTCTTATTTTATGGTTCTTCAGGGCAGAAAAGTGTTAATCAAAAGAACATGAGAATAGAGATATGTGATAATGAGATTTTAAGTCACAGATACTTTGAATGCGCTTTTAGAGTGAACAGGTGACATGTTCTTTGTGCACACGTGGGGCTCATGATGCACTTTGATATTCCAGCTAATAAATGCATGTTTTTTATCCCATTTTACTCCCAATTTTGAATGCCCAATATCCACTACATAGTCGGTCCTCGGGTTGGCAAGGTTACTCACCTCAATCTGGGTGGGGGAGGACGAGTCTCAGTTGCCTCTGCTTCTGAGACCCTCAATGCATGCAATTTATCACGTGGCTCATTGTGCATGACACCACAGAGACTCACAGCATGTTAGGCTTATGCTATTCTCCAAGATCCACGCACAACTTACCAAGTGTTCCATTGAGAGTGAGAACCACTCATATCGACCACGATGAGGTGACCCCATGTGACGCTACCCTCCCTAGTAACCGGGTCAATTTGGTTGCTTAGGAGACCTGGCTGGAATCACTCAGCACACCCTGGATTCGAACTCGCGACTCCAAGGGTGGTAGTCAGCATCGATACTCGCTGAGCTACCCAGGCCCAATAAATGTATGTTCTTAAAACATTTTCCAAACATTACATTGTGGTTGTGGGAACATGAAAATGTCCAGTTGTCTTAAAATTAGTAGAACATTATTTAAGTTTAATAAGGATTGTCCATGAATGTTTTATTTACATAATTTATTACAAACCATAAGATAAAGTTAGCCAAAGTTGTTGGAACGTTCCACGTTAAGTGGGATGTTTTCAACAGTCTCAGAGGGGTTTGTGTGCATTAGAATGCTAAGTGCTGCAGGCTCACACATTTGCACAAATGTAAACATTATTTACCGCTATAGATTATTATACAAATCTAAAAATGTGACACAGTATCACAGAAAAAAGATGACAGCATTTCAACAGTTTTGCAATAAGGAATTGTTAAACACATACTACAATTTCAGTGTTCTGCCATAATACAAACACCAGGTGAAATAAATAATGGAGAGTACTATTGTATAAAACCACTCTAATCCTTAAAATAACAGTAATAATGATTCAGTATTATTTTATAATAATAAACTTGTCTGAGCCACATACAAATTATTCAGTATTATATAATATTCAGCTGGGCTACCAAAAAATAAGTGTGGAATTAAAAATACACACTCACTGAGCACTTTATTTGGAATACCTGTACACCTACTTATTTATGCGATTATCTAATCAGCCAATTGTGTAACAGCATTGCAATTCATAAAATCAAGCAGATACGGTAAGGAGATTCAGTTAATATTCACATCAACCATAAGAATATGGAAAAATATGATCTCAGTGATTTCGACTGTGGCATGAATGTTGGTGACAGATGGGCTGGTTTGATTATTTATGTAACTGCTGATCTCTTGGGATTTTTACATACAACAGCCTCTAGAGTTTACTCAGAATGTTGCCAGAAACAAGAAACCTCCAGTGAGCAGCAGTTCTGTGGTGGGAAATGCCTTGTTGATGAGAAAGGTCAACAGAGAATGGTCAGACTGGTTTGAGCTGACAGAAAGGCTGCTGTTACTCAGATAACCACTCTGTATAATTGTAGTGAGCAGAATGGCATCTCTGAATGAACAACACTTCAAACCTTGAGGCAGATGGGCTACAACAGCACGTCTGGCACTTTATTAGGTATATTGTGCTCCTAATAAAGTGCTCAGTGAGTGTATGTAGGTAAATAATGCTTTTTATTAGGTTACTATGATCACTGTATATGGGTGGTTTATATAATTAAAAAAATTAAACATAATTCTTTCTTGAGTTAATTTAGATAAAAACTGAAGAAAACATGCCTTCATTATTTTTAACTAGATGCATTAAACATTTTTCCTCTATTTGACTTCATATAGTTGAAATGTGATACAGAGATACATCTTACCCCTAATCTGAAATTAGCCCATCCACATTTGTCTACGAAAATCTGATCCGGAGATATAACCTGTCAAAGTTGGCTTTGTGACATTAAATCGAATGTTAAAACGTTTTAAATAATTATTAATAATTGGACTCCAGAGACACTTTCTGCACTGGTTTGGTTCCTAGTGAATGGACTAGGACTAGATCAAATAGCTGCTGAAATATGATTTGGTTGATGGCAGCCATGTTTTTCTAGGTATATGACTGTCCTTATAGACCTTGATGGCACCTTAAACACAAACACAGCTTGCACGTTTTTAAGTCAATCGGCCCAGCCGTACCATAGTTAGATCCATTTGAATTTTTTTAACTTTTATAGCACCACCAAGAGGTGGAGATGCACAATTGTTTTTTTTTGTGTGTGTGTCATTACAATTACATACATATGTGTACCAAAGTTGGTGCCAATATCTGATTCTGTTCAACAGTTATGACTATTTTTGGAAAACTGTCCACGCCCATTACGAACGTTCTGGCATACCGTTTGACTATAAATCAAAATGTCAACATTTCTTTGATAACTTTTCATTTTGGGACACCAGAGAATCTTTCTGCACTGCTTACATTCCTACAACTAGTAATCTTTTAAATAATTGCAAGTATTTATTGAATGTTTTGTTTCCCACCAATGGTCCTTAAGGTAAAGTTGTTCAGAATGAGGAGATTCACATTATGGCATGAATAACGTGTTTCTTTGTGCAACACATACAATGACTACATGCATGTAAAATGCTAGAGCGCCTCCCTGTGGCCAATTTTTGTAAAATTAACAAATAAGTGGATCTGAGAAAATGCTACTTCCGCTTTAAACAAAAAATAACTGTGCTGAATTACAAACTTGAAATTTAACATCAGACATCAGTTAGTTTACCTATTAGTAATTACCTAATTGTACTTAATAATATTATTTACCTAACGTTTTTCATGCCTTGCTGTTTCCTGTCACATCTGCCATAAAGTCCTCTGGGACAAAAGTGTTACTACTGGAGAAAAATTATTCTTTTATTGAATGTTTTAGTGCTCCTGGGAGATGTTTTGGAGGGTCTTTCTTTTAACCTTTGTAGAAGAAAACCCTTTGGATTTTAACAAAGGGAATTATTCAATCTGTTGAGAATCTCATATTACAAAGTGTGTTTGTACATATATGTGTGAGAGAAAGACAGAGAGAAAAGGAGAGGGAGAGAGGGATGGGCAGACAACCAAAATAAATGGCATAAAATATACAGGAGAAAAGGAAGAACCCTTTTTCTTCTATTTCCTTACTGTTGTCTTTGGGGAGCAGGGAGAATTGGAGGCAGGAAATGGGCTGCCGCAGTTTCATCTCAGCGCGGCCAGGATAGTCTGTCAGGTCATCATCACCATGACAAATGCAGGGGAGAAACCAAACAGACAGAGTTAGATCAGTTCACTTTAAGAGAGGCAGGCTCATGAGTTGGAACAGAATGTCCACCCATCAGGTTCATGATTGCTTTCCTCACAAGCATTACTCTCTGTTGCACTGGGCATAAAGCGGGCTTTCAATCCCACATCTCATCCATGTATCTAATGCTACTCTGCTTGTGGGCTCACTGCTCTATGATTTGCACTATGTACATTCATGCAGGACCATGCAAGAGCAATGACGATAAAGGGATAGTTCACCCAAAAATGAAAATTCTCTCATCATTTACTCACCCTGATGCCATCTCAGATGTGTATGACTAATTTTGCTCCTCAAAATTCAAGTGAATGGGTACCAAATTTTGAAGTTCTAAAAGCACATAAAGGCTGCATAAAAGTAATCCATATGACTCCAGTGGTTTAATTAATGTCTTATGAACAAATATAATAAGTGTGGATAAGAAACAGATCTATATTTAAGTCCTGTTTTATTTCACATTATGACCACTTACAGGTGAAGTGAATTGCGTTGATCATCCCATAACAAGGCCACATGTCAAGGTCTGGGTAGATTAGATGTAAGCGAACAATACATTCTCGTAGTCAATGTGTTGAATGCAGGAGAAATTGGCAGGAGTAAAGACCTGAGTGACTTTGACAAGGGCCAGACAAATTGCTATGGCCAGACGATTGGTTCAGAGCATCTCTGAAACGGCAAGGCTTGTGGTGTGCTCAGTCAGCAGTGGTGAGTAACTATCAACAGTGGTGCAAGGAGGGACAAACCACAAACCGCCAATGGGGTGATGGGCACCCAAGGCACATTGATGCTCGAGGGCAACAAAGGTTACCATCTGGTTCGAACCGACTGAAAGTCTACTGTGGCTCAAGTCACAGATCATTTTAATGATGGTTATGGGAGGAATGAGTCACAACACACAGAGCATCGCACCTTGCTGCATATAGGGCTGCATAGCTGCAGACCAGTCAGAGTGCCCATGATGACCCCTGTCCACCAGCCTAAGCACCTACAATGGGCACGCGAGTGTCGGAACTGGACCTTGGAGCAGTGGAAGAAGGTTGCCTGGTCTGATGAGTCCTGTATTCTTTTACATCACACAGACGGCCGTGTGTGCTGGTTACCTGGGGAAGTGATGGCACCAGGATGCACCCTGGCCCCCAAATTTGCTCATCTGTGTATACCTCAAAATGTGGAACTGCTTGGGAGTACACTTTTGTGTTTACAGAAACACAAACCTTTAACTACACATTATTTCATTTCAAATAGAGAATTTTATTTTTATTTTTTTTTTTATGTAGCCCATTAAGAAAACCTTTATTGTTAACTACCCTACTGGATAATTTGAGAGTAGTAATGCAGCAAAATTAACAATAATTCCATTGAAAATCTTCAGTAGACATGAACCCAGTTCTCTTTGCACATTTTTTCTACATTGCCATTCAAATTCAACTTCAGTATTATTGGCATTTGTAATATAGTGTTAATAATTATAATAATAATAGTTAATAATAATAATTAGAGTTTAGCGCAATATATTTAAAAGGTAAATTCTTAACTTCTGGCTTTTATTTTGGCGAATATTCCAGGAAGACCTTTGAGAGTCTGTCTTTATATTTGTATATATTTATATTTTTGTTGGTCTCATCCGATACCCGATCCTGTTAAAAATGTCAGTATCAGAGCCGATGCTGATCCAAATATTGGATCGGTGCATACCTAGTTCAATTTCACACAAATCATTAATAAAAACATCAGATTATAAATTCATAATCTCATAATTTTTGCTCTTTTTCAATGATATCTTATGACACTTATCTCACATTTATAACTCATGACTTGTACAGGTGATACATTTTTGCATTTGCTTTACATGTCTAACTACATTTACAAGCTTCAAATGCAATCAAGATGCGTGGTAGCTAAACTGATGAGTGTTGCACTTGCAATGTGATGGACTGATGAATCCAGAAGAGCATGCGAGACGACATGTGAGACAAAAGCGTCATAGAAGCACTACAAAATAGAATTTTTCATCTCACTTTTGCTTTTACACTATGGGTTAGGTTTAGGTTAGAGGTTTAGGGAATGGACATCGGTTTTGTAAACTCATCTGTTTTGGAGATAATGTTACTCACTTTTAGTGCCACACAGATCAGGCTGTGTTTTTGGTCCTTTTTGGAGCTTGAAAGACAAAATCACTTTTAACTGCTAAAATGTATCACCCTTACAAGTCATGTGGTGTAATAAAAGTGTGTTGATGTCATAAGATGGCACTGAAAATGAGTGAAAAGTATGTGTTTATGAACAGATAATGCTGTTAAATCTTCAGAAATTCTCCTTTTGTGTTCCACAGATAAAATAACAATATACGGGATGCCTACTGGGAGGAAAACAACAGGACAAACAACAGGAGAATATATCATTCAATAATCAAGTTAGTCAGCAGATCCCAGACTCCCTTTTGTTTCTGTTGTGTTAGTTGTAGATGTGTAAGAGTGTGTGTGGTCTTACCGGGTGAAGGGCACTCTGCAGGACTGTCTGCATCTCTGATACAGCTGCTGCGTACCGCAGATGGCATCTGTGGAGAGATGCTGGGATATGCTCTAGACTGACCTCAATGAACACATCTAGAGTACCTGTGTGTGTGTGTGTGTGTGTGTGTGTGTGTGTGTGTGTGTGTGTGTGTGTGTGTGTGTGTGTGTGTGTGTGTGTGTGTGTGTGTGTGTGTGTGTGTGTGTGTCAGACCAGTGTCTCACTGTTGAACATGGTAGTTAACACAGAAAGAACACAGGACAAGGTTTTTGGGAGGGCAGTGGGACTTCAGAAACACACAGACAAACACACACACGTAGACAGGGTTGGGAGGGTTACTTTTGAAATGTATTCCACTACAGATTACAGAATACATGCTGTAAAATGTAATTTGTAACGTATTCCATTAGATTACTCAAGGTCAGTAACACATTCTATTACTTCTTCAGCACTGGTAGATTTTTTCACTTGTTTTGACTATAAAACTAGTACAGTAAGACAAAATACTCATGTTAAAAATACATTCTCTGAAAAAACCTAAATATCTTGTTTCTAAAACTTGATCTTGTTTTAAGGATTTTTAGATATTTTTACAGGAAAACAATCTGAAAATTATTATCAAGAATACTATTTTTGACCTAATATCAAAGGTTTTACTAGAAAAATAAATTATGATCCAACGTGAATTTTCTTGATAAAAACAAATATGAACGTGTCTTGTAACATGTGCATGTAAAATGGCTAGAAATAGCATTTTAGCTCAGTGTAAAGATGACAATTTACACAAGCTTTATTTCTATTTCTTCTGCTCCAAACTTACTTCAAACTTATTTCTCTGTCTGCTAGTATGAATGTAACACATCATGAGAAAGTGTTTCACCGCTGTTCAAATGCACTTTGGATCGCATCATTTATATGTATAAATGTTTCCATCTGAAAGGACTAAATATTAAATTAAACAAATGACAATAAAATGCAAAGTAATCTCTTCAGTATTTAAAATACTTTTTGAATTCTAATTACAAATTATTTAAATTGTAACTGTTATGGAATACGTTTATTTTTTCAATATTTTGTTTTTAAATACGTAATCCCGTTAAATGTATTCTGTTACTCCCCAACCCTGCACGTAGGTGCATTATAACTGGAGAAACAATTACTTTCAAACAGCGCCAGCTGATTCCCAGGGAAAAGATGTCTGCTGTCCGTGCCAAAGTTTTCTGTTGGTCAGACACAAAGCCTAGCCAAACATAATGACATAGTGCTATTGTTCTTCTTATATACTGCAGGTACAAGCGTTCTCCACACACACTGCACAGCCAGTTATTTGTAAAAGGCAGCATGATGTTAGCAAAAGTAGAGAGCCAAGGGAGAGATCAATCACAGAAAGACTATTTGCTGCTACAAAGGCTGTCAGCAAAACCCCTCTCAACAACAAAAAATATATAACATTCTCAAAGTCACAAGTGTCATAATATTTTCTCAATTCTTCGCAAATTACCTTCCCCCGTACAGTTACTCACACATGCAAGAAAATCTACTGGTTTCTGAAACGCACATGGTTAAACGTGATACAGCCTGTAAATGTCTCATCTAAATTCTGGCTCATCTATTTTTCTAGACCTCAGTTTCTGCATGAAGGAAATGGTGTCACCGTCAGGATACTCCACTGCTGCATTGTGAAATCATGTAATAAAAGAGATTTGTTTGTGTGTATGTTTCTTTGTTTCTTTCTCTCACAGTGAGAAGATAAAATAAAAAAATTTGCAGGTTGCCATGGCTCCATTTAAATTCCTCACCTTGAGAAATTGCAATCTCCACTGTGAAAAAACGTAAACCTACAATTATCATCGTGCAACCCCAGTGTGCAGTGTCCTGCTGCCAGTGTCTATTTGTGTTCTGACCAATAACCTATGATTAGATATAATAATTGGGGTGGAGCTGTATGAGTCATTTATATATATATATATATATATATATATATATATATATATATATATATATATATTCCCTTCTGTCGCTCTCTCCACATTGTGTCGGAGAAGCGACACTAGGAGTCTCTCTTGAGCCCGATATTCACCTCTGATCTATGAAAAAAGGCCAATGAGAGTTGGCAGCCAGTATTTGCATGTCCGCCCCGGACATACGGGTATTTAAGCAGCGCAAATACGGGAGTTCATTCAGAAAATTTCTTCGAGCTGATGGTCTGTCTGCAGTTTGCTGCGAGTTACACGCCACTTAAGCGTTCCTGTTTTCCTCTGACGATCTGCATGCTGTTGGATCTTGACGGCGCACAACAGCGGCTTTCTCCTTCTCAGTGCACGGCATGCATTGTTGCCCCTGAGCGCTCGACAGCGCAGACACTTACACACACACACTGTGTATTAAAAGAGTTTTTACTAAAAGAGTAATTTTCTCTAAAAGAGCAAACACAGCGGCGTTGAACGTCCTTTTAAGGGCAGCGTCTTTTCAAGATGCCTTTCCACCCCTGTGTCGTTCCTGGATGCGGTAGAGTGCTCTCTGCTTCAGACGGCCACAGGCGCTGTCTCGTGTGTTTGGGCCACGATCACACCGAGGCGGCGTTGTGGATGGTTCATGTTCTCACTGCGAGAACATGACCATGACCACGTTAGCGATCGCGGCTCGCTTTCAACAGAAAGCAAGCCACCCCAGCTGCACCCGCATTGCTCCTTCTTCCCACGGGATTAAGGACGGTGCGGTTGGCGCTGGAGGCGATTTGAGGCGGCAGCGGGTGCAGTTTCGCCGGGTAGCCCCCGCGAACCTCCCGTTCCCGACACGCTCGCTGGTCTCCGTCCACGCTCGCGGCGATAGCAGCTTCGCCTCACGGCCCGGCTGTCTATCCTCCCGAGTCCGAAGCAGATGAGCTTGCCGCTGCATCGGAGAGTCGCGGTGCCTGATGCCGAGGGTTCCCTGGACTGCCGCTCGGGCCAGCAGGCCCAGGCTGAGGCCGACGCTCAGATGTCCGACATGCTTGCCCGGGCCGCCTTGAGCGTGGGGTTGGACTGGAACCCTCCATCCTCCCCACAGCCTTCTCGGTTGGATGATTGGTTCCTGGGGGCAGCGCCGTTCGCGGCCTCGCATCCCCCGGTCCCTTTCTTCCGGAGGTGCATGATGAGCTGGCGTCTACGTGGAGAGCCCCGCTCTCTGCTCGTCTAGGTGCCACCCGCTCCACTCTCTCCACCCTCGACGGCGAGAGCGCCACGAGTACGACGCGATTCCCCAGGTTGATAGGGCAGTTGCGCACCATCTATGCCCGGTAGCCCTACCTCCTGGCGGGGTCGCCCGTACTCCGTCCAAGCCCTGTAGGACAACATCCTCACTTAACGCGAAGGCCTACACTACGGCTGGATGCGCTGCCTCCGCCCTGCATGCGATGGCCCTCCTGCAAGTCCACCAGGCCAAAGCTCTCAGAAACATGCACGGGGGTGGACCTGATCCTGTTGTGCTGCAGGAACTGCGCTCAGCGACCGACCTCGCCCTGAGAGCGACGAAGGCCACAGCGCAGGCACTCGGACAGACGATGGCCACCCTAGTGGTCCAGGAACGCCATCTTTGGCTCAACCTGGTCGAGATGCGTGAGGCTGACAAAAACCGCTTCCTGGACGCACCTGTCTCCTAGATTGGCCTTTTCGGTGACACCGTCGAGGACTTCGCCCAACAGTTCTCCGCGGTGAAGAAGCAGACGGAGGCCATTTCGCACATCATGCGCCGCCGCTACGGGCCCTGCCCCGTCTGCCCGCCGAGGGCGTCCCCCTGCGAGGAAACCAGCTCCTGCTCCGCCTCAACCCGGGCCCAGCTCTCAGCCCCAGCGTCGAGCACTCCGCAGGCGGCGCACGCCCCCTGTCTCACGAACCCCCTCCAGGACCCGGAAGGCGCCCAAGCGTTCCTGAGACAGCTGACCCAGAGCCGAAGACGTTAGCTCCGAAGGTGGTAAGACCGCTCCGTCCCCGGTGGAGGGCCGGGAGGAGAATCCTTTGTTTTTCATTTGCCACACCCCTGACGGGGGCTGTGGTACCCACATTCTCAATAAAAGAGCTATTTCCTTTGCCTCTGGGTCACCTGGCCCACAAATGCCATTTTCACGGCAATGTGCTTTCAGATCACAACAGTCCCGGTACACGGACGCCGGCGATCCCGCCTTCCGCCTGCCCACGACTGTCCCCTGGCCGGCCGGTTCAGACGAGTCCAGAGGACGCCAACATCAGACCTCCTCCTCAGTCAAGAACCCGCCCCTGCCGGTAGCGGAGCAAGGTAAGTGCTTTGAGTCTATTCTCAGCACCTCAGCCTCAGGCCGCAACGAAGCCACCCGACGCTGCATTACCTGTTCCGCCCGCTGCAAGGCCCCGCCAGGTACGTCCAAAATACTCGTCCCTTTGGTGCCCCTAAGCGCAGAGCTGGTAAGCATGGCTTTCGCTTCCCAACGCATCACGCTGGCTGCACGGACCATTCGACTCAGTTACGCAATTCAGTTTGCCCGGCTCCGCCCCCTTCAGGAGCGTCCGCTTTCCGCAGTACACGGCGAGCACGCCAGTTCCCTGCGCGCGAAATCGCGACCCTCTTAGCCAAGGGCGCGGTAGAGCCCGTCCCTCCAACCGAAATGAGGAAGGGTTTCTACAGCCCTTACTTCATTGTACCCAAGAAAGGCGGCGGCTTACGACCAATCCTGGACTTGCGAGTTTTCAATCGGCCTTGTTAAAACTCCCGTTCAAAATGCTTACGCAGAGAGATATTCTGGCTGGCGTTCAGCATCTAGATTGGTTCGCAGCGGTGGACCTGAAGGACGCGTACTTCCACGTCTCAATTCTGCCACGACACCGACCCTTCCTATGGTTCGCGTTCGACGGCCAGGCGTTTCAGTACAAAGTCCTCCCCTTCGGCCTGTCTCTGTCCCCTCGCGTCTTCACGAAAGTCGCAGAGGCGGCCCTTGCCCCGCTACGAGTAGCCGGCATCCGCATTCTCAACTACCTCGACGACTGGCTCATCCTAGCACACTCTCGAGAGTTACTAATCACACACAGAGACCAGGTGCTCCGGCACCTCAGCCACTTGGGGCTTCAGGTCAACTGGGAAAAGAGCAAGCTCACTCCGGTTCAGAGCATCTCTTTTCTCGGGTTGGAGTTAGACTCAGTCTCAATGACAGCACGTCTCACGAGCGAGCGTGCTCAGTCGGTGCTGGACTGCCTCGCTTCCTTCAAGCCAGGCACAGTGGTCCCTCTAAAACTTTTCCAGAGGCTCCTGGGGCATATGGCGTCCTCCGCGGCGGTCGCGCCGCTGGGGTTGATGCGTATGAGACCACTCCAGCACTGGCTCCAGACTCAAGTCCCGAGACACGCATGGCACCGCGGCACGCATCGGGTAAGGATCACCCCCGCCTGCCTCAAAACACTCCGACCCTGGACAGACCTCTGCTTTTTACGGGCAGGAGTGCCCCTGCAGCAGGTGTCCCGAAGCGTCCTGGTCACAACTGACGCCTCCGGTCCGGGTGGGGTGCCGTGTGCAGCGGGCACGCAGCAGCGGGCCGTTGGAAAGGGGCCCCACTGCGTTGGCACATCAATTGCCTGGAGTTGCTGACCGTCCTTCTTGCTCTCAGGAAGTTCCTCCCATTAGTTCGGGACAAACATGTCCTCGTGAGATCGGACAGCACCACGGTGGTGGCGTACATAAATCGCCAAGGCGGCGACGCTCCGCCACATGTCACAACTTCGCCCGCCGTCTCCTCCTATGGAGCCAGCAGCGACTCAAGTCGCATCCCCGGCAAGCTCAACGTCGTAGCGGACGCGCTATCACGACAACGCCTGCCCGGCGGGAGTGGAGTCTTCACCCCAGTCGGTCCAGCTGATTTGGGAACGGTTTGGCAAGGCCCAGGTAGACCTGTTGCCCGCTCTGGTACGCCCTAACAGAGGCTCCCCTCGGGACAGGCAGCTGGCACACAGCTGGCCCTCGGGGCTCGCGCAAGTACGCATTTCCCCAGTGAGCCTTCTTGCACCGGTGCTGTGCAAGGTCAGGGAGGACGAGGAGCAAGTCACGTTGGTGGCCCCCTACTGGCCCACTCGGACTTGGTTCTCGGAACTCAGGCTCCTCGCGACAGCTCCTCCCTGGCGAATTCCCTGAGAAAGGACCTCCTCTCTCAGGGACGGGGCACGCTCTGGCACCCGCGCCCAGACCTCTGGAACCTCCACGTCTGGTCCCTGGGCGGGACGCGGAAGAGCTAGCCGGCTTAACGGCGACTGTTGTGAATACCATCAACCAAGCCAGAGCTCCTCTACCAGGCACCTTTACGCCCTAAAGTGGCGCTTGTTCGCAGATTGGTGTTCTTCCGAGCCGAAGACCCACAGAGATCGCTGATTAGGTCAGTGCTTCTGTTCCTACAGGAGAGGCTGGACAGGAGGCTGTCCCCGTCCACCCTCAAGGTGTATGTTGCCGCTATCGCCGCCCACCACGATCCTGTAGACGGCAAGTCTTTGGGTAAGCACGACCTGATCCTCAGGTTCCTGAGAGGCGCCCGGAGGTTGAATCCCTCCTGGCCAGGCCTAGTTCCCTCCTGGGATCTCTCGGTAGTCTTGACAGGACTACAGAGACCCCCCTTCGAGCCGCTCGAATCAGTTGGACTCAGGGCCCTCTCTCTTAAGACGGCCCTGCTGATCGCGCTCACCTCCATTAAGAGGGTCGGGGACCTGCAAGCGTTCTCTGTCAGCGACACTTGCCTGGAGTTCGGTCCGGCAGATACGTCTGTGATCCTAAGACCGCTGACCGGGCTATGTGCCCAAGGTTCCTACCACACCATTCGAGATCAGGTAGTGAACCTGCAAGCGCTGCCCCAGGAGGAGGCAGACCCAGCCCTTTCGTTGCTGTGTCCAGTCGCGCGCCCTGCGCATTTACCTGGACCGCACACAGAGCACCAGACGCTCTGAGCAGCTCTTTGTCTGCTTTGGGGGCGGCAGAAAGGGAATGCCGTCTCCAAACAGAGGCTCGCCCACTGGGTTGTCGATGCCATCACACTGGCTTATCACACCCAGGCCGTGCCCCTACCCGTACGGGTCCGAGCTCACTCAACAAGGGGTGTTGCGTCCTCATGGGCACTGGCCAAGGGCACCTCCCTAGCAGACATCTGTAGAGCCGCGGGTTGGGCAACACCCAACACCTTCGCGAGGTTTTACAACCTCCGCGTTGAGTCGGTTGCGTCTCGTGTTTTCTCAGGTCCGAGCCCGTAGAACTCGGTAACACGTAGACCAACCGGCCGGGTGGATCACTTGCGCCCAGCGCCCTTTTCCTGACATCAAGGTAAAGTAGTGCGCCTTCTTCCCAGGGCGCCCCACTCCGAGTCGTGCCCCTGGTCGATTCCTCCCCAGCCCTCCAGGTCCGCGGTTCAGTGGAGGAACTCGCCGACCCAAGCCACCGCGGGTACCCTGATGGCTACCCTGTACTGGTATAGGTGCTCCACAGGTAAAGTAGAAGGCCTCCTGTGCGGATGCCCCCTGTGTGTATTCCCACGGTTCTGTCCCCTTACGAGCGGACCCCCGTGTCTCCCTTAGGCAGTTACATCTGCCCCGTGCCGCGTGTTGTAGCAACTCCCCTTCGAGGCTGGGATCTACCACCGCACCATACTTTCCACACGAGCCCTAAGACGGCCGTGTGGCGTGTCTACCACTTTTCCTCCCCAAGAAAAAGGGCAGGTGTGGTCTCCGCAGGGTCTGGGTAAGACCCCTTCCCTATATGCGTGTAAGGGCCCCGGCCGTGATTGCTCTATGCGAGAAACATAGAGAGAAAAGATGTCCAGCCAGGCTGGCCCGTTCCCATGTTGGCAAACATCGCCTTGTTCCCTCCCAGGGTAACTAGAAGGATCCCGATGTTCAGTATGGGGCATTGGGGAAGGGTACGTGCAGCCGGGTACAGACGATGCGTGGCACTGGATGAATCCCTGCCCGCCTCTGTATCGGCAGTTCACGTACACGGTTCAGCACATGGCAAGATTGGAATGGGTCTCCTAGTGTCGCTTCTCCGACACAACGTGGAGAGAGCGACAGAAGGGGAACGTTTGGTTACGTATGTAACCTCCGTTCCCTGAGGGAGGGAACGACATGTTGTGTCTTTCCTCCGCCATGTCACTGAACCGAGCCACTGTTGTGGCCGGACCATTTCGGCTCCTCAGAAAAATCCTGAATGAACTCCCGTATTTGCGCCGCTTAAATACCCGTATGTCCGGGGGCGGGACATGCAAATACTGGCTGCCAACTCTCATTGGCCTTTTTTCATAGATCAGAGGTGAATATCGGCACTCAAGAGAGACCCCTAGTGTCGCTTCTCTGACACAACGTGTCATTCCCTCCCTCGGGAACGGAGGTTACATACGTAACCAAGCGATATATATATATATATATATATATATATATATATATATATATATATATATATATATATATATACTGTATATATATGGGTCAATATCACTGTAGGGTGCCTTTTGGTGTCCTGAACATAAATAACTAATTTTCCATTATAACTTAACATACAAATGACTATGAAAGGGTGTGTTATATAAGGCTAAGTTTTGTATTCATAACAGTAGCATTACTTGGCTCTTTAGATACATTTTCAAGATTTTCTATAGTTTTGTATAAGAGGATGTATGTTATTTTGCTATGTCCCAGGCACTGCTCATCAAATTTGAATGAGAGTAAAATAGTCAAAATCATATTTATTTTTTATTTATTTTTTCCTATTAATATTTTGTTTAATATGATATTACTCAAATTGAGTGTATTGATCAGTTTATAATAAAAACAATATTTTTATTTAATAAAAAAGAAGAGTTTGTCCATGTCCCTTAAATGGTTGTCCACCCTGTCGTATTGTGGAATCTGCCCCTTTAAGAATAGGCCACCCCCATTAGTGACATCAGGACAACAGATTTTTGTATCTCTTCAGTGGCGGGAAATTCAACTGCTGAGGTGAGTAGCTACTGATTTTACAACTAACACATTTTCTTCATATGAGTTTGCTTACTTGTTTTGCCAAAGCTTAACATGTCCACTCTGTCGGCATAAAATATACTGGAAGTGATTCAAATACAATAATTTCCAAATATGTACGTTTTAATATACCAAATTCTCTTCAACAACCAGACTAACTATATACCTAGTCACAGTTTGTTGTAAGCTAATATGCTAATTGAAGCTCAAAATGTCCACCCTGTCGTTGTTCCAAAATGTCCACCCTGTCGGCCACTTAGACTCGATAGGGTGGACATACACATGACAGGGTGGACATAGCATTCATTTGTTGTTAATATTGCAATTTATAGAAATGTTATATTACATTTTATGGAAACATATAATATAATATAACAAGATAATATTTTGTTATATAAAAAAATATAAAATCACTGCTGTTCTCAGGACATGCCTCTGAGTGCGGCAGAAAGTGCACGGCAATACAGAAAACGCCGGGATGCAAACCCTGAACAAAGAGATGCGTACCTTAAGAAAGAAAGGGATAGATGGAGGAAAGATAGAGATACAGGGAAGAAGAAAGTTATTAATGACCTCACAGAGAGAGGAAAACGTTTACAAAGGAAAAAATGGAAGGAGGCAAAGAAAGCTGCCAGAGCAAAAGCCAGGACAATAGTGGAGTTGCACCAGATGGTGTTGGTGGGGCACTGAAGAGATCAGCAGACAGAGCCATCAAACATGGAGAGGACATCCCAAATGCCTTAATCCCGTATGAAAGACTGAAATCAAACAACTCTTCAGTGGAGTTATTTTACATCAGTGAATATGATGTTGAATCAAAGCCAGAGGTAAGAAAATAACCTAAATGTATACCTTACTTTTTTACAATTACCAACGTATATATACATGTACTTATTCATACGTATCTGCTGAAAGAAAATTCAGAGTATATATACATACAAAATGAATAGTGGATAAAATGAACAGAGCCAGGATTCAAAGTATTGGTTGTAGAACAGCTTAGATGGTATATATCATACATACAACATTATTGTTAAAAGTATTATGTCATTGAATTCTCAAGTTCATACCATCTCTCTTCTCATCACACATCAGATACCTGCCATTGCTCCAATAAAAGGAACAATGAGGGTGCATCAGGTGCTAAGTGTTTCACCAGGCAAACTGAAATACCGGGACATCACATGTCTCTGCAAGAGAGAGGCAGGTATGCTGGATTGTCCCTGTTGCCAGTTAATGGAGGCAACATGGTTATGTTCTTTACTTACAAGCATTTGTCTTACAAGCATTTGATGGCACAACTGAAACCAGATGGCGTCCACAATTCATTGAGGCGAAACACATTGGAGAATGGTGTGTGGTGAATTATGAAGATGAAGCCTATCCTGGCATTATCATTAAAGTGGAGGAGCACAACATTATGGTTAAGTGCATGCACCGGAATGGGATAAATAAATTCTTCTGGCCTAGTCCCAGAGAAGATATTACCTGGTATGCAGACCAACAGATTCTCTGTCTGATTACAGAGCCACTGGGTCTCAATAAACGCTCTGTACAGATAGACAAGGCTTCATGGAGGTATATCGAAGAGCAGTTTAGATGAGCGGAGTTTAGATGAACAGGAATCTGTTCTTTAAAATGACTTATTGCGCGTGTTATTGTTTGTTAATGTATATCCAGATTTCTTTTCAGAAGTGTGTTTCCCTGTTATGTGGTGTTTACATTAGGTTTTTAGTTAATGTAAAACCCAATAGAACCACACTGGAATACATTTAGGCAAGGGTCAACTGAAAGATCGAATCGTGTTCTGAACACAAATGTATATATTTTTTTCTAAATATCAGTTTGGGGCAAGTTGTTCCACATGTTGTAAATGTTACAAATTGACAGAATTTATTTACTACAATATTTCTTGGCCACAAAAAAACAAACTAATTGTTACATTTAATGTACTTGCTTTTTCATGTTTTGTTATTATAATTTTCCTTATGTTAACATTTTGCTGAAAAGACGGGCAGGTTTTTGAACTCCCTGCCTGTTTCATCTCAACCAGAGAGGCCATTCTAAATTCTCGGTTATATCAATGTGATTGAGAATGTAATTATATATTTATTTTTTTAAGTTGAATAAATGTTTCATTGTCATATTTTGTTATGCTTTTTGTGTTCTGCTTTATGTGTCCACTCCGTCATGTGCTTGTCCACCCTGTCATGGGCTCGTCCACCCTGTCATCTTGGTATTTTTAAATAATAATAATAATATTTAAAATAATAATTTAATCATACCTATATAATCCATTGTGCTAGGTGTGGGGGCAATACCATGCAAACAAAAAACTGCATTGAAATAATCAAATATTTCTCCAAATAAGAAAAAATACATGTGCGAATTGTATGAGTTTCTTTAAAAACACATGGTTTACATAAAATCTTTTATGTATTTATAATTTGAAAGCAAACAAATAACCCTGTTTAGGAAAGGGACATCATACCTTTCAGAAAGTATCATTTGTATCTTAATAATGCAATGAAAACATATTTAACATTAATTTATATGTCCACGACAGGGTGGACATATCTATGCTTTATGCTCTAAAAAAATGGCCCATAATTAAAAAAAAAAATTTGTGGGAGCTCAGATAATATATTTATTATAGTATTTGAGTGTCTACTATTATGACATGACATAAAGCGAATGGTAAATTAAAATCAAAATGTGTGAGTATTGTGAGGGTTGAAAGGCACTCTATGGTGATATTGACCCATATGTGCACTACTGGTCAAAAGTTTTGAATATTTCTCATGATCTTAAAAATATTTTGATCTGAAGGTGTATGCTTAAATGTTTGAAATTAGTTTAGTAGACAAAAATATAATTGTGCCACCATATTAATTTATTTCATAATAAAACAAAAATTGTATTAAAATTATTATTATTTTTTTTTTAAATTGATGACTTGGACCAAAATAATAAAGAAAAGCAGCCAATAAGTGCCCAACATAGATGGGAACTCCTTCAATACTGTTTAAAAACCTCAAGAAGTTGATTGAGAAAATGTCGAGACAATGTCCTTCTAGGCAAAGGGTGATTACTTTGAAAATGCCAAAATGTATAACAGTTTTGATTTGAGTCACAACATAATTCCCTTAGTACTATTTATGTAAAAGACTTTATTATAATTTTTTTTTTTTCACATTTTAGAATAATAGTAAATAATGAGTAAGTGCTTCAAAACCTTTGACTGGTAGTGTATATATAGATATATATTACTGCCAGCCAAAAGTTTGGAATAATCAACAGATTTTGCTGTTTCGGAAGGACATTTGTACTTTAATTCACCATAGTGTCATTCAACTTATCACAAAGCATAGTCAGGACATTACTGATGTAATAAACTGCACCATCACAATTATTTCAATTTTTATCAAATCTAGACAGGCCCCATTTCCAGTAGCCATCGCTCCAACACCTTGAGTAATCGTGCTAAATTGCTAATTTGGTTATCATATCAAACACAGTTTAAAGCAATTTGGTTTGTTAAATGAAGCTTAACATTGTCATTGTTTTTGTTTTTGAGTTGCCACAGTATGCAATAGACTGTCATGTCTTAAGGTCAATAGTAGATAAAAAAAAATGGCAAAAAAGAAACATCTTTCTCTAGAAACTCATCAGGCAATCATTGTTTTGAGGAATGAAGGCTATACACTGATTGACATTGCCCCCAAAACATTTATATTGCATACAAAGGTGTATATTACACTCTTCAAAACAAAGGACAACTGGCTTTAAAAAGGACAGAAAGAGACGTGGAAGGCCAGATGTTCAACTAAACAAGAGGATAAGTACATCAGAGTCACTAGTTTGAGAAATAGATGCCTCGCATGTCCTCAGCTGACAGCTTTATTGTATTCTACCTGCTCAACACCAGTTTCATGTACAACAGTAAAGAGAAGACTCAGGGGTACAGGCCTTATGGGAAGAATTGCAAAGACAAATCCTCTTTGAAACAGAAAAACTAAAATAAAAAGTTAGAGTGGGCAAAGTAACACAGACATTGGACAACAGATAATTGGAAAAGAGTGTTATGGATCTTAACCCCATTGAGGTTTTGTGAGATCAGCTAGACTTTAAGGTGTGTGAGAAGTGCCCGACAAGACAGTCACATCTATGGCAAGTGCTGCAGGAAGTGTGGGGTCAAATGTCACCCGAGTATCTGGACAAACTGACAGCTAGAATACCAAGGATCTGCAAAGCTGTCATTGCTGCACGTGAAGGATTTTTTGATGAGAACACTTTGAAGTAGTTAAAGATGTTCTGAATTTTTTTTCCCAAATTGTAATTGTAATTTTTCATGTTATTAATGTCCTGACTATATACTGTGATCAGTTGAATGACACTTTGGTGAATAAAAGTACCAATTCCTTTCCATTAGAGCAAAATATGAAAATGATTCCAAACTTTTGGCTGCCAGTGTATATTAGGAATGTAACAATACACAAATTTCATAATACGATGCATAGCCTCACGATTAGATACAATACTAAATGAGCACTAACAAAATGCCACATGTCTGACAATAGTAACAAAAAGCAGAGCTCAAAGTAACTTAAACAACAGTGCTGCATTTATTTGTTTGATTGTTGAGAAAAACAAATATGATCTTACAATTTCCATGTTTTTCTTGAGAAAATAAGTTTGTACACACTAGTCATTTCTATTTGTACAGCACTTTTCACAATACACATAGTTTCAAAGCAGCTTTATAGCAAATCCTGCCTTGTTGTCTGAAAGCCAGGGGACGAACAAGTATCTGTAGCAAAGAAAAAACTCCTTTCAGTGTTAAAACTCAAGAGGAACCTGACCTCAACTGACCTCTGGTTCTAAGATATATGTACATAATCCTTGACCAAAAACCGATTGGCACACATAATGGTTTTTTTTTTGCCCTCTTGCCCCTGTTTCACTTTGCATGTAAACTTTACCACCGTTATTAATGGCTTATAACATGAGCGCAAGTGTTGTTCTCAAAGCTGTTTACATTTCAAAGTCAAAAGCAGATAATTTTAAGTCTCAGGTAATCGCGGGTTACTTTTGTTGTTGTTTTTTTTAATAAGCTGTTTTTGATAGTTATGACTCATAGCTTTGCAATACGATATTATATTTTTGTTTATTGTAAAGGGCTTGGCTGGCATAATCAGCCTCACAGTGGAAAGCATGTCCACTTCCCACAAGATACTTCAACCCTCCAAGTTCCTGGTGCACTGCAGTTTCCACAAACAGCCCCTTAGTATCTTATCAGCAGTCATATCTGTTACTGCAATCAGCTCCAGGTTAGTAGACAGTTTCTGTTGTATATGCTCTCTTAACCTTACAAGAGAACACGTGGGTAAGGGAAGATTGAATCAGATTTGTAACTTTATGGTCCTGGGCTGATCAAAAAGATCACAGCTGCTGTGATTAGCATCACCCTGAGCTCAGAGGGCCGCCAACATAAAACCCTACACTCCAATCATTTGAAGAGCATATAAAGAACCCGCACCGCATCTAACATTCCAGCCCTACTCTCTCACCTCCCAAATGAGTCTGCCCTTAAAACATGATTTAATATATTTACCACTTCCCAATATGTTAAATTTAAATTAAAGTTATATGCATATTACATGTATCCTCAGGCCTCCCATGACCTTGCCATGAACTCACATAAAGAGAGTGATTTAGACCTGCTGGTTAAGAGTATGCTCCTGTGATTTAGTGTATGCTAAAACATTGAAAGCATGCAGCTACTTTTTTATGCTTTTCATGAAAATTATAATAAATACTTTAAGATAACATTTTTGTTATTTTTTTAAATAACTAGCCTAAACCTGAAAGCAAAACAATGTGACTCATTAATATATGTACACAGTATGTTAATACCTATAATCAGTGTTGGGGAAGCTTCTGTACTTTGAAAATATAGCTTACCAAGCTATAAGCTTTTGATAGTTTAACATTTCTTAAAACATTAAATAAAATGAGTTACTAAAAAATATCTACATCAATTGAAGCTATGTCAAGGGACAAAATAAGAAACAATGTACAGTCACCTCGCCTTAATCGCAAAATAAACCCCAGGACCCCGACGTGTTCCTGAAAGGTTTTATTTTGCTATAATGACTGGCTTATCTGACATTATCCCACTTATTGCACAACTACTTAAAAAATAAATAAATATTTGTATATGAAATATAAATTTGCTGTGAATTTATGTTATTATGTGAGACAAAAGGAATCTAAGAGTCTATAGAAACTAAATTACACCTCTGTTTTTTGTTTTGTATTTTGTTTTTAGCAAAAATGAATGTCTGACTGCTTATTATCCTGCTTATTACAAGACTGCTTGCTAAATAAATAAATGGACATAAAACATTGATTTGAGTAAATATTTTTTTATTAGCTTACTTGTATCGATTGCAAAGCTGGCATCACTTAATCCCTGGACGTTCGGTTGTTATTCAGAAATATCAGACCGCTAGATGACACAATTGACCAATCAAAATAGAGTATTCCAGAGAGCTGTGTTAAGTGCTCTGTTTTGTCAACATGCTTTTTGTATTCTTACAAGATTACAGAGCACACAACACTTGTGCACATTAGTTAAACCGGTAAGAACACTGGTAGAGGTGTTTACATTAGGGAAATTGGGGTAATGGGCAAAAATCTGAATGTGTCTATTTGTTTTTGCTTAAACCGTTTATGATCTTACCCCAATAAAAGAAAAACATTTTAGGCATTAACATGACCTTACACGTTGTCAGCTTATTAAGCATAATCTATATAAAATTGTGCATGTAAACATGTTCAATATAGGTGACAGCATCAACTGGAATACCTAATTAGAAACACTAATAAACAATTAGCAACTTATTAGTGACTAATTAGTCATTTACACTGGCTTCGAACATGGCTCATCCAATCTCAAGAGTCAGAACTGTCCATTTTATAAATATATTCTCACAAAATTATCTTGTGGTGAAATTTAATTCAGCAGGGTAAGATGTTTATAAAACTGTGTATATCATTACAAAAAATTGAGAATTAGCTATTGCATTTCAACAATAAATATTTTTCTATTTTGAAAGATGATTAATTTTTGTTGGAGAGCTGACTCTGTGATCTCTGAGCATGGCTTCAAATAGAATCACGCATATAATAAGGACAAGAGATATGACCCAGCTGAAGCCAAATTGAAGTGACAATGCATATTTCAAAAGACACTGCTCTATTATTCTTTCCTTTTGCTTTGTTTTGCATCCAGGGCATTTGGAGTTTGTTGGAGAGAGCATTGAAACTCATTTTTCTTAGATACTGTTGGCAAATCTAAAGTCTACCACATGGGGACAACTATTTGTCTTTGTCTAATCTCATTTTTTTCTTCTCATCTCCAAGAACCAATAGGTCTATGATAAAAGCATTTGTTTCTGAAAGTTTTTTCTCACTAGAAAAGGACATCTTGTTGTTGCAACCCTTAAAAGGATATGAAGTCTAATTGTACAATAGCATCCACAACTAATCTGTTGACATCACATTAATTACAGTAGCTTTGTGACTTCTAATGTGCAGTCATTGTGAAGAAAGAGCAGTCAATATGTTATTGGATTTGTTTGCCATTTGTTGTGCATTTTAATACCTGTTAGGCTTTTTTGGTGTTGGTATTTGCCTGCTGTTATGTAAAATTATATTATTCAATCACACTTTTTTACAAGGGAACACTTTTTTGTTGTTCCTTCTTTAGCTTACACCCCACTATGTGAGATTCAATAATTCCATTAAAAATAAGCTGTTTTTCAGATTCTGTACTAGGATTGCCACCCAGCATGATCTCATGAAGATTTTGTGACCGTGACAACCTTTTTGCAAAATTAAATTAGGTGCTTCATTGCACGTTTTGCTGCAGTTTCCCAATGAAATATCTAATGAATGGCGCCAAAAGCGAGTGAAATGGTGTCATTTTCAGGAGTTTTTAGTGAGTAAAAGGCACCTAACTAACCTAATACTTTACCTTAAACCTAACCAATTGTGTCCTAAAAGCAAATGAAAGGTGAACAAAAACAGACATTCTCACCCTAAATATACTTCCGGAGAAGTTCTTCCTAATTCTTCATTCAGAGGTAAAAATAATTTATAATATCTGTTGATATTCTGAATACAGACAAAAGAATGATAATATGCTTATAATACTTTAGGCAGATGTATGAATGGCTTTTGCTGCAGGTGGCACATGAGTGAATGGGCACTTGAGAGTATTTGAATATATTTGATTCCTTTTGTAGACTAATTAAAAAAATCTCATGACACGGTCTTGCACGCAGGTGTGTTCACGTTGAATACTGACTGCAAAACTTAAACAATGTAGTAGGTGGAGCTTAAGGTCACACCTACTGATGACGTGGACAGCAAGGTGTTTAACAGCTGGTTAGAAGTTTTCCTAAAAGTTTTCCCAGGTTAGCTGTTCTGAACCACAGAAATGAACTCAAAAACACCTTATTTCTGGCCAGATTATGTTCAAAATTATGTCATACCCGTTCGTTCTTCGATTTCGAATGAAGCCTTAAGCCAACACCTAAGCCTAACTGATAGTGTCAAAAGTAAACGAGAGGTAAACAAAAGAGACTTTACCTTAGCCAAAATTTAAACCTAGTTGAAAGTGACCATGTCATTTAATTTAGCTTCGATGAAACTTTCGTCTCACGTGTCAGCGTGCGTGCTTGGCTGGGCTCAGACTTTATCTTCCGAGTCCGTAGTCTAGCACTCTAACAGGTGAGCTCCTGCACTAGCTAATCACTTAGAAATAAAGTTAACACTTTACAATAAGGTTTCATTCATTACCATTAGTTAATGCATTAGGTGTCCTTAACTAACAATTAACTATATATTTTTTACAGCATGTATTAATCTTTGTTAATATTACTTTTATATTTACTAAAAATACAATTGTTCATTGTTACACTCTAAAATCCTGTTAACTTTACAGCAAAAACTGGTAGCTGTGTTTGCCATAAATTCACAGTAAAGAAATACGGTAACCATGCTTCAGGATTTATGGGACGTAATGTTGATGCCTGTATATTTTACGGTGCATTACCGTCTTTTATTTTATTAAATAATAAACTTGATATTATAACCTTCTGAAACTGTACAAATCTGCTGTACAAAAGGGCACATGATGACATGAAGTTCATCAATATGAGGGCCTTCCTGGAGCAATGACCAATAAGCATGTAGAGACAGTGCTCAGTGTCACTCACACAAAAACTTAAATACAATTTTGAGATTAAAATTATACAATAGACATTAACTAAACTACAACAAATATAACAGAACACCAAAATGTACATAACTGCTATTAAAAATAAGACGAAACATAACTATTCCATATAATATAATGAAATGAACTGGGTCACACAGGGAATTCTGGGAACCCCAGAATTGTACTGAAATTTTTACAATAATTTACTGTAAATAGTACATGTACTGTCTTGTTAAACATAATATACATGTTTACTGTTAATTATATAGAAAATCATACTTTTGACAATATTATAAAAACAAATTTACGTTTTGTAAAACTTCATTTATTGTCTTTTTAAATATATTACACATTTTTACCGTATATTTTATGGTAACTACCCATTAACCAAATTAGCGTTTTTTACTGTAGCATTTTCTTTCACTGTTAAAATTATTTTTTTTTACAGTGTTGCTCATGTTAGTTCATAAACTATTAACTAATGTTAAAGGTGCACTCAGTAACTTTTGTCTTTGTGTCATCTTGGACTTACACTAACACCTAGCGGCTTGGATGCAGCATCATATGAAATCAAAAGTTTTCAGTTTCAGATGCCATTGTAGAAATTTAGTATTTATTGTCAACCTGATTACTTTAATCAATGAGTGAAAGTGTCTAATAACAGGATGGTTTCTGAGATTAAACGAGTTGTATTTGACTGGTCATGTGATTCTAACAATCTAACATTCTAATATCTAACATTGGATTCAAGATTCAACTTGACATGGCTGCCCCCATGTGCGGACCCTGTCCATGTAGAATAAAACAGCTTTTATAAGGTTACTGCTATGACTGGAGTCTTAATTTTAATGTGAGTGGTCATGATTTCCAACATATATTGCAAAATTACAATTCATGTTTTTAGGAGTTTTTAACTCATTTTAACAAATGAACCCAATTGTAAAATGTTACCGGAATAAGTGTGTAAATGTAGGTGGGTCTGTAATACAAGCGTTTTGTATTTCAAATGATGGGCTTGAGTATTTATAATGTCATATTCAACCATACTTGTAATTTGCATGAAAGTGTATAAAATGGACAGTTGTTGTAGCACCTCTAGTGTTAATTATAGACCTTATTCAAGCTAGCACCATCTATGGTTTTTAATGGGAATGACAACAAAGTTGTGAGGGATAGGCATAACATCTCTTCAATGGCACGAACAGTATAACGCTGTATACATCTCCTAGACCACATCTGTTTCTAAAAACTGCAGTAAATCCCATTAAAGAGACCGTAAGTCTATCCCTCACAGCCTCGTTATTATTCCCATTAAAAATCAGAGATAGCACTAGCGTGAATAAGGTCTACAGCAGGAAACTGCGTCAAAACGTACTGTAGAACACGTCACGGAAAACTTAGTTTGCAAAAATGTTGTTCCCCTTCTGTCACTCACTCGACGTTGTGTCGATGCAGTGATACTAGGGGTCACTCTTGGCAGCCCCAAAACACCTCAGATCTGTGAGAAAAGGCTAATGAATATTGGCAAATTAACTTTGCATGCCACTCCCCCGGACATACCGGTAAAAAAGGGAGTTGGAATGTATGATTCATTCAGATTTGGAGCCATTGGAGCGGTTGTGTGTCAGCAAGCTGAATCCCACTGCTGTTCGAATTCACCTCTACAGAAGCGTTTACTGTTGGATATACGTCACATTCCAGCGGCTTTGTCTCCATCTGCACGCATAGTGAAGGGTAAGCCCCTGGGCGCTTCAACAGCGCTAAAAGTGTGTATTACTGATCTAAAGAGTATATTTCCTCTATTAGAGCAAACACATTGATGTGAACTTCTTTTTAATGACATCTCCGCCTCTGACGACCACGATCACTGCCTTACGTGTCTGAGTCGTAATCACGTTGAGGAAGCGTTCGTGGACAGTTCTGCCATTGTGGCATTTCGTATAGGGACCCCTATTGTCACTACATCGACACAACGTCGAGTGAGTGACAGAAGGAGAATGTCTCGGTTACTGTCGTAACCCCTGTTCCCTGATGGAGGGAACGAGACGTCGTGTCTCTCTTGCCACAATGCTGTACTACCCGCTGAAATGTCCGGGACCTTGTCTTGGCTTCTCCGCACAAAACCTGAATGAATCATGCATTCCAGGTCCCTTTTATACCCGTGTGTCCAGGGGCATGGCATGCAAATTCCACTCCACTGATTGGCCTTTTCTCAAAGATCTGAGGTGTTTTGGGGCTCCCAAGAGTGACCCCTAGTATCACTACATCGACACGTCTCGTTCCCGCCATCAGGGAATGGAGGTTACGACAGTAACCAAGACATTATATTAATGTTCATTCTTTGAGACTAGCTTGCTTGCCAACTTTACTTATAAAATATTAATCTTATCATTTATTCTGTCTTTACATTAGGAGCCATTTACTTCAAATGAACTGTGTTCATTACATTAATGAAAAGCATTTAGCATAGGCCTCTGTTTGGAATGCAAGAGCCTGTCCTTTCAGGCATTTAGATTTGCATAGATATTTATCTCAGTCAGCAGTCTGCTGGATAAAGCAGGCTGAAAGCACCCATCTGTCAGAATAAAGGACAGTTTAAAAAAAACTCTTAACACAAACCAGAATATATATTTTCTCTTTGATTTTCTAGTGTTGTTTTTCGATCAGTCAAGGGAGTATTTCAGAGGTCTATAATACCTAGAGTTAGCTATCGGTTAGAATTTCCATTCATCTAAAAAACTTGCTTTGTTGGCTCAAGATCCCCAGAAGTATGTGATTTGAAATCTGCCATTTTGCACATGGGCAATCAGTTCCACATCCAGTCAATCGCCTAGGGCTGGATTTATGAAACTTTTTAACTGACATTTTCTTCTTGATTTCTAACTTTAGAAAAAGGTTATGATTTTGTTTAATGATATCTAGTCGATTTGTCATTAAGTCGCTGTATAGGTGTAAGGGGCATTAAAGATAGATGACCTAACAGTTGTCTTAAATAAAAAAAGCTAAGATGTTTAATGAATTTACTGTTTTGTTTTTTTTAAATGTGACGCATTCTATCATGTTGAGTCGGAAGTCACAATGGGCTGTTTATGTAGAGATATGATTTTAATCCAAAAATCTGTTTTGAAGCTTCTAAATGAGGGTGGATGGATGTGCTGCATATAGCACTCTCTCTCCACAATCTTTAAAACCATAGAAACAATATCTAATGGAAATAATTATATCATTAGAAGGCTGAGACTGTCCTATGGCACCCTTTTGAATGCCCGCCTCTTTCTTTCAGACTTGATATAATTAACAAGCTTCCCAAAGATAAAGTTTTCCTTGCAGTAATTTCCTTGATTAGAACCTCCAACTCTTGTCACTCTTGCCAACTAAAGGTTTAGTTTTTTCCTTTTCCTCCATGTCAAAGTAAAGGTTGTCATACGGTTACCAGCAAGTAAATTATCCTATGACAGTAAATGTTGATAAACAAGCACATATTACTAAATTTACATAAAACAAATATCACAAGGTGCTTGCTACTTAAAAAAAGGTTAATATACAGTTAATATACCTGAAACTGGCACCTGTTTTGTGTATAGTGTCACGACCGGCTCAAAGCCGTGGCAAATGAAATGGAGGACACAATGATTGGGTTGCAAAAAACAAACATTTATTAACATAAATGTTAAAACATAAAAAATAAGAAAACATGGTCATCTGTAATGTTTGTCAGGTGCATGGATGTACAAGTATCAGTAACAGAAAACAAACATCTAAACCAAATAACAAAAAGCCGAGCCCAAATCAAACACAAAATAACCCGGAGAACAGACCCCCCATCTACACTAGCCAGCCTAACTTTTATAGAGGGATGAACAGGTGGACATCGTTCCCTTGATGAGTCTTCTAGCCACACCCACTAGCCCGCCATAGCAAGATGAGTAGAGACTCGTCACACTCTCCCCTAAAAAGAAGAGCACAGGAACTTAAAACACGCCCAAAACCCAAACAAAAACCCCCACTACAAAATTCAAACAGTCCAGTAAGCTGAACTTAGTCCAACTCTAAATTTTCCCCAGTCTTTTCACGCCTCCCGTCCTTCCAGCAACCCCTGCACCTGGGAAGCAAATTAAGAAAAGAACAAAGAGAAAAGACAGGAAAAATTTAACAAATCCTTTGACACTAGACTATATGAATACGGGACAAGGCATCAGCAGTTATGTTCTCTGAACCTTTAATGTGGCGAATATCTAACAGGTATCCCTGTAAAAACAAGCACCACCTCATTAACCTCTGGTTTGGGTTCTGCAACGAGTGAAGAAAAACTAAAGGGTTGTGATCAGTAAAAACCACCAGAGGTCCCTCAGATGAACCCACATACACTTCAAAGTGTTGTAAAGCCCAAATCAACGCAAGCGCCTCCTTTTCAATCACAGAGTAATTAAGTTGATAAGAATTAAACTTTTTAGAAAAGAATCCAACTGGATGATCAATTCCATCTTCATTAGTCTGTAACAGAACGGCACCAGTACCCACATTGCTGGCATCCACTTGCAACTGAAATGCTTGGTCAAATTTTGGAGCTTTCAAAACAGGATCCTCCGTGAAGAAGCATTTTTACCTTTTCAAAGGCTTGCTGACAGCCTGGCGTCCAACAGAAGTCTACTCCACCTCGCAATAAGTTTGTCAGGGGGCCACCACTGTAGAAAAATTTCTACAAAAACAACGATAAAAACCCACTATTCCAAGGAATCGCATCAGTTCTTTCTTTGTGGTAGGCATAGGGTAATTATCAATTGTTTCTACTTTTGCACGGACAGGGCGCACTTGGCCCTGCCCAACCACTTTCCCCAGGTAAACTACTGTGGCCTTGGCAAACTCACATTTTAACAAATTAACGGTCAAATTTGCCTCCACAAATCGATCAAATAGTGCTCTAATTTGAATGAGGTGTTCTTTCCAAGTTTGACTATACACGACTGACGTCATCCAAGTACACAGCGCATCCCTCAAACCTGAAATAACTCGATTCATTAAACGCTGGAAAGTTGCAGGAGCATTTCTCAACCCGAAACTCATAACGTTGTACTGAAAATAATCCTGACGGTAAAATGAAAGCAGAAATCTCACGAGCTCTTTCAGTTAAAGGCACTTGCCAGTAACCCTTTAATAGATCAAACTTGCTAACAAATTTTGCGTTTCCCACCTGATCAATGCAATCCTCAATTCGAGGCAAGGGAAATGAATCAGGTTTTGTTACGGCATTTACCTTTCGGTAATCAGTACAAAATCTGAATGATCCATCAGATTTATTCACCAGCAATGATGGAGAGGCCCAACTAGAAAAAGAAGGTTCAGCGATACCATTTGCCAACATATAGTCAACTTCCTTCTCTAATTGTTGTTTTTTATTCGCAGATACTCGATAGTAGCGCTGATGAATTGGAGGCGAATCTCCCACGTCAATGTCGTGTTCAATAAGACTTGTACGTGACGGAGTGTCGGGAAACAGTGTAATATACTCAAAAATCAAATTAATCAAATCGGTACGCTGCACCTCCGTTAAATGACTAAAACGACCAGGCAAAGAGCTTAGTGCTTCTGAATTATGTAAACGACCCTGAAGAATAGAATCTCCAGGATCAATCTCATCCTGATCCCCACCTATTAGAATTGAAGTTGTTGTTAATTCAGCATCACAGCTCAAAGAACCTGTAAGCAGCACAGATTTAATACCAGAATTAGGTATATCGATGTTGTCTTGACCTATTTTAGTGTCAGCAAAATCTCCAGAACCATAAAAAGGCTTTAACAAATTTACATGACACACTCTGGTCTTCTTTTTCCTATCTGGAGTATTAATCAAATAGTTAAGGTCAGAAATTTGTTGAGCAACAGTGTATGGACCTACAAACTTAGCCTGAAACGGTGATCCCACAATAGGCAAGAGAGCAAGAACTTGATCCCCCGATTGAAATGAACGCAGTTCAGAACGACGATCAAAAAGTCGTTTCATTCGATCTTGTGCTTTACTCAAGGATGCTTTTGCCAATTGGCAGGCTTCAAAAATTCGTCTGCGAAAATCACTCACATATGCTAAAATATTTTTTGGTGGATCAACCTTTTTCCAATCAGCAGCCAAAATAGATAAAAGACCACGCACCTCATGACCAAAAACGAGGTCATTCGGACTAAATCCAGTACTCTCCTGAGCGGCTTCTCGTGCTGACATCATGAGCCAAGGTAACCCAGCTTCCCAATCCCGTTTCATCTGAACACAGTAAGACCTTAGTAAAGACTTTAATGTTTGGTGAAATCTTTCCAGTGCCCCTGACTTTGAGCATGATAAGCACTGGAAAGGTTATGTTGAATATGAAGCTGTTTCAAAACTTGACCAAACAATTTGGAAGTAAAATTACTCCCTGATCAGACTGAATAATTCGTGGTATTCCGAACACCGATATAAACTGAGTCAGTGCTTTTACAACTAACCTTGCGGTTAGCTGAACGTAACGGGTACACAGCTGGATATCTAGTCACTTGGCACATGACCGTAAGCAAATATTCATTCCCTGCCTTTGACCGAGGTAATGGCCCAACACAATCCACAATAAGATGCTCAAAGGGTTTACTAATAGCAGGAATTGGATAGAGAGGGGCAGGTTTCATAGACTGATTCGGTTTTCCAGTAAGCTGACATGTTCGACATAATTTAATATACTTCGATATGTCACGCTTCAATTTTGGCCAAAAAAATGCCTCAAGAGCAATTTGTACGTCTTTTTCACTCCCAAATGTCCAGATTTATCATGTGCCGCTTTTAAAACAAGTTGACGGAGAGACTGAGGGACTACAATTTGTACAACTGGATCACCAATTACAAATTCTCCTTGCGGCACCCACTTTCGGACCAATACACCTTCCTCTAGATAATACCCAGAAGGAAGGTTTACGATTGTGTCATAAGGGACAACTCGATCAAACAATTCAACAAGCTGTAACGTCAGTCTCCTGTCCTTTAATTAGGTCATCGCGTGACACAGACAAGGAGGAAGGAATTTCTAGAGGTGCCCTCAACATCTCTTTAGTTTCAGATGTAACATCAGTAGGTGTTTTACTCATAGACCTGGTTATCACAGCATGACGGAAACCCATTCAAAGAACAGGTAAACATGTCATCCCTTGAGTCAAAAGTCGACCCAGATGGTGTGACGACCAAATGCGGTGAAACATTCTGCCAAACCCGTTCACCAGCCAAATCATTTCCCAGGATTACCTGTACTCCGGTCCACAGGCAAGCAGGAACGTACAGCAACTTCCACTTCTCCCTGGATCAAGTCAGAATGCAAAACAATTTTATGTAAGGGAACAGAGATCACATTCAGACCAATTCCCCTAACCAACACATTGTTCCCAGTGTAAGAGTCGTTTGAAAAAGATAAGATGGACTCTAGGACAAATGTTTCTGATGAACCGGTGTCACGGAGAATTTTGACCGGTATATCTTCCGTGAGAACCTACCAATCTAACAGAACCATCAGTAACAAATGGAGAAAATGTTGAGATACGTGATCGAAAAACTCTTTTGCACATTATTTATTTCTGAGGTAGTCACCGCCAAAACAACGGGTTTCACTGAAGATGACTTAGATTTCAACAACGGACACTCATTCTTCCAGTGACCAAACTCATGACAATAATTGCAGATGTTTTCTCTTTCATTTCCTCCAACAAAGCCAAAACGCTGTTTATCAGGTATACTACCCACATTTTTTGAGCTCTATTAAAATCATGCCCCAATTCTCTCTTAAAGTATTCTCCAGCATTTTTGTAGCCAAAAGAGGTTTTATTAATCAGAGAAAATTCATCGGCCATAATAGCACCCTCATATGCGGTGTCGGGTTTACGCCACTGATGTATATTGCTACCCGCTATGAAACAGAGTTTTTAAACTGTTCAAGCAAGATCAACTCCTTCAAATCATCTAACGCTTTCACGCCAGAAGCTGTACACCAACGATTGAAATGAACTGAAATATCATGCACAAACTCAACAAACGCTTGACTATCGGATTTCCTCCAGGACCTAAATTTTTGTCTATAGGCCTCTGGGACCAACTCGTATGCCCTTAATACTGCATTCTTAACAGTCAAATAGTCCTTAGCGTCCTCTACACTAAGAGACAAATATGCTTCTTGAGCCTTCCCTGTAAAAACCGACTGTAGCATAAGCGTACATTCCTCATCCGCCAATTTCGTGCCTTTGCCACGCGTTCAAACAACAAAAGAACCGCTCAACATCTTTCTCGTCAAATCTTGGGATCAATCTCATATTAGTCGCTACATCAAATTTACACGAAGCCAAATCACGTTCTACTCCTTCCGTTAAATTAAGTTTACCGCCTCTTATCAGATCTAACCGTAACGCTCAAGATCAAGCTTTTGTTGTTGTAACTCTAGTTTAGATATCTCAACGCGATTTTGTGCTTCTAACATTTCTTTTTTCATATCCGTTTGAATTAACAACAATTGTTTTTGTTGGTCAAATGTTAGTTGAGACATTGATGCAGCACTTACAAAACGGAAGCATCTTCCACGGATTTAGACTCCAAAACTCCGTGTTCAGATAGCCCGGTCTTAATCAAAGCTTTAATACTATCTTTTGTACATTTATCTTGACTTGACAAGCTAATTTTGTAATGAGTTGCAAGTTCTACTAGTTGGTCTTTAGTAAAAACATCCAACAGATCTTCAGACGGAGCACTAATAAATTCCTCAACCTTTAAATACATGGTGAAATACAAGCGTATTCGACTACTTAATCCAGACAAAAATGTATATATCTGAGGGGGTAAAAATTGGATAAACAGTTCCTCTAACTAAACCCAGAAACTATCTAAACTTATCCCTAATCTTCGTACAGTTACTTGCAGCGGGTTTTTATACACTGTAAACCAGTGTTTGAAATGGCAACTGATTAACAAATCACCATTACAAAACACGGACGTGTTCCCGAGACAACTGCTCTAGCTGCTTTCACCGCACAAACAAAACAAACTAAAATAAAAAAAATTTTTTTTAAAAAAATCAGAGTATCCCGTTAAGGATACCCTGCTAAACCTAAACAGGGAAAAGCATATCCAACAAGAAACCTCCCCTCAAACATACCAATAGAGTCAGTACTTACCGAAACCCACCTCCCGTGAAATCAGCCAAAAAAAAACAAAAAAAACCAAACAAACCAATCACTATAATCCTCCACGAACTTTCAAGATTCATCAAACATTACTAAGAAAAAAACACATTTAACAAACTAATCATTAGATTAACGAAATCAATTATTAACTAACAAATTAATTATTTAACTAACAAAGTTATGGATCGAGCCCCTACATTTGTCACGACCGCTCAAAGCCGTGGCAAATGAAATGGAGGACACAATGATTGGGTTGCAAAAACAAACATTTATTAACATAAATGTTAAAACATAAAAAATAAGAAAACATGGTCATCTGTAATGTTTGTCAGGTGCATGGATGTACAAGTATCAGTAACAGAAAACAAACATCTAAACCAAATAACAAAAAGCCGAGCCCAAATCAAACACAAAATAACCCGGAGAACAGACCCCCCATCTACACTAGCCAGCCTAACTTTTATAGAGGGATGAACAGGTGGACATCGTTCCCTTGATGAGTCTTCTAGCCACACCCACTAGCCCGCCATAGCAAGATGAGTAGAGACTCGTCACAATAGTTAGATCTGTGGTAATCTGACAGATCCACACTCCTTATCAGCATGCCATTTCATCATCCTTGTCAGGTCACCATTTCTCATAGGGGACTAATATTTTGAAACTGCTCCTTGTCAGGTCAGGAAAGAAAAGAAAGAAAAAAAAATGAAAACACCTATCTGTCTTGCTTTCTCAGAAAACACTGGCCAACAGTGTGGCAAGGCCACCAAATTCCTTGTGTTGGATTCCAAAGAACGATGGTGTAGCAGCTGGGTGTTTGTGTCTTGAATATCAGAGGAGAGGAAGAACTCCCAGCAGTAGCTGTGAGCGCCACTGCTGCCTTCCCAATTAAAACATCAGCAGCAAGCACATTTGTTCTCTGGCTAGATATTTCCTATCAGCAATATGTCACTGCTTGCTCAGCTGCATTCAAAAGTGCATACTGTTAAACTTCCTCGAAGTCACATGTATGAAGTCATTGATATGTTTTGATTGTTAATGGGATAGCTGAACCAAAACTGGAAATTCTGTCAACATTTACTCAACCTCATGTATTCTGAATTTATTCTGTGGAACAAAAAAGGCGATATTAGGCAGAATGGTTGTCTCAGTCAACCTTTGCTTTCATTATAATGAAAGAAGATGCAATGAAAGTGAATGGTGACTTTGTGTTCCACAGAAGAAAGTCATACAGGTTTGGAACAAAATGAGGGTGAGAAAATGTTTCATTATTAGATGAACTATCCCTTTAACTAATATGACCCTTTGATTTTTTCCTTATGGAACTTTGTAAAAAATATATAGTTCCCATCAACTGGCAGATCCCAACACAAAACATTACATAACCTCAGACTACTTGGCGGACTGAGATGAAAAGAACTACAAGAAAAATGATAGTAGAAGAGATGTCATTCAATAAAAGACAGATTGGCCCTAATAGAAGGTCATTTAGATGAAATTAAATGTCTATGGTGAAGGCTGTGTTAAAGGGATGAATTACACTGTAAACCTTCGAGAGGTTCATTCCATTCTTTGGTAGGACAGCTAATAGAATACATAATGATATTTTTTGAATCATGAATTCAATAAGATACTGGAAACATTCCTTAGAAATTCTGGTCTGTGCTGACATGATAGCAACACATATTCTTGCTTTATTGGCAAACTGTAGAAAATGAGTAGACTGTCACTATAAAAGGATGCATATGGTCATCAACAATAATCATGTATGTCGTGCCATTGAACTCAATTGGCTTTTAAGGGGTCAATTGGTTTAAAGAAAATATTCCCCACTCCATCATCAGCCTGAGACTTTGACGCAAGGCACATGTTGACAGCAAGGCAACAATAACTAAAATAATGTGTTATAATTATTTGTTATTCATATGGATCCACTTAAAAGGAATGTTCCATGTTCAATACAAGTTCAGCTCAATCGACAGTATTTGTGACATAATATTGATTACCACAAAAATTTATTTTGACTTGTCCCTCCTTTTCTTTAAAGAAAGGAAAATCTTGTGTAAAAAGCTCTTCGTTCGGGGCAATGGAGGAGTCAGGAGACAGCGAATCAGGTTCAAGGTCAGTCTTTAATTTCTTCAGCTTCACACACAAACACAATTGACGGTCACTGTCGAATAATAAGGGATAAACAAAGGAAAGCACTATCAGCTTGTCGGTCACTCTCTCTCACACACAGTGCAGATTTTACCATAAGGAAGGCCTGTTGGCATGACTCTGTCCACTGGACCGGATCGGGGGCCCCCTTTTTAGTAAGGTCAGTCAGCGGGCTGGTGACATCAGAATAACTAGGCACAAACCTTCGGTAGTAGCCAGCCAGCCCCAAAAACTGCCTTACCCCTTTTTTGGTCTTGGGTGCCGGGCAGACTGAGATCGTTGCGGTTTTGTCAACCTGTGGACGCACCTGCCGTGAGCCAAGTGGAACCCCAGATACCTAAATTCCACCAGCCCAATTGTAAACTTCTTTTGGATTGGCCTTGAGTCCCACCTGTCTCAGCGCTCTCAGGACAGCCCTCAGATGTTGCATATTGCATATTATGATTTCATCTAGATATGCGGCGGCATACGCCGTGTGCGGTCTGAGGATCTTGTCCATAAGGGACTGAAACGTGGCCGGGGCTCCAAACAAACTGAATGGAAGTGTCACAAATTGGTGTAATCCGAACGGTGTGGAAAAATAAGTTTTTTCTCGGGACATTGAAGTTAACTGCAATTTGGACACCACGTTTACTTTCCAATAGTCAACACAGAAACAGACCGAGCCGTCGTCTTCGGTACCAGAACTACCGTGCTGGCCCAATCGCTGTGCGACTCTTGTATTACGCCCATTTCGAGCATTGCCTCTAATTCTTCCTTAACAATCTACGAACCACCACACCCGGGGTGGTCTCGATATGGTGTTCTATAAGGTTAGTGTGACCGGGCAGAAGAGAAAACACATCTGCGAATTCCGCTTGCAGTCTCACAACATCTGTCAGCTGCGACAGTGAGAGGTGGTCTCCGCAAGGGACCGGGGTGAATGAACTTGATTTGGGAGATACCTCCGGCCCGAGCTCCGCCCTCTCCGGAACCGCCTTCGCCAAGGCTATAGTTACCGCCTCCCTCCATGGTTTGAGGAGGTTGAGGTGGTAGGTTTGACGTGACCTTCTCCTATCCTTTCACTTAACCTCATAATTGAGATCTCCAACTCGTCGTGTGACCTCAAAGGGTCCTTGCCGCTTGCCGAGTAATTTGGAGCTTGAGGTGGGCAGCAATACAAGCACTTTATCTCCCTGTGCGAATTCCCATAGTCGAGTGCCCCTGTCGTACAGTCAGCATTGGCGTTCTTGTGCTTGGAGCAAATTATCCTGTGTTACCTGTCCCAAAGTGTGGAGTTTTTCTCTAAGGTCAAGAACGTATTGAATTAGATTTTTACTATCCAAAGGTCCTTCCTCCCAAGCTTCCCATATGACGTCCCCGTGGCCGGCACCCATACAGTAGCTCAAACGGGGAAAAGCCGGTGGAGGCTTGCGGTACCTCCCGTACTGCAAACAGCAGGGGTTCTAGCCACTTATCCCAGTTTTTAGCATCTTCGTGTCCAAACTTACGGATCATGTTTTTAAGGTCTTATTAAATCGTTTGACCAGTCCGTCAGTTTGCGGGTGATAAACGCTGGTGCGAATTGACTTAATGCCTAATAATTCATATAGTTTGAAAATTGTACGTGACATGAATTTTGTGCCTTGATCAGTGAGGATTTCCTTTGGAATTCCCACCCGGGAGATGATTTTGAAGAGTGCTTCCACAACACTGCGTGCTGAGATGTTGCGTAGAGGCACTGCTTCCGGATATCGCGTTGCATAGTCCACCAGAACTAACACAAAGTGATGCCCGCGTGCAGTCTTCTCTAATGGCCAGACGAGATCCATTCCAATTCTGTCGAAGGGGATCTCGATCAATGGCGCTTTTGGGGTGGCCGGTGGGTTCACCAACTGACATTCCTGGCACGCCGCACACCAAGAGTGTTTCCCGATGGCTCTTCAGTACTAACAGCTGAGTTGTAATCTCTTTGGTTTGAGGATCCTGCGTCACTCGATACAACCGCTCTTTGATAATAGAAAAGTACAGGTATGTTAGCGCAAGACTGGGCTGGAGCTGTTGACCATCAATTACTTTCACTTGGTCGAAGGAGTGCTTGAGGGACTCGTCACGGGACTGCTTCAGAGGGAAGTACCCCTCAGGAAATCCCCTGAGAATGGGAATTCCCTCGTCTGTGTCATCCAATCAACATTGACGGCCCTGGCACAGAGGCCCAGCCATAGTATCGCACGTCACACCCCAAACCACTACTTTACAGGACCCATCCACACACATTACCCTCAGTAGATTTTTAAAACCGGGCCAATTGTTTCCCAGAATTAGTGGATGGGTGAGGCGGGAATTAACCGCAGCCTCGACTCTATGCCTTTTTCCCCTGAATCGTATCTCAATGGTAACCACTGGATACTCTGAATGTCACCATGCACACACTTCACCCTCACCGGTTTATTTTTATCCAATGCCCCGCCTTGCACCAAGCGTTAGTAGATCGAGGTTTGAGAACAACCTGTATCCACCAAAGCTTGATGTGTATACCCCTTCACCCTTACCGGTATACGATACATCCCTACCCAATCGGAGGCAGCCTGTGGAGCATCGGGGATCCGAACCAGTGTCCATCACTGGCACCGCTACTGGCTGTGTCCGGTTTCCCCGCAGCACCACTCATGGGGGCGGCCGTGCCAACCTGCGGTGGGGGGAGGGGGTTTGTTAGCAGAGAGAGACAGGGGGGTTTGGAGAGACAGACAAGGGAAAGACAGGGGTCGGGGTCTGGGCAGGCCTCCCCACCTCCGACGAGCCGGAATTGGGCGGGAGTGAGGGGGAACTGGGGGGAGGGGAGGGAAAATAAGACACGGGGGTGGAGAGAAAGAAGAGAGAGAAGATGCTGCTTCCTGGGAACGATGCCATGTAGTCAACTGCCAGCTGAACGGCGACGCAGGGCGGTGGCACTGGACCCACTCGGACATGCCTTGGGGAAGTCGGGATACGATCTGTTCCAGAACCACCATGTTGACCATTTCCACAATGCCGCTGGTTCCCCCCACCAGCAGCCATTACCGACAGGCGTCGCAGAGCTGCTGCGCAAAAGCAAACCGGTGGCCGTCCTTCCGGAAGCTCAACGAGAGGAACTGCTGCTGACTCTGCACCGGAGTCCGACCGACCCGTTGCTGGACGCCAGCTGCGCCTCCCCGGAAAGCAGGGGCAATAGGCAGGCTGCCCACTGATCGGGAGGCCACCTCCATACCTCCGCAGTTTTCTCGAAAAGGTCGAGGAAGGCCTCCGGATCAAAAATAAGGGATAAACAAAGGAAAGCACTATCTTTCTCAGTAGGTCACTCTCTCTGTCTATCTCTTTGGACACTCAGTGTGCCTTTTATTTCTCCCTCAGCACTATAACAAGAGACAGGTGTTAGGGTTAATTATGGACCAGGTGACATGCCTTACCGCTCTCGCTCTCCCGCAGACCGACACATGACCACATCCCCATGCTACATCTTGGTTCCAGTGAAACACTTCAAAGGAAGTAAATTTTTTTACATTAAAACACTCACTGTTTCAAAAGTATAGCTATAAAGGATATGCATGTAAAAAATACTTAATAACCTTTTCCATTTAAAGTTATAGCCAATTTTACAACTTCATTACCATGATGATGTTGTGTCAAAAAACCCTAAAACGACTGTAAAATGACAATTTAAACAACTTTACAGGCCAAGTTTTAACAGAATAATTACTGCAAGTGCTTTCATAAATTCTAAGCTTCAAATGTCTGTGTTTAAACCCTCTTAAAATTGGCCACATTCACTTCAGTTGTAAGTGCCTCATTGAAACCCAGATTTATGCTTTTTTTTTTTTTTTTTTTGGTGTGGTAATCAACATTATGCCACAAATGCAGTCGATTGAGCTTAACTTGGTTTGAACCTGGAACATTCCTTTAAGATTCAACATGGAACACGTTCAGTGATGCCCTTCTTCATAGCACTGTAGTACATCTCTCATTAACAAGGCAGGTACACATTTGATTCCAAGAGATCAGCAATTTCTGAGATATTCTACTACTGTCTGGCACCAAGAATCATTACATGCTGATCATTGTCATTTAGATCATATTTTTTGCCCATTATGTAATTTGTTTCGAACAGCAAATTTACCTCTTACTCATGCTTTTACGTATACTGTTGCTGCCTCATGACTGACTGAAATCAAATGACCATCCAAACACTACTTGCTTTGTATCAGTAATCCCCCTATTATTGGACACTTTCACTCACATAATACATCAATCATGGCTGACAGCTAATTCTGCAGTCCCACTATGGCATCGGTAACTGCGAACCATTGCTTTTGTATGATGCTGTATCCATGCTGCTAAGTGTGGCCAGTGTACCTTTACATTGTGCTTTGGAACTGGGTATGTAAAATTACTTTGGACACTACAAAAATGCAAACAATACAGCTTTTATGTAGTATTATTTAGTATTGAGCAAGAAGTCAATCTGTGATGAATAGATCCTTTATTGGTCAAACGTCTTTTTGTTTTATGAATTCACAGATCAGAGCTTAACAAACATGGACTTCGGTATGCAGAGAAGACAAAATGTCTTTAAACAAGCTTGTGTTTCATTTCAACCATGTTCATATACATATAAATGAAAATTAATGGAGTGCAAAGTATAGTGTGGCTGCACCTTTAATGGGCAGGTGTACCTAATAAATTGGGAACTTAGTGTGCAACCTACAATAAGTGTGCAACCTGAGTAACTCATATTCTGAATGCACTGAATTTAACAGATACAATCACTGAACACTTTATAAGGAATACCTGTACAACTATTTATTCATGTAATTATATAATCAGCCAATTGTGTGGTAACAGTGCAATGTATAAAATAATGCAGATAGGGGTCAGGAGCTTCAGTTAATGTTCACATCAACCATCTGAATGGGGAAAAAAATATGATCTCAGTGGTTTGGACTGTGGCATGATTGTTGGTGCAAGACAGTCTGATTTTAGAATTTCTGTAACTGCTGATCTCCTGGGATTTTCACACACAACAGTCTTTAGAGATTACTCAGAATGTTGCCAAAACATAAAAACATCCAGTAAGCGGCAGTTCTGCAGATGGAAATGCCTTGTTGATGAGAGAGGTCAACAGAGAATGGCCAGACTGGTTTGAGTTGACAGAAAGGCTATGGTAACTCAGATAACCACTCTGTACAAGTGTAGTGAGCAGAATTGCACCTCAGAATGCACAACATGTCAAACCTTGAGGCTGATGGGATACAACAGCAGAAGACCACATCTGGCACTTTATTAGGACCATAGTGTTCCTAATAAAGTGCTCAGTGAGTGTATTTTTAAGCAAAATTACCTGGACAGCAAAGAAATGTAATCTGAAACAGAGAAACAGACACCTACACAAACTATAAACAAACACATGTCACAAACTACAAGACTGCTGGCAATTAAACATCTGTACTTTAACATCATTACTAATGTTGGATGCTCTAACAATATACAGTAGGTGGCCATCTCAACTGAAAATCAGATTTTATTGTATTTTTTTATGTACTGAAAGTAAAAATAAGATTTCATTGTAATTTGACATGCAATCAGTTTTCACAGAGCTACAAAATTGACATTCTAGAGGGGAAAGCATTTGCGTATAAATTGCAGCAGTGCATAATGCATCATATCATGAACAAGATGAACGATTATCGATGAATGAATCAAACTCACTTAGAATTCTGACAATTCCTGAGATGGTTTTACACACATCATTTATTTTTATTATACCCCTGTATGTGGGAAGAGACTAAAAGAACATTAAAATTGCTTACAATACATTTTACTTCTTCATCTTGTCTGCACCCGGAGTACGGATAATTGTAACATTTAATCAAAGTAACATTAGTAATTCACAACTATAACTTAATTCACAATGCACTAACAATATCCATATCATGTCCATGTATCTGCCCAAATAATTTCATCTTTTGAACTTCATATTAAAGTGTAAATGAGGAGTAGAATTTTCCATATCAAATTGTCTTGATTGTTCCATTTAAATGTAATCTAATTGTATATTGTATACGATAAAGAGCTGAGCTTTATAATGTTAAAATATGTCTAGTGTTTGAGGATGTTTTGTATTGATCTACGTTCATGTGTACACATACATATACATCCACATTACCAGTATTTATATAACTTTTTACAATTATACAACTCCATTAAGTTATAAATTTAACTGACATGGGTAATGACTACTGACCTGTAAGAGATATTTGAGGCAGAAGTTAAAAGCTTTATGCTAAAAGTTTTCTGAGTAAAGGAGCAAAATCCCTGTTGTATTGCTGGTCCACATCTGATCGTCAACTGCACAGATAATTGGTCCACACCTTGATTCAGTTGTGTTGCAATGTTTTATTTATTTTTTGGCCACAAATTTCTCATGGTTTAATAACTAATAATTTCCATGAACTGAATTATATTAACCGGTAAACCTTATTGTAAACATCCTTATCTGTAGCAACTGAGTAACAATAGCCAGTAATTCCCAATTAAATCTAATCATGTGTATCTCCTAACTTTTGGGCCTAGGCTTATTCAGGGCTTGGGCCCCAGAAGATTGCTTCAATCAATACCGTTGCTTTGCATGCCATCAGTGTCTCTTCCGTGCATTTCCTGTTATATTCACAGACAAAGTGAGAGTAGTTTTTTTTAGCATAGTTACTAGCAGAGATAATATCCAGTTTATATAGTATGCAAGGTCTGTGCATTGTACACTGAAAAAAAAAAAAACTTTCTTTGTTTTTATCATTCTATTTCCCATGCTAAAAGATTTTGCTTTTTAATACAACTAAATATGGTTGGGTAGGTGGATGGATGGATGATAGAATGAATACATGTGTCTAATGGTCCTTAAACTGGAAACGGAAAACTGTTACTTTTAACATAAAACAAGAAAGTAAATCCACAAAACTCCCAAAAAGAAATCGGTTAGGTTACGGATGTAACCTATGTTCCCTGATGGAGGGAACGAGATGTTGTGTCGAAGAAGCGACACTAGGGTTCTCTCTTGAGAGCCTTTTGCATCTCTGATCTATGAGAAAGGCCAATGAGAAATTGGCAGACAGAAATTGCATGTCCCGCCCCTGGACATATGGGTATAAAGGGAGGGAAATGCATCTGTTTCATTCAAGATTTTTCTGAGGAGCCGACAATGAGGTTCGGCCTCAACAGTGGCTCGGTTCAGCGATGTGGCCGGGAGGACACAACGTCTCGTTCCCTCCATCAGGGAACGGAGATTACATCCGTAACCTAGATGTTCCCCGTCTGTCGCTAATTTCGACATTGTGTCGAAGAAGCAACACTAGGGGTCCAATTTAAATCACGCCATGCGCTGAGCTGTGTACGTGTACTGCTGACACAGAAACGGGCAGGTATTTTATGTGCCAAAGTGACCAGCTGTGCCAGGCTGCACGTACCCTTCCCCAACACCCCATAAAATCGTCAAAGCCTTCTGATTTTTTACCCCAGAGAGGAGGGAACAAGGCGACGTGCCAAGCATGGAAGCAGGCTGCGCCAGCAAGCGCAAGCGGCTGGGGCCATCTTAACGCTATCATACGCATCGGGGAAGGCAACCTTTCCCAGTTTTTCTATTCTTTCAGGGGGGAAAGACCCTTCGGAGACCACACCTGCCCAGACTGGAGGAAGTAAAGTGTGGTGAAATACATCACATGGGCGGAAGGAGTTGCTACAAACACGGCGACCGGGGGTCCATGAGGACTGACCAAGGGAGACACAGGTCCGCTCGCAAGGGGACCGTACCGTGGAAAATACACACAGGGGTAAAAGGAGGGCACGGCTTGGGGCCAACATAAACGCTGTGCCCGGCCTGAACGCGGGGAGGAATTTCAGTACTTACTGCGCGCGCTCGTTGGTGAAGCGTGCTAACATTGATACTGAGTCTAACTCCATGCCGAGAAAAGAGATGCTCTGAGCCGGGGTGAGCTTGCTCTTTTCCCAGTTGACGTGAAGCCCTAAACTATGTGGGCGTATAGTATGAGCCAGTCGTCGAGGTGGTTGAGAATGCAGAAGCCTGCTTCCCGAAGCGGGGCAAGGGCTGCCTCTGCGACCTTCGTGAAGACACGAGGGGACAGGGACATGCCGAAGGGGAGGATCTTGTACTGATATGCCTTCGAAAGCGAACCGTAGAAAGGGTCGATGTCGAGGCAATATTGAGAAGTGGAAGTACGCATCCATCAGGTCTACCGCTATCTAGATGCCAGACACAAGTTAGAATGTGTCTTTGCGTGAGCATTTTGAATGGGAGTTTGTGCAAGGCCTGGTTGAAAACTCGCAAGTACAAGATCCAGGAACTACACAGGGGCAGAAGGGCATCTTTATAAAGACACATCCTGAAAGGACGTTTTTATATTGCTCTTTTAGAGAAAATAACTCTTGTAGAGAAATAAACTCTTTTACTGCGCTGTCGAAGCGCCCAGAGGCAAAGCTGCACTGCCAGGCAGAGAAGGAGGGAGATGCTGATATGTGCCGTAGATCCAACAGCAATCGCTCAGAGATGGGAGGAAACAGACAGTGACTCGCAGCTCGCTGCATACACAACCAGTCAGCTCCAAAGAAAATTTCTGAATGAAACAGAAGCATTTCTCTTTATACCCTATGTCCGGGGCGAAACATGCAAATTCTGTCTGCCAATTTCTCATTGGCCTTTTCTCATAGATCAGAGATGCAAAAGGCTCTCAAGAAAGAACCCTAGTGTCGCTTCTTCGACACAACGTCGAAGTGAGCGACAGACAGGGAACAGAGAAATTCATGATGAAATTCTAGTCAATAAATGCTGTGTGAATTGAAGGAGATCTAATCCATGAATGAGAGACCATGCTGATCAACATTCTCATTATGAAGTTGAGCTGAAGTAATTGGATTCTCTGTTAATATGTTAACTTTTAGTCCTTTTGTAAAACAACGTGTGGCTGTAATTTTTCAAAGGTTTTGCGCAAGTATTCACATTCAACTTTTACAAGTTAGTTCAGAAGAAGAGTTTAACCTTTACTTTGCATCATCAGACTTTGCACCTTAAATGATAACTTCAATCAGGATATGGGCTGTTGTTTTGTAATAGTTTTAAAGGGTAAAATTAGCAACTGAATTCCAGAAGGACAACAGCAACATTATCCTCTTTAATGGGAGCGCACCAAGTCTCGCTAAGATAATTACATCATTATCTGTCTATCAATCACCATTTGGTGTTAGGAAAATTACATAAATCCCAAAGCTCAGGATATATGAAGTATTTCACATACCCTGAATCATTTACCAGCTTGGGTATTTGAATAAAACTAAAGATTAATGTTTGATGAAAAAGCCTCACTTCATCTCCACATTTAAGAAGTTCACTGAAAAGCAAGAGGCTCTTGATGAAAAAAAGAAAGAAAAAAAAGAATGAACGTCCATTTTTTCATTTTCTGCAATGCCAACTTTCCTCACTTTCACATAGAAAGGAAAAGGATTTACAATGCAGCATTTCTTTGTTTTTTGCCATTTTAATGGGAATACTGGAGGAGTGTCTTTCCTGTCATATTTTGAATGCACTTACATATATATCTCAAAGTTATTAATTTCAAATATTCAGACATTTCTAAAGAAATGCATGAAAACTAAAGGACCTGCAGCAATTAGACAATAAGCAGATTCATCGACCTTAGTGTCTTGCTGCAAACCCTGTTCAAAGCAATCATTAATAAAGGTCACAGAACAAAAAGCTTTTTTTCCCCTAGTTCTTCTTGACAATGCATGTTTTCAACTTATGAAATGCAATAAATTAATTAATAAATTAAGCTACATTTTTCAAAATATTTTTTGAAAGTCAATTCAAATGTATTAGAAAAACATGCAATTTATAGTTTCATTCTTTTTCTATATACAATATTCGTATAGATTTTCAGGCTGTACAGTGGTCCCAAAAAGTATTTGGACACTTCATCCACACTTAAGTGTCCAAACATTGGTGGAACATGTAATTAGTCCAAGGAATTGAGTTAAGAATTAGAATTTCCCAAAAATGTATAATTCTCCCATAATTTGCTCACCCTAATGCCATATTAAACTTGTTTGACATTTTTTCCTTTAGTAAAACTACGATATTTTTATGGAAATATGATGTGAATATTTCCAGACAATGCAGGTCAATTCGGTCCAACACTCGGCCGACCTGCCGAGGCATTGACTCTACATGACCCCTGAAGGTGTCCTGTGGTATCTGGCACCAAGCATTAGCAGCAGATCCTTTAAGTCCTGTAAATTGCGAGGTGGAGCCACCATGGATCGGACTTGTTAGTCCAGCACATCCCACAGATGCTCACTCGGCTTGAGATCTGGGGAATTTGGAGGCTAGGGCAACACCTTGAACTCTTCATTATGTTCCTCAAACCATTCCTGAACAATGTGTGCAGTGTCAGGCACATTATCCTGCTGAAAGAGGCCACTGCCATCAGGGTATACCAAAGCCATGAAGGGGTGTACCTGGTCTGCAATGATGTTTAGGTAGTTGGCATGTCAGATTGACATCCACATGAATGACTGGACACAGGATATCCCAGTAGAACATTACCCACAGCATCACACTCCCTCCAACGGCTTGTCGCCTTCCCACATTCCCCAGGTAAATGACGCACACGTACACGGCTGTCCACGTGATATAAATGAAAACAGGACTCATTGCACCAGGTGACCTTCTTCCAGTGCTCCACGGTCCAGTTCTGACACTCGTGTGCCCATTGTAGGCGCTTTTGACGGTGGTCATGGGTCATCATGGGCACTCATGGGCACTCTGACCGGTCTGCGGCTATGCAACCCCATCACAGATGCCAAGAGCGCTAATTGGATAATGCAAAACCAACAAATTTGTGTATTCTCCAATTTGTAGATTCGTTCTTGCAACGGCAGAGCAAATACATTTTTTATTTTCCAGAAATACAGTCGCACCGGGTAAAAATCGCAGTGTTGATAGAGAGAAAAAAAATACATAAGTTGCAGTGACAGAGGTTGGATCATGTAAGCATAAGGACCTGAGAGCGGCCGCCCGGCCTCCATTCACTGGTTCAGATGTCAAACGCGCACATCAAATTACAGTCCCTCAGAATCTACACATCATATCATGGTGTTTTTGGACTTGTTTAAAACAGGAGAATTTGCTTTTAGTATGTAACAGTTTCTCATATTATTTTATGTTTCATGAGAGAAAAGAGACTAGTAAGCCACATCAGTTCATTACATCTGTAACTCTGCTGTGCACAGATAAACAGCTTTTAGTCTTTGAGTAAAACAATACACCTGTTGTATTCCATTCATTCATTCGGTTTTTACTACAAGTGTGATGATGAAGCATCGTTTTGTGGGCATGTGAGTAGTTGTGTTTGACAGCAGGCTAGTGTTTGTTAGAAAACATCTCGGTTACTGTCGTAACTTCCGTTCCCTGATGGAGGGAACAAGACGTTGTGAGAATGTCCCCCACCCCACCCAGGGATGTGGGGAACTATTCAACAATTTTGGGGCATTGGGGGAGGCTACGCGCAGTCCGAGTGCATCTGCTATTATGCATGCAGTAGCCTGCTTGCACCTGTATCAGCAGTCCGCATAATAAAGTTCAACTGTTGTGGCGTTGTGACGTCGAATGAGTGACAGATAGAGAATGTCTCAGTTACTGTCGTAACCTCCGTTCCCTGGTGTGTCCCCCTTGCCACAATGCTGTACTACCCGCTAAAATGTCCGGGACCCTGTCTTGACTCCTCAGCACAAAACGTGAATGAGTGGTTGTGAGCCAGCTCCTTTTATACCCGTATGTCCGGGGGAGTGGCATGCAAATTCCACTCACCAATTCTCATTGGCCTTTTCTCAAAGATCTGAGGTGTTTGGGGCTCCCAAGAGCGACCCCTATTGTCACTACATCAACACAATTTCGAGTGAGTGACAGATAGGGAAATAATGTAATGATGGACAAAATATTTAAACTTATTGCATAAAATACTTTGTATGGCAAATATACTGAACTGACAACTTCAAAACTCTTCTACCGTCCCTATGCCTTCACTAATATACCATAAAACGGTATTTATTTATTTTGAGGAATTTTATCATTTTCCATGGCTCACCTGACAATCTTTCTTGGCACACTAGTAGGCACATTAGTTGGGAAACACTGGTTTAGGCAGCTAAATTGTATTACATAAGATTTGTCTGACATCTCTCAGACAGCCACAGTTTCTTCTCATGTCTCCCACATTCACTTTCTTGGAGTGTGTGTGAAGGGGAGCTTGGAGGGGTGACAACCATTAAAAGTAACAAAAATGTCATAATAGAAATTAGTCAAGTTATTGCTTGCATTTGAAGCAGGACGTTTTACATCCAATCACAGTAATGTTAACAATAAATCAGACAATGCACAGGCAATTTAGTGATATCGCTGCAGTTGTGGTCTTGACTGGTCTTAAAATAAAATCCTGAGTCCTATTTGTCTGGGACCGAGACAAGACAGAGTAAAAATGTGGTCGATTCCGAGACAAGACCTTCAAAAAGTGGTCTTGAGACCAATCTTGAGTACTACAACACTGGTACTCCTTTCCATTAGTATGAGACAACATATAAATTCTATAAACACTGTAGCATAACTTTGGACAGAGTGCACAATAAAATGCAGAAATAGGTTTATTTCTCACCATGTCTTTTCATTTCTCTCCTCCTCAAAGATGCATCATCATTATTCTTGATCAGTTCCTGTGGAGCTTAGATACCTTTGTCATGCAGCAAACACTAACGTCATTTAGGAAGTGGGCACCGGGTAGTACAAGATATTACTGACACATATACGGATTGATCATAAGACGTGGCAGGAGAGGCGTAACTCATAGGTGACACAGTAAATGACACAGGCTTTAGGAAAGTATGCAACAAACATACACTTTTTTAGTGTTCAAGGTCAAGTAATGCTACTGACCAAATAACATGGAGCACTAGGTCTTGTGAAGCCTTCAGTGGATTGAGAGTTGAGAGGAGTGTGACAGACCTGTGTATTGTGAGACAGGATGAATGACACCCTCTGTCTTTCCTTCATCTCTACATATCACCGCTGCCTTCCTGTGAGAATAAAGTGTGTCTTTTGCGGGCAACTGTCAACCACCTCAATTCTGAGAATCAATCAGCTGCAGGGAAATACAAAATAAAGACAACAATAAAGCACAAGAGAAAACAAGAAAAGTGTCCATTACTTTTGGGAAGAACCAGCAGCTTGCCACTGCTTGTTTTGTAGGGCTAGGAATCACCAACCACCTTAAGCTGCATTCACACTGCCAGCTACTTTGTTGCTGCGTGTCACCAGTGGCTGGCAGTTAGGTCGCTAGTGGTGTGTATGGAGAGTCTAAACATCATTGTTTCTTTACAATTATTATTATTCAAATATTAGGATCACGTGAGCTCTACCATCGTCTCTCATATTGGCTGTTGGAGAGTGTACAACACTCTCTAGTTCACTCAGAATGGTGACAAAAACAAAAAACATCCAGAGAACGGCAGTTCTGTGGACGGAAATGCCTTGTTGATGAGAGATGTCAACAGAGAAAGGCCAGACTTGTTCAAGCTGACAGAAAGGCTACTGAAACTCATATAACCACTCTGTACAATTGTAGTGAGTAGAATAGCATCTCAGAATGCACAACACATCTAACCTTGAAGTGGATGGGCTACAACAGCAGAAGACCACGTCGGGCACTTTATTAGGATCATAATGTTCCTTATAATGTGCTCACTGAGTGTATTTTGCAATGCATTATGACATCATCAAGCTGTGATTGAAACTGCACCAAACTGTGCAAAAGAGACCCAGGGTGTCCATGATAGAAAAATCTTAAAAGATTAAAGATCTTAAAAAACTGTTCTAGCCAGGCAATGTCCACACTTAAAAGTTTTCATTTGAAACCGCAAAAAATAAACTATGTTTACGCCTCTCATCCACACTGGAATGGCGTGAAAGACTAGAACCAACTGTTTTGAAAATGTTCTCCATTACCACATACTTTCTTAATCGATGACACTAGGCAACTGAATACAAATGTGTCAAACAGATCAGTTTGGATATCAATTTTGTGCTAACTTAGACAAGAGGTTTTCAAAAGGGGGTCTCGGTACCCCCAGGGGGTCACAAGGGGGTGCTAGGGGCTCTGTGGAAAATTTTCAGAGAATTGTTATTTTTTCATAAAAGTTAGTCGAATTTGACATTATTTCAGACCATTTTAGTTTAAGTGAATTTATTCTCTTCAGGTTAATACACTTAACATGACTCAATTATTGGGTAGAAAAGATACACTGTCAATGTACAAAGTGGCAGAATATTTTCCAAAAATTAGGGATGCGCCATTATTTTTAATGGATACGATATCGATTTAACATAAAACTATAGGCCAATGCCTATATTTTGCCACTTACCTCATTTAGTCATCAGACCACTGTTTTGCTTAGGAATTATGCTTTATAAATGTACAAAGAGGTACAAAATGTATTTTATTATAACTTGGATTTTATTATAACATGGATTGGAGTTGTTGAACACAGGCCAAAATTTAAGAGCCACAATGAAAGATAAATACAAGATAAAAAGATAAAAAAAAGATCTTAAAAATATAACATGACAATTTGTGTGTGTGTGGGGGGGGGGGGGTTAATTTGCACTTCTAAAACATTGCTGCACTTCTGTTTTTGCAGTTCTAGACAATATAACTAACATTTTACATATCATGATAGATCATTACAATTTCATATTACAAATTATTATATTCTACATGTTTTACTTTTTCAGATTTCATTTATTTTGGTAGGCATTTCTATATATATTACACACAGAATTTTTGTTATCTATACAGTATGATTGTATCATCACAGCCCTATTGTTTTGTGGAACAAGATCGCAATGTATGTGAAACAGATAGCCTATTCCAGGTACCACTGTTGTGTAGAGTTATTTGAATAACAAACAGAGGAGTAATGGCCCTGACTTGGTTCATTGACTAAATCTCAATATGTGCCGTGCACATGAATTCATATTTGTTTGCCTCCTCTTGTCAGAGTGTTTTCAGACCTTATATCAAAGACTATTCCTAATTTGTTTCTGCAGATCAAGCAATCTGGCACGGCACTGATTGGAATATTAATAAAATGCCCGAAAGGGTGATGCCATGTAATGAATGCTAAGCGGCAGCGTGTAGGACACTCCTGCAGACCTGACGTAGCCTCTTGAACACATCAGCACACACACAAACACGCAAACCCTTGGGAGACTCTTCTGGGATGCAGTCCATTAAACCACCATACAGACTCTAGAAGGTGCATGCTTCAAATAAATAAGCAAACGACTCAGATACATCATAAAACATAGGCACCAAGCCTTCCACTGACAAGCAGGAAGAATGTCTGTCTCAGTCGCCTCCACACAAATAGCCCAATTAGTGATTACATCAGGTCGCTATGGGAGAGGAGGGTGAGAGGCGGGCATTGATTAGGAGCCCCTGCAGGGATGAGGCTTTGGATCTAGCATTGGCCTAATTCTACGCAGCAGCCGCAAACTCTCAAGCACCCTTCAGAGAGGAGAGCCTCCCACGGCGAGTCTTAGATTGTGGAGAGAGATGGAACATAGAGAGAGCAAGATAATGATCAGATTTTGTAAGGACCATCAATGTGGTTTCTCTATCTGCTATTTGATGACCTGTTAGAGTATGGATTTTGTGAGGATACTGGAAGTGCTTGATATGTTGTTGGACAAAAAGAAATATACTCAAATGTTTCTCCTCTGTAGCATGAGAAAGAAATTAGAATTGACCAAGAGTTTTAGAAAAGACATTACACAGTAAAAGCAGGACAGTGTAATGGGACCAATGGGCTAGTGTTTGACAGGTTAGCATGGGAAATTAGGCCCTGTTGGTAGATGCTGTGACAACACCATTCTGGGGGATAAAACAATCTAATCTGACACCCATTCGAAAGCAGTACGGTACCGTTGACCAAAATTATTTGGAGGGCTCTTAAAAGCATGAATGGACTTATATTTTACCCTGTCTACCACATTTAAAGTAGAAGCTCAGGACAATCACAATTGAAGGGCTCTGGACTGTGTGCATTCTTGCACTTCATTGTGCATGTGTGCATTCTTGTAGTATCATCAGCCAATCAGCATTGTGAGTTGTGGTCACATGGCATTTATGGCTCAGACCCTTGCCTCAAAAACTCCCATACATAGAGCCGAGTGTCCACAAGTAAAGATCTTGCGTCAGACAAGCAACTACCATTGAGATGAATGGGAATGCTAAATAATAGCCTTCTACGGGAATTTTACACCTTGAATGGGACGCCCAACTGTCATACCACAACATTACATGTTCGCCACTGATTTACAGTATAAAACATACTACTACAGCAAGAAAAAGAAGCCTGGTTTGAGAATGTTAGATTTAAAAACAATCTCTTCCACACACTTAAGGATTTAGGAGACATAAAGACATCATACTTCTCAAGCATTGATCTCTGATTAGGATGGTAGGCATTCATGCATGGCTTGCGTGCATGATTAAGCACCTCTGGTCTGAATATGTACCATGGGCAAAAAAGTGAAGTTGCCCATGTGGCTAACCAGTGTGCTTATGTACATGATTAAAATCTGTACTTCTGATTCTCAGCTGGCCAGTCTGTTCACCACTGGGACAGAGTTGTCTAGTTAGTTTGTATGAGTGGTTTGTTGGATTTCTGAAATAAATAGTCAAGGTCCCTTCTCAGTGTTTTTAAAAAGTCATTTTAAATTATGTTTATACAGAATTCAGGCTTATTTCGATTTAGATGTGACCGAAATTGGCAATGCATGAGAATGCGTGAGTTGTTCAGTTTGTAATAACTACACCATTTTGGAGTAAAAAAGCATTTAACACCCATTAAAAAGTAGCTTTCTGGTAGATAACTACACCAATCTGGAGGCAAAACATATTTGACAGCCATTAAAAAGTAGCATTCGGGAGGGTCACATGACACAAATGGCAGAGTAGCAGCTCGATGCCTGGTCTCCCACAGCTCGCTACTGTTTTCAGTTTTTATTCCAGACATACAATGGCAAAGGGAAGTGAGAACTTTCTGCAATAAGTCGGAGAATGCCAGGCACTCAAAGGAAGATTCCCCTCACAGTGAAATCTGCTAAATTAGGAGAAGTCACCTCAGAACAGTCAAGCCAACATGGCGGACCAGGCTCCACCAATTCTGAGTCATGTGGAGGCAGACAGTTAAGTGGAAAGAATAACCACTAAAGTGCTTAAAGGTGTGAAAGCCTCCTTTGTCAAACATATTGATCCGGTTCTTAAGAAACTAGAAGCTTGCTCTTCCAAAATCGCCACACTCGATACACAGATCACCTAAGCAGAAAGCTGCATCTCAGACTCCGAGGATGCCATAGTGAACCACATTGCTAAACTCACAGAAGTTGAGAATAAGCTACAGGCAGCCTTGGATAAAATTGACGACCTGGAAAGCAGGTGACGGTGGTGTAATATACACATCATCGGGCTACCAGAAGGCAGCGAGGGCAGTAACCATATGTCATTCAGCTAATGCAAGTTAGCTTCAAAGAAGGGGCGGTTAAATTAGATCACCACACATTCTCATCTACATCTAGCCAAGATAAAATGGCGAGTGACAAATCCACACAAAAAATTTGCAGCTGGAAGGTGAGAGGAATCCACAACCCTGTTAAAGGAATAGTTCACCTCAAAAATGACAATTTTGCTGATAATTTACACACACTCGGGCCATCCAAGATGTATCTGAGTTTCTTTCTTCATCAAACCAGAATTTAAGATTTTTAGGATTTCATTTCAGGCCTCCTCCTTTAAACAATGCAAGTGAATGTACTCCATTTTTGGATGGTCCAAAATGCACATTTAGGATGCATCAAAATAATCCACACGATTCCAGTCGACAAATAGAGTTCTTCTGAACCCAAACGATTGATCATTTTGAGAAACAAAACAATACTTGTATACTTTTTAACTATAAATGTTTGCTTCCGTGCATTTCTGTGGTGCACACTCATGAGAGGGACGATGTAAGCTCATTGCCAAGGTCACCCGTGGAGGAGGAAGGAAGCAGCAAGGATCACTTTACAAAAGTTTGTCTTTGTATAAGTGTATTGTTCAAAATGGTCATTTGGTGTGTGTATCCTGGATGCTTCAACCTTCAGAAACCCCAAAGAAAATGTATGCCGGGAAAAATATAAACTTTTCATCGATTGCTTATACATGATCATGAGCGATTGAAGCTCTGGTTTATCACGCTGAACCTGGATATCAGTACACCCCTACATTCTCTCAAATATTGGAGGATGTGCAGTAAACATTTAACCCCAGAGGATTTCAGACCATCAAAAGAAACAAAGAGTCAATATCTGAATCCATCGGCTGTGCCTGTGCTGTTTTTCCAGCAAACTCAGGTATGTGTGAAAACTCTGTCATTGTCACACCTCCCTCGGGCTCTGCACCTCCCTTAGCGCTCTGCTCCTCATCACCCGATTTCTAATTCACTGCACCTGCACTCAATTTACTCATGCATCACTGCCTGCATAAATAACTCCCCTTCACGCCACATCACTGTCAAGTCTCACACAAAGGACTCTAGTTAGACTGTGCTGCTCTCATGCAGTGTTCATTTACCTGGCTGTAACTACAACTTGTGTGGCTTGAATTCCTAACAGTCATATAGCCTATATATTTCTGCTAAAGAAAAAGCACAAGTAGACAACGCAACTGCATTGCTCCAAAATAAAGGATGGTTATTTACCGCAGTAATGTTTTTATTATTATTATTTGGAAATTATCTTTTTTTTTACATTTATTTTATATTGTTTTGAAATTGTTTTGGACTGTTTTGGTTTGTGAATGGCGCTTGGTCTGTGTAAGTTTCTCTTGTAAACGATGATGCGCTTCCTGCCTCCTCCTCCACACGTGACCTTACCAACAAGCTTATGTCATCCCTCTCATGAGAGCTGTACAGAAGTGAACATTTGTATATAAAAAATATATAGGTATTGTTTTGTTTCTAAAAATAATCAATCAAGAGTACATCTCAGGTTACTTGACTGTAACCCTTTTTCCCTGAAAAAGCAGAACAAGATGCTGAGCTTGATTCAGCGCTTTAGGAACATCTTTATGAGTGACCAGCTGTGAATTTGTGTGCAACACGTAAATAAAATTGACTAGAACCTATATAGACTCTGTTGGTGACATCATCAGAATGCACCAGTACCAGGGGCTATAAATAGATGTGCCACAGGTGCATCGTCAGGTATATTTGTCTGAAGAGCAGTCCTGGGACATCCTCGGTGTGGCAATGAAGCACAGCATCTCGTTCCGCTTTTTCAGGGAACAAGGGCTACACTTAATGTTGCACTTGATTTAGTGCTTTGGGAATGAGAAAACCCATGCTGCCGCACCGTGGGTGTCTGGACCACTTACGGTTGTGTAGTGTTTTCTCACAAGTACGCAAAATGTCTTCAGACACGAGCTTGTGATTTTGACTCAAGGACGTGAGAGCCCGGAGTGACATGAATATCCAAACTATAAAATATTATGAATGTGTGCAGAGAGGACCAGCCTGCCGCATCACAAACATGCTGCAGAGGGGCACCCCCTGCCAAAGCTTTAGAAGATGTGACCCCCCTGTTAGAATGAGCCCTGATGCCTACTGGCGAAGCTTGACCTCACACCTCATAGGGAAGGGCAATAGCATCCCTCACCCAATATGACATTGTCTGTTTATTTTTATAGTAGTAATAGCCATAAGAAAAAACACCTTTAGAGTCAGAAGCTTGTCAGAATCTAGAGGTTCAAAGGGGGTCTCAACCAGACCCTCAAGGACTACAGGTAAGTCCCATGAAGGGATCCTGGTTCTAACGGGAGGCCTCAGTCGCATGGCCCCACGAACGAAGTGAGCAAGCAAAGGATGTTCCCCCAGTAGCACCCCATCAATCAAGGCATGGCAAGCCGAAAGAGCGGCCACATAAACCCAGAGAGTGGCGGGGCATGTGGCTGCTGATGATTTCTCCTGCAGAAGGTCCAGAATTGAAGTAATCTGGCAGTTAACTGGATCTGCATTATGTGCAGTGCACCACCTTTCAAAGACACCCCATGTATTGGCATAACTTTTCCTAGTGGAAGGAGCCCTAGCACTCAGAATGGTCTCAATAACTTCAGGTGAAAACCCAGTGTCCCTCAGTTGGTACCCTTCAGGGGCCAAACATGAAGGTTCCACTGCTCGGCCGGGGATTGAATATTTTCCCCTGCACTTGAGACAGAAGGTCCCTTCTCTCCAGTATCGCCCAAGGCGAGCCGTCGAGGAGAGATATTATCTTCGAGAACCATACTCTGTTCGGCCAACTCTGCATTATCAGTAAGAGGCAAGTTCCTTGTTGGCGAATTCTGGCTAAAACTCCAGAAAAGCAGAGGAAATGCATAAAGGCGCATTTTGAGCCATGTATGCACCATTGCGTCCAGACCCAGGGGGGGGTTGCGTGACTCAGAGAGAAGTAGAGGGGACATTGCGCTGTCTGATGTGAGGCGAAGAGGTCCACCTCTGCTTTGTAAAATCTTAAACAGATTTGTTTCACTACCTCGGGGTGGAGTTTCCATTCTCCCATTGGTATTTTCTGTCTGGACAGTAAATCCGCTCCCACATTCAGGTATCCAGGGATATATACTGCTTTGAGTGACAGGAGTTTGCCTTGGGCTCAAAGGAAATTCTCCCGTGCTAGTCTGTTTAGCTGGCACAAACTCAGACCTCCTTGGGGATTTATGTAAGAGACTGCCGCTGTGTTGTCCACCCACACCAGGACATGGCAGCCTCTCAGATGCTGGAGGAAGTACTTCAGGACCAGAAATACAGCCATCAACTTGAGACTGTTGATGTGCCAATCGAGCTGATGACCCTCCCATTCCCCTTGAGCTGGACGACCACTAAAGACCCCAGCTCAACAGGGAGGGGCCTGTTGTTTACAATCTGTGATGGCAAAACGCACCTAGATTGGGACCAAAGGTGAAGAACCGGGGTCTGAGCCACATATAAAGGGTACGTAGCCTGCGGCGCTCAACCATTATCTGCCATCAGGGATTGTCCCTTGGATGAAGTACTCTGGCTTTGAGCCACAACTGGAATGGTCTCATATGCAAAAGACCCATAGGGATCACAGAGGACGCAGATGCCATGAGACCTAACATCCATTGATCCTGAAGAACAGTACGATCTTGACCTAGCCTGACTTTGCTCAGGGTATTCTGAATGGTCTTGATTCGAGCGGGAGACAGCTGCAGCACATAACTGTTAATCAGAAGGTCGCTGGTTCGATCCCCACAGCCACCATAATTTTGTCCTTGAGCAAGGCACTTAACTCCAGGTTGCTCCAGGGGGATTGTCCCTGTAATAAGTGCACTGTAAGTCACTTTGGATAAAAGTGTCTGCCAAATGCATAAATGTAAATATAAATGTAAATAAATGTGATCAAATTCCATATGATCCCTAAATACGTCATTCTCTGGGCAGGAGAGAGAGCGCTTTTCTTGTCTCAACCCTAGAGAAACCAGATGAGCTAGGACAACATTTCTGTGCTGTAATGCCAGTTCTTTCAACAGTGCTAGTAGCAGCCAGTCATCTATATAATTCAAAATGCGGATGCCCTGGAGTCTCAATGGAGCAAGATCTGCATCCATGCACTTTGTGCGACGTGATAAGCTAGGCTGAATGGAAGAACCTGATATTGGTAAGCTTTGCCCCCGAAAGCAAACCACAGGAACTTCCTGTGTTGTGGCAGTATTTCCATATGAAAGTATGCGTCCATGAGATAGATTGTGACTATCCAATCGCGATGTTGAATTTGTGACACGATCATCTTGACAGTTAGCATCTTGAACTTGAGTGCCTTGACTGAGCAGTTCAAGCCTCGAAGATCTAAAATCGGATGCAATCCCCCATCCTTCTTGGGAACCAGTAAGTATCTGCTGTAGTAACCTGACTCTCTTTCTAGAAGATGAACATGTTCTATGGCCACTTTGACCAGAAGATATTGCAGCTCTTGTGACAGTAAATGTGGTTGTTCCAGTTTAACGGTAGTGAGAACCATGCTGTTGAAATGCTGAGGACGACAAATTAATTTTATTCTGTAGCCCTTTCCTACTGTCTTTAGGACCCACATAGAAATACCCGGCAGTGTGGAATCTAGGTTCTCTGAAATGGGTACCTATTTTGATACTTCCCATTGAGGGGATGTCCATGTCCTGGGCGACAACAGGAAGCAATGGAACACCCAACATTTAGCTGTAAACCGCTGTCCCCCAAAACACCAGAGGCAGTGGGAATGGAGAGGTTTTGTGGGGGTGTCGGGAAGGAGCAGGTAGATGTTTGGCGCACCGTGTCCCGAGGGGGGCTACCCCCACAAGGCTGGGCGCAAGACCGCAAGGACTTATTTTTGGAAATAATGGTCCTGAGGTCTTGCTTTGGAGGCTGCTGAGGGCGACAAAGTGGTCCCCAATCTTTACGAGGGGGAGCGCGATTTGCCACACTTTGTTTTTGAGACTCTCTTCTAGAAGGACCGGGGCAAGGCTGGGTGACCGACAGCCCCTCCCCCTCAGTGCAACGAGGAAGGCATTGCACAAAGGCTTCAACATGTTTTTTCACATCCTGAAACCTGGTGACGACTGTATTCACCTGTGGTACGGCTGTATTCACCTGTGGTAGAGCGAAGGGCGGGGCCAGGTCGTGATTCTACACACCTGGTCCCTTATCAGGTAAATCAAGCCTCCGAGAGGTATAAAGGCCGACTGCGGAGGATTGTGTGGGAGAGAGAGATCGTTTACGGACATGTCCATCATGTGTGTGTTTGTTTCAGTTTATAATTATAATATAATTTATGTCGATAAGCCGGTTCTCGCCACTACCATCCACCCCAACGGAGCAGCCGCGGCCATCTGCCGGGGAAAAAGGAGCCCGGCCGCCTGAAAGCGGAGGACGGCCGCTGACCGCGAAGGGAGAAGGGGCTCCTAACCGACCGCCAGGACCGGTCAGGGCCACTGCCAGGTGGCGGAGGAGTCCCCTACCAGCCGTTGAAACCCGGCGGGGTCTGAGACTGCTGACCGCGAACAGGAAGGGGCTCGCTGCCGACTGTCTGGAGCGAGAGAACCGCTGCCAGGGGTGGGGGAGACCCCTTCTGTTCCCCAAGACCCCTTCTGTTTTTTTCATCTCTCTCTCCTCTCTCTCTCACTGCCGCTCCACGTTGGCATTTTCCCTCTCGTTTAAATTTTGCAGTGTTTTTTTGGTGGGTACTACACTGTTAAAGTAAGTACCACCATTTTTATTATTTCTGTTTCTCTCCACTTGTCCCCTCCCTCATCCAGGTGGACGGGGATGACCTGCTGGCAGACGGGGCTTTGGGCACGGCCTCCCCCAGGGAAAGGGGGGGGTGTACGTCATGCCGGGGGCTCCCCTGCCTGAGAGAACGAGTGAGGAATGTGGCGCCCTCCACCCTGCCACATCACCGTATCGCCAAACAGGCCGGAAGGTGAGACCGGGGCATCAAGTAGGAATACTCTGTCTTCATCCTTGATGCCTGTGAGGTTTAGCCACAGATGCCTCTCCACGCTGACCAAAGCAGCCATTGAAAGGCTGATAGCATGAGCTGTCTGCTTGGGTGCATGAAGAGATAAATCTGTGGCTCGCCGAACTCTGAGAATGCTTACTCATTGATTGAACTACCCGCACTCAGGTCCTTCAACAGATCAGCCTGGTATGCCTGTAGCACCGCCATGGTGTGTAGCAAGGCACCAGCATGATCTGCTGCTTGATCAGCTTTCCCCACAAGCGTTGAGGTGGTTCTACATGGCTTTGTGGGGAGAGTTTGTCTTTTCAATGATGATGCCTAACCAGGCGAGAGATAGCCCGTGAGCTTCTCTTCTACCTGTGGCATCATCGTATACCCCCGTGCCTTAGCACCCGCAATAGTCGAATATGTTGAAGTCGAAGGCACAAATATACGGGAAGTATAAGGTTTCCCCCTTGAATGAGTTAACTCGTCATGGAGTTCTTCAAAGAAGGGGAGAGACTGATTTTGTGTTCCCTTCCCCTGGCCACCAGACAGAAATCTGTCATCTAGTTTAGATCGTTTGAGGATCTCTTGTTTGCGTAGCCAGTCTAACTGTAATCTGGCCACTGCACAAGTAATGATCTTGAGTAATTCCTCAACCGTTTTGTCATAACATGAGGAATGCTCAGAGATAGGCAACTCAAAGTCCACAGACCCAAGGGATTCATCGTCCCCCTCATGAACCGAAGAGGCGCAGGGGCGCGCTGGAGAGAGAGCAAGTGATAGGGACGGACCCTTCTCTCTCTCCTAAGCCAGATCAATATGTGAGCCCCACGATGGAATGGTGGGTGCTGGCTCTCAGAAGTAAGCGAAATGAGCGTGCAGCGTCTTCACTGTGAACAGCTCACAATGCTCACACTCGCCTCACTCCAACGCAAGAGCAGCGTGCTCTTCCCCCAAACAAACAAAGCAAAACTGGTAAAACTATTCCTTTAATAGGAAAAAAATTAAGCTTCTTAAAAAAGGAACATGTTCACAATTCTCTTTTACAAGAAACCCACCTGTTCACTACCGAACATTCTAAGTTAAAGCGGGATTGGGTAGGACAGGAGTTTAGTTCATCTTTAGTTGGCTTTGTGACAACACTGTAATAGCAAGGGACTATAACTGTTATTTTTCTTCAGAGATGGATAGATCCCTGCCAGTGCAAAGTTTAATGTCTAAATGAGCCAAAGCTATTTCAGACACCTGCAGCGAACCTGGCCTGGTTGATTACAAGGAATTTACATTTTAATCAGCTGTATATTAAACAAGCTGTAGAATCGACTTGGTTCTGACCCCTAAAATGTATTTTAGTAATGTAAAGTGCTGTAGTTTTGGTGATATTATTATATCGGATCATGCTCCCACCTTTATAGGTCTAAGCAATTTTGCCTTTCTGAATAGACCTTGGAGACATGACCCCAATTTAGATTTTTTTTTTAAAAGAACAGTTTAATAATTTCTTTAAATAAAATAAGACCCCTGGTATCTCCCCCGTTCTATTATGGGATGCGGCGAAAGCTTACTTTCATTGTCTAATTATATCATATACAGCTGATCTCAAAAAGAACAGTAGAAAGGAGCAAAGAAAACCGGAGCTGGAACTTCGTGACTTTAAGATCAGATATAACTCCTCTACATCTGATGAACTTAGAAATGACATACAGACGAGCAAAACTGCCTTCGAGACCTTACTAACAAATATAGCTGAAAAAGGATGTATGAATTTGCTAACAATCCTAATTGTTATTTGGCTAATTTTCTCCAAAACAGGGATTATACCACTGATCTATATATATAGATCAGTGGCTTAGACCCAGAATATTTCTTGCATTAGAGATTCGAAGGGCACTCTTAACTGTGATAACAAAGAAATGAATAATGTATTTAAAATATTTTACAAGCAGCTATATACCTCTCAATTTAATCTACACTCAAAGCAAGACATGATTAACTTTTTTGCAAAGATGGATCTACCACAAATTGTAAACTGTTAATTTGAAGTGAAATTAAGAACTGTGTCCAGTCACTCCCTAACAATAAGCCAAGTCCCAATGGTCTCTGTGCAGAATTTTATAAGACGTTCAACACCATTCTAATAAACCCGTTATTTGAAATGCTACAATCCTCATTTGAGGATGGTGCCCTCCCTCCATATCTAATTGAGGCAAATATTTCTTTAGTACTTAAAAAAGGTAAATCACCTGAAGATTGTTCTTCATACAGGCAAAGGTCCTGGCTTCACGTTTATAAAATGTCCTCCCTTCTGTCATCATTAATGATCAGACTGGTTTCATATGAGAGGTTTCTTCTAATAATGTTAGAAGACTTCTCAGTGTTATTCACCATTCCTCTCTGTATAGTTCTGAGGCCATGATTGTTTCTCTTGGTGCCGAGAAGGCTTTTGATTGGCTGGAATTGCCTTATATTTTATCAAGCTTCACAAATTTGGGCTAGGGGAGGACTTTATTAAATGGATCCAGATCTTGTATACTTTACCTCTCTCAGCCATAATTACTAATGGGCTCAGGTCTGGTAATTTTAATATTGAATGGGGCACCAGGCAGGGATGCCCCCTGAGCCCCTTGCTGCAATCATAAGACAAGATGTTAACATAAAAGGAGTCTCTTTAAATGGTCGGCAGCACAAAATTTTGCTGTATGCTGATGATGTTTTGATTTATCTAGACTCCCCAAGGCAATCAATTTGCAAATTGATAAAGCTAATAGGTGACTATGGTTCTTTATCCAGCTATAAGATATTTTTTTCTCACAGTGAAGCCATAGCACTTTGTAGCTCTCAAACATTAGACCCAGGCACCTCACGACCATTTTGCTAGTCCCCACACTTCTAATATCTAGGTATAAAAGTTTCTCCACTGTTAAAAGATTCCATAAGTTCCATAATATCAATTATTTGGTGTAAAGAAAAGACCTAGACTAATATATAGTTTGTCTTTGTCTACCTGCTAAGTGTGGTGACTTGGCAGCATCATCATTCTTACTTTATCAGTTGGCTGCACAGTCTAAATTTTTTTGGAGTAGTTCATAGATGACCCTAAATCTACCTGACTCAGGTGTGAATCAGCTTCCTTAGATGGGATCCCCCTGCGGAACCTAATATATATTTCGCCTGGAAACATTTCAGTGATGATTAAAGATAAAGAATATGTTGAATATATGGTGACAAATCAGGAAACTAGAAGGATACAGTAATTGTTTTTCTTTATTAACTCCTCTTCATGAAAACCCTGACTTCCCACCTCGCCTTCGTGCTGGACTTGCTGATTGGAGCCGTAGGGGCATCAAAGTAGTTGGAGACATGGTTCAGGGTGGTTAGATTTTCACATTCCACCAAGTAAAAAGCAAGTTTAGTGTAATCAATGATGATTTCCTTCAATTTAGACATTTTATTTTGATTGTTATAAGGGTTTTCTGGTGGATTTGCCATCTCTACTATAGTCTCTTTTGGTTGATAAAATGTAGCTCAAATTTGTTACTAAACAGCTTTATAACATATTTTGTATCCTCAAGGCAGACAACTCTAACAATGTTAAAGGCAAATGGGAATCTGATTCGGGCACCATAATAGAACCGGAGGCCTGGAGTGCCCTGTACAGCCAGTCCTAGCACCTTAGCATCTAATTCAGCCAGGGAGAGACAATTTAAGATCTTGCACAGACTTTACTTTACCCCTGAAGCCAGGCACAGAATTAATTCAGATATATCAGATCTCTGCATTAAATGTCAGTCTGCAGTTGGTTCATTTTTTCAGTGTTTGTGGAGCTGCCCTCTTGTCCGGCAGTATTGGTGTACGATTGTTGAACAGCTTAATATAATTTTTAAGCGCCCTTTACAGCTTGGTGCAAGGACTTTCCTTACTGGGACAAAATTATGAGCTACCTTCTGATTTTTGTAACAGAGACCTTTTGCATATTCTATTGCATTCTGCTCGGAAATGCATCTTAGTCATGTGCTAAAGCTCAGTGATAAAGCTCCCACTTTAAATAAGTGGCTGCATACTGTGACAAGCATCATCCCTTTTGAAGCTTTCTCCACAGCCTTAAAGGATAAACCCTTCTTGTTCTACCGGATCTGGGACCCTTTTTTATATATATATATATATATATATATTTAGAAGTCACTAAATCTCAAAGGTCTGGAACCTGGCCTGGAAAAATGTGGAATTATAGCATGTATGATATTGTAGTAGTGTAAAGGGTACCAAGCCTTCCAGATGTAAGGATGGCTTTCACTATGGGTTTCCTGGACTCCCTCCACCCCTAATTTTGTTTAGTTGTCTGTATTGTGTGGTAGGTTGTTGCCTTTGTGAATTGCTTTGTGAATACTTCATTATTTTCTGCTTTGCATAAAGAGTTTAATAAAAATATGTCTGAAAAAAGTAGCATTCTCCTGGTCTTGTAGACCTCCATGATTATTCCATTTGACCAGTTTGAACAATTCAGTTTGATTTGCATACTGCTTGTGGACATAATACAGTATGTCACTAACCCACTGACAGGGTAATTAGTCAATCATAGTACCGTTGGTGGACAGCCATTTTCAGGTCTCTCCAAAGATGTTTGATTGAGTTCAAGACCATGCTCTGGCTGAGCCACTCAAGGACATTCACAGTGTTTTCCCTAAGCCACTCTTGCACTGTCTTGGTTGTGTACATAGGATCATTGTCCTGTTGGAAGGTGAACCTTCGGCCCAGTCTTAGGTCCTGAGTGCTCTGAACCAGGTTTTCATTAAGGATATCTCTGTAATTTGCTACATTCAGCTTTCCCTCAACCCTGACCAGTCCCCCAGTCCCTACCATTGAAAAATATGGTATGGGATGGTATTGTGCAGGTGATGAGCAGTGCCAGGTTTCCTCCAGACATGACGCTTGGAATTGAGGCCAGACAGCTCAATCTTAATTTCATCATACCAGAGAATCTTGTTTCTCACAGTCTGAGAGTCCGTTAGGTGAGACTTTATATAGACAGGTGTGTGACTTTCCAAATCCTGTCTAATCATTTGAATTTGATACAGGTGGACTCCAATCAATGTGTAGAAACACTTCAAAGATGATCCAGAGAAATTGGATGCAACCGAGCTAAATTTCATGTGTCAGCAAAGGGTCTGAATACTTATGTCATGTGATATTAAAATTTTTTATTTTAAATAAATAAGCAAAGTTATCAAAAATCTGTTGCTTTGTTATGGGGTATAGAGTGTACACTGATGTGAATAAATAAAATTATTTAAAGCATTTTAACACTATGCTGCAACATAAAATGTGGGAACACAATTAAGGGGTCTGAATACTTTCTGAATGCAATGCATGTCACTAACCCACTGACAGGGTAATTAGTCAATCATAGTGCTGTGGAGTCTAACTCCTAACTCTCACCTGACGTTTCACCTTTATTTTATCACATGACACATAAAGACCTCTACGAGAACACAATAACCTCAAGGGAGGCAAAGGAGACACTTCTTCCCTCTGAAACTTTATCCACATCTGTCACTGTTGGACAGTGTTGCTCTACATTGCTTTACAAACTATTTTATCTCATACAGCTAAATATTGTTTTGATTCACTTTTGCACTGTCCATTTTTTTCTCATCCAAATTTTTGGGAGGAACTGCAGCCTCCCATGCTTCCTCTGAGAAAATGCCCTGTTATGTTTAGGTAGTGTAAAGCAATTCTGCCCTCATGTGGCAATCAAAAATTCAGCCAACCACTGGAAAAACAAAAATCTACTGTGAGTAAAGAAAACTATGTACATAATATATAGGGCTGTAACGATACACCAAACCCACGATTCGGTTCGTATCACGATTTTTGACCCACGATACGATACAAACCTCGATATGGGATGGCGGGCGGGCGGGCGGCGGAGGGTGGGGACAAAACAGTTCAAAAGATATTTTGAGGAAAAATATATATTTTTATTAAATAACATTTGAAAAACCTGTATAAACTGAACACCAAATAACAATATTAACTATGCAAATTATTAACAATATACCTAAGTAAAATAAATTATATAGCCTAAGCTATAACACTTCTGTTTTCTTTGTAACAAAATACTGTTGAAAAACAAACAGAACTAAAGTCCATAGAGGAGATGATTCAAGCATGTTGAAAAGTCTTCTTCAATCAATCTTACATTTACAAAGAAAATGAAATGGTTTCTGTTTTTTCACACTGAGGTAACTGAGGCTTACTGTCTGTGCTGTAAACCACAAATCAAGTAAGTAAACATTAAACAAATAAACAACTTCTTTCTCTTAAGAAAACCAAACTCGTTGTGGATTTGATTTAAGGGAGTTGAAAACTCTTCTTCAGAAACACCATCATGTCCACATTGTCTGGTGAGAGGCTTGCTCTCTGTGCTGTGACAATGTCCCCTGCAGTGGAAAACACTCTCTCACTGGGGACAGATATGGCTGGGATTCCAAGGTACATTTTAGCCAACTTGGCTAAATGGGGGAACTGGTTCTGGTTGTCCTTCCACCACATAAGTGGATTTGACTCCAATGAAAGGCTTTGCACTGCTCTGTAATGCTGCACCTCCTCATCCACCACTGCAGACAAAGGCTTGGATGATGACGATGCCTGTTCCATTGGAAAGAAGTCTCCAAACAGTTCAGCCATCATTGGTGCTCTTTTGGCTGGAGGAGGACAGTTACTGCAGCTTGAGGCTGTCTCTGATTGCTCTTCCGTTGAAGTCTGGGCCTAACAGACAAAATCCATTACACAATTGCAACATAATGTTAGATACAATGGAGGATATGAAATCCAGGACAATTACACAAATAAAGTTAGTTTAATAAAGTTAAGTATTTTTTATCTGACTATATTTAAATACTGACTTTAATTAAATAAGCCTAACTGATTTACACAGCACTTTTTTTTATATATATTAATATTAAAACAATCAAATACCTGAACAGTCTGTGAACAATTGCAACATAATATTAGATACAATGGAGGATATGAAATCCAGGACAATTACATTAATAAAGTTAGTTTAATAATGTTAAGTATTTTTTATCTGACTATATTTAAATACTGACTTTAAAATAAATACTGACTTTAATTAAATAGGCCTAACTGATTTACACAGCACTTTATTTAATATATTAATATTTAAACAATCAAATACCTGAACAGTCTGTGAACAATCTTCCAGAATTCTCTCAGTCAGACTCTTGAAGATTGTGTCATGGGTGGTCTCATCAAGGAAAGGTAGAGATTTGAAACGGGGGTCAAGTACAGTGCTCATATGAAGAAACTGAATTAGTGCCCTATCCGAATCAGGGTATCTGTCCTCAAAGTCATGTGCAATAGCAGCTTTGATGTCTTTCACTACTGTTGAGTCAGAGACACTGTGCTTCATGGAGGCCAGGATTCTGTGTTTCAATGGCACGATCATTGAAATAGTTGGCATCTGCTCAGTGCTCATGAGGGTAGTCACAGTTTTCAAAGGTTTAAGAACCTGCACCACGTCCTCAGCTAGTTTCACATCATCATCAGACAGAGTGACGATGTCTTTAATGTTCTTCTTGACACTCTTGTCTGTTAATGTAGAGAAAACAGCAGCCTGCTGCTCAAGGTAGCGTTCGAGCATGTCGTGGCTTGAGTTCCACCTAGTAGCCACATCCTGGACCAGCTTGTGTAAGGGCAGCTGTAGCATCACCTGTTTCTCCTTCAACACAGCTGCAGCTGTTGTGCTGCGGTGGAAAAACGTGACCACTTTCCTCACTCTGCCGAGGAGTCGGGACATGTGGTGAACGCCCATCCCTCTCTGCGCAGCCAGATTAACAGTGTGAGCAAAGCATCGTATATGCGGTGAAAATCCGGCCGCTTCGACAGCATTGGCAATATTTCTGGCGTTGTCTGTTGTCACGGGGACGTTTTTTCTGCTGATTTTCCAATCTATCACAGCCTCTTTAAGTATTTCCGATAAATGGTCGCTTGTATGGCTCTCATACACAGCGCGTGTTTGGAGGACGGGGTTTGCTATTTGCCAATCGGCCGTAATATAGTGTGCGGTTATGGTCATATAGCTGTCTGTGGCACGGGACGTCCATCCATCGGTAATGATTGCGATGGATTCAGCAGTACTCAACCCTTCCTCCACCTTAGCCTTTGTTTTCTCCAGAAGTTTTGGTAGCACATTTTGAGAGAAATGCGCCCGGCTTGGTAATGCATAACGGGGCTCGAGCACACTAAGTAAATACTTGAATCCCTCGTTTTCAACTACCGAAAAGGGGCGCATATCCAGTGACATCAAAATTCCAATTGCATCAGTAATTTTTTGTGCTCGATCTGAATTGGCTGGAAACTTTGCTTGGAATAAACTAGGCAGTGTAGGCTGCTGCTGTTGGGTTGTTTTCTGTGGACGAGCTAAACTGATGTCGGGATGGTGCCTTAAGATATGCATCTGCATGTTGGTTGTGTTGCCGGCCGGTTGGGGAAGCTTCTTGAAACACTTACGGCAAATTGTGTGGGTCTTGTCGACAACACGATTGCCATCCTTGTTCTCCACCGGGTAGCCGAAATGTTGCCATACTGCTGACTTAAAAGTATTAGGAGGGTCCGCGATGTCTGGGTTTGTTCCCATGTTTCCTCACGTTCTTCAACTAGCTCGCGTGACGCGTCACATGAAAAAGGTTAAGGTAGCACATGCAATTGGAGGACGCTTACAGATAAAAGTAAATTTATTAAATTTATTAATTTTTAATTTATCCTCAACTAGTTTTGTGGTGTAGGTCTACGTATTTTATAATGTTAACTTCAAATAATACTAATAGTAATTTAAAGATGTGGTAGCATTGGATCTGGACAGGAAGGATAAATCTGGGAGCTGGAAGGGGTGTGTCGATCGCGCTTCTGCCTTCTCACATCGCGATACAGGATCGTGGACCTGCGTATCGCGATTTCGATTTCATATTGCATATCGTTACAGCCTTAATAATATATGAAGACTGGTAGAAGGCAAGATATAAACAAAACAATGCAACATTGTATCTCTGTAGTAACAAGAGCCCACAGCTCTGGCAGCAAAAGTAATTTTCTTGCTGTTTTCTATCTCTTTAACCTGAATAGCTGGATCTGAACACTTGAATAATCACTTGTATCTGATTTGAAAATGAACAAAAGGGAACATGCAGAGAAGTATAATGATTTATTTTAAAGAGAGGTAGGAAACATTGATTGAATGCTGGTGGCAAGGAAACCAATGCTAAAGTGACTGGTCTGATTTTGTCTGAAATAATTTGTAGTCTTTGACATTCTCTCTTGTTGTTTTAGCACTCAGATTCACTCAGCGCAAGGGCAAAACACAAACTGAACACTATACACGGCTAATATCAGACGCTTTGCCTGAGATATTGCATTATTTTTTTATATATTCTTTTTCATTTCTCCCATTTTCTCCCCAATTTGGAATGCCCAATTCCCAATGCACTCCAAGTACCCGTGGTGGCGTAATGACTTGCCTCAATCCGGGTGGCGGTGGACGAATCTCAATTGCGTCTGTGTCCGAGATCCTCAATCCGCGCATCTTATCACGTGGCTTGTTGAGAGCGTTACATCAGAGGCATAGTGCGTGTGGAGGCCCACGCTATTCTGAGCAGCTCCACGTACAACTCACCACACACTCCACTGAGAGCGAGAACCACACATTATAGGGACCACGAGGAGGTTACACCATGTGACTCTACCCTCCCTAGCATCCAGGCCAATTTGGTTGCTTAGGAGACCTGGCTGGAGTCACTTAGCACGTTCTTGATTCTAACTTGCAAATCCAAGGTTGGTGGTCAGTGGAATTACTTGCTGAGCTACACAGGCCCCGAGATAATGCATTATTTAAAATATAGGAACTGATATTAAATGTTGTTATACCACGGGTGACAAAGGGCCAGCAGAATAGATGGCATTTTTTTGGTAGAGCACTATAGCCTAAGTAATTGGAAAGGCACCTACTACTACTAAGAGTATAAATGAAAAACTGTAACAAAACGGTCTCGCAAAACTGTAAACAGCACTGCCTGTGGCACTCTGTCTTGTGTGCTGGCCGATTAGAAGGCGCATTTGTCCAAAGAATTAGCCGAGTTGAGGATATGAACAGAAAGAGAGTGACTAACAGCCCTGCTTTGTTTGACACTCTATTGATTTTGAGTGAAGGGGCCGGCGGTGACCTACCACCACTCCCAAAACATATTAATCGCCAACAAAAAGCAGGAAGAATCTCAGGTGTGCAGCAGAAATGAGAGAGTTTCTGCTGTTCTGCTGAACATAAATGGTTTATAGGGGGCCAATCTATCATCTGGAATAGCCATGATTCAAATTCAAAAGTAAATTCTACATTGGAAAAATTAAACCGACCCACTGCACTTGCACAGATCATTTTGCTTTGGTGCGTTTGGAACAAATGGCACACATCAAGAGAGCAAGTATAATTTCCCATCTTTGGGGAAACTATTCCTCATAACATTCAGTTTTGACAAGTTACAATGTTTTTGATATCCAAGCAAGTCGTAATACCCTGTAAATGCTTTTTGGAAATTTAAGTCTTATTCAAACTGTTACAAGCCAGTGGAGATGTTAGCTCAGCAGACTCTAGGTCATAAAAGTTATTATAGTCTGCATTTAGAATACATGAAAAATGGATTTCATACTATTCAGCTAAACTATCCAGCTAAACAATCACTCCAAGGTGATCTGTTTTAAGCTGCTATAATTCTGCTCAAATAATTCCTTTCGGCCCAAACGATTATCTACTAGCCATAGTTTGTTATGCCATCCCTTAAACTGTAGAAGAAATACTGCCTTTAGGGACAGGAATGAAGCATGCAGCTCATCTCTTAAGCACATTTAACGGCTTGTTACCCCACAGCTCATTTCAGGCAACATGGCTCTCCTTGGTCAGGTGCCTTTCTGTAATGTGTTTTAAATGAGCCATGAGTCTCTACAGTCTTTAGGCAGTGAGTATAGCATGTTTAAGAGGCCATTTTGGTTCTGGAAGTTGTGCTGCAGTGCTTTAAACAAGAAAAGTGCCAAAAAAGAAACTGTTGATTCTGCAATTACTAAAGGCAAGCTCTGTCTAACACTGCTAGAGTGTGTAAAGATATAACTCGAGGGACAGAATTTTAAAGGAAATGGCTCGGGTTTGACGTATTGTTCTTAACAAAACGCAAAGTGGCAGGTCAGTGTCAAGTGAAAAACTGCAAGTACATAGCATTTCTGAGAATCTGCTCCATTTCAGTTGTACCCTGAAAAGGCTTTTCAACGTCCAAGGCTATTTGCCACTGGGATGGACATAACTTTCAAGGCTTACTGTACCTCTCCAGTGCATAAAGGTACATAAAGGTTTGAACCAAGGAAATATGTGACTAACTTATCTGATGGAGGCAAAATAAAATTATTTTAAGGTACTTTAAGAAACATTTAATAACAATGATTTTTAGTCAGAACAAACACATAAAACATTAAAAAGCTTGTAGATTATAAAATATTCTAACTAATAAATATTAAACCTTTTACAGTTATATAAAATGCACCAAAACTTGAGACACTGTAGCAAATAGCTTTTGATATTTCCGACAGAGGAATCTATACTGCAGAATCAAGGGGCTGCTGGGCATTGGATGATGTCATCAGAAGAAACAGCCGTTTAGAAAGCTCCGGACCAACTCTGCGCGTTGTAGATGTTACACCCTCTCCACGGCGAATAAGCACGTCTGACAGCAAGCCAATTTTTTCATGCTCTGATTTGCACATTGCATATGCCTGCATGTAACAAATATAAATATGAGACCTCAGATCTCATTATACAGTTTATTGTGCACTACAAGCCAAAAGTCTGGACACACCTACTCATCGTTATTATTACTATTTTCCACATTTTGTAGTAATAATAATAATGTTATCAAAACTACAAAATGTATGGGAATAATGCAGTGACCAATAAATGTGAAAACTGTCTTATATTTTAGATTCTTCAACTAGCCACTCTTTGCCTAGATTACAGCTCTGCACACACTGGGCATTCTCTCAATCTACTTCATGAGGTGCCACCTGGGATGTTTTTTAAAGAATAATGGGCAAAAATTATATTTGTCAACAAAACGCATTTAGATCAAAATATATTTTAGATCATGAAACACAAAATAAGTTAAGTGTGTCTAAACCTTTGACTTGTAAATGTACACCATTGATTTACCATAAGAGCTTTTGTACATAATCAGTCAATTATAATAGATTAAGGTTAGCATAAAGAAAAACTATTGTTAGAAATGTCATAATTAAAGGGATAGTTCACACAAAAATGAAAAGTCACTTACTGAATGATGACAGAATTAAAAATTTTGGTTAACTAAACCTCTAAGAACAGATTTGTTTGTTTGTGTTTATTTTGTTTACCTGAGCAAGAAGCTGAGGAGAGGGGTAGGCACTGAGTATAGCACTGGCCATATCAGGGCTGACGCGGTTTAACTGCTGGATTTGCCTCTTCCAAACCTGCAAAAGACCGGTCCCTGAACGGTCCACCTTCAGACCCCCTGCCCACTCACTCTCCAAACAAAACGTGAATCCTGTCTTCTCTCGCTCCTGCCTGGGAGAGAAAGACGATACACAAAAGTTAAAAAAAGACCCAAAAAACCTGAAGACTCAGCTGGTTGGAAAATTATCAATATGGTAATATTGGCTCCCCACTGACTTGAATGGTGCCTCTGCTACTGCTTTGGTTGACATGGTAATATAATCAGTGAAGTCCTTCCAGTTCGAGAGAAAACGGACCTGCACCCCAGTGTGCAGCTGCAGGTCTATCAAAGCCTGATGGACAGGAGAGGGGAGTGTAAGACGGAGCTAACTCAGACAGCTTCACATACTACTGTAAAATAGAATATGTGGTTATGAATTTGACTCAACTGCCCATGTGCTTCAGCTTACCTCCTCCACCTGCACTCGTGAGACCTCAGGAATCTGATTGTTATCATCTTTCTTTCTTCTCTTTTTCTGCCCTCCCTGAAGTCCCATGTCCCCTCCCAGCACTGCCTCACGGTATATCTTCTGGGATTTTGAATTCTGTGATCTGCAAAGGAATATTCATTGTAAAAATATGCAATTATATTAGACTCTTCATTAGTAAGCCATTCAAAATAAAGCCCTAAGTCCATACAGTATTTGCAGACACTAGTGCCACCAAATGGAATTGCAAATCTATAAAATGTTTTCAAAACAGCTTTCTGAATACATCCCTCACCTGCAGTCAATTAATCCCATCCCCTACTCATGCCATTGGTTGAGTAACGTTGTTGGGGCGGGTAAAAGCAGACAGGAATGTTTTTAGCGCCACAGAGACACAGTGTTTACAGTTTTCAAGAAAATGTACCTGTTAATTTTAAGTAACCATACTTATAGTTGTTTCTGCATATTAAAAGAATATTCCAGGTTCAATATAAGTAAAGCTCAATCAACAGCATTTGTGGCATAATACAGTGTATTACTAAATACTACAAAAATAAACAGTTGAAGTCCTTTAATAAAAGCAAAAATCTGGGTTCCAGTGAGGCACTTACAATGAAAGTCAATGGAGGCCAATTCATAAACATTAAAATACTCACTGTTTCAAAAGTATAGCCAGAAGACATAAACAATATGCGTGTTAACATGAATTTAGTGTGATAAAAAGATGACGTAATGTCAGCAAACCCTAAAACGACTGTAAAAATAAGGGCTGCCCCGGATCAAAGATTTTCTTAGTCGACTAGTAGTTTTTAATTACTTAAATAATTTTTTTTGGGAGGCATCAGAAAATGGTTTGAGTTTCAGGGCTGAGAAAGTATGTTATAAATAACATTGCTAACACTGTTCTACATTACAGAGAAATACTAAACTGTAATAATGAGCCTTTAAAATATACATTTTACAAGTACATTTTAATTTATAGAGAGAAATGCACATTAAGTTAAACATGCAGTAAGCAAGTTACTAATTTAGCTTTCCCACAACTACTTGGAAAATCCTAATAGCGCATATTTATGTAGGTTATCTAACATTAGAGCGAGCGGCCATGCTAAGTGGCTAATGTTAGGCTACTTACATGTTTCAAATGATAAGCCATGTTTGAGGTCGATTAATGATCGACCTCAAACATGGACCAGCCGTGTAAATGATCATGTCTGTCACTGACTGCGTGACCACCACTTCCTGTGGAGTTTTTTTTTCTACGGCCAACTGCCCAATCAAAACTTGGTCAACCGAGACTGTTCTTATCGACTAACGTTTGGTCGATTATAAGGGGCAGCCCTAGTAAAAATGACGACTTAAACAACTTTACAGCTCAAATAATACAGGAGTTTTAACAGAAGAATTAATGTATGTGCTTTTATAAAAATTGTATTTAAACCCTGAACAAAATTGGCCCCATTCACTTCCATTGTTAGTGCCTCACTGTAAGCCAGATTTTTGCTTTTTTGGAAGAAAAGGAAGGACAAGCCTAATATGATTTTTGTGATAATCAACATTATGCCACAAATGCTGTCAATTGAGCTTAACTTGTATTGAATCCTGAATATGCTTTTAAGATGGGATAGAAGGAAGTATTTCAACACTGAAAAAGTGACATACTTCAGCTTTAACATAGGATCCATAATAGGAATATTACAGCACAGGTTAAATTCAACTTGACATGCTGTTGATTATCAAAGAAAATAATTTTGCTTTGTCCATTAGTTCGTAAAAAAAAAATTAAAAAAAAACAAGCAAAGAAATAAATGAAAGCCTATGGGGCAAGTTCACAAAACTTTGTATTTTTGTTTAATGGATTCACATCAAGTTTTCTTTATTCAAAAAAATGTATGTCTGACAATGTATGATGCTTACTTATAGTACTTCTCCATGTCAATCACGACCAGGCTTAGTGTTCTGCCTGGGTTTCTGCTCATGAGTCCTTGAGTCCAGGAGGTCAGAGATATGCAGCTTTCAGTCAATATACCACTGTTTTGCCTCTACATTAAAAACAGAAAACCCCATCAGGTCTTTGTGGTCTTTATTCTCATAAAAAACTCTCAATTCTAAAGAGATTCATTTCTCAAAGATTAAGCAACCGCATACTTAAAAAAAGTTTATGGATCCTTTTTTTTTTTTTTTACATAATTAAGCCGTGATTCTGTAATTGTATTCATTACCTTCAATTGCTCTGACACTTTTTTAAAAAGGTTAGAACTGCTATTTTTTGTGTTGCCCTTTTGACCACAAACCTCTTTTTAATTTCATCTTTAGTTGCTACATCATTCAAAAAGGTCACAGCCAGCAAATCAAACAATTAACCTATTAATGGTTAATTTAGTAATCATAATGGGCCATTAGGAAATCACACAATGTGAACACCTTGCAGTAGTTGTTAATCATGGTCACAAATGTATCCACTGGAACTTGGATTACAGCATGTGACTGTGGAACGGACAGCATCTCACCAGTCTGCAAATAAATATTCAGCTGAATTATAAAACCATGTAGAAAGAGTTTTTATATGTTCCTAATTTCTACTGAGATACAAAGATGTCACAGAAACATTTGTGAAATAGCGCAACATCATGGTCTCTTTTAGGTCTGTTATTTATTACATTAGATATGCATCTTAAAATGAACATATTCACATACAGTTTATTCTAAATTTTAAACTTTGTTAATACCAATGCTGAATGTATGACAATCAAAATGGACACCTTGGTGATATATTGCATTGTCTAGATGAAATGGGAGACATTGCATACCTTAATACTAGGGCTGGGTATCACCAGCTACCTCACAATACGTATTGCGATACACATCATGTTACGATATATTATGATACATCACGATATAGGGGTGGGCGATATGACTAAAATCTTATATCACAATATCACTAAGTTTATATCACGATAAACATATACATCACAATATAGTATTTTTTTTTTTTTAAATCAACAGAAATCAATTTATAAATTAAATAAATATATTGTAATGCCTATTTCTTTTTTTTAAATCCAGTAATTTTATTAAATACTCATGAAGCATTTTCTCTTTAATTGGAACTTGACAAACATAGTCAGAGCTTAAAAAAAATTATTGGAGGCATTTAAAAAGTAGTAATCAACCTTACCACAATGCTTAAATTCACATTTCGTTCAGATGTTGACTAGTTTTATTATTATAATGATTATAAATTAGAAAATGATATAGCCTCAAGAAACTTGACATCTTCTGAAAGCAATTGTAAGGCCAATGCCAAAATGTCTGATAGCCCAATACACATCAATTCATGGAATAACAAAGAACTTTCGACTTTTGACCGATATAGGATTTTGCCAATACTGATAACTAAGTTGGGAAGACAAGCCGATAACCGATTAATCGGCCGATAGTTTTTAAAAGTGATACTGAACGGAAAAAAAACCACATTTAAAGTAAAATAATGCTGATCTTTATTACAAAAATAAACTGTACTGACTGAACCATGAAAATGTATTTTACTTTTCAAATAAAAATAAATAAATAAATAATAAATATATATATATATATATATATATATATATATATATATATATATATATATATATATATATATATATATATATATATATATATATTAGGGCTGTCGATTTAACGCGTTAATTCAATGCGATTAATTTTATATAAATACACTTTACATAAATTTACGCAATTAATCGCAATGCCCACGTATAAGGAAGATTCCTGAGAAATGCAAGTACCACCTGTTTACTCCAGAGGGCAGTAAGTGAAACTTCAGCTGTGTGGCAACCCGCAGTTTATTTATACAGTGAAGAAAACAAACTTCAGCAGCAACAACACAGACATGCGTTACATTCTTGCATTCAAAAAACTTGATGGAGAGCAAATGCAAACTAAGGGATATCAAGATGTGTTTTAAGTATTAAACTATATTTAACTTGACACAGTGACCTAAAAATGTTATGTTTATGATGTGACGCACCCGAGAATGTTAATGTTTGAATGGTAATGTTTGAAAAGTAATGTTTGATGTTAAGATTTATTGTCTGTTTCCACAATAGTACGTCGATAGGCAGAAGAGCGTCCAGAAGCTTGGGTGCTGAGAAAGTCTCAAAGCACTTACCTACCTCCACGCATCCGGCAGGGGGCGGGTTAGAGACTGAGGGAGAGGTCCTAGAGAGGCATCTTCGGAACTCGTCAGCGCTGGCCTGCAGCAGTTGAGGGGCCGGAGGGGAGGGAACTGCGTACAAGGAGACGGGACTGTAGCCCGTCTTTTGCAGCCCCAAAACTGGGCACCCCAGCCCCCAGTTTGGGGGCTGGGGTGCCGTGAGAACGGCGCGCACCGGCTGGAAGACCCAGGAATTGAGGAAATCGCTCTTTTATTGAGAACGTGGGTACCGCAGCTGAAGGCGGTGCGGCAAATGAAAGTAATGAAAACAAGGATTCTCCTCCCGGCCCTCCACCGGGGGATGGAGTGGTCTTGGTACCAGCTCCAGAGCGAACATCTGACTGCCTGGGTCGCCTATCTCTGCAGATGGGGTGCAACCGCCAATGTGTACCGCGTACGCGAATAGAATGAGATGCACATTTCTTGCCACACGTGGCGACTATGAGTTATCGCGATACAGATGATAATCAAAAATGTTCAATAAATGTTCAGTATATCGCCAACCCCATCACAATATCATTGTTCGATTTTGCTTTTAATTTCAATTAATTTGGGTATAGTTCAGTTACAATGTCCGTTTTGCTTGCATGCAGTATAAAATAAATTCTCTTTCAGCTAATGTTGTTATTCATTATACAGGGGACCTTCCAACTTGTTAAATTACGGTTATAAACATTTTACAAATTTTATTTTATTATTCGTTTTTCATAATTTTAGTGACATTTTAACTTCTTTTTTTAATTGAAGTTTATGTATTACATCAATAAATATGGTGTATTGAAATTGCATATATTATATTGCATTAATACAGTATATTGTTACGTGTTTGTTGTTTATATGCCTAATTTGTACTATTTAGAAGTATTTACTTAGATATGTAGAACATGTGTTAAAATTGTCTTTTTAAGACCTGTGGCAAGTACTTTGACAGTAGTGTTTGTTTGGTCGAATGGCTTCTATACAGCATCAATGCTATGTGTGATTAGAATTAAATGTTTCTTTTGTTGTTTTTGATAAATAACTGACTGTAGAGAACAGAAAGGATATTAAAAGAGACATTATTAACAACAAATATGTTGCTTGGATCTAGTCTATGGACTCACATTACATAGAATGTGTCTGTATATTTAAGTGTCACATTACATAGAAACTTTACTCTCAGCACAGTGAAAAAATCTTAGTGGTGAACTTCTATGCCACTACACCACTCAAACACTGGTCAGTGAAATCTAAAAAATTACTAGCCTGAGGATAATCACAGACATTTTTTGTAGCAAAAATACGTCGACGCAAAATATGCGCGTCGATTCGTCAGACCCAAAACAACGATGGCGGCACCGGAGAGTAGTAGCAACACGAGTGGCTCCTCAGACTATCAGAAGTGCAAGGCGGCACGCACTCGTTCCTCTAAAGTATGGGAATTCTTTAATTTAAAAGGAAACAATTCCGTGATATGTCATCTTTGCAAAATGGAGATGGCCTTCCATTCTAGCACCACGGCAATGTACCAGCACCTGAAGAGGCGCCACCCGGCACGCACGCACGCACACACACGCACACACAGTATTCTTAAGGTGAAAGGAAAGTGTCAGAGTGTAAGTTGTTATTTGCATGTGAATGAAGATGCTTTTTTTCAGTAAGCTAGGCCTATGTTCAACATAAATGTTGAATTCTGAATGTTTATTTTCATTATTTATTTTTTGTTGGAAAAGCACTTTCTATATTAGATTAAAGCCCCCAAGTTTACAATAGTTACTGTATTCTTTCAATAGCTCTAAGAAAGGGTGGCTGGGTGACCTTTTTATTTTTTTTATTGAATGCTAGACATCAGAATGCATTATTTTGCTCTTGTACACTTTTACTTGAATTTTATTTTTGAATTTTGAGTTTAAGAAAAAGGTGAGTGGCAGAGTGTATTACTATATGTTGTTGTTATTTTTATGTGAATGAAGACTTAAAAGATTTTTTCAAGCACTTTTTTCAGTAAGCTAGGGCTATGTGTTTTCAACATATATGTTCAATTCTGTTGGTTCAGGAAGGACGCCATGACAGGCTGCTGGATCCCACTGTCGCTGTTAATTTTTATTAATTTTTTGTTGGAAAAGCACTCTCTGTATTAGCTTAAAGCCCTCAAGTTTACATTGGTTACTGTATTCTTTCAATTGCTCTAAAGTATTTTGGGTGACCTTTTTATTTTTTTTATTGAATGCTAGACATCAAGTTGTTGTTATTTTAATCTGAAAGAAGAATTACAAGATGCACTTTTTTCAGTAAGCTAGGCCTATGTGTTTTCAAGGCTTCAAGGTTTTATTGAATGTTACCTCTGACTAAGAATGCATTACTTTCCACTTGTATAGTCTTTTATTTTGGAATTTTACGAGCAATAAACATATATTGCAATGTTAAGGAATTCATGTTTTTTCATTCAGATATGTAAATCAACATGTATAAATTGCTATTAGTCAATTAATGGGGAGATAATCGAATCGAATCGGACTGGAAAAATTAATCATTAGATTAATCGATGCATCGAAAAATAATCGCTAGATTAATCGTTTAAAAAATAATCGTTTATCCCAGCCCTAGTAGCAATGGTAAGTATTTACGCACATCTGGTTGTAGGGGATTGCAGACAGAATAAAAGTGCGATCTTGGCATTTTAAGAATTGACATTGGGATCGTGCAAATGAGATTAAGTTGAAAATCAAGATTTTTGCCTGGCCCTAGATCCAAACGTGTGAGAGAGGTTCAGCATGACCGTGAGAGAAACCGTGAATCCTGCAGGATCATTTTGTCTCTTTCGAGACTCATAGAAGCGTCTCTGACTGCACTAAAAATATCACGATATATGGATCTAAGTATCAATACAATATTGTGAGAAAACTATTGTGATATATCGATATTTGATTATATCCATACAGTTCTATTTTAAACTGAGAAAAAATGTGCAAGTTGCATAGATGTGTCAGTGACATCAGTGTGCTATTTGTGTATATTAACATTGGTAAAGTACATACCTGTACACAAGATATTTCTCAAGAGGTCAAGAAAAAGCCAATACATGGCTTGTGCTAGACCATGATCATTACGGCACTGTCAGTCTGCATTGTAAAGCCAATGACAAAAGAAATAAGACTTCACCTCGTAATGTTGAGTGCAGTTGTGTATGTTTTGGGTGTTATCATGCCTGAGGGCAGGGTGAGCGTCGAGCCCAGGTGACACTGCAAGGAAGAGACTGCTTCTCTATGGCACAGCTGCATCCCATAGAGTGCAGGGAAGTCAGGAGAGATCCGCCACCTTCTAGCTGCAGAAGGCCTATGGGGAGGAGACAGTTAATCAATACTAATCCATTCAGCATATGCAGCGTAATATCTCATGCCAGTGCTTTTTAACAACTCGGGAAAAGTATGAAAGAGCACAGAGCACTGAAAATAACTGAGCACTGGAGTCACACTGCCACCTACCAGGGTCAACCATCACCACGATGTGTTTGATGCATTCCTCTGGCCTCAGGGCTTTTGCAGCATCAGCAAGAGCTTTCTTTTCCATTTTCACCCTCTCCTTCTCCTCCTGCAGATGCTCTCGCATGGCTCTTTTCCTTAGGGCTTCCTGTCTGGCAGCCTCCACTTCTGCTGGGGTTTTCTTGCATTTCACCAGGTAAGTGCCATTCTCTCCTACAGGGGGTGGTGCATTGGTCAGGTGTGGTGCGTCATATTCAGAGCTGCACTGCCTTGTTATAGTGTTAAAGATCTTATGTTCTACTGGCTGGGCCTCAGGGTTGATATAATGTGCAGGCAATGTAGCTGGAACCTTTAAGAAGTGTGAACATCCATTAGAAGCCTTGTACTTCACTGCACCAGTGGCTGCTGTAGCCAGACCATGCCGTTTCTGTTTCAGCCTTAAGGCTAAGGGAATAATGGCCTCCTCCTCGCTGTCACTGCTGACCATCAAGACGTCTCGTCCAGCAGCTCCAGAGGAAATGTGGACCTCTGATAAAACTGGATAAGTAACAGGTGCTATTTCGGAGTTTGAACTGTCTAAAACCTCCAAGTTAACTTGTTTTGGTTTTGACTGTGAGAAATCAAACACAGGCAGCTCCTCTGAATCACTGGAGTCACTGTCACTTATGAGGAATCCAGGTCCATTGATGCAGGTCATGATGAGATGTCTGTACAATGATCTACAAGCACTAAAAGGAGAGACCAAATAAAAAATTTAAACATCATATACAGAATATATTTTACATTGATAGCCATAGTTTCCAGCAAAATACCATAATTACTTCAGCTATATTTGTAAAATCATAACAGATTAATATGGGATTTCCATCAAGCAGTTAAAGAAACATCCAAAATCTGACCAGAATTTTGTTTAATTTCTTTTATTTAAACATTTAATTTCTGTAATAGTGTTGGATAATACAGTAGTAGTTACAGCAGTATTCTGGTGCAAACACTGGTTACCATGGTATTTCTGAAAGCAATAGCAAATCTGTTGAAAATCTATTTTCTACAGGGAAATGATAAATGTGGGAAGCTCAAACACAATTAAAGGAATATTCCATGTTCAATAAAAGTTGAGCTCAATCGACAGCATTTGTGGCATAATATTGATTACCGAAAATATATAAATATATAAATAAATTGACTTGTCCCTCCTTTTCTAAAAAAAAATTTAATAAAAAATTAAGTAAAGACACAAGATGAAAACAATATTGTTAACATTGTTTTAGTGTGACACTAATAAAGTTATAGCCAATTTTACAACGTCGTTGCCATGATGCTGTTATGTCAACAAACCCTAAAACGACAGCAAAAATGACGATTTAAACAACTTTACAACTCAAATAAAAGACGAGTTTTTATAGAACATTTCTGTATTTGAGTCCCTACACAACATCTACACTTTAAATACATTTTAGACTTCTGTAACGACAACTATATTTTTAAGATATCACTTTGATGAAACAGGACCAACTAATATTCGATTAAGAAAAAAAACAGAGCTCATTTCAACATATCCAACCACACACAAGCTGCCACATTTCTGACCTTAGTCAATTGTTTACATCTGCACGCAATGACAAAAATACGACTATGAAGAATTCAAGTTTCGTGCTCAAAACAACAGACCACAGAAAATCCCAAAGCCCGAGTAATCATTTAGCCCCACATTCTAGAACGTTTTCAGCTTCAGCTCTATTGCGAACATTTCTTGAAATCTCTGTACTTACAAGAATCAAATTCCGCAGTTCGCGGGTTCTGGATGATGACGGAAGCGCGCCGGTTGCGTCTCAATCACGTGATTCAAAATGGCGGCGCTCACGTCCTTGATGCTGAAGTCCAGAGTTTGTAAGTGAAATGATCTTGACATATTTTAATGTCTTATGTTGTAACATATGTCGATTTGTGTGTGGATTTTTTGTTATAGATTAAATTAGCATTTTTCTTTCTCTTTAAACGCTTTGTAATGTCATTTTTTTAGCATGCTAACTTACCACTCACTAACACTAGTTAACGTGTTCAGTGTTGGCAACAGCATTTCGAGGCATTTAAACGGTTTTATATATATATATATATATATATATATATATATATATATATATATATATATATATGACTGATATATCTTATTTTTTCTAAATGGTAATGCAGATCGTAAGGTTCATTTTTGTTTTCCTGCACACGTGTATTTATATCAAATTGATGACAATGAGGTGGAGAAACGTTTCAATATCAAACATATTTCAGACAATGATTTCTGCTTATTTTTTTTACTTTACAGGCACTCTGTTGTCAAGTCAAACACCCACAGTTGTATTGTCGAGATTTGCTTCAAAGAAGTCAGGAGGAAGCAGCAAAAACCTTGGAGGGAAGAGTGCTGGCCGCAGATACGGTTTCAAGAAACAAGATGGTACTGTCTTTAAGACCACTGAGCTTGATTTGATCATATAGACCAAACTGAGGTGCCAAAACTTTTTCCTATGAAGGGCCAAAAATCAAACTTTTGATTGCAGTGAGCCAAAACTAAATGTTGCATATATCAAACTGTATTATTTTAAAATTAAATATTAGTTCTGCAAAACACAGAACTCAAAAATGTAAGTGTCCTATGCTTGCACAATGCACACAATTGATTTCAATATAATTTTTATGTCGTGTCTCTCTCATTTGTGAGTCACTTTTAATAAAATGTCTACTAAAAATGTAAGCGTCTTTTAAAACATGGTTACTGTCTCTTTAAGAACAGCACATCTCACTTTGAAAACACCAGAGTTCTGTGCAGTTCCCTTATGATTTCGAACATTTGACATTGCATTTATTAACGCATATGGGGAGTGCCTTCTTACACAACCTAGTTGAAACCTTTCTACAATAACAGCAATATTCTATTATTGGCTATGGTGCTTGAGCTCTCACTGATTTGGCACGAAACTGTCCAATATAAAAACAGGTGCACAAACATTTCTCCGAATTTTTTTCCTTCAAGACCGCGATCTCTTGTTTAGAAGCCCTCTACATTTGCCGTCGATATACATGAGTCAACGGGTGGAATCTTCACAGGAAGACTTTCCGCTCCCCTGCAGTGCTCTGACGAACATCACACTGCTTCACTGGTGAACGGGCCTCAGCATCCTGATTCCCTGCAGCACTTCGGCAGGGTTTGTGTATCCTAAGCAATTGTGTATTGTATTTTGTGTGATTTATAAAATATATTTATATTTGTATACAGTACTTTGCAAAAGGCACGTAAGATGTTTCACAAAAAGATTTGTCTTAAGATGGTTAATTAATATCTTCAGCTTTAGTGTGTCAATAGGAAATATAAATGTTAGACTCCCAAACATTCCTTTTGCAAATTTAATAGAAGAACAGAGAGCTCTGCAACAGATGTCATGGCCCCTACAGAACCCCTCACTTAATATTGAGACAGCCTGAGATTACATAAAGAGACAGAAGCAATTAAGACAGCCTAAATAGATATAAGGACTGTGGCAAATTCTCCAAGAAGCTTGGAGCATCCTTTTGGCCAACAACCAAGAAAAACTGTGTCCAGGTGTACCTAGGATAATTGGTGCTGTTTTGAAGCCAAAGGTGGCTACAGCAAATATTGATTTAGCTTTAATTTAAGTTTACTGGACTTTTTATGACATTAATTGGTCTATGAAAACTATTTATGGCATTATTTTTGAAGAAATCATCACATTGCTACATTTTTCACAAGTGCCTATAACTTTTGCATAGTACTGTAGATCTAAAAGAGTCACTTACGTGTTCGTATTTTTAATGATGTCGTTCCGTAAGTGTTCCTTTTTTTGAGAGACACAGCTGAGAGGATCATCGGGGTCTGTCTTCTCTCCATCAAAGACATTTACAAAAAACACTGCATTCTGGCCCTCACGGCCAGACTGTGTAACAGCTTCTTCCCCCAAGCCATCAGACTCCTCAATACTCAGAGACTGGACACACACACGTGTCCTGAGTTGCACTTTAATTATTCTCATTTTATACCTGACTGCTACCTCAATAACTGCTATGTGCATAGAACACTATCTCATAGTATGTTATGTTTACATTTGGCATTTTTAGAAACTGTCATCTTTTTGGACTACTGTGTACTGGTCGGTGCTGCACTGTCACAATATGCTGTGAGCGAGATGAGTTTCCTCCTTCTGAAAGGGGGGTGGCCTCTTCTCGTTCAGCGGTTCTGACGCTTGTCTCTCGCTTCATCAGGAGAGTGGCCAATGGATGATGCTACACCCCCAAGTGTGAGGGCAAGGAACATGCACGCGCCACTGACGGGGAGATGCTCTTCATCCTTACAAGGGCAGTTGAAGGGGTTCACATTGAATTGTCTCCCCTAGAGGAACCTGAACACTCTCGCCTTGATGAATGGTTCCTGCTGTCCGGACGCCATCAAAATTCTTCCCCAAAGTTCATAATGAACTGTCTAAGTCTTGGTGCATGCTCTTCTTGGTGCGCTCATGCAGTGACGCCATACTCTCTAATGTGGGTCACGAGGAAGAAAACGGTTATGCCCGAGTACCCCCTGTGGAATAATAGGCCTTATAAATAACGGCCAAAACATCCTTCAAAACTATGTTGACAAACATACGCACTGCTTACACAGCAGCAGGACAAGCTGGATCAGCACTCAACTCCAAGCTCCTCAGGCAAATGGACGAGCACGGCTTTGATCCAGAGAGGTTCAAAGAGCTCTGCACCGCTACATACTTGGTACTGTATGCCATAAAATTCACTGCGCAGGCCATCGGCAAGTCAATGAGCAACCTGGCAGTTCTGGATCGACATATAAATCTGACCCTCTCAGAAATTAGTGATAAGGAAAAAGCCACTCTGTTGGATGCTCCAATGTCTCCAGCCAGCCTCTTTAGCGGCTCTGTGAATAAGTTTGCTGAGCATTATGTCTCGATTCAGCAGCAGTAACAGTCTATGAGACACTATATGCCCAAACAGAGTACATCGCAGCCGGTTCACCCTCGCTCCTGTTGCCTCACTGGGGGCATATACATTTAAAAAAATTAAATCACTTATACTTATATTAATGCAAAAATAAAAATATTCAAATGAAAAGATTAATTAAAAACAAAGTTCTGCATCAATGCCATATTTTATTTATTTATATATATATATAAAAACAAATTCCCCTCTTGTCATCTATGGAAAGGCAGGCCAAATCAAAGTTCATCATGGCCCGCAGGTCCTAGTTTGGGCACCTCTGATGTAGGCCTTATTCACAGCGGCACCATCTTTCATTTTTGACGGGAATGACAATGAGGCTGTGAGGGATAGACTTCAGTCTCTTCAATGGTTTGTACTGCAGTTTAAAGTATTTTTGGGTCATTCCATATGCAAAATGTTGAATAAACATATTTTCAAGAACATTCATTAGACAAAAATCACCACACAACATGAGTTGTGGAAAATCAGATGTGATCTAGGAGCTCTTTACATATTTATATTGTACGTGCCATTGAAGAGATGCAAGTCTATCCCTCACAGCCTCGTTGTCATTGCCATTAAAACTCAAAGATTGCGCTACCGTGAATAAGGTCTAAAATATGGAGATTTTATGATGTTACTGTGGCTAAAGTTTACATAAACATGTCTTTAACATCTTTCATTGTCTTGCATTACAACACATTTTTCTTACCTTCTTTCAAGGGAACTTTGTGCATGCCGGCAACATCCTCGCAACACAACGTAAAGGTTTAATGCGCTGGCATCCTGGAGCCCATGTAAGATGTTTTGAATTAAATATTTTATTATGAATATCTGTTTAAGTAAAAGATTAAGTACTGTCTACATTGAATAAGTTAAAGCATAAACTTGAAAATATTAAGTAATTCTACGTTTATTTTTCATGATTGTTTATCTTTACACTGCGTCATCGTGGATCAATCCTAAAGTTGAAAACTTTGTCATATTTATTAGCTAATTTGAGTAAATTTCACAGGTGGGATGCAAACTACTCACCTTTTGACTAAAGTCATCTTTTTATAAGCTAATTTTCCCAATTGTTTTATATAAATTTTCTACAGTTTAGTTATTGAGTCACTTCAAATGGATATTAAAGTTTAAACTTCTTTAATTCATTAAAAAAAATATTTAAATACAACAAGCAAATCAACAGAAAATATAGCCCTGTAATACCTGCTATGGCTTAATCATCTTTTTCACCTCTCATGAGTTTGTATCCCGGCAGAGTGCTTTTTCTTTCCTTCCCTCCCTGTTCTTCCCAGTATTCCTAGAGGCTTTAAAAGTTAATGAGCTTGCAAGGTTTCACTGTTTGCAAGTTTATTTACACCATTTTTATTGTTGATTTGGTAACTTCTCTTTTTGTTACCTGTTCATCATATTTAAAAAAAAAAAAAAAGAATTACCTTTTGATTGTTACTGCCATTGTGTTTTTTTGTACCAAGTGTTGAGGTCTGCGTGCACAGCACTGTATTTTGTTACTATTGCCAGTAATGCAAGGTGATGTTGTCCAATAGACTACATAGCATGCATAAAGCTTTCTTGTGGATGACTTCCAATATGTCATGTTGTATATGACTAAACGTGTTTATAAGAAAGTTAAAAATGTGAAATGTTAAAAAAATATATATAAAATGTATTCAAGTACCATGTACACCAGATTTGTAAGCGAAAGTTACTGTATTAACTGAAGATAAATTTACTCACAAATACATATTAATATTATGTCATGAACCATTAAAAGTTACTTTGAAACAGAAAAATTATGTGCAAAAACTTTTAGTAATTTGTTTCAGTGTATTTCAAACTCAAAGTAATCAAGATTCACCTAATCTGAATGAAAATGTTCTTGCCTGTCCTCACAGGTTGGTATTGGAACCAACAAAACACTTTATGCCCTAGAGAGTGGTATTGTCAGGTTCTCCAAGGAGGTGTACATTCCTCCACCGCGAAGTGAAGAAGCCCGAGACGTGATCCCAAAACTTCCCAAGGGTGCAGTTCTTTACAAGACCTTTATCAATGTCATCCCCACACAACAGGAGAACACATTTAAACTTGTGGATATGGTGTGAGACTTGCTATCATAACACATTTTGGACTGGTAACCCACTCTGGTATATTTTGATGCTGTCTCCTTAGATGTCTGATTATATATATCTGGGGGCCTGCCACACTCACTCCATCAGTGAAATATTGAATTTCTTTGTTTTGTACAGTTATGTCCTTTAAATGTGCTACTCTAATTAAAGTTTTTACTTAACCTTGTAAATGTTCTATGTTTAATCCCTTGCGCATAAAATTTTAAAATGAATTCGATCAAAATAATTTTGAATAAAAATCAGTTTTAGGATTAAACAGTACTTGAGGTCAACATGAATTGCCATTTGCAACGCATTTTAGTTCGCTAATGTAACACATTTCCGAGTCAAACAGGATATTCAACAGCAGAAAAATTGTAGAACTGAACTTGATTTTATTTTATTATTTTTGAAACCATGAATGGTGCACAATAAGACAATTAATGTGCATCAAGTTAAATGGGTCAATTTTTATTTTATGTTAACTTTAAAAGATCTATAAGACTTCAGGAAGGCCCAACCATCAGCAAATCAACAGAAACTTACAAGCACTTGCTGATTTTGAGATCTTTTCATGGAGCATAAAACATTGCAAGCATCGTCCTGTTGTTGTTGCTGTTTTTATCTGCTTTATTGACTCCATGTCCATTTATGTTCCCTAAACTTCTGAACAGCCTCGCTTTTCCATAAAATAGACAAGGACTGTCTTTGTAGCTATTACCTTTGGGCTCAGCGTGTGCTATTCATGTGTATCAGTAGGATTAAGGGAAACTAAGCCTGAATGTTTCCTCATGTTGGGGGAGGCCAGGTAGAAATAAGAGGACCAGTACTGGGTAGAACAAAAAGTGCCAAATGAGTTGTTGCAGCATGTTGCCCCACTCTCTCTGTAAGTAGTGTGAGAGGATTAATCATGTAGTGTGCTGCTGACACTTTCCAAGGGTAACAACGTGAGCAGGTGCCAGATAAAGCTTTATGATGAAGATGCACAAGATGTTTAAAGAAAGCGTTATCGCACTTGATCAATGGAAAATAGAGGCATGGAAATGAATAGGGAATTGGTTCAAAAATTAAACAGTGATTCTGAGCAAAGATCTGTAATAATCTGCAAGATGATTCATAGATGTTACTGAATAGTCCTGAATAACAGTTTGCCACCAGGGTTAATATAGTTTGGGATTTTTAATTAGTTTTTATTCCTATTTTATTTGCAATTTGTCATTTAGTTTTTACACTTTTATTTTTAGTTTACTCTCTAATTATCTAGAGTATTTTTCAAGTAATTTTTCTTATTACATTTCTTAGGGCAGTCTTGTGTTACTTCAATCTAGTGGCATTTTCATGTTTAATTAAAGTGGATTGTAAACGTTTCAAATTTTATAATATAGTGAATTAGATTAATCTGGGACAAAGGGTTAAGTGGGACAGTTAACCCATTTGTGCCCAAATTTTTCTGAATGGTTTCATGCATATAGTCATGTTAATAGTGTCCTATATGAACACGTTCTGCATTTATTTTCCCAAGTTTTTTTTTCTTCTTCTTGAAAATCATATTTGAATGTGCGGCAACTTTAGTTGCCGGTGGGCAAATATGTTGTATGCACGCCTTCAATGTCAAATTTGTATAGGAGGAGAACATTTGGCATCTTTCTCAAAATAACTGCTTTCAACGGATCAATCTTTATTCATAAACAAAATTATTATGTGTAAAAGTATAAAGAAATTCACTGCAAACCCAAAAAAGCTGCTTCTAGCTTATAATCTCTTGAATTTGAAAATAAATTATTAAAATGTCGTAATTATCTTGAATAAATGGGGATTTAAACCGTCATCAACAAACCCATTTACTTAAAGTGGTGGAACATAGTGCAGAACAAAGTGCAGACATTAAGTGGCCCTAACAGGGCATTGTTTATCAAAAAGTTAAATGAAAATAAATATAATTAATGCATTAACTCCCATGGCGCTGGAGAAAACTCTGGGCAACCAGCCTTTGGAAGGAGAGGAGATCTCTGTCTCCCTCTTTACATGACTGGTATGAATGAATGAAAGAATGAAGTTTCAATGGGTGGGTTTTGAATTAATGAAATAATTAATAAATACATGTTTTGTTTTGTGTCATGCCACCTAACATAGACCCCATCCTTCCAACCTGCCACCCCGCAGCCTCACCTCCCACTTCCCATTACACCTCCATGTACCTGTAATAACACCAGGCATTGACCATAGCACTGTTGAGTGCCCAGCTGTAGCATGGCCAACACCACTTCTTTGATCGGATGCCAATCTGGTAACGGTTTACACATTGGTCATGCAGGTCAACACCTCCCATATGTGCATTTCAGTCTTTATACTGTAGGTGATTTCATAAAATAATGTAAATGTAAACTCTTGTCTGAATTTCAACTTTATAATGGAATCATAAGCTACTAGTCATAAAAAGTATTAGGATCCTTGACCGATTAGAATGAAATGCATCAAAAGTGGATGAAGGGGTCTCAATATTTTGCCGCTTACAGGACATAATATCATAAAAGTTTGAAAAAGATAAACTACAGCAAATAATCCCATGCTTTAAGTTATGTTTAGGTGGAATATTATGAAAGTAAAAAGCACTAAAAAAGACCAATAACCTTGATTTATTAACCTATTAACACAGTATACCCCATTTCCCAATGATATGTACTTACACTATAGATCTCTTGTAATATTTGTTTTGTTTGGGTGATTCTAGAGACCTTCATGATTATGTAGATTTATATATGTAAAAAAAAAAAAAATACTTAGTAGTAACATGAAAATGACCTTTTATTGGGAGGGTTTGACTTTGCCATGCTTCCTGGAAGAAGGGGTAGGTAGTTGACAGCATTATGTGACAGGAAGGAAGTGAACACCAATTTTTTTTTCTTGAAATCCTTAATTTGGTTGTTTTCTTCCAAGTTTTCAAGATAGCATCTAGAAAAATACTTACAAAAGGAAAATGACAACTATACACTGCGGCAACTATAGTTGCCGGTGGGCTTAAATAGGATAAGATTAATCCCTGTTATATCCATAGGTATTTCCTTAAATGTTTAAATTGTTACTTAAATTATCTTTGGGAACTAAACAATTCACTTTTTGAGGTTTTAAGTTTGATGTTACATCGGAATGTGTGGCAAAAAGTAAAAGTTGACTTAATGTTTGTAAGTGTTATAGTGTTAAATATAATTTAGTATGTGTAAGTGTTTGGATAATGTAAAAATGTATTCAAAATAATTTGAAGATATTTTCTAGAGAATAATTTTCCTCTGTCCCACTTTACCGTTACTGCCTGAAATAAATTCGGTCAAAAGAGGATCTTCAAAGGTTCTTCTTCCCAGTATTGATAATTTTTTTCAGTTTTGCTTTTGACTAAGATAGAAGAAATCCCTTTCTATCAAGGTATGATTTCAGGTTATGTGGCATTTGGATCATAATTAAAGGTGCCAAGAAAAGTTACCTTCTTTGCCCACCCTAAAACTAAAATTAATTCGAGGTCATTTTTATTTTAGTTTGTTTTGGAGTTATGAAAAAGTATTTTAGTTAAAAAAAATCCAATCATTTCAGTTTTTATATTTATTTCTGTTTATGAAAATGTTTTAGTTAATGATAAAAACATTGCTTGCCACAAATTTCTTTTGATGCACGGTTGTGGCAGAGTCAAATTTTGTATAAATGGGCACATTTTGAGAGACTAAAATCTCAATAATGTATACATCCCATTTTGCACATTTAACATCACTAAAACTTCCAACATCTGACAATGAGGGAGAGTTTGAAAGACATCTGGATGTATTTTGATTTGTGACTATAGGTAGGCCTTATATTTACAAAATAGCACTCCTTTTAATTTGGCATAATCATCAGTTAAGAGCAAGATTAGGCTGTTTAATTGAGATTTAGTGCATTTTTTGCACTTTGGTATTTTTAAAAACTTCACTTCCCCCATCAACACCGTTTAATGCACAGGTCATCTAAAGGTTCGAGCTAATGAAAACCTCAATGACAAACAATGATTGTAATACTATGGAGGCCTATACAAATGTTGTATGTAATTTTGTAATATTATTTAACAAAAATGATCTAAACATTTCATACAGATATATTTTGCCATGTCTGTCAAAGATGTGTTGGCCGTTCAGTACTGTTAAAGGTATAGTTCACCCAAAAATTAAAATTCTGTCATCATGGACCCTTATGATGTTCTAAACTCCAATTACTATTATTCTTTCACAATATACACAAGATGATGTTAGGCAGAATGCTTGCAGCCTCAGTCCCTTTTCATTTTCATTGTATGGGAAAAAGCAGTGTCAACATTCTTTGAAATAGCTCTTCTTTTGTTCCACAGAAAAAAAAGTAATATGGTTACAATTAAAATTTTTTGGTGAACTAACTTTATAAGTTCATATTTATTTGTTATAATTTGACCAAGAATCAGTTTGATCTTGTAAAGACAAATTTTAGCATGAACCCATGGTGACAGGTCATTTGAATCATTCATCTAATTCTTATTGGCTTTTGCTGTAAACTATCAGACGCTGTTCCATTGTCCACCTCTGAAAGCTATGTCATAGTATACAGCCAAGAAACCCTTGTTACTTCTGTCTGCTTTGCTTTGAAAAGAAAGCTGTCAACCCTTGGTCTATGTACTCTGTTGCTAAGCAACAGCTGTTGCGTCCCACAAGAAGAACTCACACTTTCCTGTTTTCTCCATTTCCTATCTCTTATTTTCTTTACATTTGACTCAGGGAGTAGAACAACAGTATGTCCTGGAAGGTCTTTAAATAAATAAACAGTTTCTTGAGGTCAATCTATTTTTTTAAGCTCTCAAGTATTTGTCTGGACATAAGCTTAAGGATAATACAGTTCTGCTAAGTAAAGTTGCATAATAGATGTTCTATTCCAATGGCAAACAGTGCCACTGATACCTTGCCAAATTTGAATGCTCTTTTTGTTGTTTCGGTTTAGTTCTATATTTTTAGAGTAATAAAGGAGGAGGTGATGCATTAAACCTGGATGAGTGCTTTTAACAGCCAATTCATCAGGAGGGATTTTACAGCATGTTAATGAGGGCTTCTCTGTCCACTCGCTTCTAGGGCTGTTGCTGTGAGACAATCCAAAAGTCATGCCAATGTTTGGGGGGTCACCAAGCACTAAAAGGACATATAAGACAAAGGAGAGAGGCCAGAGAGCGAGAGAGCGTGAGAGAGAGAGAGAGAGACAGGGAGAAAGAATGTTAGAGGGCAATGTACCGATAAATAGGCAGAAGGAAATGTTAGAGCAGGGTCTTGGTGGATGGAACACAGTCAGAGCATGAAATGCACCCTCTTGTAGTATTTCTCACATGTGATTCATTATTATTTGTATTTATTATGATTTACCTGGGGAACAGATAAAATGGCAAATATTGTGCACCTGCCTCTCATTTGGATTCTCTGTGTTTTCACAAGATGCTTCAGTGGTGAGATGTTTTTCCTACCTTGCTCAGTAATAAATATAATTATTTCTAATTGTTTTTAAACATAGAGCCTTATCTTACATGGCATGTGCTTGCTATTTGTGGATGTACCTAATATGAACAGTGTTTTTGGATCATTTCATGCTTTCCCATAGAATATTTCTGCCCAAAGGGAGCAAAAATTGACCGTGATGGTTTGTACTGTTACTGGATGCCGACATTTACATCAACATGGCTAGAAACAAGAGACATCTGTCAGAGAGATGATGGAGGAGACCTTGCTGTGGTGAACAGTGTGACTGTTCTGACCTTTATACAAAATTCATTTCAACTGTAAGAGATCACAAGACTTATATGTGGTTATGTATGGATTGATAGCATCAGAGCTGGTTTCTCCCACATGGTCTTCAACAAATTGCATTGCTACTGTCTTCTGTAATAGGGCTGATCCTATATTTGCTTTAACTCTCTGTGCATTCTAGAGAAGCCCCGGTTTTGGTCTGGCTGAGTAATGGAATGACATCGGGTCCATCTGATGATTTGGATACTGTAACCTTCCAGCATGAAGCAAGAGAAATGAAGTCATGTACTTCAATGGCCCTGGCCTCTGGACAGTGGATGAATGAACAATGTGATAAGAGAAATTTCATCATCTGTGAGAAAATGATATCAGGTTGGCTGAAAAAAAACTCTTGAAACAGCAAAGCCATGTAATCCAAATTATCGTGTGTGGTGCTCGGTAAACCAAAGGATCACTCTTACAATTGATCATATACTGTAATGCACTGTAGCCTACTTACAAACATTATTTTTGGATTCATTATTTATATTTATTTGTGGGTCATAATGCAAGTAACTTGATTTGACTGGATAGAAACTGTGATTATTTCTGGAGATTAAAAACTTTAACCACTACAGTGCTAGTTTGAAATCAACATACTTTAAAGGAATAGTTCACCCAAAAATTCAGATTTGCTGATAATTTACTCCCCCTCAGGCCATCCAAGATGTATATGACCTTCTTTCTTCATCAGAAGAGGATTTATGATTTTTAGGAAAGTATCCCAGGTTTTTGGCTTCATCCAATGCAAGCGAATGGACATCAGTTTTTGACGGTCCAAATAGCACACTTAGTCAACATCAAAGTAATCCACACGACTCCTGCCAATCAAGTAATGTCTTCTGAAATGAATTGATACATTTGTGTGAAAAGCTAATCACTAATTAAGACTTTATTAACTTCAAAAAATCACTTCCTGTAAACACTGAATGCCTCACGTCGCTGTCGTGTGACGTCATCACGTTGGCACATTCACGTGAGAATTCAGAAGTTCCACTCTGTTTACCACAGAGGAACTACTTCACGCAAGTGTTAGGTAAATTAAAACAGCTACAGAGAGCTGGCGGAAGCACTGATTTAAAGTTAAAAACATTTTAATTAGTGATTTGTTTTTCACACAAACATATTGATTAACTTCAGAAGACATTACTTAATTGACTGGAGTCGTGTGGATTACTTTGATGTTGACTAAGTGTGCTTTTTGGACCGTCAAAAATTGGAGTAAATTCATTTGCATTCGATGAAGCTAAAAACCTGGGATACTTTCCTAAAAATCTTAAATCCTGTTCTGATGAAGAGCAGTCATATACATCTTGGATGGACTGAGGGTGAGTATCAGCTAATTTAAATTTTTGTGTGAACAATTCCTTTAACCCATAAACGCATACCTCGGATCTTTAGAGACCCAGGACCCCATTTCAACCCTTGTACCTCATCCATTTTTGGGAAATATGCACACATCTATTTAATATTCCTCAGACCTTTTCTTATAAATAGTCAACACAGGATATCTATCTCTTTGTTTATTGCAAGCTAAAATAGTGCTATATTCATACAAATCAATACAATCTATATCGCATTGATTTTCTGTGCAAAAATGGTGAATTATCTGTTTCCCATTTAAGTGTACACTCTGTACATAATAAACTGTCCATGCTATTTCTTAATCCATATGGCACTGATGTTTCAGTGATTGACTTGATTTACATTTGACATTGCTATTTAATGAAGAAACAACATCAAAGTAAGTTGATGGTTAAGCATCTAAGAGGTGACAAAGCATAAATTGAGTTTGCACTCAGCTCATATTAGTGTGAAAAAACCTTTGCCAGAGCTCTTAACTGACCGCATGACCTTTTATTTTCTTTTTAAAGTGTCTTTGCCATCACTGGAGAGCTTTATGACAGGTGTGCCTCTAATGTCAGGCATATACACAGTGTCCCAGATGCAACTGCTACCTTCTCCACCAGACCCAGGACACCATAGGGTTGAGGTAAATATAATAATTGCACTGAATTGTTGTTAATCGAGGGAAAATGGTCCAATTACAGTGGTTAAGGTTGCTACCTATTACTTCCATCCAGGTGGTTCAGATGATTTTGAATGTGATGGCCTTCCCTGTGTAAAAAATAAACAAATGAACAAAAAACATCTTAGACCACCCTAAGATGGTTTGCTGGTCTTAGCTGGTCTCCCAACTTGATCAGGCTGGTCTGTTATGTTGGCTGGTTTTAGAGGGTTTTTGTACACAATACCACTCAGGTAATGCTGGTAGACCAACGTTAACCAGCAATGACTTGATGACTAAGGCAACAAAATGATATTGTTCAAAATAAGAGCTCACAAAGTAACCTTTTGTAACCATTGGAGTGCAGGCAGTTGTGAATACGTTATTGCAATGGGCATCTTGTGTTAAAAGATTGTGAGAGTTATGGTCAATTTCATTGTGTATGTCTACAGGTCATGTTGTTCCCAGGTCTCTGGTTCAGTCACGAGGGCCAAGTGATGTCTTTGGATTTGGTGACGCAGCCAAGTGATCAGTTGACCTTTGCTAGAGTGCAAATATTTAGGCCTTACTGCAGCCCAAGTCATCATCTAGTGCCACCTGGTGAGTGCTGACATTTCTGATGTATTGCTTGATAAATAACTGCATGTCCCTCTACTGACAGCTGCAAATGAAAGGTTAAGTGCATTTATCTTGGGCTGTCAATTTTCAATTTTTAATCAAATTAATGAAAAGGTATGCTGATTAATTAATCACAGTTAAAGAAAGGCCCCCAAATAAAATAATAAATATACTGTATAATGATTATATTATTATAAATAATAATATTTAAATAATTATAAATATAAAATATACAATAAATGTAATAATTCAGATAAAAAGAAAAATAATTACATTATTGTGGCAGATAAGTACAGCATTGATAAGGCAATTGTTGATTATATATGCACTTTGTTATTTGGAGATATAACAGACTTATTTATAAGGGCTTTTGTAAGGATGCATCTATGTACACATGCGTACGACAGACATTTTTGGAGCGTATAACTTTGGTTGCATCACATCATAACGTCATAAACAGCGCTTTTTGGTCACTTTACCAAGTTATATGTAGTTTGACATTTTGAAAAACATGTCTCTAGACCCCTGCATTTGGAGTTGCGCTTCATCCAGCTGTGCTTGACCACAAGAATGAGCCCTCATTTTATGCTCTCGGCAGTCTGTAATTGTGATTCCGTCTAACGTTGTGTCGATGTAGTGACACCAGGGGTTCGATCTTGAGAGCCCATTCACCTTTGCTTAAAATAGGAAAGGCCAATGAGAATTGGCGTGTGAATTTGCATGCCACTCTCCGCCCCGGACATATGGGTATAAAAGGAGATGGCGTGCATCACTCATTCAGATTTTTTCTTCAGAGCCGAATGCATGTGTGTTCATCCCTATCACCGACGCTTACGCTGCTGGATATACGGCGCATATCAGCGGTCACCCTTGCACGGTCGAGTGTTGTACTTCCACTGTGTATTCCTCATAAAGTCCACAATCATCTCCACCGTTTTGAGGGTGTTCAGCTCCAAATTGTTTTGACTGCACCAGACAGCCAGCTGTTCAACCTCCCTTTAGTATGCATACTCATTGTTATCTTGGATGAGGCAGATGACAGTGGTGTCATCTGCAAACTTCAGGAGCTTGACAGAGGGGTCATTGGCAGTGCAATCATTTCTGTACAGGGAGAAGAGTAGTGGGGAGAGCACACATCCCTGGGGGCACCAGTACTGATGGTACAGGTGCTGGAAGTGAATTTCCCCTGTCTCACAAGCTGCTGCCTGTCTGTCAGAAAGCTGGTAATCCACTGGCAGATAGATGTGGGAAAAGAGAGTTGGTGTAATGTAGTCTGGAGAATAGCTGGGACTTTGGTGTTCAAAGCTAAACTGAAGTCCACAAAAAGGATCCATGCATATGTCCCTGGTCTGTCCAGATGTTGCAGGATATGATGCAATCCCATGTAGACTGCATCCTCCACAGACCTGTTTGCTTGATAAGCAAATTGTTGTATGTAAGCAAATGTAAATGTAAATGTAAATTGATGGGGATCTAGAAATGGTCCAGTGATGTCCTTCAGGTGGGCCAACACCAGTCTCTCAAATGATTTCATGGCCACAGACGTCAGGGCGACGGGTCTGTAGTTATTTAATCCTGTGATTTTAGTTTCTGTCTGTAGGTTGGAAGAAGATGAACCAGACAGTGATCAGAGAGTCCAAAAGCAGCTTTAGGGACAGAGCGATATGCATCCTTTATTGTTGTGTGGCAATGATCCAGTGTATTTCTGTCTCTGATTGGGCATGTGATGTGCTGTTTGAATTTGGGAAGTTCACATTTGAGGTTTGCTTTGTTAAATTCCCCCAAGAATAATAATAAGTGAATCCGAGTATTGTTGTTCCGTGTCTGTGATCTGATCAGCCAGTTGTGGCAGCGCTGCATTCAAGCATGCGTGTGGTGAGATATAAACACTCACAAGAATAAATGAGGAAAATTCCCTCGGTGAGTAGAAAGACTTCAAGTTAATAAAAAGTGCTTCCAAATTAGGAATTAAATTCAATCTTCTTTAACGTTGATATATCTGTACACCAACCTTCATTGATGTAAAAGCATGTTCCACTGCCTCTTGTTTTCAACGTTAACTCTGCAATGCGATACGCTCTGAATAGCTAGAACCCCGGCAGATGTAATGCGCTGTCTGGAATGGCTTCACTCAGCCAGGTTTCTATGAAGTACAAGGCAGCAGAGGTTGAAAAGTCCTTGTTTGTACCGGTGAGGAGATGTAGTTCGTCCATTTTGTTAAATGCTGATTCAACAAATTTATAAGGCATTCTTAGGTTGTGTCCCCTTAAAATTCTGATTTCCCTCAAAAAGTGTAAGCACTGTTGCTCCATGGAAAACCATTCAGTAAGGGTTCAGCGAAAAATCGGCATCTGGCAGAAGAAAGCACCTGTCAATGGCAGCCGGAAATACCTGCCATAATGTTAAATGTTGCAAAGCGATTGCAAAAAGGTAAACTGAACATGTTTTAAAATAAAACCATGCTTCTTGATTTTTGTATTTGGTCTTTAGTTATTTCAGTTTATAAAATCAGTTTATAAAATCACTGGGGATTGGCATAACAGCTTTAATTGAGGGCTAATGTAACGCTTTCAATTCAAAATGCCCTAACTTATGGAAAATGTTGGCAACATGTCTAAATATATTATTCATGAATGGTTAATTTATTGCTTATCACATTGTTGACAGTTCTTAGCTACTCACTATTAAACATTTAAATTCATTGTTTCATTTTGTTTGGGTGATTTATTAAGCAGATCTTTGTTTTGTAAATGTCATCATGCATGCCAATAACTGCCTAATTTTGGTGAATAACATGTATCTAAGTTGTTTAAGTAGTTTAAGTTAAGCTATAGAAGATACATTCTTTCTGTATACATATTGCATGATGTTGATAAATAATATATGTGGATGCCACTCATTTGTGTAGTTTTCAATACAACTCAAGTGCACGTCACCGGTCCTACTTGACCTGCTCCAAGCAGGATTTGAACTGGTGATCCCTGGCATGGGAGTTAGATGCATTAGCAAGGAGGCTTTAAAAGCCATGGCCTCTAGCCTCTGTCACTAGTGTCTCTTAATGCCAAGAGAGTGAGCTTTACACACTCCACTGCTATCACATACCAGCTAGCTACTATTACAGACAGGCACATGCACACATAGACATCAAAGGGGGCTTGAGCACCTGCTTTTTTCTTCCTCGAGAGAAAGTGGGGTGCTTTTTTTTTTATATTTAATTTTTTTAATAAACGGATATATAAATTCCTGTTTGTGCACAGCTTCCCTATCAAACAAATATATTTATTGAATAAAAATATCAAAATATCAGGTCGGGAGATGAGACTTTGTTGAGTTCCGATGCACTCCCTCCCTCTCTCTCTCTCTCTCTCCCTCCGCGTCTCAGTGTAGCACACATCGTCACATCAGACAGACAGACAGACAAGCAGACAGCTCCTATCCCAGTTGTGTTTTTATGGCTTGTGTGGAGGTGAGTGGTGACCAGTGCCTCGACTTTACAGCTAATACGCCAAAATACAAATATAGTTAATTTGTGTCTTGCTAACTTGCATGACTCATGAGCTACTAGCTAATGCAATAAGTTAGCTAAAGTTTAGCTAAGACAATATACCATGCCATACAGTCTAATGTACTGTAATTTATGGAGACACTACAGGTGAATACAGTAAAATTTGTGTCTAATAACGTCAGCACATTGATATGCACATTATGCGTTAACTAATTAAAATTAGCTCATTTGCATACATTTGACAAGACACTACAGGTGAATAGGACAAACCAAATAACTAAAGAATATAACCACAGAACTTAGTTAATGACTTACATCAAGAGTCTTTTCCCCTAAAACGTTGTTTAAATATGTAGATTAGCTTGTTTTGGATAATTTAGAAGAAATGTACAGATGCAAACAGACGGAGGGTATTAGGCTTAAAACACCATCTAAATGTGTATTTTGGAAAACAAATTTAGAGTAAAAGAAGACATATAAGCAAAATAGACCAAAATCTCAAAATTGACCACTACATGAAAAAAGTGTCCTGCCTTAAACAGTAATTTCATAATTTTGATCGTAGGATCCTCATCAAATAACTATCCATTCTATTCGTTTGTTGTATGCTGATAGATATTTACATGATACAGACAGTGTGAGGGAATTAAAATAAATTGGTAAGTCAGAGATGTGTTAATATATTTAAACAAAAGTTTTGTTTAAAAAACATTTTAAAATAAATAATTATAAGTCCCCTTTTTTTCACTTGTGCCCCTGCCCCCCATATGTTTGACAGTAATAGAAGACCAACAACAGAATAAAAATTAGGAAAATATAGGAAAATATAGAGATACCCTTAATGAAAACCTGGTATAAAACGCTTAGGCTAGGCTGAAGGATCACATTCCAACAGGTCAATGACCCTAAGCACATAGCCAAGACAATGCAACAGTGGCTTAGAAACAACTCTGTGAATGTCATTGAGTGGCCCAGCCAGAGCCCAGACTTGAACCCAATCGAACATCTCTGGAGATACCTGAAAATGGCTGTCCATTGACAGTCCCCTTCCAACCTGACAGAGCTTGAGAAGATCCACAGAGTAGAATGGCAGAAAATCCCCAAATCCAGATGTGCAAAGCTCGTTGCATCATACCTAATAATAATTGAGGCTGTAATCGCTGCCAAAGGTGCTTCAAATAAGTACTGAGTTAAGGGTCTGAATAATTATGTAAATGTCAAAGATATAATTTTTAATACATTTGCAAAGTTATCAAAATATGGTTTTTGCTTTGTCATTATGGGGTATGGAGTTGATGTTCATTGATGTGAACATTTTTTATAATTTAAAGCATTTTAACATAAGGCTGCAACATAACAAAATGTGAAAGAAATTAAGTGGTTTTCTGAATGCAATGTACAATGAGCTAAACCTTAATTATAAACAAAAACATTGTTTTCAATTATGAAAAAACATTTCTTGACATTTGCTTTTCATCACCATAAAATATATTTAATCTCAGACCATAAAATATAAAATTGGGCATAAATGTCTGTGTAAGTCTAATTATGCCGTTTATATAATATAAATTAGGAATACTACACCTGGTTGTCTGAATGACTGATGACAGCATTTTGTTGTCCATAGACATTTATTTAACCTAACCTTTAAATGATGTCATTCAGAATACAAGGCTAGTAATAATAATGACAATGCTAACAATATTAAGTCGAATCTTTATATACACTACCAGTCAAAAGTTTTGAAACACACATTCATTAATATAATTTTTTTTTTTTTTTCACATTTTAGAATAATAGTAAAGTCATCAAAACTATGGAATAACAAATGGAACTATGGGAATTGTGTTGTGACTAAATATAATCCAAAATATATAAAAACTGTTGTTATGCTCTTGATGTTTTCTCAACCAACTTCTTGAGGTATCACCCTGGGATGCTTTTTAAACAGTATTGAAGGAGTTCCCATCTATGTTGGGCACTTATTGGCTGCTTTTACTTATTGTCCAAGTCATCAATTTCAAAAACTTTATATATAATATATATATATATATATATATATATATATATATATATATATATATATATATATATATATAACATTTTACAATTTTAGTTTTGTAATGAAATATATTAATACAGTGGCACAATTATATTTTTGTCTTCAAAAATAATTTCAAACATTTAAGTATACACCTTTAGATCAAAAGATTTTTAAGATCAGGAGAAACATTTCAGTCAAGTGTTTGGAGGCCCAAACCTGCAAAAATAATAAATAAATAAATGTAATAATAAAAAAATAAATAAAGGAATAAATGTCTTGATAAAACAAATATAATTCGTTTTAATTACATTTATTCCTGAATTTATTATTGTATGACTTTATTCCTTTATTATCTTCTATATTTATTTTTAACTTTATTTTTATTTATTCATTTATTTTGCATTGTTTGTTAGTTTTTATTTATGTGTTCATTTATTTTTTATATTTATTTATTCCCACATGTATTTATTTCCATATTTATGTATTCCCATATATATTTATTTATTTATACATGTATTTATTTTGACTTTTCTGTGTGTAACATGGAAATGAGGGAGGCGGTCCTTGAGTCGCTCCAGTGCATCATTGGTTGAGAGCTCAATAGTACTTATCGAAAGCAAAAAAGATGGACGTTCCACCTTAGCACCCCCTGACTCGCACAGATTGTTAATATGCAAGGAAACGTTTTGCAGAAAGTTTAACAATCCAGGATGTGCTTCGACATTCATACCGGCCAACAGCTCTCGTAAACCATCAATAAGCACCTGTACTCTAAATGAAACATCATTTGACGTGTGGTTATCGACTTCATTCGCTAAGTTGCGCAACTCTCTAGATATATGTGAAGCGTCAGCTATATATATATATATATTTTTTTTTTTTTGCAGAACTTATATATACATACATACATACATACATAAACGATCAGGGAAATGAAGCATGGTTATATCTTTTACAATGAACAATCATAACAACAGAAAACAATATTATAGATTTGCGGACATCAAAATATGAAGTTAAATACACAGAAAAATAGAAAAGCATAAGATTAAATCACATCATTTATGAAACTTGATCATTTTGTGGTTTTGTTGAAGAAACACCTCCCCATTTATTTTGTGATTGTAGTATTAACCAATAAATCTTGGATTGACTTAAGCTCTTATGTGTTTAGCCCCACAAATAGCTTTAGTTTGCACGATATGGCTATGACCTAACGTCACATCAAAACAAGTCAAGAGTAATCGAGCACACGCTTCAATCTACAATAAACCAATGGTAAGCAAGACCCGCCTACATAATTATCATACAAGAGACAGAAATGTAAGAATAAATATAAAAATAAATGAATGCATAAATAAATAATAATAAATAAAAAAATAAAAAAAAATGAAAGAATCAAAAAGTTTTAAAGAATAAATATAAAAAGAGAATATTATAAATAAACAAAATAAAAGTCTACAAAAAGAAATTCAGGAATAACTTTAATTAAAAACTAATTATATTTGTTTTATCAAGACATTTATTTCTTTATTTATTTTCTTATTATTACATTTATTTATTTATGTATTTATTTATTAGGTTTTGTCCTCCATACAAGTGTTTCAAACCTTTTGACCAGTAGTGTATATATATATATATATATATATATATATATATATATATATATATATATATATATATATATATATATATATATATATATGTGTGTGTATATATATATATCGATTGGTTGCTGTCTCTGTTAGAATGCAATGATTGGCGGCAGCCAGCAGCAGGTTCCTCCTACTTACTGTCAGGCACTTCCTGCAGCAGGCTGCCATTTGTTCGTGGAACCCCCTCTCAAACCATAATCCTGAAATAGCTACATTGGCTTAAGCAATGGAGTAAGTTTAGGACAGGACTATATATATTTTTTTTTTTTTGGAGTGCAAAACGTTTTTTGCTTTTTGTTGCTTTTCAGTCTGTAGCTTTGAGGTTAGCTATATTTTCAACAGTTGACAACATTTACTTTTTGCAATTTAGCATTAACTTTTCAGTAATTCTCTTTTATGAAAATTGTCTAAAATATTGTTGACTCATCATGTACTCACTCATTTTGTCATATAAAATACTCTATTGTATAAGACTGTCCCTCCCTTATACCACATACTTTTGACTAGCAATAGCATGTAGCAAATCCTGTTCATGTCTGTTGCATAGCCTAAATGAAATGCTACTGGCTATTTAAAATGAAGAGATGAGCCCTCTGATACAGTATGTCCCACCCTAAATTCCAATTTTAATAGGAAGTACCTAAATCCAGCAAAGAAATCTGCACTCGTTAAGCTATTTCATGGGGTCATGTTCTGGCTAATTAGCAAAACATTCTTTGCTATCAATTATCAGTTGTCAATTATCATTGAAAAGAAGCTGCATGTTTGAATACATTTTCTCACAATGTACCTCTTTTACTCTCCCCTATCAGGTTGTAGTTATCTGCTGAATCCTTTCAGCTGCTGTTCACTGATACCTATGTGTAACACCACTGGTGGGTGTGCCAGCGGGCAGTATTGGTGCCATCTGCTGGAGACCTGTTTGCCTGTCACCAGTCCATGTAGTCCTTATCACTCCTTCAACCAGAGACATCCATTCTCCCTGCCTCCCCGCTACACTGCGACGCCACCGTTCTTCCATTTGATGGCAGACATGTCACTCAAATTGCCCCCAACTGCTGATTACACACACATCAGTGTAGGTGGCATTGCTTGACTTACTGTAGTGGCATGGCTCTTAAAGGGATAATTCTCCCCCAAAAATTATTAATTTATAAGTCATTTATTGAAAAGAAAAAAAAAAGTCATTTCTTTTTTTTCTGTGAACACAAAAGGAGTTGAGAGAAGATGAGAGAGCATCAGTCACCATTCAGTTTCATTATATGGAAAAAGATGCAGTGAAAGTAAATGGAGACAATCAATCCTTAACATTCTGCCTAAAGTCTCCTTTTGTGTTCCACAGAAGAATGTCATACAGGTTTATAACAACATCACGGTGGGTAAATTATTACATTAATTTTTTTCTTTTGGGGTCAACTATCCCTTTAATTGTACTTATGGTAGTGAATTTTGACATTAAAACCTGAGTTTAAATCTATAACGTACAATATTTATGTGTGCAGGTTACAATTCAAGACAAAGACATCACTGTATATCCTGATGACATTCTGGCAGTGCAACACACTAGAAGAACAGGAGAATTTCTACATTGTGTTGCCGGTACCAGTTCAGCCTGGCGCCACAGTTACCTCTCTCTGCATGGACCTGAGTGGGGAGGGTGGTTTAAGGGGAGTCTGACTGCCCATCCAGGAGAGGGCCAATGGCTAGATGGTGTGGTCTGTGACCTCCGGGTGATTTATGAAGACACTATGCCACACTATGGTGTTTCATCGATACCTAGCACCATGCAAACTACCTCAAAGAGCAACAGTCCAATCAAAATGCAGAGCCTTGTCACAAGACTGCATGTTTTGTATCCACAGCTTGACAAGGACAGCCAAATGCATGTTGCCATCAATGTTCCAACACTCATTGTCATCAAGATTAATTCAGGGGGAAACGCAATCAGTTCCTGGTCGGCTCCAGTGTCAAAGACTGGAGTCTTGTTTATGTCTTCTTGCCCTGCTGTTATGCTTGAGATTGATGGAGGATGTGTGAGGGAAACTTCTGACACATGGTTCTCTCATGTGTACATGGTGCTTCCAAGTCAAGGTGAACATACACTGAACATTGTAGCTTCAAACAGTCTGAACTCCCAGAGTCTGAGTTTGAGGGTTGTGTCTCATATCCCTGTAACTGGGCTGAGTATCCAGCCTCTGGGCTTCAGCAGAGTTCTTGTGGACATACCACAGGTAGGTATTTCTGTGATTTTTGTCATTGCACAAATACATTTTGCCAGTAACCTTTTAGCATTTTGAAGGGCTTATGGTATTTACATGATATTTGTGTGAAATGTTTCTAAAATGTCATAACTGCAATTTTACAATGTTTTTAATGATTTATAGGATGCTTAATCAGTTTTATCTACAGTTGTTTACAGCTTCAGTGGCCACAGGCTCATCTGTGACATATACATGGGTTATTGATGACCTGGTCCAGTTTGCACACACAGGAGAGTCTTACAGCTTGGCTTTTAAGAATCCTGCAGAATACACGCTTAAGGTAAACATGATAAAGGGATAGTTCATCCAAAAAGGGAAATTCTCTCCTCATTTATTCATCCTCATGCCATCCCAAATGTGTATGACTTTCTTTCTTCTGCAGAAGACAAACAAAGATTTTTAGAAAAATATCTCAGCTCTGTAGGACCATGCAGTGCAAGTGAATGGTGACCAGATGTTTGAAGCTCCAAAAAGTCATATAATGGCAGCATAAAAGTAATCCACATGACTTTAGTGGTTAAATGTTTATCTTCTAAAGCGATATTAAAGATGTGGGAGTCTTTTCTTACTATAAATCTCCACTTTCACTTTCTTCTTTAGTTTTTTGGCAATTCACATTCTTTGTGTATATCGCCACCGACAGGGAGGAGGGCGGGGCCGGTTCGTGATTATAAACACCCAGTCCCTTATCAGGCTAATTAAGCCTCCGAGAGGGATAAAGGCCGACTGCGTATGGTGGTGCAACGGGAGAGAGATAATTTACGGTCAGCTTACCGTCATGTGTGTTTGCGTCTTTTGTTTAAGTTTCTCATTAAAGTATTATTTATATTGCCAAGCCGGTTCTTGCCTCCTCCTTGCCCTTTTATATCCCTTTACAGTCATACACTTCTGTGATTGCATGAGGGTGAGTAAATGATGAGATGATATCTTTAATGTGCCTATACATAAAGCTTAGCCTAAAGCAAATTAAATTATAAATTGATTGAAGTATTTAGATATTTTTTGGTTAGTGGTTCTCAACTGGTTTTGCTTCGAGACTCAAATTTTACATCCGACATCAAGTGATGACCCAACACACTTTACCAAAATTGTTTGGCATACAATAACCCTTGATCTTTAAATCAATCTCTAAAATATATTTATATTACCATGAACTGCACAGGCCCAACATTATGTGAAATTATTAACATGTTTTTGGGTAATCTTTATTCTGTAATTTGAATGTTTAATTTCTAATAGTATATTAGAAACATATTGTAAAGTTTGATTGGATGAACAGCAGTTTCCTTTAACAACAAAAGACTCCATTTTCTCCTCCCTTATTAAAGTTGATAAGGCTATTTATTTATATTCTATACTGTGCTTAATTATTTGGTTTGTTGCATTTTATTATTTGCATTCAAAAAAATTGTGCTGTCCACAATCCTATCAAAACAGACCTGTGACCAACCAGTTGACAACCACTGCTTTAGGTTTTGTTTCAAATTATGTATTTATTTTTTTGTCTTATTTCATTAAATATTTACTGCTTTCTCTATACTAGGTGATGGCAAAGAACCCTGTGAGCTCTCAGTTAATTGAGGTCAAGCTAACAGCCGATGTAATGACCCCATTAGCTGAACTAGCAGTAATTTCCATGCCAGAGGCCATTGCTGTAAACACCTCAACTCTCTACACCATTTGTGTTAAAGCTGACATCTCTATAGGTGTTACAATCAGGTTAATATTTCTAAATTATAATTGCTATTATAATTAACATGTAATTATTTTAATTGAGTTAAAGTTCTAAAATTACATTTGGCTTATATAAAGACTATATTATGTATATTGTACTATAAAATTATCTCTCCAGATGGGATTTTGGTGATAATACGACTTCTCTCAGTCACCCAATTTCTGCTGCTTTAGAAATTAAAGACAGCCATCTTCAGCAAAGTATCAAACATGTTTACCTGCAAGACTCCGCACATCATATGTTTTCTTTCCCAGGTACATGTTTCATTGCAAAAATAAAACCATAAATAGTATACACCGATGAGCCAAAACTTATGCCTAATATGCAGTTGGTCCTCGACGTGCTGCCAATGAAGCACCAGCCCGCAGAGGAATTGACTCTACAAGAACCCTGTCTCTGATTGAGATCTGGGGAATTTGGAGGCCAGGGAAACACATTAATCTCTTCATCATTTTCCTCAAACCATTCCCAATCAATGTGTGCAGTGTGGCAGGGTGCATTATTCTGCTGAAAGAGGCTACTGCCATCAGGGAGTACCATTGACATGAAGGGGTGTACCTGGTCTGCAATGATGTTTAGTTAGGTGGCACGTGTCAAACTGACATCCACATGAATGTCCGGACACAGGGTTTCCCAGCAGAACATTCCCTTGAGCATCACACTTTCTTCACCATCTTGCCATCCTCTCACAGTGCATTCTGGTGCCATTACTTCCCTAGGTAAATGGTGCACAAGTACTCTGCCATCCACGTGATGTAAAACAAAACAGGACTCATTGGACCAGGCAACCTTCTTCCACTGCTCCAAGGTCCAGTTCTGATGCTTGCGAGTCCATTGTAGGCACTTTTGATGGTGGACAGGGGTCATCATTGGCACTCTGACTGGTCTGTCGGTTCGGACAAGACGGGAGAGCCTTCATTGCCCTTGTACTCACCACTGCAAACCGGGAGCACCCCACAAGCCTTGCTGTTTTAGAAATGCACTGACCCAGTCATCTGGCCATAACAATTTGGCCCTTGCCAATATTCCTGCATTCAACACAATGATTACGAGAACATATTGCTCTTACCACCTAATCTTCCGAGACCTTGACATGTGGCCTTGTTAGGTAATGATCAATGTTATTTACTTTACATGTGAGTGGTTATAATGTTTTGGCTCATCAGTGTATCCTATAATATGTTTATAAATATTACTATATTAGAATATTTAAAACATTAATAGAACATTAAAAGCATTATTAGAACACTGCAAATAAAATTTACTTAAACAGTGTTTTTATCTTGTTGTCTATTAAAAATATCTAAACATCCTTATAACATGGTAGATTTATTTATATTTGTAATATAATAAGAGAATATATTAATATAAATTAAGTTTTCATTTTCCATAGGCATTTGTTTTCTTTTTTTAGGCATAAAAATAACTATATTTTGTTAGATTTATTGGTAAACCTTTATAATAATAAGGTTGTATTAGTTAACATGAACTTATAATAAACGGCACTTTTTATGGCACTTAATGTAAATTCCAACATTTGATAAAACAACATTATAATTTGTATATTAGTTAATATATTATGAACTAACAATGAACAATAATCTTTTGATAAATAAACAATAGTCAAGATTAATAGATTTAAAAAAAATAATCATTGTTAATTGTTAGTTTATGATACTGTACCTCATGCATTAACTAATGTTAACAAATAGAACCTTATTGTAAAGTGTAACCAATTTAATTTTACCAGAAAACAAGACAAAAATACTGATTAAGTTTTTTGATGTAGCTTTGAAAAATTGACCAACTAAATTGTAGCATTGTAATTTTTTTCTTTCTAGGTGACTACACCTTGAAAATAATGGCTTACAACAAATATGACCATATTGAAAAGAATGTAACGGTCAAAGTAAGGACTCCAATATCAAGATTGCTGGTGTCATCATCTCCTGTTGTCTGTCAAGTCAACCACACCATCTTCTTTGAGGTCTTACTATGGCCTTCTTCATACGGAGTGATTTACTCCTGGAACTTCGGTGACAACTCCAGTAAAGTGAAGGACTATCACAGTAAAGTCAGTCATGTTTTTATAAGACCCAGGAAATACGATGTCACCATTTCTGCCAACAACACTGTGTCAGTCTTAACTAACTATACAGCTGTGGAGATAGTTGAAGCTGTCTCTGGTCTCCAGCTGAGTTACACTGGCTCCATTGAACTTAATTGCATCTTTGAAATCACTGGGAATGTTTCTGCTGGCACACATCTAAAATGGACTTTTGACTTTGGAGATGGTTCGGTACTAAATGATCACTTTGGAAGCTCCGCCTCTCACATTTATATGTCTCCTGGTAACTACACTGTTCAGGTTGCTGCGTATAATTCTGTAGGTAGGGAAAACCAGTCGGTCAATGTGGAAGTCTATAAGTTGTTTATTTGTAAAATCTTGCCAACTGACTGCGTTGTGAATGAAGCGGAGATAGATTTTGAGGTGGTGGTGAAAGGAAATGTTCCTCTTTTAACTTTTCACTGGGATTTTGGAGATGGAAGTCAGTTGTCTATTGTTAAAGGAGCTACCTCTATCACTCATACTTTCTTAAATTCAGGGATTTACTCAATTAGTGTAAAAGCTAATAGCCCAGTGGGTGCGGCCCATTATCAAACCAACATATGTGTTGAGCCCCAAATTACAAAAGTCACATTGCATTTGCCCAAGACTGCTGTAGCGGTGAATGAGGAAATATGCATGAATGTATCTGTGCTTCCTATAGTAAGTGATCCTTATAAGTTTCAGTGGAGTAATAACTTTTTAAATGATACCCCAGTCATAGGCCTGTCACACCATTGCTTTGTTTTCCCAGCTGAGGGTTTGTATGTAATTATGGTGATGGCAAGTAATGAAGTTAGCAACAAAACAACAGAAACAACAGTTTTGGTTCAAATGTCTGTATCCAATTTATTCATAAAATTAGAAGGTAACCAAGATGCAATGACTGTGAATCAGTCCTATTATTTTTGTGCTGAGCTTTCTGGTAAGAGAGACGTTTCTTTTCAGTGGGACTTTGGAGATGGTTTCTTAAAAAAGAAGGGTCAAAATCAGTCACACATTTTTGCTTTTCCTGGGAGGTTTTGTGTGACTGCTACTGCATCTAATGCAGTAAGTTCCCATTCTGTGTCCATAGAAGTAGAGGTGCAGGTACCTCTGTCATATTTAATTGTTAATACCAGTCAGCCATTTGCAGAGGCAGGAAAAGAGATACTATTTAAAGCTTGGACTGATGTGAATGAAAATGTTAAGTTTAACTGGACTTTGAATTATTTGTCACTTTCAACCCCTGGAACATCTGAGTTTATTTATGTGTTTCCTAAAGCAGGGATATTTTTGATTAAAGTCACTGCTCAAAATCATGTCAGTCTGATGGAAACCACAATGTATATTGAGGTCATAGAGAGAATAGAGGGGGTTCAAATCCAATCTCAAGGTCTGCAGTCTGCAAGATATTTCCTGACCAATCAGATTGTACTATTGAGAACTTCAGTGACACATGGTTCTAACTTGACATATAAGTGGCTTGCAGATCAAAGTGGGACTAATCAAACTATAAGTAACAGTGTTCAATTTCAGCTATGTACAAACATCTCTGGTGATTTGTTTATCAGGTTGGAAGTATCCAATGTTCTTGGATCAGTAGATACTGAACTTTCATTGAGAGCAGTTGAGCGCATTTCTGGTTTGAGGATTTTAGCATCAATGAATGTTGCCGCCAAAGGAAAACCAGTGAAGATCTCTGTGAGTGTAGCATCTGGAACAGACCTTCTGTACTCATGGTTCCTGGACTCTGAACACAGTCCTAAAATTTCAGATGTACCCTTTATTTTGCATGTCTTCAAAGTTATTGGTGTGGTCAAGCTCAGAGTGTTGGTCTCAAATGTCTTTGGGTCTAACAATGCAACTAAACTACTAATAATTCAGGAGAGCATCTCCGAAGTAGACTTTCAGATAAATGGAAAATCAAGCCCATTTTTTGTCGCATCAAATAGAATCCTGTCACTCCATGGATGTGCAAGGACAGGAAATGTCCTACATTGGGAATGGACATTAACTTTTCATAACAGTACAGTTATTCTTCTTGCTGACAATCAAATATTTAGCTATTCTTTTGTGGATGTTGGAGATCACCGTGTCTCACTTAATGCCTCAAATGACATTAGCTGGCAAACTGTTTCGTATATTGTGACCATTGAGGATGCGATCCAAGGACTTTCACTAACAGCTAGCAGCAGTATTGTATGCGAGAATGATTTGGTTTCATTCAAACCATCTGTCTCCCAAGGAAGTAAAGTTTCCTTTACTTTGGAATTCATGAATGAAATTTCGTCAGTGGACATTGAGCAGAATTTTACAACCTCATCTCTTGCAGTTGGAAAGCACTTGGTGAGAGCAATAGCAAAAAATAATGTTAGTATCCAAACAGTTACAGTAACTGTGCAAGTGGTGGAAAGAATGAAGGGCTTGCATTTGATTGGCTGTTGCTCTGCTGTCCTTGAGGCATCAAAAACCATTAATTTTCAAGCAAAAGAAAGCAGTAGCTCACAAGCCGATTATCACTGGACTTTCCTATTAAATGGAATCTATTCCTCTCGGGAAATCGGGCAAAACGTTCACTTCACACCTATTACAAACGGATCCCTGTATGTTACAGTGGAAGCTGATAATGGCTTCTGCTCACAGTCCCTGAGCATTACAGCAAAAGTACAGAAGCATGTGAAGGAAGTGAAGCTTGTTAGCTCACATGATGTTGCTTTTATTGACTATCCAATCTTTTTTGTAGCCATCACAGATGGAGGAAGTGACCTTAAATTAATTTGGGATTTTGGCGATCCCAGCGGAGAAACCCTGGTTACAAAATCCAATACTCAAGACCACAGATACAATGTTACTGGTCGGTTTGTGGTGCAATTAACAGCTTTTAATGACATAAGTCAGGCCTCAACGCAAATGGAAATTGAAGTACAAAAATTGAAGTGCACCCAGCCTGACATCTACCTGGTTGAAGAACAATCTAAGACATTAAAATCCAGACCAAGATTTTTTGAAGCAAGAGTAGACTTCAAAGGTTGCAATACATACAAAGCATCATATCTATGGGAGATTTTCAGTGGCCCTGATTGCTCAGCAATGGACAAGATATCATTAAACGATTCTGTTGATGTTACTACACCACTTCTGTTTCTGCCAAGGCACACTCTTAAAGTGGGAAACTACTGTTTAGCATTTACCACCAAACTACAGGGAACTCCCTTAAAGCAGCACAAGACTTTAAAGTTTGCTGTTGTTCACAGTCAGTTGGTGCCTCTGATTAAAGGTGGATCTCGCAGGCTCTGGTCAAGTAAAAATGACCTTATAATGGATGCAACTGAGTCATATGATCCAGATTCAGAGGAGAATGATTTTGAGTCGTTTTGGTTCCAGTGGGGTTACATTATAGAGGTAAGTTACATTTGCAAGGAAATAGCCCCTTTCACACATACAGCGTTTTCCAAAATATTTACTGCAATTTTCATGTTTGAGGCCATGTGTAAACGCAAGCAACCTTTTTGAAAATACTGGTCAATTTTGCTCTGGTAATTTCCCTTAATGAGAAGTTCTATCATAAGTACCTATAAATGTGCATTTTGATGGTATGTGTGAACAACACATGTGGCCCATTTACCAGTAAAGGCAACCCATTGATTTTCCTGAAATTTACTTTACCTGGTTGCATGTGTGAAAGGGGCTTCTGTAAACACTTTATTGATGGGGAATTCTGTGCTTCCAGAACACTGCAGCATCGTCTTCAGACATTTACACCCCTCATCATCATATTCCCGAAAATGGAAGTATTCTTCTTCTTCCCAGAAGTACTCTGTTGCCAGACAGATTGTACACCTTTACTTTAACCCTTTACAAAAGTGGACGACAGCCTGTCTCTGTATCACAGTCAGTGAGTGTTGTCTCATTTTTCTTAAGCTTACATTTAGCTATTAGATATTTCATTGCAAACATTTTTGTCATTTAATGCTGTTCTAATTCTGTTCATTCTGGCAGGTTACAGTGTACAATGTTGCTTTACTACCTGTGACTGTGAATTGTGTATCCTGTAACTCCCTGTTGTCATTCCATATGAGTCATAGTTGGCGAATTGTCTTGGCTGGCTATTGTTCTTCGTGTGAAGAAGACACTGTACAGGTAGTCAGTTCACAACATAGTTAAAAAAATGACTTCATATCAAACAAGCCCATAATGTCTCACACACATACACACAATCTAAAATAGCCTATTACAGAACCTTTCAGACAGGGACCACAAGAGGCTGCTAGACAAGCCGAAAAAAATAATAGAAAAAAATAAAGGTTTTACGAATATTTTTAAAGTAAGAAATTCAAACGAAATCTGCATATAAAACTCAGCAAAAAAGAAATATCCTCTAAATTTCAACTGCTTTTATTTTCAGCAAACTTAACGTGTAAATATTTGTATGAACATAAAAAGATTCAACAACTAAGACTTAAACTGAACAAGTTTCACAGACATGTGACTAACAGAAATGGAATAATGTGTCCCTGAACAAATGTAAGGTCAAAATCAAAAGTAAAAATCAGTATATGGTGTGGCCACCAGCTGGGGCCACCAGGTCCCAGACGTGCTCAATGCTCTTCGCTGGCCATGGCAGAACACTGACATTCCTGTCTTGCAGTATGGCTGGTGGCATTGTCATGCTGGAGGGTCATGTCAGGATGAGCCTGAAGGAAGGGTACCACATGAGGGAGGAGGATGTCTTCCCTGTAATACACAGTGTTGAGATTGCCTGCATTGACAACAAGCTCAGTCCGATGATGCTGTGAAACACCGCCAAAGACCATGACGGACCCTCCACTTCCAAATCGATCCTGCTCCAGAGTACCGGCTTCGGTGTAACGCTCATTTATTTGACAATAAATGCGAGTCTGACCATCACCCCATGTGAGACAAAACCACGACTCGTCAGTGAAGAGCACTTTTTCCCAGTCCTGTCTGGTCCAGCGAAAGTTGGTTTGTTCCCATTGGCGACTTTGTTGCCAGTGACGTCTGGTAAGGACCTGCCTTACAACAGGCCTACAAGCCTACAGTCCAGCCTCTCTCAGCCTATTGCAGACAGTCTGAGCGCTGTTGGAGGGATTGTGCATTCCTGGTGTAACTCAGGCAGTTGTTGTTGCCATCCTGTACCTGTCCCGCAGGTGTGATATTTGGATGTACCGATCCTTTGCAGGTGTTGTTACACGTGGTTTTCCACTGCGAGGATGATCAGCTGTCCTTCCTGTCTCCCTTTAGCGTTGTCTTATGCGTCTCAAAGTACGGACATCACAATTTATTGCCCTGGCCACATCTGCAGTCCTCATGCCTCCATGCAGCATGCCTAAGGCATGTTCACACAGATGAGCAAGGACCCTGGGCATCTTTCTTTTGGTGTTTTTCAGAGTCAGTAGAAAGGTCTCTTTAGTGTCCTAAGTTTTTATAATTGTGACATTTCCCTACTGTCTGTAAGCTGTTACTGTCTTAATGACCGTTCCACAGATGCATGTTCAGTAATTGTTTATGGTTCATTTAACAAGCATGGAAAAAATTGTTTAAGCCCTTTACAATAAAAATCTGTAAAGTTATTTAGATTTTTACAAAATTATATTTAAAATACAGTGTCCTGAAATAGGGATGTTTCTTTTTTTGCAGAATTTTAGCTTCGTGGGAGAAAATTTAGAATTTTCTCTCATTTGCAACTAAATATGCCACTACATAAAATAGTTTGTGTAGGCTATGTTTCTAGTTTTTCATTGCCATTGTCATCTTTAAAAGGATAGTTCACCCAAAAATGAAAATTCTCTCATCATTTATTCACTCTCATGCCATCCCGGATGTGTATGACTTTCTGACTTCTTTCTAATGCTGAACACAAACAAAGATTTTTATTTCAGCTCTGTAGGTCCATACTATGCAAGCAAATGGTGACCAGTTCTATGAATCTCCAAAAAGCATATAAAGGCAGCATAAAAGTATTCAATATGACTCCAGTGGTTATCATACAGATATAGAAAAAGATCAATATTTAAATTATTTATTTACTGTAAGCTCCCAGTAGGTGGTAATATGCACAAACAGTGCAAATCACACACACAAAAAAAAACAGAAGAATGTGAAAGTAGAAAGTAGAGATTTATAGAAAAGTACTTACATTTTGGTCTGTTTCTAAACCCACACCTATCATATCGCATCTGAAGACAATGGGTTTAACCACTGGAGTTGTGTGGATTACTATTATGCTGCATTTATGCTTTGTGGACCTTCAAAGTTCTGGCCACCATTCACTTGAATTGAAAGGGCCTACAGTGCTGAGATATTTTGCTAAAAAACTGTATTTGTGTTTAATAGTAGAAAGAAAGTCATACACATCTGGGATGGCATGAGGGTGAGTAAATGATGAGAGAATTTTCATTTTTGGGTGAACTATCACTTTAACTTGCTTTCTGGTTGAATGGCAATATTTATAGCTGCCTTGGAGTGATTTTTGTTGTAAAAAGCTCTTCATACAAAAATATGAATTGAATTCTATGTCCTGATATTGGGTAAAAAGAAAAAAGATAAGCAGCTAACTTTTAATATTGGTAATTGTTTAGCTTTAGTAAAGTTAAAATAACATAAAAACATTTCATTTTGGACTTGTACAGTATATAAGTCATAAGTGAAAAGATAAAAAAATCTGCCTTTACATTTTTTAACGGGGTTCCTTGCAAAGGCATCATCACATTTGGGAGTCCCTGGTATTCAAAAGTTTGAAAAACCCTGGTGTATAATACTGTAAGCTTTTGATTTTACTCCACTTCATCTTACAGTACAAGTGGACAGCAGAGAATCAGAAAGGTGAAGCTATAGCACTGAATGAAGTCACTACCTCAACAGGAAACCTCTGGAGAGAGATAGTCATTAGAGCAGGGGTGCTAATGGAGGGACATGAATATACCTTTACTCTCAACGTGTCTGAACCAGCCTCTGGGAATTGGGGGTCAGCAAGCATCACATTAGTCCCCAACCATCCTCCCTACGGGGGCATTTGCACTCTGTCACCAGACGACTCTCTTCATTTCCTGGAAACAGTGGTCATTTACAACTGCTCAGGTAGTGTTGTTTTTCTCCAATGTTATTCTCACCCAAGTAATGGCTCTTTGGTTTGACGTCTTTGTTGCTATTTTTTCTCAATGGCAGGGTGGATGGATGACGATGGTGACTCAGCTCAACTGATATTTTCACTACAAGTGGCACAGTGTGAAGATTTTGGACCATTATGTCCCTTGATTACTCTTTATAGAGGCACTCAAAGCACTTTCGGCTCCCTGGTGCCACTTGGTAATTTAAGCATAGCAGAAAACACATCTGTTATTTACATGCTGGTGATGGTTGAAGATAACATGGGGGCTTCAGTCATCACATTGAGAAAGTTAGTTCACTGCTTGGCAGTTATTTAGTCTGCAAAAATATTTTTTCAATTTCTTTAATTTGCGTTTCTTGTTACATGCTTGCCACATCACAGATTCAAAGTAACACTTCATATCTCATGTAGGAACCTGACAGTGCTGTTGAATGACCATTGCACAACTGAGTGGTTAAGAAATAAGATCCAATCAGAGTTCTGGGCGTTGCTCCAGCAAGGCAATCCTCAGAACATCATACAATATTCTATCGCCCTCACCAGCCAACTCAACCAGGTAACTGGGATAGCCCTTATAAAACACTTGTCTGGATTTTATTAAGGATTTTTCCTGTGTTCCCATGAACTGATCTGACAAGCACAGATTTCTTTCCTGTGTTGACATATTTCCAATTGAAACAAGGTGACGGAGCAGGACATATCGAAGAGCTTATTCCCCCACCTTTTTTCCAATACTCAATATCCTTTTGAATATAACATCCATGAACATGATTCGCTTCTTGCTATTGTAGTCTCTTTGCTAGTCAGAAATAGGTGATATTAGAGGGAGGATTCTCGTAGTTGAAGACCATATCTTAAAAAAGTATTTCAACACTAATTATTTAAAACACTGATCGCCTTGTTTATAGCAAAATCTCTTCCACAGCTGGAGACTTTTAGTGCTCATGATTTGGAGGACAAGATTCAGATGCGAGGAAATGTAACTCAGGCTCTGGCGTCTGTGCCAGTCTCTACGCTTCAGGATGTAGCACAGATCAGCTCAGCTTTGGCCCAATCTACAGTAAGACTTTCTACTGTTAACGCTCATGGAAATAGACAGCACACCCAGCTTAAAATATATAACAGAATCACCCTACACCTCCAGTTTCAGCATTAATTGCAGCTCAACACAAAGCATGTCAGCAACTTGCTATAGATCCAGTACAGTGCAATTATAAGATGTGACACTGGAGCCAAAGACTCAACAACAAATATAGACTGCCTGCTGTGACTGCCTGCTGGAACATCTCATAATGAGGAGTCGAGGGAATACAGAAAAAATTCATGCTACCAAAGAACAAATTATTTGTCACATGTGATATTGGTGGATTCTGATGATGTTACAAGTACAACCTTTATGTACTAGAAAAAACTGAACCACGTTTTCTGTCTGCAGGCAGTTCCGTCTGAAGTGCAGTGCAAGGGCTGCCAAGCAAAGGTTCTTAAGGTTACGGAGAAGATGATCAAAGTAATAAGAGAACAAACAGGACATAGTGACATCAGCCCCACAGAGACCGGCAGGAACATTCTCAATGTTTTAAGTAACTACAGTACATTCAGTCTTCAGCATTTACATTCAGTTTGATACTAGAGGGTCACTCTGAAGCATATTGAACACTTTTCTTTTTTTTCTTCATTTTGGTTCTTTAGGAGCAGTAATTTCATTCTTATGCTCTTGTAATGTCTTAAAGTCCTGATTGAGCAGTTTAATTGAAAAACATCCTAGAAAATAATGTCTTAAATGTATTTGTCTTTAGGCGAGAGAGTAAGCCGAAGGCGACTGTGGCAAGGAACCCAAAACTTAGCATAATGTTGATTACCACAAAAATTAGTTTTGACTTGCCCTTCCTTTTCTTTTAAAATAGCAAAAATCTGGGTTCCAGTGAGAGACTTACAATGGAAGTGAATGTGGTCAGTTAAACTTTTCAAAAGTATTAACTTATTAACCTTTTCTGTGAAATGTTATAGCCAATTTTACAACATCATTGCCATGACAGTGTAATGTCAACAAAGTCTAATACGACTGTAAAAATGACTATTTAAACAAGTCTTTAAACCTGCCAAAAATGTACCTCATTCACATTTATTGTAAGTGCCTCACTGTATGATGGCAAGATAATGGTAAGATCAGTTTGCTGTGTGTAATACAAGTCATGCATTAATTAGACCAGAAATTAAAATAGACCAGAAACAGAGATGTAGTAATTAAAAAACAGCGAGAGTTCATAACTAGGTCTGCAACTTCCACACATATGGGCACACAAGCAATGAAAGGATTAAGGCAACAGGAAGTGGTGCAATTCTATACGTTTACTGTGAAAAATTCTTTGCTCTTAAAAAAAAAAGTACGAAAATTATAATATTAATCATTATGTCATCTCTGGTCTGAAGTTTTTAATATTTATTATTATTAATTTAAAATTAAATTAACTGTGGCTTTACCATTCTTCCATTTTCATTGCAGGCAGTGCCCTGACTGTTGATCATTTAGAGAGGAGTAATTCAGGCCACAAGCATTTGGGAACATCAGAGACAGCTGTATCAGCACTAGGCCAGATTGTAGAGCTCATGCGTTCATTGATGTTGTCTCAGATGCGTGGGGAAGAGGCTCTTTCCCTCGCTGCTCCAAAGATCAATGTGGTGGGCATACGGGGTGACCCTACTAAAGACCTCCTGTGCACAGACAACTCCAACCACTGCCAGTTTCACATCCCATCAGCACTGAGCTCTCACCTGAAGGAAAAAAGACAAGAAGTCCTGCAGATCCTTTTGCAAATGGAGGCAGAAGAAAACCCATTCATTCCAGCTGCAGAACCACCTATATCCACAACGCTTGCAGCCATGGAGTTTGCTACACCACAAGGGAAGCCCATTCCTATTACTAACCTGACACCAGACACTGCAATTCAATTCATTTTGCAGAAAAAGATAAGAGAGGAGGAGGATGAGAGTTTGCTTAGGAAACATTTCACTCTGTCATCTAAGGGGAGTTTAAACTTCACAGTTCAAGCAGTGCAAACTAAACCTCAGGCTGGCCTCTATGTTTCCCTTAACTTCAGTGTCATCCCAGGTAGTGTACCAGATAACAATACATCTTTAATGACCTCCACAACCTGTTCAGATCTGTGTCCATTCCAATGGACATCACTTTGCTGTGTTTTTTTTTTAATCATTTGGTGCCGCTAAATGTAATGTAAATGTAAAAGACTATTAGGTTATTATTATTTGTATGTTGCTTAGTTTATTGGGGAGAACCATGTCACAAATAGTTGCATTTAAAAAAAAAAAATCCTCAGTAACACTTTACTCTAAGGTTCCATTTGTTAACATTAGTTAACATAAAATAACAATCAACAATACTTTTACAGCATTTGTTAATCTTTAACAAATACAAATGAAAAATGTATTTTACAAAAAAATTATTTGTTAACATTAGTTAATGCACTATGTACTAACAATTATCAATTGTATTTTTATTACCTAACTTAACTAAGCTCAATAAAAGCTGTAAAAATATATTGTTCATTGTTTGTTCATGATACCTAATAGACCAGGGCTTTTCAATCGGTGGCCCACAGGCCAAATCATTGCCAATCATTTATATCCGGCTCTCCGGATTTATCCGGATTGATTTTTATGAAAGTTTTGCGCTGCATGTTACATAGAGGTGTATTTAACAATGCCTAGCAGTAAATTTAACAACACTCTGCATTGAGTTTAAGGGATAGTTCTCCCAAAAATGAAAATTCTCTCATCATTTACTAGAGGTGTGAATCTTCACTGGCCTCACAATTCGATTACGATTAAAAGAGTAACGATTCAAATATTAAACGAATCTCAATGCATCACGATGCACCTCGTCCTTCAATATTTTTTTTTTACTCTACATTTTTTCCCTTTCAGCTTTTTATTTAACAGCTGCTTTAAAAATCAGAACGAGTCACATTACAGGAACTGGCCTTTTACATTCAGTATGAGCTGTGAACAAAACATGGAACATCCATAAGCATTAAATAAATGGTTCTATAGTTCAAAAATCTCTTAAAAGCTCAAAATAAATATTGGTTGTCCATCAAAACACAATAAATATTATTACTTCAACTGATTATATGAATATTTTTATTTTAAGCATTGTAAATCCTTTAATATTATTTAGAATTAATTTATGCCATGGTTTTCATGTTAATTTTTAAGCACAAATGGAATTTGCTGGTCCTGTATGAGAGATATATCTGCTTCTATGAGAGTGCAGCTGTCAGCTTCTCCTCTCCTCCTTGTAAAGCGGTTTAAATAGCGCAGTTGTTGCTTCAGAAATGTATCAAGCGTGCTGTATGCACTGTTCTGCCTGTTTGCTCTGCGAGTAGAAGATAAGACCTTTATCATCAGGTGTGCAATCTGTCCTGACAAACGAGCTTTTAATTAAATGTAAACATCACCAACATCTCCCAAACCACTGCCTCGTCATTATTTTCTTGTGTTTTCCCCCGTTGTGTGCAAATCAGTGAAATTATGCGTGCAAGCTTGTCTTTCATGTTGTTTGTTGGCTTCTTATCACGAATAAACTCTCCCGTTGCTATGTGCGTGTGTTTGTGAAAGAATTTCGAGATCGTAGTTTCATTCGGGCACATCGATTCTGATTCTTTTGAGAATTGATTCAGAATCGTTTGAGTATGAAACGCGATGCATCGCTGAAACGATTTTTACTCTATTTTGCTCTATCATTTACTCACCCTCACACCATCCCAGAAGTGTATGACTTTCTTTCTTCTAAAAATCTTAATTTGTGTTCAGCAGAAGAAAGAAAGATATACACTTCTGGGATGGTATGAGGGTGAGTAAATGGTTAGATAATTTTCATTTTTGGGTGAACTATCCCTTTAACAAAGCTAAGCGATAGGTTCAATAACAATGTGTGTGCATGTTATTACATTTCCAAGTGTGCAAATGTAAAAAAATTTGCAAGACAAATGTCCTAATTTGTAAACAATAGCACTAAAATGTTAAAAAATAATGCTTTCATTTTCAAAGTATATAAAAAGTTATTTTTTAGCTGAGGATTAATATGATAATTGATGTTCATGTAACTTAAAATGAAAATGCTAGGATCTAATAATTATAGAAAAATTTTGGCCCCCTCAAGTTTTCTTCTGGATAATCTGGCCCCCAAAAGGAAGTAGTTGAAGAGCCAGATGGGATACAGGAACTCTAATTACTTATAACAAATTGGCAACTACTTACTGTATCAAGATGGAAAGCCTGTTCTTTGTTTTGTTGAGGAGGAACTGGTGAGACAGCCTCTGGACTAGTACGGATATCTGTTGGTGACCACTCAGTCCATTCACTGTTTCAGCACACTCATACTGAAGAGCTCCACATCTCTCTGTCAGCTGAGACTCCATCACTAGAGCATACCATCTTCCTTACACCACTGTGAGTTCTTCCTGTCTCTTCTTAGTATAACTGAAAGTGATGTTTGTGCTCCTGTCAAAAAAGACATGATCATGAACAGTATGTCAGTGGGAATGAAAAAATCTAATATTTTTGTTTGTAAATTTTACAGCTTGAATGGTTCTACAAAAGACCTTTTTGTGAGCCTGAACAGTCATGTCAGAGGTGTGGATGTGACGGTCTCTGTGTGTGTGTTCAGCATGCTGTGCCAGTTTTTCAATCTTAAAGAGAGTCGCTGGAGCAGTGAGGGTTTGAGTAGTCTGAGTGGCAGCAGTCCCCACACTGCCCATTGCCTCACCCAGCACCTCACCATGTTTGGAGCCAGTCTCTTCACCCATCCGGAGGCAGTTTTACTGCTGCCGCCTGTATGTAATTTCTGCTGCTATTCTTTAAAGGGATAGTTCACCAAAATATTTAAAAAAAAAAACTCTCATTTACACACCCTCACGTCATCCCAGATGTGTATGGCTTTCCTTTCCTTCTGCTGAACAAAAGACTTTTAGAAGAATATTTCAGCTCGGCAAGTCTTTACAATGCAAGTGTCACAGAAACCCAGACTCGATGATGGTGTTGATCCCGAAGGTAGGTATTTATTTACACACAACACAAATAGTGAAAACAGGTGAGTGGTGAATAAGCAGATCTGTACCGATGTGATGAAATGAAACCTGATCATGGTTTGTGTGGATGCAGGTAGTGATAATCTTTGGGGGGACAAACACACAGTGGAAGGTAGATGTAGCAGTGGAGGCTTGGAGAGATCTTTGGAGTTATGGTGGAGAGGATTCGAGGAGAGATAGCAGGTAAGTCGCAGGTAAGGGGGGTCTGTATTCTGAATTGAGATCAGACAATGAGTGAAGGGAGAATGGGGTTTAAGTAGAGGAGCTGATTGACGCAGTGATGACAGGCAGGTGCTGGTGATCAGTATTCAGGAGAGAGGGAGGGTTGTGTGTATGTGGCAGGAGGGTCAGGTGGATCCGTGACAGCAAGTGAATCGGTACATTTCTTATGGATTACTTTTATGGATTACTTATGGATTACTTTTATGCTGCCTTTTTGTGCTTTTTGGACCTTAAAACTTTTTGCACCCATTCAATTGCATTGTGAGAATCTACATAGCTAAGATATTGTACTGAAAATCTTCAGTTGTGTTCAGCAGAATAAAGTAATTCATGTCTGGGATGGCATGAGGGTGTGTAAATGAGAGAATTTCATTTTTAAGTGAATTATCCCTTTAACTATACACCATAGTGCTCTAGTATTTACATAGTTTTTAACTGTACATATTGTAAGTAACCCTAATGAGAATGCCTTCAGACCCCAAAGATTCATCGATAGACATTTTCTATTCAAACACAACACAAAATAAACACTGTTCCCTCAGTCAGAAGAGCCGGTGAGGAATGTGTTGGTGGGAATCATTTGTGGAGTCTTGCTACTAATTCATCTGATGGTTGGTGTTATCGCCCACAAACTGGATCACCTGGAAAGTCTGCGTCTGTGTTGCGTACCACTGTGTGGCCAAAAAGGTCGCTACCAGTATCGGGTTCTTGTCAAAACAGGTTGGAAAGGAGGCTCTGGTGAGTGGAACCTTTAATGGACCTACTTACTGTAAAAAAAAAACATTGACATTCAGTTACTTCTCAGTTTATTAAACAGAACAAACAAGATATTGCCCAGTTATGAAACACCTGATTTCCGCAGGTACCACCGCACATGTTGGCATTAGCCTGTATGGTCTGAATAAAAGTGGTTCACGTCACCTCCAAAGAGAAGGAGCTTTCCTGAGGAATAGTCTGGATGACTTCCAAATTGAAACTGATGCCAATCTTGGCGAGATCTGGAAAATACACATCTGGCATGACAACACAGGTGTGTGATGGAAAAAAAATTTGCTTCTGAAGTGAACCATCAAATAATAAATACTCTGAAACAATGCATTTTCCAGGTCTAGACCCATCCTGGTACCTGCAACATGTGATCATCTGGGACATACAGACAGATAACATGTTTTTCTTCCTGGTGGAAGACTGGCTATCTGTGGAGAATGAAAAGAACTCTGGAAGGGTGGAGAAAGCTGTTTTAGCTTCTAGTAAGTGGTATGGTGTATAGTGGCCTTAAATTGTAGTTGGACACTAAAAACACACGTAATAGTGTGTGAATGTCATTGTGTTATACACAGTATCAAACCAATTGGCATCTGCAAATAAATGATACTTGACCTTTTCTCAACTTCTTTCTTAGCTATTTTTGCAATTCATTTGGACATATTCCACTAAGTCTGACAACTAGATAGTGTCCAAATTCCTTTGGCTTTAATTTTGAATAATTTTAGATTAGAAAATGTGCTTGTGCTGTCTTTATAAATCTATTCCACTTTGTTTGATATTTAGCTATTTAGTTCAATGTCATACAAACATTTTCATGTGTGGCTTAAGTGTACAAATACTTTGTACACTTCTAGTTGAATGGCCATTGGAGGGCTATTGTCAAGTTGTAGTTGTTCTGTATCCCTGCATACCTCTGTTATGAAGATTACACTAACCATACACATGATGAACAACATTTCACTTTTGCATTTCATAACCTTGTATTCCATGTAGGCCCTCAGGAGCTGCAGCAGTTTAAGAGGATTCTTTATGCCCAGTTGTTGTTTGGGCTTCGAGAGCATCATCTGTGGATTTCATTATGGGAGCGGCCGGCCCACAGCAGCTTTAGCCGAGCCCAGAGGGTCACCTGCTGCGCCCTCTTATTGCATCTGTATCTGGCAGCTGGGGCAGTGTGGTATGGAGCAGTGGGCAGAAAGGGCAGTAGGTAATATAATTGACCTTCAAAGGGCATGGATAATAGTTTTAGCTTGTATATCTTGCACACATAATTACACCTTGTAAAACAAAGCAATTCAAGCTACAGTTGTAACAGCTAAAGTCTTTCTTATTGCTCATTGGCAAAGGAAAATAATATTTATCATTAAATTGATAGTTCACACAAAATTTTAAATACTGTCAACATTTACCCACCTTCAAATTGTTCCAAACCAGTATGACAAACTTTATTGTTATGACTTCAGAGGCCCGGTCTCTACACAGATGTTTATGAATACAGAGACCATTCTGGTTGGAATGACAGTTGCAGCTTTGATTTTCCCTCTCCAATCCATCCTCAAATTTCTGTTCCAAAAAACTAAGAGCAAGGTATGTATAGCACTGTTTGCATGCTTCTCCATTTCCACCAACATAATACCCATAATACCCTATTTGGCCTAAAGTATGTGAACACCCAAACAACACACCCATATGTGTTAGTAAAGCATTTAATTTCCATTGGCATTAATAGGGATTTGGGATAGAGCTTCCACTCCTCTGGAAAGACTTAACAATAAATGTTGAACGTGTCATTGTCATGCTGCAATAGAAGAGGCTTCTCTCCAAACATTTGCCACAAAGTTGTAAGAACACTTGAATTTTATTTGCCAGATTGTCATTGTGTGCTGTCACATATATTCCCTCTGAAATGAATTATCTAGCCAAACCCAGTAATTTAAATAGTGGTACATGTTAGAGAGGACCGACTCCTATTAATGGCCATGGTTTCAAAATTAAATGCTCAACAAGCACATATGGGTGCTGTGTTTGTTTTGGCATTCACATACTTTTAATTTCAAATCTACATTAATGACAATGCCTCACTCATAGTACTGGTAGTGATATGCAGATGAATTGTGTTCCAGGTGACATCGGATGTGTCTCTGCCTCCCTCTCCTGTGTCTCACAGCATCGAGATGGATGTTTTCCTCAGTCATCCAAATCTCTCCCACTCTTCTTTTCTGTCACTACCCGCTGGCCTTGACTCTTCCATATATGATGGACAGTCTACTTTCACAGTGAGAGAAAATCTATCGCCATTTGTAATTAGAGCAGTTACATTTTTTTAATTTACAATTCAACAAATTTACAGTAAAATTCTCTTTAAATGAGAATAAAGACATCAGGCTCTATTTTTATCAGGGCGGTAAGCGCAGCACTACGCGCCAGGACTGTGCACTTATTAAATTTTCACGAGAGCGCTCATTCGCAAGAGCGCAAATTCCGTTTCACCACAAGTGGCCTTGGGTGGGAGTGTTTGTGCTAACTGTGGGTGTATGCACGCAAACTGTGAGTGTATTGTAGATTATTTAAATGGTGCAAAGCCCAAATTGCTTCTTTCTTGAGAAAGAGGTCATTGCGCTAAGACATTTGAGAAGCACGCCTATTTTCAGCGCAAAGTCAAAACTCAGTTCCTGCATTTGCAGTTTGGAGATTCCACCAGCAGGTGGTAATAAAGTTAATGTCCAAACTCTGAAAATATAGTTGAACATCAAATAATGTCCCTTACGATCACAACTGAAGCCGTTTTAGGAAACAAATATGTATGAGAACTTTCTAGAAGTCATGGTTTCTTTTTTCAGTTATTATTATTATTATGTTTAGGCTATATTTACAATTATATTCTGATTTAATTTATATTAGTATTTTTTCCACCTGTTGTCTTTTGTTGCAAAAGGGGCCGGTAAAAGTTTCAGACATTTTGTTATACCACTTCCTTATTTTGATTATATTTTCATTTAGTTTAAAGTGTAATTTGAATTTAGAAACTTTTCTGGTTTAATTTTGTGAATTAAATGAACTGAATTTTTCTAAATCAAAATCGATCAGTAGACGTGAATTGTTTGCCAATACAATCACTGTATACAAGCCTTTATTTGTGTGTCAGTAGATAAAAATTATTAATAATTCTTAAATTCTCTATAATTTAATGGAGCGTAAATCTAAATCCTGACGAGAATCTATAAATGGAGTTTATAAAAGGAGCACGTCACTTTCACAGAAATATGCCTGACATTCAACAAGGATGCAGTTAAAGGTGCTGTAAGCGATTGTACCCTGCAATACAAAGATACCAAATGAGCTTTATTGAGACCAACATCGTGTAGAAATTGTAAAAACAACAGCAGCAAAATAGCGCTATAAACAGACAAGTGTTATGCACAACATGGCTTAAAAATGGCAGTAAGTCTCAATAATTCTCTGCCACTACAACACTATGAGAACGTGCATAATTATTGACAGGTCAAAAGCTTCATTGTCCGTGGACACATTTTTGTTTGCTGTTTACAGAGTCTAGAGCTGTCACATTGACAGGTGATATATCTTACAATACTTACTTCAGTAATATCTCATAGCCATGGGCCGTGCATTTTAAGTCTAGGCCTTCAGTGTGATTCATACCATTAAGAAAACACATTTTCACAATGAATAAGATGCTATTCCACTAAGTTTGACAACTATAATCATACATTACATGGCAGTCAACTAATAATACCAACTGACATTTTAAAACACCTCTACGCATGAAAGCCAGAACTTGAAACGACACTTAATGCTCAAGCAAGCCTTAAAAAATGTTTTAACTGCCGCATGACTGCTTTGTGAAATGAACGTCAATAATCATAATTTTTTGTAATGTCTTTAATTCCTGGAAAATATTCTATCTAATAATATTTGTGATTTGAGATTAAGATTTTTGAGGGGGTGGAGCTCAAACTCGCACTGCTTTGTCTAACAAGCATGGCTTTGGGCATTTGATTTGTGAAACAGTAGTCACTCTTCGCTTGTAAGCATCAAGGAATACATTTTGACTGGATAAACTTTTAGTTTTTCTATATTTGATTGTAGATTCATTAAGAGTGGAAAGCGATTAAAAATACATAGGCAAAAAGGTGATTGAGAATGAAAGGATGAAAGATATGTATTTATTTGGCATGTTAGGCCAGAGAAGGCTTTGCTGGCCCTGAGAATTCGCCACTGAGAGTAGGACCATTTTTTGCAAACCTTTCCATGAAAAAAAATAGCTTACAGCACTTTTAATGCACAAAAGAACATAAGTTCATATTTCTATTTTCTAATTCATTGCATACAGTCCATTTTACACAACAAACTTCTTATGAATGTGTTGTCGTTATATGCTGATTCTTGACTGGAAATGGTCTATATAATATGCTGACAGTGCAATAACTGGAGAAGAACCTCATTATTAAATTGCACTTGACCAAGCCCATTACCGCTTTGCACACACAATTTCACCAAACCCACTTGTGCCTAGACTTAGCGCATGCTTGCAGGAAAATACCAAAACTTCATGGTCATGCCCACAGACTTTGTTAGCACTAGTGCTCTTAAAAATTGGCCCATCTTGTTTGTTTATTGTTTTGTTTTTGTTTTTTCCTCCAAGAACTCTTTGCAGAGCAAGAAACTAGATTTGGAATTTTGGAACTCTGCAGAACGGTACCAACATTTCAAGTATACATTCTATTACAGTATTTAGATTGTGTCATTATGTAAACTTTGTTATTTTAAACATTTTGCAGAGTGGATAACTGGCCATCATGTGAGAGTATCTTTGGTGTGCCTGAGCTGACAGGAACCACTCACCTCCTGAAGAGAAAAAAAGCCCATTTACAACTACATTTGTCTTCAACCTCTGACCATGACACCTTGAAACCATCCGAGTCTCCAGGTTTGTAGAAACAACCTCACTCAGTGTTTGGCCCATAAAACAAATCACAAAATCCATCCAGTTTCCACAAAATATGCAACCATTTTTTCTGCTTTAAGAAGATCTTAGGACTATATCTGCAGACCTGGAACCCACAAACACTCTGTCCTCAGGGCCAGCTGCATCTGACAGTGGTCATTTTACACCCAATGAGAGCACCCTATCTGACATGTGAGTGCTGCACTGGACACTTCACTCTGAACAACTGCCAGTTTACCTGGATACATAGTCACATATCACTTTGTGTTTTTCTCTTTCAGTTCGTGTAGTGAGTGGTCTGATCTGAGTGTGGATACACTAGCATATGAAGCTGGCCTCCACAAATCCCCCTCCACCCTCTCAGTGCTCAGTGAGGCCAGCACATTTCTCCCTAGTCTCCCACCCGACTCTATAAGCACCACCTCCAACACACGCATTGGTGAGCATAATGCACAAGGCAATAATTGCTCATTTTCAATTGATATATTCAAGGTCATAGTGAAACATGGTAAGAACCATGGCCTCATGTGGGCAGTCCCGGTTCTAATCTGGCTTGTTACATTTCCTTATACCATTTCCCCCCTCTCTCTCCCCATACTTTCCTGTCCTCAATATCTCAATAAATTAATGCTTCAATGTTGTTATTTGCAACAGCTTAAAGGGTAGGTTCACTCAAAAATGTAACAACTTTCATCATTTACTCACACTCATGCAGTCCCAGATGTGTATGACTTTCTTTCTTCTGCTGAACACAAAAAAAGATTTTTAGAATAATATCTCAGCCCTATAGGTCTTTACAATGCAAGTGAATGAAGACCAGAACTCCAAAAGCCGATAAACTGGTTTGATCAATATCATCTGAAGCAATCCAGTTGGGTTTGGGTGAGAACAGACATGTACTTGTTTCACTGTACATCTTGACAGCAGTCTCCTTGGTGATCGTAATTTCAAGCTCGTTAACACTTCCTATAGTGCTATCAAGTGCTCTGCATGGGTCAAGCACTAGGAAGTGTAATCATCATCATGCCTAGAGACTGCAATGACAAGATGTAAATTGAAAAAGGAGTTTTATTTTGGTCTGTTCTGAACCAAAAACCAACTGGATCACTTTAGAAGACATCAATTAAAACACTGGAGTATGATGAATTATGTTTATGTTAACTATATCTACTTTATGGAGCTTTTGGAGTGCTGGTGACCATTCACTTGAATTGTTTTGGTCTACAGAGCTGAAATATATTAATTTGTGTTCAGCAGAAGAAAGTAAGTCATACACATCTGGGATTGCATAAGTGTGAGTAATAATGACAGAATTTTCACTTTTTGGTGAACTAACCCCCATTTGGGAAACCCTGATCTATAGTAATAATTCATCAATTGAATAATAATAAAATAAATTAAAAAAAATCACAGAAATCATGTCAATCACATAAATCACAAGAAATCTTGATTATAAAAGATTAACATTAGGATATACATTTCCATATAATACTAGTCAATGACACATTATGTATAACATAGATTGAGATTATATCATATATATCATATCTCAGTCTAGCCTCTAAGTATGGGCTGTTCTTCAGGAGTGGTTCGTGGTATGTCTGGCATAAGGCTTCCTTTCTGGGTTCTGCGTGTGGTTCACCTGCTGGTGGCTGTTCTGCTGGGAACATGTCTGGCTCTGGTGGGACTGTATGGGAGCAGGTTTTCCAGCTCTGTGGTTCTAATGTGGATGGTGTCAACCCTGTCTGCCTGCCTCACTTCTGCCTTGCTGTTGGAACCATTTGCAGTGAGCTATCAGTCCAATATAAACCTGTTCTGTGGAAAAATCAAATAGAGAGATTTGAAATTAATTTTGTTGAGTGACGGTAATTACATACAAAAATGACACATTTAAAAATCCTGCCGAAACAAACTTAGCATAACCAAATAAAATAGAAATGAAACAAACAACAAATTGACTTCTTTTTTTTTTATGTCTATTCAGTGATTTACTTGTCTACCACAATAATGTAGTCTTCTTCATTTTAGGGCTTTTCTCTGCAGATGTTATTATGTGCAATATTAATCGGATACATTATTAAGCGTATCATTTAGTTACAATTTTGAATTGATTGTCAGCCCTAGTTTTAATCAAAACATTACAGATCCAACCTATTTCTTCACAAAAGGTGTTCTCATTTTTTCTGCAGATATGTGTACAGGCACTATATTTGGCTGCTGTGGTGAAACCAGTGGACCCAGAGGTGGAGGAGCGTTTGTCTCAGGAGACTGAAGTGAGAAGGACAGGAGCAGATGAAGAAGATAAGGTGCATCCTCCCTGTGGGTACGGCCTGCTGCAGGCTAGAGAGGAAGCCCGGAAATTGCGAACACTTAGAGCATTAATGAGGGTGAGCTCAGAGCCAAAGCACAATCCATTTAGCACTCAACAATCATTTAATCCTCAGAGAGCTATAACAGCAGGATTTATCTGCCATTCTGACCCTAAGGCGGCCTATTCATATTTATTTTAGTGGCCTGTTCTTATGTTTTATCTTGATTATCAGAGCTGTTTAGTCTACATGCTCTTCCTGTGGATGGTTCTGATGGTGAACTACCAGGAAACTGTCCAGGAGGCTAACTGCAGATTTCTTCGCTCTGCTATAAAACACACACTCATTTCAGCTTCACATGGGCAGCCCAGTCTCACAGCATTACCTGGGTAAATCCATCCTGCCTCTGTACGTTAACTTTCTGTTCACTGTATGGTAGTGATATAATTAATTATATATATATATATATATATATATATATATATATATATATATATATATATATATATATAATTTACTACCATTTATTTGTATTGTTTTTTTTAGATGGATGAATGCAGAGCAGTGGATAGACCAGAGATTAATATCACACCTGTATGAAAACCCTTCACTGTCTTTAATTGGCCCACCTCGACTACAGAAAGTGTATTCTCAAGACTGTGAGGACTTATTCACTTATTTCATAATAGGCACATTTAGGTACAGCTTTACTGTGTTGATTAGAATTGTCTGTTAGAATGTTTAAAACACTTTTTTGTTGCTATTTTCAAAGTATGCAGTGAAAATTTTAGAGATCAGTTCCAATCTGGTCGATATCCTTTGATGCTGACTGCTCACGTTTTATCACATGCCAGCCTTGGACACCAGAGATCCTCTGCTCCCAGCAAGAACACTCCAGCCCTTTTAACTCAGTAAGAGATAACAGAGAAAGCCAATGTGTAAATAAGGAGATGATGTGCACATTATTTGTCTCTTATGTGGAAATGTATATACTATACCTCTCTTTATATACCTCTAAATTGATTAATTGGAAGATCAGGGAAACAAAATTGTTTAGTCTGTTTTGAACATGGACTGCTGGATCTTTCCCTCCCATAGGAGAATACAATGAAATTGACTTTAAAGGAATATTCCGGGTTAAATACAAGTTAAGCTCAATCAACAGCAATTGTGGCCTAATTTTGATTACCACAAAAATGTATTTTGACTTGCTCCTCCATTTCTTAAAAAAAAAGCAAAAATATGGGTTTCAGTGAGGCACTTACAATGGAAGTGAATGGGGCCAACCTATAAACGTTAAAATACTCACTGTTTTAAAAGTATAGTCACAAGACATATACAATATGTGTATTAACATGAATTTAGTGTGATCAAATCACTTACCAATGTAAAGTTATAGCCAGTTTTACAACTTTGTTGCCATGACATGTCATGGCAACTAACCCTAAAATGACAGTAAAAATGACGTTTTAAACAACTTTACAGCTCAAATATCACATGAATATTAATAGAATAGTTAATGCAAGTGCTTTTGTAAAATTATAAGCTTCACAATTCCACCTTCAAAACCTCAAAATATTGGCCCCATTCACTTCCATTGTAAGTCCTCACATCAACTTCATTTTTTGCTTTTTTTAAAGAAAAGGAGGGACGAGTCAAAATAATTTTTTGTGGCAATCAACATAATTCCAAAAATGCTGTCTATTGAGCTTAACTTGTTTTGAACCCAGAATATTCCTTTAATTTCTTCCTGCAACTGATCACAGTCTCCTCTATCAAGGCCGTGGAGTAAGGGCACATCATGTACATTTGGTCAGAGAGAGGAAGTAGTGCTTGGGAACAACAGTGAATCCACACGTCAGATTCTGTCAGACCTACAGACTGCAAACTGGATGACAACAGGGTAAGCATAATGTAATTTTATAAAATGTAGAGTTCCAGTTCTGGATGGTGATTGGTCAACAGCTGTTCTTTATCATGATAAATCACAGCTCTGACCTCTTCACGGAACTTCTAATTATTTCACTCTGTAGCACCCATAGCTGACACTGGACCCTTTTCACATGTCCGCGTTCACGAAGAGGAAGTCGTCATAGCTGGATGTATTTTTGGAGATGTTCAACAATGATTAAATCTAAACTCAACAAATGTTACAAGTTGTTTTTTGAGGTTTATCTGCACGATTATGAAGTAAAGTTGATAAACATAAATTATTATTGAGAGGTTATGTGTTAAATCAGCAGGCACATATTTATGTATTAAAGGAATGATCTACAAAATGCAAAAACGAGGGCACAGTTAACAAATCTGAGAGTTTAACTTGGAGAAACTAATAGCTGATGGTGGGCAACGCTGGATTTGAAGGAGTGGAGAGACCCATGTCACGCTCCATCCGACTTTTAACCCTGTCAAACACACACTCTCGTGTCAGTTGTGATGTGTAATCATTCCTATGAAACCGTGACGGCACAGCTCAGATTTCAAAGCATTTCACAATTCCACCTGTGAGCGACTACTGTAAGTATTCATCTTGAAAATACTGTCCACAGATGAAAGTGCTTCCTCGTTTAATGACAAAGTTATCTTCTTTGCATTTAATTGCCTGAATCCAACAAGCTCATACAAAGTTCAAAATTGTTTGGAAATTCATGGGAACACAAATCCAGACATTTTCTTTTAGAATTTGTGCTAACAGGAACACTGAAGTGGCACTGGTTATTACTTTCCTTCCCAATCGCCGCCATAGTTCACTCAACTATGACAACTTCCACTTTCCGAACGCGGAAGTGTGAAAAGGATCCATCATTTTTGTTGCCTAGCAGCGTTCTGTCTACTATTAACTGCCAAGGAATATATTTTCTGGCAAAAGGATGGCATTTAATGATTTTAATGACAAAATACAACATTTTAATGAACATTTGTGTCCTTAATATTTTTATTATGTGGTGACCATTTTATAAAAGCAATAAGGCACTTGAGGGTGTGCCATATTGTGAATATAGTCATGGCTGAAGGGGTTGCAGCCACACAATGCCCTTCAGCCTTGACTATATTCACAATTTTGCACAGCTTCTCATGGCTTATTGCTTATATAGACCAAATGTCACAATAGAAATTGCTGTGTTCCCTACATGGCCAGTCTTGTGCTATGAATTTGTTGTTCCAGCATCACATCAGCTGAATATATCCTGATTTTTTAATAAAGGCATTTTGTTTTTTATTTTATTTGACAGAACACAGGCAGTGTTGATTGAGTTCACTCTGTATCATAAAGAGACGAGTATCTTGGCACCAGTCTCTATTCTCTTGGATCAGACACAGACAGGCAGAATTCTTGCTTTTATCTCCATCCAGCCTTTTCACATCTCTCCATTCTCTGGTCCAGACTTACACATCACATTGACGGTACTGGCACTCCTACAAGACCAAACTACAATACAAATGAATCTCTACATTTTAACAGAATCTGACAAAGTGAAAAGTTAAAAATAATTATATTTTGGTTCATATAGTAGGATTTAAAAGTCTGAGATCACATTGAAAATATAGGGATTCATAATCTTATTTAATAACTTATGAAATAAACTGAAAATTTCAGGATTTTGAAAAATGTAATATAAATGAATGTGATGTATTATGAATTGAGAAGTATTTAAGATTGAAGATCACAAATGATACGTATGCAAATTCTGTGTATCAATTTAAGATGCTCTTTTGAACTATCTTAAATCATGTCAGGGTAAAATGGATCATCAGGTTTTCCACAGCTGTGTCCATTAGAGGTAGACCGATATATTGGATTTGCCTATTAATTGTTGCTGATTGATTGCTTTTTTGTAATTTTAAAATAAGAGTCCCCGAGAGTTTCGGGCTTGTTCATACTTAGAAGTCCAGCTTGATGCACTAAATCTTAATTTTTTCTGGTTATTATTGGGATTTGGTTGAACAAAAAAATAAATTCATCTGTTATTTTATTTATTTTGGACTATTGGTCTTTGCCTGCTATAGTAAATAATGAATAAGAACATTTAAAAAAATCTATTTGAAAAACTATCGGCCGATAAATTGGAAAAGTGCTAAATAGAAGTATTAGTCGCTTCAGACTTTTGGACCCCTCTGTATGTATGGCGTCATCTTAGAAAGCAAAGTGTGTTAAAAGCTTTATTTTCTCACTAGGTCCTGCTTTTGCTGTTTGCCCTGTGCTTTCTGAGTGCTGAAGTATTGGCCTTGATCAGGAAGCCGAGTCTATATCTAAAGCAAGCTTGGTGCTGGTTTCAGCCATTGTCAGCCTTTCTGGCCCTAGCAGCAGCTGTTTTTCGTCTGTATTTCCTCTCCTCAACTAAAGCCTGCCTCTCCAGACATCACTCCCAGCCCACCGCTTTTGCTGATTTTCACAGTGTTGCCACACTGGCCAGAACATCCAGTCAGCTTTCAGCAGTTCTAGTAACACTCTTGGTTCTAAAGGTATTAACGAATGAAGGAATTATTCTGAAACTAGATTTGCTTTTACTGAAGCAAATACCAGTCCTTGCAAGGCAGCAAAATATAGTGTTAAAGTTTTAGGTGATGTGATAATTGTAAAAATGGTACACAGAAATAATGATAGTGGGAGAAAGGGAAAGATTGATAGTAATACTGTATGCAATATAATGGATAAATAGATGAAAGAAAAGACCAATCACAATTCTGAATGCACATAGAAGACCAAGAAAGTCAGTTGGACATTTTCACTTTAATCTTCAATTCCTTAAGAGTATAAGGTTGATGAAATGCAAAAATAGATATTAGCACACCAAATACGTTTTCTACAAAATAAAGGTTACATGGAGCATGATGTTCAAGTTAAATTAATTTCACATGTTTTGTTCTAAAGCCCTAACCATAATGTTTGAGGAACATCAATATGGTGCTGCCTTGATAGCTCTGTGATCATAGGCGGAAATTGCTGGGGCTCGGTGGGGTAAGGACCCCCATCTGAGGGTTGTCCCCCTAAAATATCATTAAAATATGTGTATTGTAAATAATATAATGATATATTCTTAAAATAATTGTTTAAGAAATAAAATAATACAAATGCAAATGGGGCAACAACAAAAAACCTCTTGGTGTCCCCTTCAAAAATTGCTCTTGAGAATTGTTATGTTTATTGTCCCCCCCAACATTTTGATGAAATTTTCACCCCTGTCTGTGATAAATTCAATGTATTGTTGTGTTAAATTCAAGTTCAGTGTTAGACCTCAAAGGTTCTTCTATAATTCAACAATCTGGTCATTGTTGTCAGTCATGGTCCAGTACAGATATTTGGAGCCGGTGTGTTTACAGATGGTGGGGATCCTACGGTTTGTTAGGAGATGGCTGGTGTTGGGACGGGTTATTCGACTAGTATTCCCTCAGATCTGTGGCGTGGCATTCCTGCTGCTTGTCCTGTGGTTTCTGTTCTCTCACACAGGCTTTATGGTACAAAGTTTTTCTTCTTTTTTGTTGTATTTTTAATGCATATGGGCGGCTGACATAAAAGTATTTTAAAAAGTTGACATGTCCTGCAGTGTGACATGCTTTACTCCATCTTAAACCATTTCAAACAGCATTTTGCAGTTCTTTTATAATTATTATACATTCAGCCTCTATGGCCTTATATTAATTGTGAGATTACAATATTTATACTTAAAAAATTATTTGGCCTCAAGGTGACTAAAAATGTTTAAAGTCCATGGACGCAGTAGCGGTTTTAACCTTAACGCAAACCACGCAATTACGTGGGGCCCCTGACATCGGGGGGCCCCACCCCAGTAGGAAAGCACTGCAAAAACTGCTTGAGGGGTGGCAAGTCACATGTTGTTCTGTTGTCAGCACTTTCAGAGCTGTTCATGCTAGAGGTCCACCGGATTGGAAAAAATATACAGGCCTTCCAAACTTTTTTCGTCCAAGTGCTCTCACTCACAGATATGTGCGAATGGATGAGTTAGGGGCCATTCATACAAAACATGTTTTTTGTCCGCGTCTGCTCTGTTTTTCCATTGTTTTCCTATATAAACACTCGTTGGATGAACGTCCATGCCTGCTGCACTGCGTCTCGCTGTTTCTTCAGTGTCTCACAGGACCGGAACGTTTTTAGACACAATGTCAAAAATTTTAAAAAGAGCTTCAGGTATAAAAAAAGCATGTTGAGACACCTGTGTTTTGTTTCATTCGTTGCGCTGCGTCTAGATAGTTTTTTTAGCGCATATATCACAAAGATTTAACGTTCTGAACAATTCAGGTTGCAAAGAGATGACTTTTAAAATTTCAGTGCTTTCAGCAATGGTTTTTTTCTTCTGCTCTGTGCTGAGGGGTCGCCGTGCCTTGTATGTCTACTGTTACAATACTGTAACCAATGTTGCCAACGATGCTAACATAAAAAACAACCTTTTGTAACATGTTGAACAATACACTGCAGCATCAGAATATAAGCTCCTGGAGAAAGTAAATTAAATAAGACAGAAATATATTACTATTGTAAACAACAACACTTTAAACAATAAATTAATAATAATAATACTGGATCAAATTATAATGACAAACTGGACAATGATAAATTATTGTTGGCTTATAATAAAAACAACTGAATTACAAAATGATAGTAAGTGTAGTAGGTTTTACACACACTGTTCATAAAAAAAGAGTGTTTTGTAAAACTATATGAAGATAAATATCTTTTTTTTGGTCACTGTATTGTGGAAAACATTCATTAATTAACTTTAACTAGATTTTTATGTTTCAGTAAACATTTTGAATGTACTTGGCTACAACGGCCAAGATTTAAATGATTTAAAATCAATTTTATGTTATTTTATTTAGCAAATATTTTTTTAAATGGGTCCCCGGGTTGATTGGCTGCTTGGGGCCTCAGAAATCGTAAACAGCCCCTGCATGGACATTATAAATTACAGAAGCCCTGAACTACAAGGTGAAAAAATTAATTCACTTTTAAGTGACATTTTTTTTTTATGTGTCTTAATTACCTACAAATGTGTCCTACAAATTATTTTTCTCTGAAAAATATTTTTTTTCCGTTCTCCTCAAGCCAATGCTTGATTTTTTTTACCCCAAAACGCTTAAGAGCAAACCACGACTTGCAGTCATGACTCAACCCTCAGAAACATTTTCATTGGTTATCTCAATCACACAGTCACCTGTGATTCGTTAAGACTCCAGAAAGATCATGAATGGATCCGATGCCGCCCAATATTAAGATAAGCCTGTGGGTAGTTTTCATTAAGGGCGTGGCTTGCACTCAAGTGGTTTTGGGGAAAAAAATCACACAGAGGCAACACATGAAAAACTATTTTCTTGCTAGCTAACAATTAGCATGTGGTACCAACCTCGGCTACCAGGTGCCACAATGAATGAGCATGATATCGTATGCTTACAAGGTGACAGAATGTCTGTGGTACTTTATCTGTTGATTTATAGTTATAGTATAATACATTAACAAGAACGTTTTGCAAATCTAAATCAAGAAAAAAGCATATATAATGTTAGACAGTTTTGTAATACATGAAATTCCACAATAAAATGAATATACCTCAGGTTACATATGTTTTATATGGCACTCATTGTCAAGTGTGACAATGGGAGTTTCTGATAGTTTGATGGCCTTCACTACTTTTTTATATAGATAGACATATTTGACCATGGCGACACCTCTTGGTGTGTTCTTCTCAGTGTTAAGTGAACTCTTGATTGATTTGACAACAAATGTCATTGTAACCTGAGGTTCATTTAATTGTGGGATTTCATGTATTAGAAGACTGTTTAACATAAACATTCTTGAATAAGATTTGCCAAACAGTCTTGTTATTTTATTATACTATAATTATACATCTATAAATCAACAGATAAAGTACCACAGGCATTCTGCCACCTTTTAAGCATAAGATTTCATTTGTACTGATAGCAGCACATGGTGGCTGAGGTTGGTACAACATGCCAATTGTTAGCTAGAAAGAAATGTTGTTGCCTCGAGGAAAAAGAATTCAGAGAGATAAAATACCTACTGAAAAATTCAGATTAAAGTTTTATTTGCTTGAGAAAAAAAAGAAAAAATGTAGGTCATTGGCTCAGGAAGGCACTAATACACACACACACACACACACACACACACACACACACACACACACATATATATATATATATATATATATATATATATATATATGTATATGAATAATTACAAAGTAATTTTTTTTTTTACCTTGCAGGGCTTGCGTAATATTAGAATTACCCAAATGCCATAAATAATTTTATTTAACCCTTATATAGTGCATTAACTCACATCTATCTATCTTTCAGCTCTTCTCCAGTTCAGTAAAGGGATTTAGGACCTTAGGGCAGGCGAGTCAATCTCTGCTGTGTTTGTTGAGAGGGCATGTGGGGCTGCATCGACTTTGTGAGCATCATCCAGTGGTGGGAACTCTATACTGCTTGGCTGCTGTTGGCATTGGGCTTTGGGTACTTTGGCGCCTGTGTGCTGCTGTGTTGATTCAAACCTACCGAATAGTGCAGGCAGACATTTACAGACCATCCATGGAGCCACAGGACTACGAGTTGGTACAGCTTCTCATTAAACGGCTCAAGCTATGGATGGGACTTAGCAAGACCAAAGAGGTACAAACAACATGTCTGACTTTTTTTTTTTTGCATTTACAGGAACATAGGTACGTTGAGATTTATAGTGACATTTAGCAGACAATTAATCCAAAGCTATTTACATATGAGAAAAACACAAATTATTTATAATAAAGAATCCAGCAATATTAGCAGAGTCGGTGCTACTATTGACTTCTTAAACGTTTTTCAATACGTTTTTATGAACTTCTTAGAATTTATCCTAAGAACTTTCTTTTACTTTTTTTTTTCTAAAGAACATTTTCATGAATCCAGTGTTTACAAACACTCCTAATCATAAATGTCTCAAAGGGATCTGAAAAATGTCTTATTGACATCCAAGACATATCTGTTAACAATCTTATTGATGAATTTCAGATTAGCAAACAATATAAAATATATATTAAAACCTGCAATCTATTATTGGTTTGATCAAACAATATTTACATGTCAGTCTCCAAAGGACTATTCTCTCACGGACAGCTACTAGTGTATTTCTTTCTTTCTTAAATTATATTTTGCTTAATTTTCTTGCAGGGTAAAAAGGTCTAAATATTATTTTGAATATTTGGTGTGTTTTAGGTTGTTTTGTCTTTCATACGGTGATGATAGAACACAACCACTAATTTTAGTCGCGTCACAGTACAGTTAGTGTAAAGTAAATGTGTGCCGATCAGATACATCCATGCTAACAAAACACACAGCTTTTTTATTCTTATAGGTTAAAAGTGGTCAACAACAACTTGTTCCTTTTTAATCTCCTCTTATAAGTTCAGGCATAGAGTCAAGTTTGAAGGAATGGCTCCTCCACCTTTCAGATCCTCCCAGGGCTCTCAAGTCTCCAACCCCTCTGTGCCACTCAGTCCTATGGGATCCCAGCAGACCTCTTCTGTTTCCTCTTTGGCCTCAGATTCCTCCATCATTTCAGAAAGTTTTGACTTTGACCATTATGTGGACCGCCTGGTGCCCTGTGTTGATAACCTTCTGGCTGGCTTTGACCGTGTCAACCAGCTGACTGAGGAGGTATACAGCTTTGAGCTCCAACTTCAAGAGGCCAAGAGCAGGATTTCCCAGAGAAGAAAGTTGCAAAGACTTCAGAAGGTGTCCTTTCAGGGATCTGCTCCAACCCCAAAGCCAACACAACTCCCTCAACATTCATCTACCTGTCTTTTGGAATGTAAACCAACTCCATTTCCACTCAAAGGCATCACTAATACCCTTCCATGCCGCCGTGCTACCCATTCAGAGTCCTCAATGTTGGAGTCCAGTGCCCTCTGTAATAAAAGAATACTTTCTACAGTGGATCGAGGGGTGAACAGTGCAAACCCTGGATGCGGGGGCAGCTCAAGACGCAGAGCCTGGAATTCAGTGACCTGCCACTCTGCCGACACCGCCCAAAGGTTAGCTTGGTCTCAGAGCTCAGTGGCCTTGCCAGAGAGACCCCAAAGTGAAGATGGAGACAGGGAACACGTGCATGATGGCATGCCAATTAAGAGACAGGCATGGTAGACTGATTGAATGTAGTAATATTTGTATGATTAAGTATTACTTGTTGTGGATACTAATTTTATCAGTAACACTTTACACTAAAGTTCTAAACTGTATTCTTGCCTTTCCCTGATTAGTCAGATCTGCTCTGATATGGTGATCACATGCAACCATGGGTACACCTCAGACCATCAGATTAATCTGCACAGAAGATAGTAGTGTAGCTTTAAATGTGAACTCAGTCATTTGTTCCTCATTAAAAATCGTTTAACTCCTTAAGACATGAATAGTAATTCATTTTAGAATCACATGACTAGCCAAATTTACATTTACATTTACATTTATTCATTTAGCTGACGCTTTTATCCAAAGCGACTTAGACACAACCAAATACTACTTGCTTAATCTCAGTAACAGTCCTGTTATTAGATACTTTCCCTTTTTGATTAGTCATGGCAGACTGTGAATGCTAAATATCTACGATGGCATCTGGAAATGAAAACTATTGATTTTAAATGATGCTGCATCCAAGCCTCTAGGTGTCAGTGTAAGTCCAAGATGACACAAAGACAAAAGATACTGAGTTCACCTTTAACATTAACACATTAGGTGTCTTAAACTAACAACGAATGGTAAACAGTATTCATCTTAATGTTAATTTAGAAATATTCTATTGTTAATGTTGTTTATACATAATGTATTAATAGGCATATATGTAGAAATTAGCATAAACCAAGATAAATAAATGCTTTAATGTATTGTTGATTGATATTTCATGTTAACTATTCTTTTAAATTGTGTCAGTGTATATGACCTTATTTTACAGTGTTATAATTTTATTATTTTCATTTGCAAATAGTTTGTGTATTGTTTTGACACAGTGAAGGCACGATGTGTTTGTCCTCTGCACTAATCACTTATGAGCTTTAGATTTTGTAGTGTTTTTACATTTATGAGCTTTAGATTTTGTAGTGTTTTTACATTTATGAGCTTTAGATTTTCTACCTCGTGACAGGTGCTTTTGCACTGTTTTTCATGTTGAAGTGTTTGTTTATGTCATCTGTGTTTCCTTTTAATTTGATCATGTTTAAGTAAATCTCTGTGTGACATATCTTGCATGGAAGAATCTATTTGAATGTTGTGTCAATAAAATGACATGGCCATCAAAAGTGTGGCTTAAACATCAGAATATTTGCATCACTTTCGTTTTTTTTTTTTTTTTTTACAAAATATAACTTGAACTGTGACATTTATCTTGCTCATTGGGGGTTGTAAGGCCATATTCTCAGTAAAACTACATTGGAACAATATTATATATGTGTTAAACAAGTGCTAAACAATTACATTTGATTTTTATAAAAACAAATATTTTAAGGTTTAAATATAAATATTAATCGTGAAAGTAAGATAATATTTTTTGGAGATAATATTTGTATTTATTTTGGCTTAGGCACAATGATATATATAAAAGTCAATTATTTTATTTCACTTACATATTATCTTTATGAGAAAAATTGTAAGTGTGATATTGGTTCAGTAAAATTGGTTCTTTATCCATGAAAATGTAAAGATGCTTTTATATTGTAAGAAAAGGGATCCCTCGCAAGGGTATCTTCATATCTGGGGATCCATGGCAACAAACATTTTGAAAATCCCTGATTTATAATGTCTCAAATAAAGTTGAATCACTAGTTAGTACAAGAAATCCCTGCTGTATAATGGTTGAGTAAAAAAACTGACTCTTTATAGAAGCTGTCATATGCCGAAAATGTAACATTAAAATGCATCTTCATTGTTTCATTGACTTTTTAACAAGTCAAACCTCCCTTAAGCACAAAGTGATTAATCAATTGCTTGATTTCCAGACTTCAATGCTTTACTCCTTGTATACAGTATGCCCACTACAGAAGATTCACAATCCAACCACTAGATGGAACTCACATCAAGCAAATATTCTAGGAAACGCCTACTTTCATTGCCTTCCACAGACTCTGCCTGAGATAACATGCCCCTATCTCCTGACATTCACTTTGGAAATGTCTATTACAGTGATGAACTTTCAGGTTGACTGTGTTGCTACAAACCTTTATTGCAATCAACCAATTTCAGAATTGTCATCCAGCATCTATAAAGCAAAGGATTGGTTCCTGAATCATATATGTCAAGTAGTATCACTTTTACTACTGTATAAAACAATCAACACTAATGACTGAATGTTTCATGGGGACTGTGAATGCACATAAAATGTGTCTGTCACAACCCAATGGTATTAACACCAAGCAAATTTAAGAATGAGCATTTGTAATCTGCCTAGGTAGAGAACACTTTCTGCACAAATTCCCTTTTCCTCTCTCTCACTTTCATTTTGAATTATATAAGAGGCATAACCCAGAGCATGCAGCCATGATGTAACCTGACACAGTCCACAGTCTGCCCTTCCTCATGTAAAGAGCCTTTGCGTCCCCAAAGGCTTAACCCAGTCCCAAGACCCCCTACCTCCCGCAGTCTGTCTGCCATCCCATCCTTTTACCATCCCTAGATCTTTCTCCTCACCGCAGCCCCCCATTGCGCCTAAGCTTCTTATTGCTCAGAATATTCCCTTGCAGTCATTCATAAACACTCTGGCGCTGCAGTTCAGGAAGAGATCTGGCTTCTCCGCTCAGTGAACGTTTTACGAGTGTGGAATTGTAACAGTGAAGGCGGAATTGGTTTTAGAGGTTCCTGAGTGTTGTCATTCTGTTTTTGCTCATTGCTCAGCACCATTTTTCCTCAAATTCTGTTTGCCTTAGTTTATAAGAGTGCAGAAAAACTTTACCTCTTTAGCAGTCTGAGTTCTTTGTGACTGACCACTTTCTTTTTTAAATTTGTCATCCTCTCTTGCGCTAAATGTTTAAAAATCTGGTACAGCTCTTCATCTTACTTTGCTTCTAGAGGTGCCATACCAGTCAAAAGTTGGGACACAATACATTCATTATTATGTTGGCAACAAGGCTTTGTCAAGTCAACATCAAACTTAACCCATCTAGTTTTTACTCTTTTCCACATTTTAGAATAATACTGCCATGCCAAGGCAAAACACCATAACTACAAAGACAGGTCTGGCTCAACAATGCTCAAAGTCAGAAAAACAAGTATGAAAATTGCAGTAACTACAAAAGCCACAGTAAAATCAAGTAACTTAAAAGGCATTTTCGAAGGTTTCAATGTTGAAGTAGTTACTGTGCTTTGCTTTTGCAGTGCAGAATAATAGTCATCAAATTATGAAATAACTCAAATGAATGTATGAAAATTATGTAGTGATCGAAAAGGTTAAATTATGAAAACTATGATTTTTAAACAGTACTAAGTGAGTTCCCATATAGGAACTTTTACTAAATATATTTTAGTTTGGTAACAAAATTCACACAGTCACATTTTGTTAAAAACTAATATCAAACATTTAAGCGTTAGGCTTTTGGTTTTAAAGATCATGAGAAAAATGAGGCAAGTGTGTTCAAACTTTTTCCTAATATTGTAGGTAGGGTTTACAGAGGCCCCATTTCCCTCTCTTTCTCTCTCCCTCTCTATGCATGTCCTCACCTGACCCGCATGAGTGGAGCTGAGGAAATGTGGGGGGAGAGAGGGGGAGGTTCTTACATAATGGATTTATACGTTTGCACTGTGCAGTTAAAAACATGTGGGGGTGGGGTGGGGAGGCAGATAGTGAGGGAGAGACAGAGTGGGCTTGTGTCACAGTCAGTTCCTGCTTGTTTACAAGCAAAGCAGCGTGAAAGCAGAGGAGGGGAGCGGGTCCAGCGGTACTTGACCATTCTTCATCTCTATGTGAGAGCAGCACATACAGTATACAACAGCTCTGTTCCAAAACCTAGTAAACGACCTTGTTCTTATGTAAAAAAATTTTTTTAAATAGACTCTGGACATGCTAAATTATTTAGACACTTGGACAGGATATGTCCTGTCCTTCTAGTTTTAATAAATAATAAAACACAAATACCGTTTACACATTGTTTTCTGCAACAATAAAACCAAGTGTCTGTTTAGTCATGTTTACATTGAAAACAATTGTGAAACATGGCAGATGGGTTAGTTAACGGTCCCAATGGCAGCATCCTAACCATCACAGAAAAAGTGACTGTTTTGAAACGCTCTACAAATGCAGCAAGTTTGCATGCTACACAGATAGTACTCTACTCGTACAGGAGACTCGACTCGCAATTGATTTCAAACAAGTTTGACCTTAGCGTGTTGCTAAGCTAATGGCATGCTATTGCCGTTTTATATGTTGCCAAGCTCATGCTGTGCTATAAGCATAAAAACACACAGCAGACACAAATATTGTGTGAAATAATACATTTTTAAATACACTGAACTATTTTATATTTTATAGATACTTTCAGTATTGATTTTAACAATCATTGGTTTATTTATAATGAACATTTCTCTCACCATGTTCGCCATCTTTTTATACATTTATTGTTGTATCTGAGCTTGTCACAATGCTTTTTAGGAATGCCTTTTCCACGAAGGATACATACAGTACGATGCTGTCTTGTATTTTGTTCAAAATATAAAGGATATGAATTAGATAATTACGCTACCTTTTATATCTGATAGCCGGCCCAGGCTGGTTTATGCTGGTCTGACTGGCCTTTACACTTTAACAAGTACACAGCCTGAAAAGAATATTCAGGGTTTACTACAAGATAAGCTCAAGCGACTGCATGTGTGTGTCATACTGTTGAAAATTTCGACTCGTCCCTCCTTTTCTTTAAAAAAGTATAAATTGAGATCGCAGTGAGGCCAAATTTCAAAGGCAGAAATGTGAAGATTATAATTTTATAAAAGCACTTTCATTAATACTTTTGTTAAACTAATGTATTATTCGAGTGGTAAAGTTGTATATATCTTAATTTTTATGGTTGTTTTAGGGTTTGTTGACATCGTCATTGGAAGAAAAAATTAGATATAACATTACTCAAAAAATGTTTCTAACACGTACACTCACTGAGCACGTTATTATGAACACCTGTACTCCTACTTATTTATGCGATAATCTAATCAGCCAATTGTGTCGCAGCAGTGCAATGCATACAATCATGCAGATATGAGTCAGGAGCTTCAGTTAATGTTCACATCAACCATCAGAATGTGGAATAAAACTACAAAGGTTGAAGACTGCAAAAACGGAGCCTGGTCTGATGAATCTTAATTTCTGCTGAAACACACAGAGGGTAAGGTCAGAATCTGGCACCAACAGCATGAATTCATGGACCCAACCTGCCTTGTGTACACAGCCCAGGCTGGTGGTGGTGGTGTAATGGTGTGGGGAATGTTTTTTGGGCCTGTTAATACCAATCAATCATTGCTTGAATGCCACAAAGAAGGGGCAAGTCAAAATACATTTTTGTGGTAATTAACATTATTCCTCAAATGCTGTTCATTAAGATTAACTTGTAATTAACACAGAATATTCATAACTAATTAACTATTGTCTTTTTGAGCTTGTTAGTGATAACCCCATATAAAGATGTGTGTGTGTGTGTTCAGGTATATATGGTTTACAAGGATTTTTTTTTTTTTTGGTTACACACAGGTAATTACAAGGATTTTATGCTATAAACATGGTTTATGAGTACTACAGTTGAAGTCAGAAGTTTACATACACCTTAGCCAAATACAATTAAATGCTTTTCACAAGTCCTGACATTTAAGCGTAGAAAACATTCCCTGTCTTAGGTCAGTTAGGATCACTACTTTATTTTAAGAATGTGAAATGTCAGAATAATAGTAGAGAGAATGATTTATTTCAGCTTTTATTTCTTTCATCACATTCCCAGTGGGTCAATTTACATACACTTGTTAGTATTTGGTAGCATTGCCTTTAAATTGTTTAACTTCGGTCAGATATTTTGGGTAACCTTCCACAAGCTTCTCAAAATAATTTGCTGTAATTTTGGCCCATTCCTCCAGACAGAACTGGTGTAACCGAGTCAGGTTTGTAGGCCTCCTTGCTCCTACATGCTTTTTCAGTTCTGACCACAAATTTTCTGTTGGATTGAGGTCAGGGCTTTGTGATGGTCACTCCAATACCTTGACTTTGTTGTCCTTAAGTCATTTTGCCACAACTTTGGAGGTATACTTGTAGTCATTGTCCATGCGGAAGACCCATTTGCCACCAAGCTTTAACTTCCTGGCTGATGTCTTGCGATGTTGCTTCAATATATCCACATAATTTTCCTTCCTCATGATGATTTACTATTGTTTGAACAGATGAACATGATACCTTCAGGCATTTGGAAATTGCTCCCAAGGATGAACCAGACATGTGGAGGTCCACATTTGAGTTTTTCTGAGGTCTTTGCTGATTTCTTTTGATTTTCCCATGATGTAAATCAAAGAGGCACTGAGCTTGAAGGTAGGCCTTGAAATACATCCACAGGTACACCTCCAGTTCAGTACACCTCCTATCAGAAGCTAATTGTCTGAAGGCTTGGAATTTTCCAAGCAGCCTAAAGGCAAAGTTAACTTAGTGTATGTAAACCTCTGACCCACTGGAATTGTGATATAGTCCATTAAATGTGAAACAATCTGTCTATAACAATTGTTGGAAAAATTACTTGTGTCATGCACAAAGTAGATGTCCTAAACAACTTGCCAAAACTATAGTTTGCTAATATTACTCTGTGGAGTAGTTAAAAAAAATGAGTTTTAATGACTTCAACCTTAATGTATGTAAACTTCTGACTTTAACTGTATGTCAAAAGGCTTGAAAAACAAACTAAATCTTTTTTTTTTTTTTTTTTTTTTAAATGAACAATGAAAAAATGCCACAAGGTTTCTATGAGAGTAAGGTTAAGGGATAGGGTTAGGGGATTGAATATATAGTTTGTGCGGTTTAAAACCATTATGTCTATAGAGAGTCCTCATATCTGTTAGGAATGGGCAGCGAAGGCAGACGAGGAGATGCGGATCCAAGTGCAGTTCAACTTTTATTGAGGAACAAACAAGGCAGGTACATGGGAAAACACGGGAACAAAGGAAAAACCCTCGATGGGGAAATGAACACAAGACTGAGGAAAACGGGCAGGGAACACACACCAGGCTAACAACATTCAACGATAGACAGAGACTAAACAAACAGACAGGGTTAAATACATGGACATGGGAAGACAGGAACCAATGAACAAACAGAACTCAAACAAGATAACTAGGTGATTAACAGAAGCAAAATGGCAAATAAACGAGGGCAGGTGCAAACAATGAACGGTGAACACTAAAGCTAACAAAGAGACTATGGAGTTACACAAGGGACAAAAGTGAAAACTAAGGAATGCAAAAAGTGACAAAAATGGCAAACAAAAGGGCAACAGTGAAACAAGACAGGTAACCCTAACATAGCCCCCCAAGGATTGGATTCCAGACGATCAACAGTAACAGAACAAAAAAAAAAAAAACATGAAGAACAAATGTCCATTGACTGGGGGGCTTGTGGTGGGCGGACAGACCAAGGGGAGCAACGAAGGGCAGACAGACAGTCCAGGGGGCAACGAGGGGCAGACAGACAGTCCAGGGGGCAACGAGGGGCAGACAGGCAGTCCAGGGGGCAACGAGGGCCAGACAGGCAGTCCAGGGGGGGCAATGAGGGGCAGACAGGCAGTCCAGGGGGCAACAGGGGCAGACAGGAAGTCCAGGGGGGCACAAAGGGCAGGCAGGAAGTCCAAGGGGGCACAGAGGGCAAGGACAGGTTCAGGTGGTCTGGGAGCTGGCCACAGGGCAAGGGTAGGTTCAGGAGGCCTGGGAGCTGGCCACAGGGCAGGGACCGGTTCAGGAGGCCTGGGAGCTGGCCACAGGGCAGGGACCGGTCCAGGAGGCCTGGGAGCTGGCCACAGGGCAAGGATAGGTTCAGGAGGCCTGGGAGCTGGCCACAGGGCAAGGACAGGTTTGGTGAACCTGGGAGGAGGCCGCTGGACAGGGACTGGGTCAGGGGGCCTGGGAGGCGGCCTTTGGACAGGGACAGGTCTAGGTGGTCTGGGAGATGGCCACAGATCAGGGGCCAGCCCAGGGGACCTGGGAGGAGGCCATCGGACAGGGACAGGTCCCGGAGGCGGAGCCGTAGGAGGCTCGGGAGGTGGAGCCGTAGGAGGCTCAGGAGGCAGAGCCGAAGGAGGCTCGGGGAGAAGAGTCGTAGGGCGCTCTAGAGGCGGAGCCCTAGAAAGCTCTGGAGTCTCTGGGGACAGAGCCGTAGGAGGCTCGGGAGGCGGCACCGTAGGAGGCTCGGGAGGCAGAGCCGAAGCAGGGTCGGGAGGCGGAGCCGTAGGAGTCTCGAGAGGCGGAGCCCTAGAAAGCTCTGGAGTCTCTGGGGCAGAGCCGTAGGAGGCTCGAGAGGCGGAGCCGAAGGAGGCTCTGGAGGCAGAGCCGAAGGAGGCTCGGGAGGCGGAGCCGAAGGAGGGTCGGGAGGCGGAGCCGTAGGAGGCTCGAGAGGCGGAGCCCTAGAAAGCTCTGGAGTCTCTGGGGGCAGAGCCGTAGGAGGCTCGGGAGGCGGCACCGTAGGAGGCTCGGGAGGCGGAGCCGAAGCAGGCTCGGGAGGCGGAGCCGAAGGAGGGTCGGGAGGCGGAGCCGTAGGAGTCTCGAGAGGCGGAGCCCTAGAAAGCTCTGGAGTCTCTGGGGCAGAGCCGTAGGAGGCTCGGGAGGCGGAGCCGTAGGAGGCTCGAGAGGCGGAGCCGAAGGAGGCTCTGGAGGCAAAGCCGAAGGAGGCTCGGGAGGCGGAGCCGAAGGAGGGTCGGGAGGCGGAGCCGTAGGAGGCTCGAGAGGCGGAGCCCTAGAAAGCTCTGGAGTCTCTGGGGGCAGAGCTGTAGGAGGCTCGGGAGGCGGCGCCGTAGGAGGCTCGGGAGGCAGAGCCGAAGGAGGGTCGCGAGGCAGAGCCCTAGAAAGCTCTGGAGTCTCTGGGGGCAGAGCCGTAGGAGGCTCGGGAGGCGGAGCCGTAGGAGGCTCGAGAGGCGGAGCCCTAGAAAGCTCTGGAGTCTCTGGGAGCAGAGCCGTAGGAGGCTCTGGAGGTGGAGCCGTAGGAGGCTCGGGGAGTAGGGCCGTGGAAGACTCGAGAGGCTCTGGAGGCGGAGCCCTGGAAGGCTCAAGAGGCTTGAGAGGCGGAGCCCTGGAAGGCCCGAGAGGCTTGAGAGGCGGAGCCCTGGAAGGCCCGAGAGGCTTGAGAAGCGGAGCCCTGGGAGGCCCGAGAGGCTTGAGAGGCGGAGCCCTGGGAGGCTCGAGAGGAGGAGCCCTGGAAGGCTCGAGAGGCTTGAGAGGCGGAGCCCTGGGAGGCTCGAGAGGAGGAGCCCTGGAAGGCTCGAGAGACTTGAGAGACTTGAAAGGTGGAGCCCGGGAAGACTCGGGAGGCGGAGCTCTGGGAAGCTCGAGAGGAGCCCTGGAAGACTCGGGAGGCGGAGCTCTGGAAAGCTCGGGAGGCAGAGCTCTGGAAAGCTCGGGAGGCAGAGCTCTGGAAGCTCGGGAGGCGTTGGCGCTTGGACGGTCATGGCTACAGACGCTGGCTCAGGGACGGTCGAGGCTACAGACGCTGGCTCAGGGACGGTCGAGGCTACAGGCGCTGGCTCAGGGACGGTCGAGGCTACAGGCGCTGGCTCAGGGACAGTCGAGGCTACAGGCGCTGGCTCTTGGATGGTCCTGGCTACTGGTGCTGGCTCTTGGACGGTCCTGGCTACAGGCACTGGCTCACTGACTTCTGAGGCGACAGGCACTGGCTCACTGACTTCTGAGGCGACAGGCTCGCTCACAGTGACATGCGTTGGCGCAGGCTCGCTCACAGTGACATGCGTAGGCGCAGGCTCGCTCACCGTGGAAGGCGTGGGCACAGGCTCGCTGACTGTGGAAGGCGTGGGCACAGGCTCGAAGACCGTGGCAGGCATGGACCGGAAGGCGGAAGCCCGTCTTCTCTCCCTCCTCCGGGCAGACGAAGAGGGCCGTGCTGGCTCATGGAAGGCGACTGACGTGAGGGTGACCTCATTGACAGGTGGAGTTGGTGTTACAGGGGGCGCCAGGGGTGGCTGGAGAGACACCACTGTGGACGGTGAGGCAGGGTCCTTCTCAGCAACGCCCACCGCGAGCGGTGAGGCGCACACCAGTAGGGTCGCCACCAGGAAGTCGCGGAGGGTCCAGTCACGCGTCACCTGTGGCAGCCGCTCCTTCAGTGCGGGGTGTAGATTGCCCCTGAAGAAGACCACCAGAGAGTAGTCCGGGAAATCCGAAATACTCGCCAGTTCAAGGAAGTCGCGGATGTGGTCCTCTATAGGGCGGTCTTCTTGTTGTAAGCAGAGCAGGTGGTAGTTTGCTTGCTGAACCGCTGGATCCATAGTTGGTCTATCGTTCTTTTAGGAATGGGCAGCGAAGGCAGACGAGGAGATGCGGATCCAAGTGCAGTTCAACTTTTATTGAGGAACAAACAAGGCAGGTACATGGGAAAACACGGGAACATAGGAAAAACCCTTGATGGGGAAATGAACACAAGACTGAGGAAAACGGGCAGGGAACACACACCAGGCTAACAACATTCAACGATAGACAGAGACTAAACAAACAGACAGGGTTAAATACGTGGACATGGGAAGACAGGAACCAATGAACAAACAGAACTCAAACAAGATAACTAGGTGATGAACAGAAGCAAAATGGCAAATAAACGAGGGCAGGTGCAAACAATGAATGGTGAACACAAAGCTAACAAAGAGACTATGGAGTTACACAAGGGACAAAAGTGAAAACTAAGGAATGCAAAAAGTGACAAAAATGGCAAACAAAAGGGCAACAGTGAAACAAGACAGGTAACCCTAACAATATCACAAATGTACAAAAATGTGTTTGTGTGTGTGTGTGTGTGTGTGTGTGTGTGTGTGTGAGAGAGAGAGGTAAACTGTGTACTTTTTTTGCCACACAACAGAATATGTTTTGTTTAAGCAGCTTGACTGAGCCGATCATAACAAAACTGGCTCAACCAATGGCATGAGTTTGGGATGGGACTACCTGTTTTTCAGCCAATGGAAGACAAAGGGAGTGTTTGACAATGGTCATAATTTATGCAATTTTCTTTGGTGCCGAAAGTTGAGCAGAAATTACAGGGCAAGAGCACTGAATTAATTTCCTAGCTCATCAAGATCCCAAAGAAAAATGTTACTGCTCAGGGGTTGCTCTTTCAAGGTTCACAAGACTTGCTATCTAACTAACTCATTTTATACTGAATCCTCAGATATGTGATTGCAGATTTTAATATTTTGGCAAATCCATGGACAGTTTTTGAGTGACGTTCTTGAGAGAGTTTGTTGACAGAAAAATTGTTACTGGAATTTTTTCAGGAGAAAAACCTGAGAAGCAGGAGAATGAGCAAGTTCTCATGAATGTCTAGGACAAACAATTGAGATATTTGTCTTTTCTGTGGGATGCCTGCCTGCTGCTGAGAGGAATAGTGAGAGAGAGAGAAAGAGTGAGGGACACTTGACCATAAGGGAGCAGCAAAAGAGGTGGGATGAGAGGGTGGAGCCCAAATGTACAGAGCCAGGCAGTTATTGGCTGGGCAAAAAGCTGCCTTTGTAAGATCACAGCCACACACATTGGGAATCAAGCTTTGAATCCTGTCAGCCAGCACTTTTCTCAATGAGTAACAACCATATTTAATGAGGAACTTGAGTAAAAACAAATACATAAACATTTGGTTTTATTTAATGTCCTATTCAAATGTTGTGTGCTTAAATGGGTTTCCGACTTTGGATACATCAAGATTAAACTACAGTCACGTGAGCTGAAGGTGTAAACGTCTCTGGAATCTCTATGATTTGACCTTTCTCTCTTCCAAATGTTAGTTATGAGTAAGTTCATAACTGAAACGTTGTTGTTCTGTAGATCTTTTCAGTCTAAATAAGAGATATTGAGAAGGAGATTCACTAAAGGCTGTTACACAACATCAAAGGATGCTGACAAAGTGCAGACCCAGTCACTGCTTGGAAAATACTAAATGAAAAACAAATTTGCCTGGTATGAGACACTGTACTTGCAGTACAATTGAGAGATAGATCTGACAGAGCTTAATCACTTAATTCCAAGAACATGTTTGGTGTCGGAGACCTCATGCACATGGAGTTACCTGCCCAGAATGCTGTCCTGACAAAACGTAAAATGTTTTAATTAACGCTGAATGAGGCAGCTACAGAATGAGGAAGACAGCACCTTACAAATGTAAACTGAATGCTTTACCATCACCCCACTCTGTATGAATATGTACATTATTAAAGTCAAGATATAAGTGTTAAACTGAGGTTAGCCAACCGGTGCCTTAAGGAATCAAATCACTTTCCCAGACTTTTGGTATTCACTGTACCTCAATGGTGGAACAACTTTCCCAACCCCATCCTTTTTTCGTGAACACTTAAAAAAAAATGATAATATATATATATATTTATTTTTTGCAATCCATACTCTGTCTTGGCTAGTACATGCAAATTACTTTCTCCTTAAGATGAATCGCTTAAGTTGTATTCTTCCTAATATTGTTAGTTGAATAAAAGCATCTGTAAAATTTATATATGTTAATGTAAATGTGACACATTAAAGCTAGCGCCAACATATTGTGTGTTTTTGTAACATCACTACAATATTCAGCAGATGCTTCAGTGTAGTTAAAAAAAGTACCGTAATACACTAGATTGATGAGTACATAGCGCATAGTATAAAATACACTATATCTAAATATCCTTAAAACAATACATTTACTAGAGAAGCAAAATTGCATAACACATTTAAGACTTGTTTTTAGAGAATATATTGTAACGCTTTAGATTACAGCCCACAATTTACAGTGTAAGTACACCGAATTTACAGAGTACCTTTTTTGTATTAGTGTAACTACACAGTATGTACTTGTAGATATAAGGGAACAATATGCAAAGTTTGGGGAATAAATGGGTAACAACCTGGAAAATTACAAATAATTAAACTAAGTAATTTATAACTAATGGGTAACTATTCTAATATTACGTGGTAAATGACCTTATACTATGCTAAACAACAATCTTACTTTGAGAGCAATTAAGCAAGAACATACACAGCGTACCTTTCTGTAATAATAGTGTACCTAAACATATAGGCTGCTGTAGGTATTTTTTTAGGTACAGGGTACATACTCTATTATTACAGGTGTCTCCTTCACTTCTGTCATCTGATGGAGTTTTGGTTCCTTACATTGTCCCCTTTAGCTTGCTCATTGGGGGCTTAAATCACTATTAATATTAAGAAAATATTATCTGTAATATTTTACAGATAATAACTGTAAAACAACTAACTGTATTGACACTTTCAGATGAGAACTCAAAGCTTGAACTGAATTGAGCTGAATAATTACATTACCGTCTTGAGCTGCTTTATAGCTGAAATTGAAGTATTTTTCATTACTGTTATTTTTCTGTTTATTACTGTGAAGCTGCTTTGAAACAATCTGTAGCCAATAGTATAAAGCGCTATATAATTAAATCTGATTTGACTTGACATGACATGATGGAGATATTATGTGGTATATGGCCTATATGCTAAACAACAATCCTTTGAGAGCAATTACAAAAAGGTATGCTGTGTATGTTCTTGCTAAATTGCTTGCAAATGTAAGATTGTTGTTTAGAATAGTAGGTCATACATACCATGTAATATTAGAATAGTTACCCTTTAGTTATAAAATACTTACAGTATAAATTATTAGTAATTTTCCAGGTTGTTACCCCTTTAATCCCCAAACTTTTCATATTGTTCCCTTACACCTGCACATAAGTAATGTATTGGTACACTATTACTCAAAAAAGTATGCTGTAAATTCGGTGTACTTGCGCAGTAAATTGCGGGCTCTAATCTAAAGCGTTACCGAACATATTTTGAATTAAGTTTGCTTTTTCTTATTGAACATCAATCTAACATATTTAGTGAGGTTTATGTTTAAAACAATGAGGTAAAATAACCCCATTCAAGATATATACTATATTCTCTAAAAAAAGTCTTATTATCAATAAATTTCACTTCTTTTAAGGATGTTTAGGTAGTTTTTACTGGAAAACAAGACAAAAATACAGATTAAGAAAATTATTTAGCAAAATAAATTGTGGTGATGCACTCTACCCAGTTTATTGTTCCACTTTCATATTTGATCACACACTTTGTGGCCAAAAGTATGTGGACATGCCCTTCTAATTAACGAGTTTGGTAACTCCATTCATTCCAGTGAAGACAAATCATAATGCAAACCAATACAATGGCATTCTATGGTAGTGTGTGCTTCCAACTATGTGGCAACAGTTTGAAGAGAGGTCCACAATGAGATGGTTTACTTCATCTGGTGTGGAAGAACTTGAGTGGCCTGCACAAAGCCGAGACCTAAACCTCATCAAACCATAAGGTGTCCACAAATTTTGGCCACATAATGACTGCATTTACATACATTTGCATATTGCGTGAATGCAGCATTTCAGTTTACATAAACTGTATTAGTGGCATACTCTTCACTCTCGTATACACGTAGTTCAGTCAGTAAGCAGCTTTCTCCACAGCAATATAATTTCCCTTGTGTAAATAGCAAACATGGCATCCGAGGAAGACTTTATTTTATTCTGTGTTACTTTGCTTTATTTCCAGATATTTCAGAGTTGTTGCACTGTGTTTGTTTGCTTGCAGGGGAATTTTGCTGCAATAATGGGGTTTCCCTCTTACATCCGGGATTCCCCAAATGTACAAGCACATATACACGAATGTGAGGGCAGTTGATATTTTACATTGGTGTGTAGATTGGGTATAGTCTGTAGTGTATGTGCTTTCCCCACTGTACTCCGAGAAATGTTGAATTCTTTCTGCTGTGTTGACTTGTTGTTAGGCTCCATCCTATGACTAAGCAGTGTAAGGAAATTGGTGTTCTCGTTTACATAACATTTCAGAATGCCACTTTCTGCAAAAACCCTGGAATAAACTGTTTTCTTAAGTGCATGTAAACAGTCAGTTTATCTATAAGTGAACTGTCATTACTACACCTTTTATACAGTGCATTGGCAAAACTGCTAATAAATGTGGTCATACCAAAGAATGCCTCTGAACTGAACAGAGAAAAGATATTTATGAAAAAAAAGAACAAAAGTGAGCAGACTTTTGATTAAAAAAATATAAAACTAAAAAATTCACTGGGAGGTGAATCTCCTCCACAGAGGCTCAGGCCTGGGAGCTGTTTACTCTCTGGGCCAGAGGCTACTGGCTCTCTGACAACCTGAGTCACAAGCTGCAATAGTTAACAAGCCTTAGAAAAGAGAACAAATAATCAGAATTACCCTTGAACCAAGGGCAGTTACACTCCCTCAATCTTGGCAAAAAAGCAGGCTTTACAAACTGGTCCTTGGAGGGATGATTTGCCATCAATTGCTTTAGCAGTGTTCAAGCTTTGTGAAACTTGTTGAGGTATATCAAAATAACTGATATGTCAGGCAGCATTCTTGCTAATCAAGTGTTCTGCAACCTTGGGCAAACTCCAGTAAATGCATCTATGCATTAGGGCACAGACTGATTGTACTGTGAATTCGGCAACAGTAGGCCGAAAGGTTTGCTGCTGAAATTGGTTTGTGCTTACCGAACTTTTAATCAATGCTCATCCAGTGGTCGAAGCTGGAAGTGTTGTTGAATGTATGGCCACATGTGAGTTCCAGTTTCCAATTGAAATGTCCACAGAGTGGCACAAAAACCAATTTGTATTTTTACTTGTAAAATATGTAATACAGTCAAAATGAATGCATATTTAACCCAAACACCAACCCTGATCCTAACATATCTTTTATCCCATTAATGGAGTAAAAATGTAATTTCTGAGCAAAAATGCATCCTCCAAATCAGGCTCACCATTGATTATGTGCTGTAATCCATGCATCAGAGGTTGCTTGCGCAACACGCTATCAGTAGCGCAAGAGGGATATGAGTTCACGCTTCACATGTCTGGTGGTTGATGGCATTGTCAGTAATTCGGCTTAATGGGGTTGATTTCAGGGTACATACATTTCCATGTGCTCATGTTGGAGGGCAAAAATAGACCAGGGAGTCCGGGATATCAATTTAGTCACATATTTATTACATAAATATATAGTAAAATAGACCAGCGACAATTACCATAAAAATATTTTCCCTTAAAATCCTGAACATAAACAAAGAATTTTAAAATGACACATTGACAAACACGCTGATTGTCTGGACTTGTCATTAACAGCCCACCACAAAAAACCTGACATCACACCACCCAAAGGACTAGGACTGTTATAGGTGTAGGATGGGAGGGAAGGAAGGAGGTGGTAAATGAGTGGTAAGGGTGGTCAGCGTGATGGAGGTGCGATGGTGTGAGAGATCACAGTAATTTTTCAGAGGTTTTGTTGTGTTTATTTATTTATTTTGTTTTAATTTTGTTTATTAAAATTTTTTTTTTTTAAGAGTCTTGAGTGAGTGCATGTGTTATACATGTCAGTTTTGGCCTAGAACTTGCATAACGCCTGTGTATTCATGCACTTTTCTGTGCTTGGCGGAAATGGATCCTAAAGACTTTTCCTGAATCGGAAGATAGCCCCCTGGGCAATGCTCCGACATATAGCATCATGGGTGACACATGTTTGAATTCTGGCCCGAGGCCCTTTCCTTATCCCGTTTCCCCTATTCTCCCTAGTTGTATCCTGTCTCCTCTGCAAAAACAAATCCATTATATGTTGTGTTTTGAATGCTGGTGTTCCAACAAGGCTTTTTGACTAACCAGCAAGACTTCCTTGGTAAACCAGCATTGCCAGATGAACAATACTGGTGGACCAGCTTAACCAGCTACTGTAAGTTTAGCTGGTGAGGAACATGGCCATGCTGATTTACCAGCTAGACCAGCAACAAACCAGCACTAACCAGCAAACACCAGTCAGACTAGCTTTTTTTTCAGTAAGCATCCTGTTGTATCTGTTGCGATGCATCTACAGTAGCAAGAACACGTTTGATCTGAACAGCCCCTAAAACTTCTTGTTCCTTCACATATGGTTCTGCCAGGGAGAGCCAAACATTATAGACTTAAGTGTGTATCCCCCCAAAGAAGCTTGACATTTGACCTATTTACTGAACTCTCATCTGAGTACAGCATGACAATAACACTGAAGCCTCTCTGTACTTCGGAGGATGTTTTTTTTTAGATGCATGTTCCTTTCATCACCCCTCAAGCAATGTCACAAGATTCCTCAAAAAGGTCCTGTACAATAACAACAAGGCCTGATAACTGCTGTATAGCTTATAACACACATTTTGACCTCCCAGAGCCAATTATCTGCAAGTTGACCCCCTGATCCAAAATTGGTTAGAACCCCTGAGTGACCGCAAACTGTTATGCACATAATAACCAACTGCCTCTTTGATCACAGTGAAGCTAGGAACTTGGTGTGTTTTAGTGATAGTTGAAGTTACTGCTGGTGACTGGTCTTTTATTCTTTTTCATTCAAAATTGTTGTTTTGCCACAAACACACCCTTTGCACAATGTCTCTGGTAGAAGATGCAATACAAATACAAGAATAGTGCGAATGAGACTGCACTGAAGACATGGACCCTTTGGTTTGCACCTGGATTTAAGAATTTCAAGGTATCCGGAAGCAATGTGGTGAAATAACCCCAGGAATATCCTGGCAAATGGATCTTTCATCTTAATTTAATAATCACTATGAACTGACAAAATGTTCAATATACATAAAACTTTGCATGTAGAATTGGAATCATCCAGTGCAAGCAGGGTTTATGTCTTGTAAGAAGCAGGTTAAAAGCGAGATTATCTTGAATCAAGCCCAAGAGGGGGTGGGACAGGGGGTGGGGTTTCAACTAAAGAAACTTTTGAGGCCTTTAAAGAATACTCCGGGTTCAATACAAGTTAAGCTCAATCGACAGCATTTGTGACATAATATTGATCCGTGAAAACAGATTGTGGCTAAAATAATTTGACTCGAAGCAAAAATCATGATTACATTAAGGCACTTACAATGGAAGGAAATGGGGTCAGTTCATAAATGCTAAAATATATATCCTTTTTAAAGTATAGTCACGAGATGTAAACATTATGTGTGTGAAATCGCTTACTAACCTTCTGTGTAAAGTTATATCCAACACTGGGATCACAGGGTTTTGTTGTCATGACAACAAATGTATAATAGAAATATAATTCTAAAATTGTAATACTGGAAGTAACTTTCCACAGATACGGTAAGCAATTTTATCACAACAAAATCATGTTCGCACTCATAATGTTTACATCTTTCTGCTATTTTTTTAAACAGTGTGTATTTCAGCATTTATGGACTGGCCCCTTTCAATCCACCCTAAGTACCTTTCTGTCAAATTATTTTTTTAGGGACAGCCAAAATGACTTTTTTGTGGATATCAACATTATGCCACAAATGCTGTTAATTGAGCTTAACTTGAATTTAACCCAGAATATTAATTTAAACCTGAGCAAGTCCACACTCAAACCACTTACAGTCGCATTACTGCATACTATTCCTGTCTATATTCTTGTGTGGTCACTAAAAATATAGATATTGTTTTTTTAAAAGATACATTTATAAGCACACATACACTCCTTGCAATTTAGGCATAACCTTAATATTAAAATACCTGATACATAATACTCACAGCATACTGTATCTAATCTGACTCAACGCCCAAGCAATAGCACAACTACTGTGCTTGAAAAGACATTTGGTTTAGTAGGTTGTTATATCTTGGAAATCAAGTACCATTTCACTTCAGCCCCCCCAAGCACTTTAAACAATAAGTCAAGCCCAAGAGAAAGATCTGATTACAGGTCTGATCTCCTCGTGCACTCACTGAATATCCACATTGACACTTGATATTGTCTCTGGAGACCTCTAGCGCACTAAATTCGCTAAAAAGTCTCTTGGTCACAAACAAAAATAAACATATTACTATTAAACCCCAGAAAACACGGAAGAGGAACAGAAATGAATGAGGCAGCAGCACATCAGAAAATCATTAGAGATTCTTTTAAAAACTGGTCCACAAAATCACCTTTTCTACTTGCTCTACTAATCTGAGCCTCGAACATACACTTAAAGTCAATGGCTGCAGTCTATTATAATAGTATATTCTATTAATATTGGAAAATAATATCTATTGAAAATCTACAATATGTTTTTTTTTTACCAGGTCACAAAAGGTGCAATAAGGCAGGACAACATAAAGGTTGCTCAGCAAATCAAAAACAAAGTGTTCACATGAACACCCACTAGCAGACACTTACTGCACAAAAACATGTACACAAAATGTTGCACACACACACACACACACACACACACACACACACACACACACACACACATGTTGTGTTTCCATGTTTTATGGGGACTTTCCATAGACATAATGGGTTTTATACTGTACAAACTTTATAGTCTATCCCCTAAACCTAACCCTCACAGAAAACATTCTGCATTTTTACATTTTCCAAAAAACATAATTTAGTATGATTTATAAGCTGTTTTCCTCATGGGGACCGACAAAATGTCCCCACAAGGTCAAACATTTCGGGTTTTACTATCCTTATGGGGACATTTGGTCCCCACAAAGTGATAAATACACGCTCACACATACACACACACACACACACACACACACACACACACACACACACACACACACACACACACACCACACTGCACATTGTACAATGCAAAGCCTTAAATGTATCAGTATTAACTTTGGTCCACAACAATCAATACCTAGTCCCATGTGTACCAAGTAATGAAGAAAATGCTTCGTTGCAAAAACATATTTTCTTAATCAGTATTTTTGTCTTGTTATTTGTTGGCATAAATACAATAAACATCATTAAAACAAGATAATTTTCCTTAAGAAGACTTGTTTTAGAGAACTTAGCTTGAATTGTTCATCTCCAAAATGTTCTCTTTTATTTATTTAACTTTTGTTTAAAAAACAATTGTAATGCAATTTTGCTGCTTCTTTAAATTAATATATTTTTTAGGACGTTTAGATGTTTTTATTGGAAAACAAGACAAAACAACTGAATAAAAAAATTGCAATTTCAACCGTAAATAGGCCTGCCACTGAAGTATATTCACAGAGTTGTGACTGTTCATGTCTATGTTTGAGATTTAGATTAGTACAAGCTAGTTTCCACCACTAGAAAGCCAGAAAAGGAGAGAGAAATTGAGCACTAGAAGAGGACAGAACACCAAAAAACACTTGTTTCTTATTTTTAAACCAAAAATGTAATGAAATTTAGAAGACCACATTGTACATAAAAGGTAACACTTCAGAAATTCACTTTGAGACCAAATTGCTGCAGGGGGCCAATCAAAATTGACTGTGGTGCTTCTGAAACCCGCTTGTTAAAACATATCACACAAGCTACCAATTCCATCAATGCTTCTTTCGATTCACTTATTTGCTGCGGATTTGCTTACTTAGATTTAAGGTTTCTCCACACTGTTAAAGCTTATTAAAAGGGACAGGGAATATTGAATGGTCGATTGCAGCATAACAGCTCATTTATCATCCTAATGTACACAAGAAACTGCTACTCGGCCACTGAATGGGGAAACAGTTACTCATCACAGCAAAGTTTAGAAGCTGCTTGACAGGAACACAGGTATGTATCTTGCTTTTTTTAAAGATTTTTGCTGCTTGTTCAAAATGAACGAAAGCAACGCAATTCTAGAACATATTGTATCAACTTGATTTCATTGCATTTTGTCCAATTAAAATTGAAACATGGAAGTTTACATAATCCATTTGAGTTGGGAATACATGAATACTCTTTGTGGTGTTGATGTAGCATTGATGAATCTGGGCTTCCCACCAGCATGTGTATAACATGCTACATTTGACTAATCAGTACATAAAGAGATAAAAGTGAATTATTTGACTAATATTGACATTTCTTGTTGGGTTTACCCAATTTAACTAGGTTCTTTCTACACAAAGAGTTTGCGTTGAGATTACATGTAATTTTAAGTTAAGAAAACTCATTTCTAACACATGGAACCACTGTCCCTGATTGAATCAAGTTATATTTTTAAGTGTAGGAGAGGTTGAGTTCACCTGCCTGCACTCACTTCAACTCAGTTAACAATGTCAGTGACGTATGTGTCACTTTTTAATGGTCATGGATAAATAAAATTTTCCACAAGTTTCCAGTATTTCTATTCCACATAGACATTGAAAAATGCAAAAAATACAAATAAAATAAAACAATTGCACAATTACAGATGTGTGATTTGCATTCTGCCCTCTATATCCAGTATGTGATGGTTAAGTATGTTAACAAATAATGATTTAATCTTTTAAAATAGTTTAGTTTAACACTTATATCCTTCATCATATGCAAAACCAAAAAACAGAAAAATCAAATCACACAAAAGTATGACACCTTGTAGGCAGGGAATTTATTATTAGTAATGTTTGTGAAACTGTCATTTTGTCTACCTGGCTTAGTTACAACCCAGTCTTATGTAGCATTCATCTCTTTCATACACTTGACACCTGTTTTTGGGCTTATCAGGCACATCCTGTAAGAAAAGCTGAATGAACTGAACACGTGGAAGCTTTGGCAGCAGGTCAGTGGACCGCCGAGATTGAACACTAGCAGAAACAGTATGAACATGACAGCAAAACAGATGTGCATGTGCTCGTTGGAACCCTGTTAATGCGGACACAAGTGCATGGCTTTGATACATGAATCAATCTTTTGGACCTGAATATGCAGGATGCATCTTATTCTTTGCATGTTGTTTTAGAAACATCTAACAAACGATTAGGATACATGACCTGAAAACCAAACCTGAGCAAGCCCGTTCCAAAAGCAACCATTTGAAAACCTGACAAAAATTGCATAAGAATTCCAACATACTTATTCACTTGAATAATACAGTATGACAAATATTGGCCATTAAAAATGTTCTCCTTCCTCATAATCTCACATGATTAGCTAAACACATTCCTTTCTGTCTATGCATATCGTTTTTGCTCCCCAGATTGATACAATAATCTCTGTACGCAATACTAACAGTATATTTAATCTGACTTACAAAATATTTAGACACCAATTAAAATGTTCATACACTGGTGCAAAATGCTAGCAAGAAATTTGATTCAGGAGATGACAGCTTGTATATCAGAATTTACACCAAGCCTTGAATAACCACTTTAAACAGCAAAAAGCCAAATCCTATAGAAAGATCTGACTGAAATGTCTTCAAGTGGTGCACCGATCCATAATTGCCATGAACTTGAACTTACTGGGCAATTCTTTCCACACAATAATTTCCTTCAAGAGTGCTAACTTCACTTAAAATAGAGCCCTCGGTTCCAAACAAGCGCAAAAAAATATATTCCACAAAAGCACAATAGAAACAGCAACTGACACGATCAATGAATCCGTTGTGCCTGTGTGAGCGAGAGCAAGGGTTAAAGAGTCAAATGAAGCGATAGAGTAAAGCTAATTTTCCATTAGCAAATGGAAAATCATTAGTGTTTCTATTTAAAGTTGAACCTCAAACACATTATTGACCTCATTTTCCTCTGTTGTAATCCAATTTCCCACCCAGCTCCATATCATTGTCTACATTGGTCAAGGTAATAATATTAATTTCAAATATTTGCTTCTGTCCTGCATCAAATGTGCCTTCAAATGAACAAAAGGGTCTGTCAGCAATTCCAGCCACATAATCACTACAAAAGCTGAGACACACAAACACAGGCTCACATCCACCGGTGGACACATAATCACAGCACAAAAGCATGCACACATTGCACCGAACCAACATAGAAAATATAAAATTGATGGGTCTTTTGATGGTCATTAGATGTTTAAATTGTTCTCTTTCATGTACAGTTAGTCATTAGGAGTCAGGTATGAGAACTTCCTAAATCTTAAAAAACATATGCTGAATGTATTGTGTACACGCGCTACATGAATACAATGTGTACATATAGTTCACCCAAAAATGTATATTCTCTCATCATTTACTCACTGTCATGCCATCCCAGATGTGTGACTTTCTTTCTTCTGCAGAACACAAAGACTTTTAGAAGAATATTTCAGCTCTGTAGGTCCTTTACAATGCAAGTGAATAGTGACTGGAACTTTGAAGCTCCAAAAAGCACATAAAGGCAGCATAAAATGAATCCATAAGACTTCTGTGGTTAAATCCATGTCTTCTGAAAACGATATGATAAGTGTGGGTGAGAAAAAGAACAATATTTAAGTTATTTTTACTATAAATCTCCACTATTACTTTCACATCTGAAGTGGAGATCTATGGTCAAAAAGGACTTAAATATTTCTCACCCACACTTATCACATCACTTCAGAAGACATGAATTGAACCACTGGAGTCATATGGACAAGGGTGTAGATTAATCAAAATTTTAGTTTTTTTTTTGTAGCTTTACAGGTCTGGACACCATTCACATGCATTGAATGGACCTACAGAGCTGAGATATACTTCTAAAAATCGTTGTTTGTGTTCAGCAGAAGAAATAAAGTCATACACATCTGGGATGGCATGATGGTTAGTAAATGATGAAAGAATTTTCATATTTGGGTGAACTATCCCTTTGAGACAAGTTTGACTGGGTCTGATAACATCAGTTTTTCGTAACCCCGATAGCGCCACAGAATTTACATTTATCTGGGAACTCAACATAAGAACAGCTTACTTAAGCCAGAATACTTATAGTCTCTGCATTTTATGCCGGAATAGGAGAATCTATTTTTAACATAGAAAAAAATTACACACTTCCCCTTTACATTCCATTGTTTGCCCATCTATCAAAAACTATCCATGCTTTAATGTTTAGATCAGCAGATATGTATGTTCACTGCTGGAACACCAGGCCTTTCATCAGTGCAAGAGAGATGTGTGTGAATGTGTGTGTGTGGCAGAAATATTAGAGAGCGAGAGAGAGAGAGAGAGAGGAGAGAGAGAGAGAGAGAGAGAGAGAGAGAGAGAGAGAGAGAGAGAGAGAATGTGTAATAAAATAAAGAGAATACACTACAGGACACAAACATATAAAGCATATCGTAGAGAGCAAAGAATGATGAACTAACAAAAAGGTTGTGGCTGAAATTTTTCAACATTTATTTAAAAACGTTTGTTATATTTATTTTTTGTCTTTTTTCTTTTTGTTGATACCTGAGAGAATCCTTCAATAGCTTTCCTTTCCAGTCTCATTTCAAACAGATGTGGTGTATGCGTACATCATGTCTGCTCTCTGCTCACACTCTCATGGCTGGGTGCATTTCACTCATACTTGAGCACTTAAACATATTCACCAACACAAAGCTAATCAAATCAAGACACAATCAACTTAAAGTAAACACAGCAAAATTAAGAGCTTTGACACCATGGTGCTGAGAGTGGCCAATCGAACTCGACTGTTTGGTTCTGTGCCCCACTTATTTGAACGTAGTTCACTCACTGTTGATTTGGTTTCGATGAGTTGCTGATTTGCTTACTGCAGTTATGTTACTCTCCACATGATGTACAAGAACATTTAAACTGGCTGACTTCAGTACCACAGCTAAATACATATGACTCTCTAGCTTTAAAGCTCTGAGAGGGGATAGTTCAATGCGCAAAATAACATCTTATATACTTCATGATTCATTCTCTTTATCAGCAATGTATGGCAATTTGCTTTTCTCCTTAAGCATAAATCTAACAAATTTAGCAAGCTTTATTAAAAAAACAACAACAACAATGTGCTAATGGGGTTTTCAGAAATAGACTTAGTATATTATGTAAAAAAATTTTCTCAAGTAAATTTATCTTTCTTTAACCCTCCTGTGATGTTCAGGGAATTTTTGACCCATTTAAGTGTTAAGAAAATTAATCTTAATCTTGTATTTGGTCAAAATACCTTTGTATTCTACACAACAGTAAAAAAATGAATTAAAAAATATTACGTTTATAATACTTACATACATTATATATATATACATATACATTTTTTTTTTTCCAATAGAATTCTATGGGAATTTTTTTTTTTCAATAAAAAACATACAAGTTGTAAGTATTCTAATTATTATAATTTTGGCTTTACCCAAAATGAAGTATTTACTTTATAATTACTGAATAAGAATAGTACCACCATTGATGTATAGGTGATGCTCTTTCCAGATTAAATTCTATTTTTATAAGCTTGTGTTTCAGTGTAAAAATAACAAGCTTATGGCAACATTCATGTTTATATTCAAAAGGTAGGTCAAAACTGTTGTTCGGAATCTAACACCACCCCACCCCTCCCCACTAGACAACAAAGCATCCTAATTAGGAGAATTGTTTTTTTTTCAGTGTAAAGAAATTACTGGTTGCCTAAACAGCAATGGCTTCATCTGTCTTCAAAACCAGCTATGTGTGTCTAAAAAGGGCCATAAGGTTGATTACAAAGAATTAAACTGATTTTCATAAATTACTTCTATGAAAAAGTACTTATGCTGTCTAATAAGTAGTACCAATCCACCAAACCATGAGAGCGTTCAATGCAAACAATTACATACAAACACAAAAGCAGTCTGTTTGCTGGGCAGTCTCTCAACAGCGGATCATCGGTGGAAAGTTGAGCTACCGCCCTCATGTTAGTGAGGTTAGGTCCTTCCTTGCATTGTCTATGAAACTGACTGATGAACAGTCTGACTGGGGCTCATGCAGTTGCATTGGGGGTTGGAGTGTTTAAGACCAACATTCAGGGCTCACTGGAACAGCTAGCATGCTATCAGAGGGTAGAGCATTGCATAGACATTCTTGCTACCAGGCATCTTTTTTCCCTTCTATCTCTGAAGATAAAAAAAAAAAATTCTACATTTGGTTAAAAAAAGGGTGAGAAACAAACCAATACCACCATCATAAAAAAAAACCATTTTTTTTTTTTTTGTCTTGTTTTCCAATAAAAATATCAAAACATCCTTAAAACAAGATTTATTTACTTACAAGCAAAGTGAGGACTTACTTGAATTGGGGCTCATAAAAGTGACATTCATTTGCATGTTCTGTCTGAAATGAAAGTGTGCTTGACTACACCGCACATCTGGATCAGGTTATAACACTTTCTCTATCATTTGATCCTTATTTATAATGATTAATTACTGCTGCCATGATCAATAGAACATGTACAAAAACATCTCTTTTTTAAAGAAATGCAGTTTATAATTTAATAAAAATGTTAATTGTATCATGGAAATTTCATAGAGTTTGGTGGACAAAGCACAATTGTAAATGAGCTTAATTTGCATAGAAAGTAGGGCGCAATGCAGGTGGTCAGTGAATGAGATGATCTAGCAAAATTTTGTGAGGTTTGTGCTTAAAACAAGAAATAAACTGCAACACACCTTTATAACTTTGAATTGTTTTTTTTTTTTTTTTTTTTTGCAGGGCTAGTCAAAATCTGTGGACCTCTGTGCAGATTGTTTTGGAAAATATGCTGATTTCTGCACAATGAATTTAAAAACGAATTCATAATATCTGCAGAAAATAGATAAAATATTTAATAATCAAACATTCATGAGGCAGGTGATGTGTGGACATTAGTGAATCATGGCCGCCCCAATTCTGCAGAGATTTCTGTGGAATTGTGTGTGCAGATTCTGTATTAGCAAATAGGTTTTCTTGTTTTAGGCCTTAAACTCAATTTTATTAGATTTGTCATAAAAAACAAGTTCATATCCTATGTCAGATTGCTTCTTAAGTCAATTCATCTTGATTTAAGGATGTTTAGATAATACAACAAAAAAATATTTTTTTTGCAGTGCAGTATCTACTGTTAGCCCCTCCTGGCAAGCACATGTGCGAATTTGTATGGACACATGGAATCTGATTGGCAGTAGGTGGGTCAGCTAAGTGCTTCTGGGTACCGAGCTGTGTTTTGGAGGGAGGTTACTAATAGCGCAACGCTATTTGCTACTCTCCTCTGCTATACCTCCCTTCATCTCTACCACTCCCTCCATTTCCTTGTCAATGATCTGATCTACCAAACAGACATTATGTCTAGATACCCTGTTGGGAAAGAGAAGTCGATATCTCTTTGGTTCAACAGCGGAGCAGAGGGTTGTGGAGGCACGGGTTTGGATTGTTAATTTCACGGGGCACTTCTTCATATTTTGATCGAACATGCACATTTGCAAGTGCACACAGGATTTACAGGTTTACAGAGCTATGTAAGCAGTTGCACTTTACAAAATGGGTTGCGTTTGGGCCTCAACATCCAATATGTGATGTTTGCATATGGTTCAGACATAGTGATTTAATCTTTGCGTTTCGTATTTACATGCTTGGTTATAGCCAAAAACTTGTAAAAGTAAAAAGTAAAAAGTAAAAACAAAAAACAAAGGAGGAGGAGGAGGGGGGAGGGGGGGGGGGTACAAAAACAAAAAAACTGAACAAAGTATTGCATCTTGAAGGCGGGCAATATATGCTTAGTAAGCTGTTTGTGTAACAACAATTTGACAGCACTGTCCACTCTGCTGGTGACCTGAAGTGAGGTTCTAGTTCCCGGGCTTGGTTCCAGCCCAGTCATGTCAGCTACATTCAATACCATTTAGTACTCTCTGCTGTCACAGATTCACATAACTTCCTTTCCAGCCTTCTAGCCAACCTGCATCCTGTCTGCTTCCATTACCGGCCATCGCTTCACTGCAGACAAGGGCTATTACAGGCTGCTGGATGATGCCACACAGGCTCATCTGTTCACAGGGTAATGTATGTAACTGGTGCATTTCTGAACAGAATGGGCTCTCGGCTTTGAAGGCTGAAGGAGGACGCTGTGCGTCTCTGCGATCACATGAGCGAGACATTATGCGTGACAAGCACATACACCCCATCGTACAATTCAACACATGCACTGATGCACTTGCCACACATATAAGCACTCCTCCCAAGTTCATTTAAGCTTTGTGTTGTGTGAGGTATGAGTAGATTGTGTTTCAGTTTTTTTTTCTTTTGCATTATTTAGCATATTTACGCTTTTCTAATCGTCTTTCGTAAAAAAGAAAACAAAATATAAAAAATGAAAATATTCCTGTTTCTTATTTTGTAAATTCCTCTTGATAAAAAGACGGACAAAAGACAGATACACAGACAAACAGAGCAGTTGACTTATCAATACAAACTATAGTGAGGTGGAAAAGAGGTGAAATTCTTGTCTAGTTTACACTGCACGCATGGTCAAAAAGTGACTACGGCGGTTGTTTTCTCTCTTACACAGAGCAGATAAGCAAAAACAAACACATTTCAGTTAAAAACAAAAAGAAAGAACAAAACAAACAGCTCAATCAGCTCCAAGATTTTTACTTTGTACTGGAGTCATGTTTTAAATTTTTTCTGGGTTTGTAATTCTTCTTTCGTTATATCTTTTTTTCCATCGCAAATAAAATTAGAAGGTAAAGCAGCATTGAAACCCCTGCCATCAGCCAATCAGCACCACCGTCATCACCGCATTGCCTTATTCCAAGATGGATTACCATACCGCCATTTTACGGAATGCTGTTTCTCTCTCGTTATGATAGTCTGTTTGAGGTTTGTAAGTAGGTTCTCGCTCTCTCTCCAGGGTGCGCAACTGTCCGTAGGAGAGAACATGGTATCCACTCTCTGCGATGTCATCGGTAGCCTCTGATTGGTGCTCTTCCTTTGCTTTGCAACCTCTCATTATAAAGCAAGGATGTGAAACTCCTCCTCTTTCTCACTCCAGGTCTTTATTCTCTCTTTCGCTCGGCTGCTACTCATTCACATTCATTCGGTGCTGCCATTCTTTGTATGGCTACGACTGCTCCCTTGTCTTACAAGGGAAAAGCCTGTTTCTGTTTGGTGTTCATCGAAAGCCACTGCTGGCTTCAAGGGGAGGGGTGGGGGGCACAAAGGTGTATGTTTGTATTTCAATATGCATGTTTGAGTGTGTGACTGTGGCATGACACATACCCAGTACGAGTGTTATGGTCGACTTAATACTGACTCTGAGGATGTGGCCCCTGTTTGACAGAGATTGGGGGGCGTGTCCTTGGAAAGAGCTGCTGTTTGACTGTGGGCCCAATCATGCCTTAGTGCAAAATCTCCTTGGAGGGAGATGGGCTGTAGAACGAGCTTCGGGAACCAGGTGTTGAATTGTTTGTGAAGATTTTAATTGGCTCTTTCGATGCTAAGTGCTTTCTTTCAACACCTAGTAGCTGCACCTCCCCAGCCCATTGTGCTTTCTCTCCACCACCCTGAAGCATCCAACCTACCCCTCGCTCCACTTTCAATGGATTTTTCAATGCGAACTACTGCTTGGTATTGGAAAGGTAATAGACAACAGTGATACACCCAGTCAGTTTAGGCCTGGCCACCTCGGGTTCTTCATCTTCTCACATGTTTAACTGTAGTTGTCTCCACAGTGCCTATTCATAGTCAGCGGCATGAACGGTTTAGTTCGCTAGTCTGCTGAAATTTAGCTTCCGTTTTGACGGAAATTTCAAAGTGACACTTGGTCCCACATGAAAAGAAACACAAAGATAAAAAAAACCCTTACAGAATTGTTCTCTCAGCCCAGAGTGAAGGGAGCTTTGAGAAATCTGAAAGGCTACAATGAGGAATGGCGGGCCCTCCTGTCTACAGTGGTATTTCAACTTAACTGAGTGAGAACTGAGAGAAGCTGTTGTTTTTTATGGCTGTCAGTGTGTCAGTGTATGAGAGTCGGTGTAGGTGTGTGTATTCCTGCTGAAAAATCTAGCTAAAAATGACAGTTGTGTTTTGGAACATGCTCGCTGGTTTTTAGCTGGTCTAAGACCCTGTTTATACCTGTATTAAGATGCGTTTTGGTGATCCGATCACAAGTGGACAGGTGAAATATTGGCATTTACACTTGGCCTTAATATGCATTTCTTTTGACCACTTGTGTTCGGATTTCGAGTGGAGGGTCTCTGATTTCTTCAGATTTTACGTGGAAGACCATGATCTCCTTTTTGGTCAGAGAGATGCTTACCTTGAATGCAATGTACTGTAAGTCGCTTTTGAAAACAAAGTGCCGCTAAATGCAGAAATATAATATAAATATTATCACCAGCTTAGTGCAGCTAAAAAAAGCTACCTTGTTCCAAAACACATCTACAAGCCTAATCTGTATTTTCCAGCTGGGTAATTATGTAAATGTGTGTGTGTAAATATGTGTGTGTGTGTGTGTGGGAGGAGGCTGAGGGTAGCTGCCCTGTGTCCAGAGGTGAGGTAGAACCTGTCCGCACAGAGGCAGTTTTGGAGCCACAGCCAGCCGGAGGTGTACCCACATTTGAGGTAAAACAAAAACAAAAAGAAACAACAAAAACAGCCATTCCGCCAGGGCCCGTCAGGAGTGTGTGTATGTGTGTGTGTTCACACAGACCGGGCAACAGTAGCATCTGGGCGGAACACAAAGGGGCTGGACTGAACTCTCAAAGCCCTGCATGGGAGTCCAGAACTACAGCACCGCAGTGCATACAGTAAAAATGAGGCATTTGAGTTGAGGTGTGTGTTTGTGTATATTTATGTGTGTGCTGGGTCTGGGAGGATGGTAATACTGGCTCCTCCCAAAACCTGTAAAACATACAAATCAGTGCGAATCACATGCGGGGTGCCTCGATTTCAATGTCTTTTGTGAAATCTCTCTCGCAAGCTCTTTTTCTCGCTGCGTGACTTTGCTGAGAAAGAAAAGGGCTCATTTATCATTCAGAACAGGCCAATGTTACGGCACACAAAGCCCGGGCAATGGCGAGTAAAGAACCACACACAAAGTTTATGAGTGGCACCCCTGAATGTACGCTAAACCACCAACGGAAAGCTTACAGAGGAGGGAGGGAGGGCATATTCTTGAGAGGTCCCAAATCATTTTGAGAAGCTTTATTTAAATATAGCACCTGATTTGGTTTAGAAATATCCTCCCACTCCGCACACGGGCTCAATGTAACTAGTAAGAGATTAATGAGGTCTGTTCAAAACGCTCCACGTTTGCGACGTAACTACAATACGTGAGCGACAAGATGCCAGCGGTTACATTGTAATCTTACGAGAATGCTGAGATTTATGTAACTGAAATTAACTGACCACTTCACAACCTGCTGAGAGGAATCGACGCCAGCTGCAACATAGCATAAACCGGCAAATCCATCCTGTCTTGTCTGAGGGCACAGAAGTGCTCCTCCAGTTCTGAGAGGTTGGTGTGACAGTAGTGCAGTGTCTGTATGCATACAAATGTATACAACCTCATCGGAGGTTACGTGTCGCACAGTGGGTACTGCATCTGTAAGCACACTTATAAGAATGTGTGTGTGTATATATGTATATACTGTGTCTATAACTGAGGTGTTGGTAAACCAGTATAAGACATTATGCAGAGACAGAAGGGCCACCTGTAGAAAGTTTAGTGGACGGGGGAAGGGCTGAGTATTCTGTAAAAAGTCGAAAAATAAGTTGCCGACTAAGACCCCCCGTATGAAAGCCGTTCTCATGAAGACCCCAGCTGCTGGTGAGTTTTGGTGTGTGGAGAGGGGTGAGAGGGGGTGAGAAACAGGTTACAAAATTTTTCCCGATCCTCTTGATCTCCTCACACCTCCTGATCCTCAAAGACCTCCAGGAAGAGTGGAGGGAAGAGTTCAGTGGGGCACTCCACCTTCATGTGCAGGAAGCGGCTAGCGTGGCAGGCTCCAATCATGCGCAGGTCCGTCACCTTCATCAGCAGCTTGGGCCAGAAATGGGGAATGTTGTGCTTGCGATAGTTAATGTAGTGTTCGAATGCCAGGAGGTACATCTCTTGACACTTCTCGATCTTGTCCACGCATGTCAGGCCTGTGCGATCTACAGAAGAGGACAAAACATGTCACAAAAAGAATTTATGAGGTTTTAATATAAAACAATACATATATTGTTCAATTGAAACAAGAAGTAATTGGACACTCCGTTTGTCAAACTTTGTGGAATATGTTCATAGTTAATGTGATGAACTACACCTGTGGTTACTTTGCTAAGACACTTGTGTCAACTTGCGGGGAACTGATTTCATTTATCTACTACAGTGACGTTGGGCCTGTTAGTTAAAAATGAGAATGAGAAAACATCTAGCATTTTTTATTTGCTGATGCCACCCAGTTTTTTTATTTAGTTATCAAATGCACTAAAATTCATCTAAAGTTTCCAAAAACGTTTTGGGGCCACTGTATATGAGCAGGAGAGCAGTTGTGGGTTAAGTTCTCCTGGCGTCTTCTCACCTGAGCTCATAAGCAGTACAGCTTGTAGCAGTGCCACCTCACTGTCATCCAAGTTAAACTGCGCCAGGCTCTTTCCCAAGTCAAAGATGGCGTCAGACACCACGCCCAGCCCTCCATTCTTCAGCTGCTCTCGTTTAACAGCCATCTCTCCACTCAGAGTCAGCGTCTCGCTTTCTGGGTCATACCGAACTGCGGCCCGTAGGGACATGATCTCCATACAGCAGCCCTTCAGCAAGATGATCTGATCCTCACAAGGCAGCTACACAGATTAAAAATCACGTCATAATACAATATTTATGTAAGTGCAAAACTACTCTTTGAGTAGTGTGTGGGTTGCCTGAATAACTAGTTGACTAATTGGTCTTATATCCCTTTATAATTACTCCTATTTCAGGTTCACTTTAGCCCAAACAGTTGTGTTTTTCAAGGGAAGTTTATGTAAAACATGGTCTTGTGCTCAAAAACAGCTAGACAGAATGTACACATCTAAAGAATTGCTTATAAAAATATATTTTTTTTAATATGACACAGCATCATAACCTCTTACGACCCCGCAGACACGTATTTTTGCATAGCTTTAAGCAACACATAATTTAAATAAATGTAAACTGACTGAATACTGTTCAAAACACTTTAGACTGTCATTTAAGGGGTAAGCTTCTGACGCAGCAATCACACGACACAACAACATGGTCTTGATTTCTGTGAAGAGCTTTTACGGGTGCAGAGCCAAAAAACGTGTCTGATAAGAAAAAAAGTTTTTTTCATTGAAACCTACTTGGGTGTAAAGAGTAGTATTTCTAGTTTTGTTTGATATGCAGCTTTAAAAATACATTAATTCAAAAAATTATACACATGATGTAAACATACTGTACGTGTAATGTGGGACATTATTCCCACAAATTTTTTTGAAACTTCCCACAATAACAAACAGGTTATGCAGGTTATTTTGCTTCATTTTAATATACATTTTGTTATATTTTATTTTTTATTCAATGTACAATATGGTTCTATTCATAAACATTAGTAAATGCATTCCTATATTTACTGTGCATTTTCACAGTGAGAATCAGTGGGTTCATCCAAAAGCTGATAAATTTCGCTTTCAGAGGCTTTATGTGGAGTTAGGATTAAAAGGTGCATTTCAAACTGTTCTGAGACCAGTGCAAACAAACAGCACACTGGAGGTAAAGTCATTCACTAAATAGGGAGCAGGGGGAAAGCTAAGTTTACTCCTAAACTCCAACCAAAAGTTCAGTTTTAGGCTGCAGATGATGTTTGGACCGCTCAACATGTTTGGCAGACATGGGACAATGGTTTTCAGTACATTAAGTAGATTCAGAATTTATAATGCTACATTTTATTTCATCATGGTTGGCAATAATTAGATGATACTTTACTCTCGAAAACATGAATAACCAACACTCATGGAAACATAATAAACCATTTGATGAATGTAATCTGACTTTCTATAGCTTGGTATTATTTAAAATGTCACAATTTAATTCTGCTGTCCACATATGGGGACATAATATGTGAACCATTTGCTCTAAAATATAGTTTTCCCTAGTTTATTAGGTGCTACTTGTTACAAATCAAATAGGAAAATGCACACAGCAGTCACACTTGGGTCTCTGGAGGTAAAAAATGTCAACAAAAAAAAAATAGAATAAAAAACACGCAAGAATTCACGTAATGACCAAAGATGTCCGTCTTAATATGTACAGTGGGGATGAATTTAAAGATGCAACTTTTTTTTAGATGGTTGTACAATGCAAACTGTCTAACAGCTAAAGCACAGCACGCTGTCAGCATGCTAATTAATGCACCGTCTCTAAAACAATTTAGATAAACAAACAACTAATCGTGACACATCCCTATCACCTGATAGTTCAAGTTCAAACTCTTATTGTCATTGTTCAAGTACAACTAAAGTATTGTCTTCAACTGGCTCTTGTATACATTTATAAAAGAGAGTAGATATTAGACATAAATAAAAATACACAAAATATAGAATCTAGGAAATATCTAAATACACAGGAATGCAAAAATACAAATATACAACCGTATAAGCATGAAGGTGCTTGAAATGACTGGATCAGATCATAGTGAATGAGGAAGTGAAGAATATTTTCACACAAACAAGTCTATGATATATTATGATGCAGATGTAGAGTTAGATGCAATGTACAATTGTGTGCAAAGTTTTCACAGTAGAATACAGGTATAGAATAAATATTAAGTTAACATAAAGTTGCACAAAATGAGTCGACCAGATAAAAACTATTTTAGTCATAAATGTATGAGGCAGTGCAGATTGTTGTGAAAAATCAAGTATTTAGGTGTGTGAATGACATTCTTACAATGGCATTCTTACAACATTCTTTTGTGTTATTGTCCCAAGGCCAAAATCATTGAAAAACAAATGTCATTGTCAAATAACTGGGGGTTTGTGACTCCTGAATATTGTGACTGTACATACTGCGAAGCCCGATAACTCAAATACAAGGAGGGAAAAAAAGAGGGAATCTGGCAGCAAAATGAAATTATTTTGAGTGTGTCATTTCATAAACGTTTAAAATCAATCAAAAACACAGTTTGGTCAGGTAGCAGATGAGAATAAACCATTCCCTCACTATGAGTAGTTATTTTTGGGGGGGGCGTTACAATGTGTGGAGATGTGTATAATAAAATGTGGAAAATACAGGAGGCATCATGCTCAATGTAGAACATAAACAGAGATGCAGTGGATACGTGTGGATGGCAGTGTAAATTTATGGTGTAGACAATAACAAATTTGCTGGCATAAGGATGTTGTGTAGTCTACAGTGGAAGAATGTTCACACATGTGGTTAAAGGATAGATGTGAATGTTAAAAATGGATAGAATGCCACATAAACATGACTGATGTAATGCTGCAGTGTGACATCACACACACACACACACACACACACACACACACACACACACACACACACACACACACACACACACTGTCGTGTTTCCATGTTTTATGGGGACTTTCCATAGACATAATGGTTTTTATACTGTACAAACTTTATATTCTATCCCCTAAACCTAACCCTACCCCTAAACCTAACCCTCACAGAAAACTTTCTGCATTTTTACATTTTCAAAAAACATAATTTAGTATGATTTATAAGCTGTTTTCCTCATGGGGACTGACAAAATGTCCCCACAAGGTCAAACATTTCTTGTTTTACTATCCTTATGGGGACATTTGGTCCCCACAAAGTGATAAATACACGCTCACACACACACACACACACACACACACACACACACACACACACACACACACACACACACACACACACACACACAGTACACACAGTACAATTCTTCCCAACACAAGAGAGCTGAAATGTTTTGGCAATAACTAATAACACAAATTCACAGCAGGAAAGAAGCATATATTTGGCTAATTAGGCTGGCAGAGACTAAGGTCTATTCTTATAACAAGGGAGGAAGCTTGAACTTGACAAGCTAATTACTACGGAAAACAAACACTGCCAGTTTCTGTAAAAGCTAACACATCATACAATAAAAAAATTACACAGAAAACAATGAAACCTAATTGCACACCACACTCACCTCCGAAAACATGGGCAGTTTTTTGGCAAAGTCGACAACACGTGTGATGGCCGGGGTGATGATTTTGGTAAACTCGCTGAAGGCCTCCAGATCCACTTTGTCCCCATCTGATGTGGGGGCCACTGGAGACTGACCGATGTCCTCTGGCTATGGACACACAGAAAGATTCACAGGGGTTTAAAAGTGGCTTTCACCAGGGAACACTTGGAAAAGAACCTGTAAAAAGAGTCAGGAGACATAACTGTCTATGAATTCAATGTGGACTTCATTATGGCAAAAAATAAATATTTTCCATTAAAGAACATACTGTACAGTATATGGGTTTTTCCAATGGTCAATGCAATACCATTATGCAAATTAGCAAAGTGGCTGATGGAAAAATCATTTGAATACATACAATGTAATAATAGAAAGAAGATTCTCTTTTTACTATTTAAACAAACACAAATTTTACACCATATTTACTGTTGACGACAATATGTGTAGTACCAGGTTGACATCATAACGTTTCTGCATATTTGTGCATTTACAGCACATTAAATAACTTACTCTGGGGGTTTTATTCAGTACAGTTTGAACAAATGCGTGAAAAAGTGAAGGCTGTTGCTAAATTCTGTTGCCTAATATCGGCCAGTTAATCTGACAGGTCAGCCTATCACTTGTTGTGATGGACAACAGCCTCCCCTTATGTGAGCACAACCTCATCTCTGCGGTCGTCACCCTGCATCCAGGCTTCTACTAGAGAGTAATGAGAAAGGAGGACTGCTGTAACACACACTGCTAGCAGCGTGTGCCGATTTTGCGCAGCAACATCACTACACTACTTTCAGCTATCCCTATAATGCCATTAGACACTTGATTTACCCTGTTTATGTCCCTCCCTTTGAATATAAGTGCCCCTCTGAGGCCTCACACCACACCCATTATTTCTGTCATCGCTCACCGGCCACAATGTATACATACAAGCAACGAGAGACAACTCCAGCAGCAAGAGTAATAATGAATGCGTTGGATCTGGCTTCTCAGTTATGTAAGCTGATAGCCGTGGAATAACTCAGCGTATAGAATCCTCAGGTGGATTAGTGGTCAGCAATGTAAAAACCCTGGAGAAACAGTCAATTTGGCCTCTGCATTTGGAGCAAAGTTCAACTATGCATGTAGAAAGAGGCATGTTACATTACTGAGTCAGAATAGAGGGAATGACAAGTATTCAAGACGAGGAAAGAACTGCATTAACCGTGATATGGAAAGAGTGAATTACAGCTTTGCAGGTTGGCCGTTGCATATACTTTATAAATGCGTGACATGGCTATGACTCAAGGACTACATAATTTCAGCCTATTTCTCCAACCCACACCTCTTACATATGGGAATAAGAGGTGAGTAAGCTCTCAGGAATCGAGCGTGGAAGTGAGAGAGGAAAAAGAGAGATAAAGAGAGCCAAAGGGAGAGAGAGATCAATATATAGTATAGAGAAAGTATTAAAAGTGAGGGAGTGTCAGAAAGAGGTCTTCTGGGGTCAGATTTGTGAGGGCTGTGGAGCAAAGAGCTCCAATCAGTTATGGGCAGGGGGGGGGGGGGAGGAGTAACCTCTCGCAGCACAAATGCACATTGATTTCTTTTGTTTCTGATAAAGTGCAGTGACAGCAATAAACAAACACACTGAAATCCAGGCAAGACTAAACAGAAAAATGTGTAGGAAGGGGCTTCACACAAACAATGTAGTGTGACAATGTGTGTGTTTCACCAAGAAGCTGTGAGAAAAAACAAAGCTTGCCTAAAGCAAGATTATACAATTAAAACAAATATCATAATTGTCAATTATTTCCCTTGATACTGTAATCACGACTAATGACTGCAATGACGAGTTTAATATATTGACAAATACACTTTATATAAATGAAATATTACTCTTTGTGCATTTAAATATTTTAGGGAATAAAAGTGTAAAATATTACACATCACTATAGTGCTGTTCTTTCAAGTAACACAATCCAACTTTTTGGTAGATATCTGTATCATTCAAATCAATGACACAAAAGTTTGATGTTCATTGGACGAGAGGCTCTAAAAGCGTCATTTTGAGACCTGCCTGGATGCCGTGCTTCTCCGGGAGTCTGTGGGAGCTTCACGAACGTTGTTTGCACTGGATCAGCATCTCATTGCCTACTGGACATTGGGCTTTCAATCAATGTTGCTACAGTTAAAGATGGGCAAGGAAGAGGCGGGAGTGAGTCCTCATCACTCTCCTTCCCCTCCTGATTCAGACCAGGGTGCCACCGGACTGACTTCCACCGGGAGGGGAGACGCTGCCCTTCCGGCCGTTCTGTCAGCCGGTGGTCCACCAGCTCATGTGGGAGAGATGAGAGGAGGCATGGGGAGAGGGAAATTGTGAGCAGGAGACACAGAGAGAGAGAGAGAGAGAGAGAGAGAGAGAGAATAACTTGCTCGCCGGTTCCCGGACACATTGTCGCCCGGTCCTCAACACCTCCTCTGCCCTCTGGAAGAAGACAGCTCGTTCCTCCCCCAGTGGACGGCAGTGAGCCCTCCATCCCCAGGCAGATGGCTGCTCCTCTGGCAGATAGCAGAGGTGAGGACTCCACGACAGCGCATCCCTCCTTCCTCCCAGGTTTCGGCACCACTGTAACAGTTAAAGGTGGGCAAGGAGGAGGCAGAACCGGCTGAACAGTCAAAATAAAGGTTAATGTAAAACTCAACTTAAAACAACATAAAGCATAAGACGAATGCACAAATGAAGCGTGGCTCTCTCTCTCGAACTGGTGCCTTCGGTCCCCCTTTATCTCGCTCTCCTGTTGATCATCTGATTCAGTGCCAACTGTGCACCCTCACAGCCTGGCCACGCCCTCCTCCTCGTCACAAATGTATTAATGTCCTATCTGAAAGACTGGCTTCTCTATATGATTGGTCGCGCTCTCAAATGGTTGGAACTTGGCAACAAACGGCAATGTACTTGATTAGCAGCGTATAAAACGTAATAGCCCTACTGTAGAGCGCAGACTGTTCAGCCATTGTTTGCAATTTGACGTAACAAGTTTATTTCAGCTATCATAATTTAACATTTTGTCTATTTTGCTGTAAAAATCTTTAGAGCCTATTTAATTTTAGTTAAGTACTTTCACTGTTTTAGTAGTAGTTTGAGAAGTGTTTGGGAGCAAAATTGCAGGCACCCAAAACCATAGCCTATGCTTCCCCACATTTGAAACGCACTAGCTGCCACTGCTTTACAGCTCACTCATTAGGACCAGTTGTCAATACTGATTGGCTTGTAGACCAACTAAAATGCCTTTGATTCACCATTGCACAATGAACATGTATGTGTTTGTTTTCCACACTTAAACGCTGCAAAAAACACATTCTAAATAGAAAACTGAGTAGTATACCTAACCAGAGTGCATAATCAACACTTTTCATGTTTAGTTAAATCACAGCAGCCCTAAATGTCATCTTGATTATTTACTAGATTAGTTGTGCAGCCCTCATCTCACCTATAGCTTGGTACACTTTAGTTTAGAAACACAAGCTGTTTAAATAATTACTTAATATAAATATTACTGTTCATTTGCCCTAATACTGGTAGGCAGTCTTGATATGAAGTATACTGAGGAAAATGTACAGTGTAGACCACACAAAGAGCCAATGACAAGAAGGTAAATAAAATGCTGTGTAGCTGTGTTGTGCATAAGAGGTACTTCTGCTGATGTTTAGGATTTGTGTGCTATTATTTACATTGCACTGTCCCAGGCTGACAGGCCTGTTTTAACTATGCCGCACTGGTATATTTGTGCAAGTTTTAACAAGGATGAACCAGAATGTGTGTCTGTGTGTGACAGCAATTCCTCTCTCTCTTCCTCCAGGAGGTGGAGGTGGTACTGACCCTGGATACAACCCAAGACAGTCTTTGCCTGTAAGACTGTAGTGTAATCTAATCCCTCTGCTGGTCCACCTGGTCCTTTTCTTAATGCTGAAAACTTGGCATTGCACTTTCTCGCCAAAGAGGTCTAAAGACAGCCCTGTTGGATTGTTGAAAGGAAGGATTGAGCATTTCCATGGAGAGAGACCGCATTTTATCGAGGTCATGCGGGTCTTGGCCTTGCCAAGTTATTGGAGGAATATATTGGTAGTAAGCTTATATAGGAGTGGTGGTGTCATAGTGGGCTAAGCTCATAACTTGTAATCAGAAGATCGCTGGTTCGATCCCCACAGCCACCACCATTGTGTCCTTGAGCAAGGCACTTAACTCCAGGTTGCTCCGGGGGGACTGTCCCTGTAATAAGGGCTCTGTAAGTTGCTTTGGATAAAAGCGTCTGCCAAAAGCATAAAAATGTAAATGTAAATATAGGCTGAATTATTTATGGCCCGTTTATAGGAGTTCTTGGCCCAGCCGGGGAAGTGGTTTCTCTCTCCCTGTGGTAGTCACAGGGTCTAGCGCGAGTCGAATGTTTAGTTTGGTGCACGTTAGGGATTTGATAGTATAGTCATAATGTTTGGAAGAGCGGTGCACGTTCGGCAGGCTAAGCAAAGTGACTGAGGTTCTGAGGTGAATACTCGCTGCAACTACTCCTCCTTCTGCCAGTGCAAGACATGCTTGGATTCTCCACCGTGCATATGATTGCTTGTGCATCAATGTGAGTGCGTTTATGATTGTGTGTGTTTTCTTATCTTTATACAACAGAATGGAAGGCAATAAGTGAAAAATTATCCTATAATCAGGAAAAACTATTTGTCAAACTAATACTCCAGAATAACCTTCTAAACACTATGACATTGTAACTCAATCTGACCAATTTACAGCCTTAAACCTCTCAAACCTTGGCTGAAAAACCTGCAAATGTTATGTTTTGGGGAATCGCAGACATGTTTAAATGTTTCTCCACCTATAAGGAATAAAAATGCTGTCTATGACAGCCCACTTGTTAGTGAAAGACAAATATCTATTGAAGGTGCTATTAGCCGCCAGCAAGAAAGCTGTAACACGAAAATGGTTACAGACTGAGCCTCCAACAAAGACTGACTGGATGGATATTGTGAAAAATGTTCAAAGCATGGAGAGAATGACTTTCTCACTGAATCTACAGATCGATAAATATTTGCGATACTGGGAAAAATGGATTGTGTTTACAACTTCATGGGATGTTAACTGACCCATTATTGTATGATCTCACATGTATTTCCATGAATGTAAGTTATGTAGGTATAGGTGAACAAATATTTGTTCCATTAAGTATATATAAAAAAAAAATGCTGTCTATGAAGGCAGCTCACTAGGGCTACATTCTCACACAGTTCGGTGATAAACAAGAGTTCTATAACCGAAGTGACTCCATTAAATTTTCAGAACCCAAAACACAGTTGCGCATTTCACTGTCTCTAAAACTTGCATAAGTCTGTTGTGTTTCTCCCCCTAATGGCAGCTGTGATGAACTTTGAATTTACTTATTCGTTGCAAGAAGGCACTCGTGAATTGCGATGTCAGAAAACCCAGTCCTTTTCAAATTCAAGCGAAGCTTAAGAAATTAATACTTGTTTTCTGATGTTTGCTACCAAGTAATGCCCAAATGCTGCACTCTAAACTCATTATTTCAAGCGTATGAAGATACTGTTGGTTAATTAGGCCCAAGGTTTGATGGCTGAAATTGCTTGATCGGTCTCATTTATTAAATAATGTCTTGTCAATTATAATAAGACGATGGAATGTCTTATGGAAGCCACCTTCTTGGATATTTATTTTAATCACTGACTCTGTGTTTACAGGCGATATTCTTGACTGCAACATAAGAAAAGAAAAGAAGCTTGACTTCAGTTCATACAGGCAGTATTCGAGCCACTCTTGTAAGCTCTTGTACAAACAGGACAATTTGAGTCACATCTGTTATAGTTTGAACGTAGCAAGTGTTTTGTAACAGCCTGTGTGTCTCTCCTAAACTCCTGCTTGGCAACTTGCTTTTCCTTTTCCTGTCAAAAGTTGACACCTTTCAAAATGTGTGGTATACTGTCCTGCTGTCTGCCACTGCAGATAGATTAATACCATCTAAACTCGCTTTCCTCTTCATAAACTAACGCTTCCACAAAGGCCCTGTTTGGCAGTGCTGCATTCATGTTATACCGGTCTCTAACACTCTCTGTAGCCCAGTCACAACTGAAGGAGATGTCTTATGTTGTGCAGACAGGTATCGTCACTCGTTACATTGATTAGCAAGCTGTGTAAACAAATGCAAATCCATGCTGACAGACACGGCCACAGTGATGTGCTAAACTGAAATTAATTGTTGTGAGCTGACACACAGACAGACAGGAATGGTTATAAGTATAGCCCTCTGTGTGTGTATGTGTGTGTGTTAGAGAGCAATAGAGAGAGCGAGAGATGGACATATGACAGCATCTGTGTAAGAAAGGTAAATAGTTTATAAGATAGATCTCAGGCTAACAGAAATTTCACAAGGTGTGCCCCAAACCCAACACAATCTAATTTACAGTGTGATGGCTTTTTCAAACCGTGCACATTTTATGTTGTTGTTGTAAAATATAGTGTCACTTCTTTTAGTTTTTCCTTACCAGGAACTTGCGTTTCTGTTTCCAGTGCGAGCCCTGTGCATTGGTATGGCGGTGAGCATCTGTCACCATACGGATGAGCTCCCACTCTGAGCTGCTGGGTTCTGGACGATTTTGCATGGTCTTCACCATCTCTTCTTTTTTCCTCTTTACACGATTCTCCTCAATCAAACGCCGCTTCGCAACCCGCTTTGAGTCGTCCAGAACCACTACACCAAAGAGAGAGACAGAGAGGTTATTCCTTCAGCAAGCATTATTACATAGCTAACTAACTAACTAACTAATTCAATGTTTGAAGACAAGACCTTGTTGAGTAACATGGTGTCCTAACAAGTTTTAGCGACAAACAATGAAGTTGTTTTGTATGGAATGATTTTCCGGACATTATTCAAAAGGAATTGCAAATTGTATTTGCAATTGCGTTTTCAATTTGTGGACGCATAAAATGTGACATAATCCAAACGCAATTGCAAATCGCGCATTACCGTTTGCATTTTCGTTTAAGCGAACGCACAGTGACTGCCAGATTTCAAATGGAAAAGCAAAGTCCATTTGCAACTGTGTTTCCCATATCTTACGAGTTTTGGCCCTGTCATATTTAAATAGCAATTTCAATTACCACGTCTGCTTTTTCACTTTCTCAGCATCGCGTATGTAGCCAGCCAAAACTCAAATGGAATACTAATTCCTTAGTATTTCCATTGATGCCTTACACGGAAACCTGTCAATCAGGGTCAAGGGTGGGATTATGCTATGGGGCGTGTTTGTCTTGGGAAGTGACGTCACTCACAGTCGACGGTCAAGAGTCATTATATAAACAAGCATTAAAAGTAATGGACCAGAAATCTGTAAGATGGCATCACTGCATCATTCTAAGGAAGCATAATATCTTGAGTTTTGACAGTTTTGTAAATTTTTCTTTTTTAAAACTAATTTTTAAGTGTGTGAACAACATTGCACCAGAAATAATCTGTCAACTAGTACATAAACAAAAGAGCGGAATAAGAACTAGAGGCACAATAAGTGGAAACTATAGCCGCAAAACGTAGAACAACATTTGGTCAGACATCATTTTCAGTAAGAGGCATACATTTGTGGAATGCATCTGAAATTAAAACATTGACAGACTTCAAGCAATGTTCTATGCATTTGTCCCTGTCAAATAAACATTAAAATAAATACAAAATAAATAAAGAGGTGATGCCCTGAACAGACGCTGGTTTATTTGATCTTGACCGTCGACTGTGAGTGGTCTCTTCCCAAGACAAACACGCCCCATAGCATAATCCCACCCTTGACCCTGATTGACAGGTTTCCGTGTAAGGCATCAATGGAAATACTAAGGGAATTAGTATTCCATTTGAGTTTTGGCTGGCTACATACGCGACGCTGAGAAAGTGAAAAAGCAGACGTGGTAATTGAAATTGCTATTTAAATATGACAGGGCCAAAACTCGTAAGATATGGGAAACACAGTTGCAAACGGACTTTGCTTTTCCATTTGAAATCTGACAGTCACTGTGCGTTCGCTTAAACGAAAATGCAAACGGTAATGCGCGATTTGCAATTACGTTTGGATTATGTCACATTTTATGCGTCCACAAATTGAAAACGCAATTGCAAATACAATTTGCAATTCCTTTTGAATAATGTCCGGAAAATCATTCCATAGTTTTGTGTTTGTAGAGCAATATCTAGAGCGTTGGCCATCCCCTAGCACATAGGTCGGCAACCCGCGGCTCTAGAGCCGCATGCGGCTCTTAAGCGCCGCCCTAGTGGCTCCCTGGAGCTTTTTCAAAAATATGAAAATGGAAAAAAAAATTGTTTTAATAGAATTTCTGCAGGAGGAAAAACATGACAAACATTCTTAAAGTTTTTCAACGTTGTAAAAATTTGTGTAATAAATATTTAATTTCAACATTTCTGTCAACGAAGAATTTACGTCATAGACTGCGACACACGTTTCTGTCTGATCGGCGTGACAAACAAACAAACAAACCGGCGGGTGTGTCATGGGCCATGTATCCCAAGGGAAAAAAGAGAAAGATAGCTGAGGAGAACAGAGGATTCAACAGTTCTTGGACCGAATCATTTGCTTTCATTGCCAATGCGGAGGGATTGCCTGCATGTTTGCTTTGTAATGAGAAGTTGTCAAATAACAAAAAGAGTAATGTGGAAAGACATTTCCAGGGAAAGCATGCTACATTTGCAGTCAAGTACCCAGTTGGGAGTGAGAGAAAAAGTGCGATTGCATTACTCTGGAGAAATTAGAGGAGCGCAAAGATAAATTTAAGAAGTGGATTGCATCTCCAAACTCCACTACTGCTGCTAGTTTTGTTGCAACCCGGGAGATAATAAAGCGTGGGAAACCGTTCACAGATGGTGACTACATGAAGGATTCATTCATTAAAATATCAGAGCACCTATTTTCAGACTTCAAAAACAAAACCGAGATAATACAGAAAATTAAAGACATATGCCTCTCTCCGCAAAGACAGTGAAGGAAAGGGCCATTAAAATGGCAGGCAACATCACCAATCAGCAAATCAAGGCTATTAATTCAGCTCCAGCATACTCAATTGCCAGTGATGAGTCGTGTGATGTGATCGATATTGAACAGGTAGCGCTTTTATGCAGGTATGTTAACTCTGATGGGCCTCAAGAAGAATTTAATACCACTGAAAGGACAAACACGCGGGGAGGACATATGTGAGGCTGTGCTGAAGTGTTTAAATGACAATGGAATTAACACCAACCACCTGATTTCAGTGGCTACAGATGGGGCACCCAGTATGAGGGGATCGCAAAAGGGGTTTGTGACTTTATTACGGAAAGCGTTGGATCGAAATCTCCTTGATGTCACTGCATCTTGCACCAAGAAGCACTGTGTGCACAAACATTCCCACCAGAGTGTATGGAGGTGATGAACCTTGTCATCGAGATGGTGAACAAGATAATTGCAAAAGCACTGAACCACCGTCAGTTCCGTGCATTGCTAGATGAAGTTGACAGCGAATATTCCGATCTTCTGCTACACAACAAAGTACGATGGCTGTCCAGAGGTGAGGTTTTGCGTCGCTTTGTTGCTTGTTTAGAACATGTGAAAACATTCCTGAAAAGCAAATATAACACTTACAGCATGTGTTGCATTCATTATAAGGGTTATATAAGGCTTTTAATTTTTTGCGGCTCCAGACAGATTTTTTTTTTTTTTTTTTTTGTCCAATATGGCTCTTTCAACGTTTTGGGTTGCCGACCACTGCCCTAGCAGAAGTAAGTAAAATGTATTTATATAGCACATTTCTCAGATAAAAATCACAAAGTGCTTCACAAGATAAGGGGAATACACAACATTAATAAATAAATGACACTATATGATCCAAATAAATAACTAAATCAAAAACAAAAACATAAACAAAGGCCTAACCACCCTACAGTCTTGCTAAAAGCCTCTTTAAATAAAAGAGTTTTCAACTGTGTTTTAATATTTTCCACCGAATCCAAGGAGCGCAAGGAAGGAGGCAAAGCATTCCACAGTCTAGGTGCCACTGCTTGAAAAGAACGGTCCCCTCTAGTTTTAAAATGTGTATGGGGAACAATTAAAAATCTCTGACCAGTTGATCTCAGACTACGTGAGGACGTGCGCAGCTGTATCAGGTCAGAGATGTAAGGGGGCGTTTGTCCTTGTAGGGCTCTAAAGGTAAGAACCAGCATTTTAAAACGCAGTCTAAATTGCACTGGTAACCAGCACAGAAGCTGCTGTGGCTCCTCTATTCCCTGGCGGACGGTAGCAGCTCCTCCGTTCCCTGGCGGACAGCAGCGGCTCCTCCACTTCCCGGTGGACGGCAGCGGTGAGGACACCACAACAAAGCATTCTTCCTTATTCCCGGGTTTCGGCACCAGTGTAACAGTTAGGGAAATGCATTGTCAGGAGGAAGCTGGGAACGGCTTAACAAACATGTAGACATTTATTTACATTTATTTACTCTGCCCAGATGCAGCTCAACCCCGCGCTGCTCACCACAATGATGTATCGCTATATCCAATGACTAGTTATCTGGTCTTTTCCATGCATACGCAGAACTCTTTAAAGACGTATAAGAACGCTGCTTATGCCGCATTCTCAAGCAGAAAACTAGGTGCTTTCACTGAATCCCTTAGGCAGCATAAGTAAAATGGCCTTACATGACACTTCAGAATGCTGTTTTCAGAAAAACTCTCTCAGATGTTACTAGGGGTATGGAGGAACGTTTCATAAATAAAAAGAAAAAAAAACATGGGTTAACTTCTATAATTGTGAGTGCTGGAAATTATACATGCTAGAAACAGAGGTATCGTTGATGCTGATTCTTTTACTTTACTCAAAATATTTACAGATATTTACATTGAGTTTAAGAATGGTGATACAAACAGTGATGATACACAATGTACAATAACAATATGGCAGGGCACAGAGAGGAGGGACATGAGCGCTGCTCATTCAAAGAAAGGATTAAAAAAATTATTAAATAATTAGCCTTTTAGTTTTCTTAAGTGCATGTAAACAAATGAAATTGTCTGATATTTCCAGGTTTTTCATGACTGTGGGAACCCTGCTGAACACAAAACTGCTGCACAGTGTTTTTGAAGATATTTCAAGTGAAAGGGGCTAACAACATTGCAGAAATATAATCCAAGTGCAGAACAAAATGTCCTGCCCTGTCATGGTCCATTAGGACAAAAACTGAGATATACATGGAATAGATAGCTTTTATCACTTTCTGCTTTTTTCGTGTCATGACTGGTTACGACAGTGTAAAGAACAAAGCAAAAACAGTGTAACACATAGTACATTACATAATGTAAATATGCAATAAAGTGGACAGAAAAAAAGGCCCAAGATATCGGAATGGAGGCGGGAGGCACAAGAGAGAGAGCATGAAGGAGATATCAAAGCGGAAACGGATCCAGAGACATAAAGTATTACTGAAGGAGAGAAAAAGAGAGGGAGTGACAGGGAAAAAAAGAACTGTGGTGAACGCTGAACATGTGCTGTACATGTGTGCAGTGTTTAATACAATTCCGAGCAGAGCGCTTCAGTTTGCATAAGATTAATTTACATTTGCTGTCAGCATGCATTTTTGTATGTGTGGAGCAGGGCTGCATTTGCGATCCACTAACCTCTTGCAGAATGTTATACAGTAGATATATGTGCATGCATTCAGTGAGCTTACACTGATTTTGTTTGGTTTGATTGTGAAGGATGAATGCTTGCACGTGGGTCTGTCAGTATGTCTTTCCATGTGCTTATGCATGTATTTGTTGTGATGCTGCATGTTTATCACACAAGGTATCTGTCTGCTATTGTGCATGCCTATATAGGTTAAACACTGAGGTTCAATGTCTTGATCAAAGAAATAATAACAATAGATCAGGATTGTGAGCTTTGTAACCCAAAGCCGAAGTGTTAGCCTGATAGAATTCAGTTCTGCACAGTAAGGGGGTATTGGAGGGCATAATGCCTGTCTCTGATGCAAACACATGTTATGACTCCATGCATTTATCTTTGTGTTCGTGTGTGTGTGTGTGTGTGTATGTTATTTTGCAAGTCAAGTAATTTTGTATGTTATTTGCATAAGAGTGTCTGGAGTCACTCACGATCCATGGCCATGCCAACTGCTATGCATTTCTTGAAGCGGCACAGCTGGCACTGGTTGCGTGTGATCTTGTCGATGATGCAGCAGCCATCGTACTTACACGAGTAAGAGGGATGCAGGTTCTTCTGGATGGTGCGCCTGAAGAACCCCTGAGAGAAGAGAGAGAGAGAGAGAGAGAGAGAGGTGGAAATCAGTGGCAGCCAGTCTGACATGGTGTTATCTGTCAACCATGCGCTTCCTGTCCAATATTAGCATGTGTATTTTTATCAGTAAGGAGAACTGTGAGCTCTCAGTTTGCTTTTCAAATCAGTATGTTTAGACAGAAGTTGCATTCAAACACTTTCATGGAGCTGTTGTCACTCACAATTCACTCCCTTCACCCTTCAGAGACACAGAAACAGACAGTGGAGGATGATAATGTGCTTTTGGGCTTGTGATGTGAGTCATTGACACCCTAATTGATTTCTGTCAAATTAACCCTGTGAAGATTTTAGTAATGGCTACTTTCCATTATTTTCATTAAATGCAATAATTTTCAACTTTATTAATTAAAGGATTGTGTTTATTAGTTGCTATTTAATCTTGCAAAGGTATCGAAACTGGTATCATGTAGTTTTGATATTGGTACCTACTACTGAAACCAATACTCCTCATGCGACCCCACTTCCACATGCGTGGATGTTGTATTTTGCATAATTTAAATGAATAAAAATGGATTGAATGCTGTTCACAAGGATCTAGAGTCACATTACACAAAAGTATGCTGTCGATTTCTGTGAATCGCTCGTAGAGATGCAGCGCCAATAAAAGTGCCTCTGGTAAGAAAAATCTTTACGTTTTAAAGTAGAAAAAACATGTTCGTTATTTTTAATAACTTTCAACTCTTAACACATCTGTGGGTCATATCGCTTCATTTTAATATACATATTGTTATATTAAATTATATTTTGTTTTGCCATCACTGTACAATACGGTTCTATTCATTAACATTAGTAAATCCATTCCTATATTTAATGTGCTTTTTCACACTGAGAAGAAATGGGTTCAACCAAAAGGCTTTATATGCATCCTATGATTTAGGATGATAATAAGGTGCATTTCAAACTGTTCTGAGACCAATGCAGACAGACAGTAGGGCTGCAACTAACGATAATTTTGATAATCGACTAATCTAATGATTATTAGAACGATTATTCGACTATTGGTGCGATTATTGCAACGATTAATCATTAGCCCGTAGCTGATTATTATAATAAGTAATAAGTATTTTTAATATTAATTCAACATTCTCAGATAACAATTTTTCCTCTGCAGTATAGCTGTTAAAGTAAATGTAAATTGTTTAAAATTTGTTTTAGGTATTTATATTGGAAAACATATTTTGTTGCAGTGTATAATGGGGCGAAGACTACCCTCTCTCACCTTTATGTTTACTTCAATCCATCTTTAACTCATAAAGTTCCAGTAAACTCTTATAGGGGGCATGGGTAGCTCAGCGAGTAAAGGCGCTGACTACCGCCCCTGGAGTCGCAAGTTCGAATCCAAGGTGTGCTGAGTGACTCCAGCCAGGTCTCCTTAGCAACCAAATTGGCCCATTGCTAGGGAGGGTAGTGTCACATGTGGCAATCTCTTCGTGGTCTCCACACGCACTATGTCTCCACGGTCACTATGCCACCACGAGGACTTAGAGCGCATTGGGAATTGGGCATTCCAAATATGAGAGAAAAAGGGGAGAAAATAAAAAAATAAAAAAATAAATACTAATAAAAAATAAAGCTGCGTATTGCCAATTTTCTTCACGATACAAAATGCACAGTCACACATATACTGTATTATGATACAATAAGTTGCGAACCATAACGTTATAATCTAGATGCAGCAAGTGCCCATGCTCAAGGGACAAGTGTCCCCGTGACGGAGTGTTCATCAGCCGGACACACTGTCAATCACTCCTTGGATCGGGACATTCGTACAACTCAAAGAAGAGGCGCTGACCACAGAGAGAAATGGCACTTTTGGAGTTTGAAGTTATTTACATGATCTGCTTTCATATTATTTGAACTTTAATAAAGCTATTACGCATTAAATATAACTGCATTAAATACGTTTTACTTCAGAGGAGCGGCATATGCGGTTATTCCACGAGAGTGCTGCTGTATTTATGTATTTGGTATTTTTGCATAATTCCCTCATACTTTGTGATCTACATCACCTGAAGCTGTGAAAATTTAGAGTGTATCTGGAATTTGAGCTGTGTTTTCTTCCTCTCCTCAGTCAGGCACGAGCTGCAGTGCTGCTCTCACGCGCATCATTAGAGTTTTCTATGATCTCATGTTACGTTAAATGACATCAAACGACTATTCAACAACTAAAATGTTTATAGACAATTTTGTTGACAACATTGTCGATAAATTCAACTAATCGTTTCAGCCCTAACAGACAGCACACTGGTTAAGTCATTCACTAAATAGGGAGCACGGTAGCAAAGGAGCATCCTATAGCTTTCAAGTGTATTCAAAACTAAAATCCAACTAAAAGTTTAGTTTCAGGCTGCAGTAGATGTTTGGACCACTCATGTTTGGCAGACATGGGACAATGGTAATCAGTCCATTGATTTAGATTTTACTAGTTCTACATTTTATTTTAACATGGTTGGTAGTGATTTGATTTTTTGCTTGTGTATTAGGTACTACTAGATATAAATCAAAAAGGGAAATGGAAAATGGACACAGCAGTCATGTGGGGGTCTGAGGAGGGTATACATGCTTGTGTTTGGAAGTTTACAAGCAACATCAGATATGTCTTACCTTGCAGCCCTCGCAGGTGATGCAGCGGTAGTGGTAGCCGGTTGCTTTGTCTCCACACACCACACACGGCTCATCCTTCTCCAGGTAGCTGGGTATGTACCCTAAAATACATGTAACTCTTATTCTCATTTGGTTTTGCACCACAACATGAGTGTATTTTTAGATTATTGACAGAAGTGATACTTACTATGTACCAAAAGCCTTATCAAAGACTAATGCAAATCTTTCTGTTTTCAAATGGTGGAATATGGTCGTTAATATGGGTCAGAAGTTAGCGTGGGGTTGTGGCAAAATGCTGCCGAAATTGATAAATATGCCACCAAATATGAACATTATTTGTAGCGTGCTCTCCGTCATTTAGATGGTGCTCATTTCTGTGACCATTCGCTCCTCTCATTGAAAATAAACTGTCCTCATAAGTAACATGATCACTCCCTGTGCTATACTTTCCTGCCCATCGGCCCACCTCACTTATGCAGCTATCCATCTGAAAAGCCTCCTCACCAGCTAGAGGCGGAAGTTAATCAGGTATCAGAAATCACAAAATATAATGTAACCAAACGCTACAATTTACTTAACAATAATACATTTACATTTATGCATTTGGCAGACGCTTTTATCCAAAGCGACTTACAGTGCACTTATTACAGGGACAATCCCCCAGGAGCAACCTGGAGTTAAGCGCCTTGCTCAAGAACACAATGGTGGTGGCTGTGGGGATCAAACCAGCGACCTTCTGATTAACAGTTATGTGGTTTAGCCCACTACGCCACCACCACTACAGTGCATATAATATATTGTTAAATAATGTTAAATAAAACTTTATTAATAATACAGTAATACTAATAATTTAACCACTTTTCTTCTGTGTATCATTTCTCTGAATAAACACTGTGATTTTTTTATTTTGCCTTGTTTTATTTAATTGGTATTCAGGACTTGATAACAATTGTTTAATTAGCTACTCATTCCAAATCTGGAGAAATTCTACCATCTCCTCTGTTGTGTTGCTGCATTATATTATTATTATATATATTGTTTTGTAGGCTATGTTAACTTAGCCATAATATTTTGAAATAATAAAATTTTGGAAACATGTGTTTGTCTCAATGAACATTATGTAGTGTTGTAAATGTAATTGAAACATGCCTGTTGACATTGTGACCGAAATATTTCCAAATGAATTGATACTGAATCAATTCAAAATTGGAATCTAGTTGAGTCAAATTAAATTGGGAAATCAACAATTTCTGCTGATTGGTCAGCTGCCATTCTACCACATCCCAAAGGTGTAGGCTACTAAAGAACAGTGAACTCAATCTCATGTTCATGAAACCCGTTTGAGACAAATTTCGCTTTGTGACATGGTGCATTATCATCCTGGAAGTAGCCATTAGAAGATGGGTAAATTGTGCCCATGAAGGGATGAACATTGTCAGCAATAATACCCAAATAGGCTGTTACATTAAAGCAATGACTAATTGGTATTAACAGGCCCAAATTGTGCCAAGAATACTTTCCCCACACCAGGACACCCCCGCCACCAGCCTGGACTGTTGACACAAGGCAGGTTGGGTCCATGGATTCATGCTTTAGGCGCCAAATTCTGACATCTGTGTGCCTCAGCAGAAATCAAAATTCATCAGACCAGGCTACGTATTTCCAGTCTTCAACTGTCCAGTTTTGGTGAGCCTGTGTCCATTGCAGTCTCAGTTTATGAGATGCTATTCTGCTCACTACAATTGTACAGAGTGATTAACAGAGTTATCGCAGCCTTTCTTTCAGCATGAACCAGTCTGGTCGTTCTCCATTGACCTCTCTCATTGCACCATTCTGAGTAAAATCCCAGGAGATCAGCAGTTACATAAATACTCAAACCAGCCCATCAGGCACCAACAATCATGACATGGTTCATGACATGGTGAACAATAACTGAAGCTCCTGACCCATATCTGCATGATTTTATGCATTGCACTGCTGCCCACACAATTGGCTTAGATAATTGCATGAACGAGTAGGTGTAAAGGTGTTCCTAATAAAGTGCTCAGTGCATATATATATATATATATATATATATATACACTCACCTAAAGGATTATTAGGAACACCATACTAATACTGTGTTTGACCCCCTTTCACCTTCAGAACTGCCTTAATTCTACGTGGCATTGATTCAACAAGGTGCTGAAAGCATTTTTTAGAAATGTTGGCCCATATTGATAGGATAGCATCTTGCAGTTGATGGAGATTTGTGGGATGCACATCCAGGGCACGAAGCTCCGTTCCACCACATCCCAAAGATGCTCTATTGGGTTGAGATCTGGTGACTGTGGGGGCCATTTTAGTACAGTGAACTCATTGTCATGTTCAAGAAACCAATTTGAAATGATTCAAGCTTTGTGACATGGTGCATTATCCTGCTGGAAGTAGCCATCAGAGGATGGGTACATGGTGGCCATAAAGAGATGGACATGGTCAGAAACAATGCTCAGGTAGGCCGTGGCATTTAAACGATGCCCAATTGGCACTAAGGATCCTAAAGTGTGCCAAGAAAACATCCCCCACACCATTACACCACCACCACCAGCCTGCACAGTGGTAACAAGGCATGATGGATCCATGTTCTCATTCTGTTTACGCCAAATTCTGACTCTACCATCTGAATGTCTCAACAGAAATCGAGACTCATCAGACCAGGCAACATTTTTCCAGTCTTCAACTGTCCAATTTTGGTGAGCTCTTGCAAATTGTAGCCTCTTTTTCCTATTTGTAGTGGAGATGAGTGGTACCCAGTGGGGTCTTCTGCTGTTGTAGCCCATCCGCCTCAAGGTTGTGCATGTTGTGGCTTCACAAATGCTTTGCTGCATACCTCGGTTGTAACGAGTGGTTATTTCAGGCAAAGTTGCTCTTCTATCAGCTTGAATCAGTCGGCCAATTCTCCTCTGACCTCTAGCATCAACAAGGCATTTTCAGCCCACAGGACTGCCGCATACTGGATGTTTTTCCCTTTTCACACCATTCTTTGTAAACCCTAGAAATGGTTGTGCGTGAAAATCCCAGTAACTGAGCAGATTGTGAAATACTCAGACCGGCCCGTCTGGCACCAACAACCATGCCACGCTCAAAATTGCTTAAATCACCTTTCTTTCCCATTCTGACATTCAGTTTGGAGTTCAGGAGATTGTCTTGACCAGGACCACACCCCTAAATGCGTTGAAGCAACTGCCATGTGATTGGTTGATTAGATAATTGCATTAATGAGAAATTGAACAGGTGTTCCTAATAATCCTTTAGGTGAGTGTATGTGTGTATATATATATATATATATATATATATGCACTCATATCTGTCAACCACTAATGTGCACTGAAAATTACAAACATCAGCACAACCACACCACAGGGCACATACCAAGGGACCAGCCGAAAACAACATGCTAGTTGTAACATCTCTTCCTGTTCAAAGCTATAAAACCTCAATATAAGTCCTCAATAATAATTTATGGTAAGGCATGCCATTTAGTAGATTAACGGCTTGTTAAACACCTCTAGAGCTATTTGAGGTATACTGTATTGTAAAATCAAAAGGAAGGTAGTTACTTCAGAGAGTTCTGTAGTCTTGTTAACTGTGACTGGTGAAAGCCCTGAAGAGCTCTTGCTTTGAGAGTGTCACTTGATTAAGTCTGGCAGTGTTTCAGAGAGGAACAAAGTCTCTCATCTCAAGCCAATCAACTGCAGAAGCCTTTCTTCCCATTTGTGAGGCATTTAAAAATGTACGAAACAAACTGTAGTTAGAGATAAGGCTTACAGACAGGCGAAACAGTCTAACGCCCACCATTTCATTAAATAAAAAGCTGGTCAAATGGACAGCTTGGAAAGATACTAAAGCTCAGATAATTATTATTAACCCATTATTAACCTATATTAGTAGTGTACAATGAATGGAAGTCTACAAGGAACACTATTAAAAAAAAAAAAAAAAAAGACTATTTTAACTTGTTTCATCAACATCTGAAAAGATCCCTGGGAAGTACTATAAGTATGTGATCCCTAGGGGGATAAATTAGTAGGTTTCTTGTAAAACAATTAAACAATTTTTATTCAATGTATGCCAAATGGCGTGACTAAAGACGTTAACTAAATCTCATCAAACAAGACTTTTTGGTGTGCCACCCTAAGAGTTTCTATCTGCCAACAAGTCTATTTATTCATTGAATGCCCTCTGTGGCAGCCAAGCAACTGACATTAAGATGAATAGGAATGTGGGAATGCTTACTGTCTCCACATATTACAGACCTCCTTGGGGGCTACTTCACTGACTTCCTAAAATAAACTCATAAATAAACAAAATGCCACTCATTACACAAACCAATACAAAGCCATCCCTTACATATCCTATTAGCCTGGGAGATTGTTTTAACATGAGTTATTACCTTCTAAAATAATATATAGATATAGTGACATCCCATGACAACAACAAGTCTATTTAGATAGCATCAAAGCAGGAGCCGATGTGAGGAGAATCACGAGACCAACTAAAAGCACCCTTCCCCCTATGGGTTTTCTGTGTGTTTCTCAGAAGTGTGCAGTCAGAGATGTGATCTAGGAGCACAGGGGAGGGGACAAGCATACGACCATGGCTCTAGGCAATAAAATAACTATCTTCTGTCAGCAAACATGTGAGACATCTTACCAGACATGCTCTTCAGCGAACACTGGCTGTTCTTTCTCTTCCTTTTCGGGCCATCGAGCCACCTAGTGAAAGAGAGTTAGAGAAGAGAAGATTGGCATTAGAATATGTTAGGGATGGGTAACAATGGTCGACTTGTCGATTAGTGAGGTCGACTAGTTTATATTATATATTAGAGGTATACCGATATATTTGTTTTTACCGATTAATCGGTGCCGGTAGTTGCTTTTTGGAACTATCGGTTATCTGTAAAAATCTATGCCGACAGTATTTTCATGATTTCAATATGAGAGTCCCCAGTGTTTTTCAGGCTTGTTTATAATTAAAAGTCCCACGTTATGCACCAAACTTTGATTGTTTATGGTTATTTTTGGTATTTTGGTTGAACAATCTGCATCTGGGATTTTATTCATTTCGGACTCTTTCTCTTTGCCTGCCATAGTAAATAAAGAATAAGATTATTTTTTGACATTTTATAAATCGATTTTAAACACACCACACCACAACATTTTTTTTTCCCATTCTTTTGCACTTCAACTGGCTGTTTATGAATGCAAGAGTCCGTTTAACATCCCTACAAGGGATAGTTCACCCAAAAATGAAAATTTGATCATAGTTTTCTCACCCTCATGTTGCTCCAAACCTGTTTGGTAGGGCTGTCACGATTACTTAATTGAATTAGATAAAAAAAAAAAGTGGCAAGAGGTGTCAGCTATGTTAGAGCACTTCACTTTTGATTAAAAAAATAAAATAAAATGTGTTCTCTGTCAACCTTAAAAACCATAACATCACTTCAGCAATGCAACAGCACTTGAAAAGAAGACATCCAGTTTTCACAAACCCACCGGACACAGCACGGTAAGTTTACTAGGAAGACTACATGAGATTTGCGGTCCTATGTCCATTGAGTTCCGCTATCTGGTAATTCATTACAATTTGAATACAAATGCTATCTTTCTCCTCATGTAAATTCAATTTCATGATGATTACATTTGCAATAGTTTGCAATGCCAAAATTCGATAAATATTTGATAGTTTATTATGGGCATTATCACACGTACTGTAAAACTGAACGTAGGAACCCAGAGAAACTTATTTAATGAATAAAGCCGCAGGTCGGTATGCTATCAGTCAAAGCTAAATGTGTGCTTGCCGTTAAAGCCACATGAATGTGTGTCTCTACACCACACAGACGCATTATGAAACAGGCTTACCTGAGGGCGTAACGACTAGTCTTCACATGTGAAATTTTTAACAGTGTTTACTCAAAAAGGAACTGAATGTCCAGATGCTTAAGGGCATTGTACATTGCAAGTGACAAGCTTTTGCAATCTGGGCAGTAACTGCTCCAGCTCAACACAAGAGATTAAAAACATCTCTCGATGCAATTATTGTAAATAGCCTATTGTATCCATGTTGCATGTGAGTGATAATTAAAAAACAACAAGAACCAAATCATTTTTTTTTTATCTCCATAAAATATTATTGTTATTTTATTTCCATGGCCTGTTATCCCATATTTGAGTTCTAAGCTGTGCTAGTTAATGAAAAATAGTTGGGCACAGCTGGGGTAGCCAATGATAGATCTGCTTTGGGTGTCTATTGCTTTAGATATTGTTTCCACAATAATTTTGTAGTTGCAATCCAATCGTAGAGTACATAAAAAACGTAGGCTAATTAAATATTTTAGCCAAACATGACTACACCAAGAACACATTATGGACTCTGAGTTATTAAATAATTTGGCTGATAGTGATACGATAGTGACAGCCCTATTGTATGGATTATTTTCTTACAAGGAACAAAAAAGGAGATGTTAAAATGTTAGCCTCAGTCACCATTCACTTTCATTGAATCTTTATTCCATATGTTTTTCCATTCTGCCTAACATCACAGAAGAAAGAATGTCATAAAGCATGACGATGAGTATATTATGACACGATTTTCATTTTTGGGTGATCTATTACAAAACCAGCCTAATTAAACAGATTTCATCAAAATGGTTTAGTCATCTAGTCATTCAGTCAACCCGCTAACTAGTCGATTTTGAAAATATGTAGTTTTATGCATCCCTAGTATCTGCTAGAAAGATGTCACAAGGGAAGTCTTGCTCCGATTTAATGGCTGCAATTCCTGTGGTATCACTTTATATTTTTAACTAGCACACATTCAGCTGCAAGTGCTCCATTAACGTGACAAGCCTGTCATCACAATTTGCAAGAGTGAGCATCAAAAACAACAAAATCATCGGCGCAGTGTTGCACGTGTTCCTGACACGTTGAGTGCTCATGCAGGTGACGCAGGTTCCAGAACTAGTTTACCTTCTCTCTCCCTAATAATCTCTCATCACTAGAAGCATGTGCCCCCTTTAAACTTAAGAGCCAAGTGGATTTCAAGTACAACTTCTAAAAACAAATAAATTCCTCTTTGATAATTAAGTTGGATGATTACTGTGGGTTAAAAAGTGTTTGTATAAAACTTACTAAAATATATGTCTAAATTTAGTCAGTCCAACTGAGGTGAACCTTCCACAGATCGTTTGCTTTAAACAAAAAATACTGTTGACATTTACGGATACTTTTGTAGCACAAAACTCTAATTACTTTTTCCCATGGTTCACAAAAGGAGTATTATCAAAATGTCAAATCTGCTCTTTTCCATACAACAAAAAGTTCAGCTGTGATTTTGCTTGGTATATTAAAACAAATTCGAAATTAGTTCGGGATTTGAAGCTGGGTCCCCTTTACACACTGAACTAAAACTACAGTACAACTAGACAAAAACATCATACACTTACAATAAAAGTGGATGCCCCTATAAAAAAATATAGGTGCATGACGATGCCCTTCACTCTCTAATGTGTATGTCTTATAAAAATGATAAAAGCGAGAGTAAAAGAAATTAAACAAGAAAAAGTAATGCAGCCAATGACTCGTTCAAAGAAAAAAGGAGTTTCTGGATACATCAAATCTGGTTGTGATCAAAGGACTAGCTGGCTCAGCTCTCCACTGGGATAGAAGGGGCAGAGTTATGTAAGAGAGTGCCCAAAAATACACGCAAATCTGTTGCATTCCACTTGTCTCTCCCCACTACTTCAGAATCTTAAAGGGATAGTTCAACAAAAACAAAAAACAAATAGTCATAATGTACTCACCCTTATGTCATTCCAAACTTGTATCTTAATTTTTTTTTATGCAGAACCCAAAAGGAGATGTTTTAATTAATATCTCAGTCTGTCTTTTCATTACAATGGCAATGTGGAAAGCTTTGAAGCTAAAAAAAAAGCAGTCCATGCAACTTGTGTGTAATACTCCAAGTTTACAGAAGCTATATGATAGGTTTTGTTAGAAACAACCCATAATATACTACATGAATATATGATCACAAATTTAGAGAGTCTAGCATTAGCCTCACGTGAGAACGTACGTTTTTTAGTGCTAAAAACATCTAAAGATTTGACATAAGGCTAATGCTAGCCTCTTTAAAACATACATTGCACTGTGAACAAGATTCTCTCATAGCGCTCATGAATGTGTATTAAATGTCAAGAGTTTAGTTGTAAAATGATTTTAGCTGAAAAGTGGGAAAGTATCTGCCATATTGAAAAAGTCAAGATATTCATTAAAACATCACTTTTTCTTTGTTCCGAATACGAAAGAAAGTCATATGAGCTTGAAATAACATGAAATTGAGAAAATTATGACAGAATTGTATTTTTTGGGTGAACCATTCCTTTAACTACTGCTAATTCTAGCCTGTTTAAATATGTGGTCAAATGCAGGCAATTACTGTCTTGTCAGGTAGAACACAGCGCAGTAGAGTATATGGATTTGATCCCCAGGGAACACAAAAGCTGATATAAGAAACATTCCTGAAAATCTTTAAAATGCACAATGAAGGCTCTACCAAATATACATGTAACTGTAAATACGTCATAAGACTACAGAATGGAGCTCCACACAGAACTCTTTCCCCGCCAAACACGGAATTTTCCGTGTTTTATGAAAAAACGCTTCCCTGCCAAACACGGAATTTTCCAGGTTTCCGTGTTTTAGGTGTTATATGGTAAGGAAGACCCCTGCGCATGTTTTGAAAGAGTACGCAACTCTTTGATCAAAGAAACAGACTGCGATCGTCTCAAACATGAAGAAGTGGAGTATTGAGAAGCTCAAAATATCAGACATAAACATGCCTTTTTATCAGCTTTTTGTCTGAAATGTTGTTTTTTGACAAAACCTACCTCTGTTCAAGTCGCAATAAAAAAAGAACAAATGAAGATAAAATAAAATCGTTTTTTTTTGCCTAAAAGCAGAGGCCCAGATCTTTATTTTGTTATATAGCATCTTCATATATTCATGGAAGAAAATATTCTGCGGGCCATTAAAATTTAGTGAAAATCGTCAAAAACCCTGGCGGTGGCTGGCAACTTTTTTTAAAAACGCTGGCGGGGAAAGAGTTAAAAATAAGGGAACATCTTATTTGTTGCATTAGATTTCATTAGATGTAAGTACCCTATTCATTTAAAAAAATGCCATGGTATCATGGTTCATGTCAACCAAATCATGCCTAAAAAAACATGGTAAAACAGTACCACGGTACTTTTTTGTTAGACTCTTCAGTTCAAAAAGTTCAGGTGATCAATTCCATGAAGCCATTGCTCTGCTCTGCTCACACACACACGTTAAACGTTTAAAAATGGTGGACGCTAGTGTGTTCTTTCACTCGTCACATTGTTTTTGCCATTTGCTGTATTGATTCAGCAGCTACTGTGGAACGTCATTTATGAATGTCATTTTAAATGTCTGAGTGAGGTTCTGTCAGGTCATTGAAGCCTCTAGACTTAGTCTTTCTCACTCTCACTCAGGCAGACATAAATATCACTCTTAAGCTCTGTTGTCTGTCACAACTACACTTCATTTTCTGTCATTGACGGCATTACCAATACAACTGTTAATCTACAGTTCTCGTGGAAACCCACACAAATAAACAAACATACAAAAAAGAAAGAAACAACAACAACAAAAAATATTGTATTGCACCTTAATTTTGCTTTTGATTCTGTTTATTTCTTTCATCTCTTCAACTGCCTCTGTTTGAAGCTGCACTATTTAACTCTGTGCTCTCTAGCAACATCAGTGGTTGAAATTTCAAATTGCAAGCAGTTTCTGGAAGAATAAATTACATCCGTAATTACGTTATTTTTATGTTATAGTCTGGTGAGATTTGATACACCCTGCTACATATTTGCTTTTTGAAGTCAATATGTCAAAAGCTTCAAAATCCTCGAGCTCTGGAAATATAAAAACAAAAAATGTACGTGCTCAACCTGAAACCTCTGACGAGCCTGCGGACCAGGGACTTGGTTTGAATGGTGCGGCCATCAAATGTCCAACATGTTTGTGATGCTGATGAAAGTTGTTGCTGAATTAGATGATCTCGTTGTAATACGTTGATCGATTACGGCAATGGAAACAAAATTATCTGAGTTGGTTACAAGAGTTACAGATGTTGAGAAGCGGATCGATTATCTGGAGTCATCGGAGAGGGAATTATCTGATAATCCACTCACGACCAAAGTTGATTTGGAACATGTTCTTGAATAACTTGAAGATCTTGAGAATAGGAGTTGCAGAAATAACATCCAAATTGTTGGAATTCCTGAGCATGAGGAGGGCAGAGATATGGTGAAATTCCTAGACGAGCTCTTCCCAAGTCTGCTTGACATAACAGTCCATTAGCTGGAAATCGAGTAAGCTCACAGAGTCCCAGCTCGCAGATCGGCTGAGGGAGACAGGCCCCGATCAATCCTGGACAAATTCCTGAGATCATCTGATAAAAATCTTGTATTACGTGAGGCGAGGAGCAAAGGAATGCTTTCTTGGATGAATCACAACATTTTCTTGTTACCCTAGACTTTGCAAATTTGACAAGAGATAAACATGATCAATTCAAGGAATGCAAGAAACTCTTACATTAATGGAAGATTGCTTTTGCACTGATGTATAATCACTAAGGATGTCGCAAAGTATTTTTATGCTGTGGATGAATCTGCTTGTTCTTTATGCTTATGCCTTCTATTGGCTGGAGTATGTTTTTACAAATGATTTTCTGTTATGTAATTTTGCCTCACAAAATTTGTTGACGCTGTCCTGCGTGGGATTAATGCGCACGTTTTTCTTTTTTCTGTTTGTTTTGTTAGGGGGGAATTTCTAATTTTGTCTTTAGAATTTTGTTTTTTACACAATTTATATTTTCTATTATATCAAAATGTCAAATGTTAATATGAGTGGGTTATCTCTCTCCACATGGAAGGTGAATGGGTTTGGGGACCCTATAAAAAGAAGGAAGGTTATTTCTTTTTTAAACGTAAGAAATATGATATTGTGTTTCTTCAAGAAAAACATGTTTCCCCTCAAGCAGCTGGAAAATGTAGGAAGATATGGGGTGGACATATTTTCTTTAGTGCTGGCTCAAGTAAAAGCAGGGGAGTCATTATATTGATAAACAAACATCTACAATTCAAATTTCTCAAACAGATTAATGATAAATTAAGAAGAGTCATTATTGTTTTAGCTGAAATTCAGGGGCAAAGTTTGATTTTGGCTAATATTTACGCACCTAATGCTGATGATCAGGGCTTTTTTATAGATTTTGCAAGCTGCTGGCACCCCTCATGACATAATATTGAGAGGAGACTTTAATCTATTGATGGATTCAGTCCTTGAACATAGTGAAGCAAAAGTGTGTAAGCCCCCTAAAGCAACACTGACACTTCACACGATGTGTAAAAATATTGCTCTTACAGATATTTGGAGACTTTTGAAACCATCTGGTAGGTACTATACATGTTTTTACATCAGTCCATAAGATTTATTCTAGAATAGATTTTTTGAGTCCCTCATTTCATCTGTTGTGGATTGCTCAATTGGAAACATCTTAGTCTCAGATCACGCCCTGGTGGGTTTAGAGATGTTGCTACATTCGGAGAAAAATAAATCATATAGTTGGCGCTTTAATGTACACCTTTTCAGCAAATGTTAAAGACTGAAATTAATGTTTATATGGAGACCAACTGGTCCTCAGTATCTTCTGTGGGAGTGGCTTAAGGTGGTTCTTAGGGGTCAGATCATACAGTATGCCTCATTTACCAAAAAATCCAAAGCACGAGAACTCGTGGAGTTGGAAGATAATATTAAAAGTGCAGAGGCAGAGCTGAAGCGCTGAATGTTGTCTGATGGCCTCAGAGAATTGAGCCAACTGAAATACAGATATAATAAAATTTTGTCACAGAAAGTGGAGTTTTGGTTATTCAGGGCAAGACAGTCATACTTTGAGTCAGGGGTCAAATCAGGAGAACTTCTGGCTAGATATATAAACAGAGAGAGTCTTTTTCTACCATTCCTTCAAAGAAATCTGCTAGTGGTGAAATTTTTACCTCTGTCATTGATATTAATAATGGCTTTAAGGAGTTATATCTTGATCTTTATAGTTCCACATCTTCATCTACTGATGAAGATATTAGAACATTTGTGGAACCATTAGAACTCCCTAAATTGACGACTGAGCAAAAACAATCTCTTGATTCTGAGATAAACTTGGAGGAGCTTGACTAGATAATAGAAGCCTTACCTCCCGGCAAGGCTCCTGGGCTAGATGGTTTTGCCTCTGTAGATCTTATGCTACAGAACTGGCTCCACTTTTGTTAGATGTTTATATGGAATTATTAAACAATGGAAAACTTCTGCCAACCAGGACACAAGCCCGGATCAGTCTGATTCTTAAAAAGGACAAAGATCCAAGCGAGTGTAAAAGTTACCATCCAACTTCCCTGATCCAGCTAGATGTAAAAATATTGTAAAAAATTCTGGCTAACCAATTAAGTTATGACATCTCTTATACATATAGATCAGGTGGGGTTTATTCGGGGCCATCAGTGGCGAATGATCAGACTCCGGTCGCTGCCATCTCACTTGATGCTGAAAAGGCGTTTGATATGGTAGAATGGGATTATCTTTTTAAGATAATAAGATAATCTTTTGACCCTTTAATTAAAAGGTTTTCGAGCGATGTGGGCAGGTGGGCTTCATTACATTTATCTATGATTTGGAAGGTTAATGTTATTAAAATTAATTGTATTCCAAAATTGAACTACCTGCAACAGTATCTCCCTGTAGATGTCCCCTCTCTTATTTCAAGAAATTTGATAGCATAGTGAAGTCCTTTATTTGGAATGGTAAGCGTCCCAGGATATATTTCAGTAAGTTACATAGGCCGATTGATAAAGGTGGGCTAATCCTACCCAAGATTTTGTTTTATTATTATGCGTTCGGTCTTAGACATTTGGCCCATTTGTCACTCCCATCTGAGACAGCCCCTCCTTGGTTTCATATTGAACATGAAATCCTTGCCTCTATTTCGCCATTGCAAAGCCTTTCGGTCAAACTAACCGGAGAAGTTAAGTCACACCCCATTATCTCACATTTGCACATGGTTTGGACAAAACTGTCCAGAGTGTTTAATTCAGACATTTGTTTAAATGTGCTGAACCCTAAATTACATATTAATAAGTTCCCTTTCTGTTGGTTAGAGTGGATTGAGAGATGGGTTACTAAACTGATTAAATTGATTACATTTTTTATGTTGTGTTTGTATGTTTTATCTTTGGAATCAATAAAAATTTATATTTTTTAATATATTTGATTAAAGTTTGGTCTGTTAAAGTTTGACACTTTTTTGTCCATTTTGCATGTCTTCATCAAGTAAAAGATATTATTTTGTAATAAATCCTTTTTAAAGGACATTTTTGTCAAAAGACTAAAACGGTGACTAAAATGAATAAATGAACACAACAGTTGATAAAGCAAGTAAAAATGTAGGCCTAATAACACTGTAAACTAACAACATAAAACAAGCAATAATCTTAGCTAGTCTCCCAGCCTTGTCAGACTGGATTTAGGCACATTTCGGCTAGTCAGACTAGGAGTTCTGCTAGACCAGCTGAAGACCAGCTTAAACCAGGGTTCCCACACTTTTTGAACAATGGATTTCAAAGACTTGTCAATGCCCTTTCCAGTCATTTGTGATTACTGTATAAAGATTTTTAGAAATCATTTTGTTTCAGACCAATCTGTTTTAGACCGATTTGTGAACGGTTTTGACCAATTTATTGAAAATAACCGAATCAAGAAAACAATTTGCTTACAAATCAGACATTGCTATGGCCTGCAAGCATGTTACTCTATACAAGAACAATTGGCTGCCTACTATCACCAATCAAATATTTTACAGCAGAATGCAAAAAATATTCACTACAAATATTTTAGTGACTTTTATGATTTTATTAATTTCTAAAGCTGGGTTAGAATTGGCGTAAGGTACTTCTCTGACATTAATCAAGTATGTTCTTAGGTATGAAGGTGAGTAGTATGAGTACAGGCCGGACATACACTACTGTTCAAAAGTTTGGGGTCACTTGCCTGAAATGTTTCTCATGATCTTAAAAACCTTTTGATCTGAAGGCGTATGCTTAAATGTTTGAAATTAGTTTAGTAGACAAAAATATAATTGTGCCATTATATGAATTTATTTAATTACAAAACAAAAATTTTATTTAAAAAAACGTTTTTGAAATGGATGACTTCGACTGAATAACTAAGAAAACCAGCCTTTAAGTGCCCAGCATATAAATGGGACTTCAATACTGTTTAAAAAGCATCCCAGGGTGATACCTCAAGAAGTTGGTTGAGAAAATGTGAAGAGTACATTTCTGCAAAAATCTAGGTAAAGTGTGGCCACTTTGAAGATGCTAAAATATAATACAGTTTAGATTTATTTTAGATTTTTTTTGTCACAACATATTTCCCATATTTCCATTTCTATTATTCCATAGTTGTGATGACTTCACTATTATTATAAAATGTCAAAAAAAAAAAATAATAATAATAAAATAAAGAATGAGTAAGTGACCCTAAACTTTTGAACAATAGTGTACTTCATATGGGGACATGGGCATTCTGTAATCCGAAAATATAACGTAGTAACAACAACCACGAAAATACTTTACTCTGGTTTCGTTAGGATTCGAACACCCTAATTTGACATACAACGTTTGGCATGCTTTATACTCACTGAGCACTTTATTTAGAACACCTGCACACCTACTTCCATCCATCCATCTTTTAAAGCGGCTTGTCATATGTAGGGGAACGGGTAGTGCTGGAGCCTATCCCGATGTCTTGGACCGAAGGGAAACACCCTGGACAGGTGGCCAGTAAAACATAGGGCTAACACATACAGTTATAAACATTCACACTCTTACCTATGGGCAATTTAGAGTTTCCAATTAATTTAACCTGCATGTTTTTGGACTGAGGGAAACTAGAGCACCAGAGGAAACATCCACGGATAAAACAGGCAAACTACACACTGAAAGGCCCTAAGTGACCCAGGACTCGAACTTGGGACCCTCCTGCAGTGCTACTCACTTTGCCACCATGCCGCCCTGTACATCTACTTAATAATGCGATTATCTAATCAGCCAATTGTGTGGGAGTAGTGTAGATACGGGTCAGGAACTTCAGTTAACTTTCGCATCAACCATCAGAATGAGGAAAAAATGTGATCTCAGTGATTTTGACCATGGCATGTTTGTTGGTGCTAGACAGGCTGTATTGAGTATTTCTGTATGTGGCAAGCAGGGTGGGGCTGAGCAGCGTCTGGGCAGATCGAGGCAGGGAAGATAAATGGTGAATGATTTCCACCTGTGTGCCACACCGGTCTCACGTTCAAGTGATGGGTGGTGGGAGTAGCCTATTTAAGTAGAGGAGACAGCGGCTGATGAGAGAGATGCACGAAGCTGACTGTGTGTAGTGTTGAGTTGAAAAGCCAACAGAGTTTATGTGTAGTGAAGCTGAAAAGCATAATGTAGTGTGAAGCAGTGTGTTATTGTGTTTGCCTAAAAATTGCAACAATAAATGTATATGTATTTTGACAAGCCGGAGCTAGCTTCCTCATTTCCACGAACGGTTACACTGTAAATGCTGTCTACTGGGATTTTCACACACAACATTCTCTAGAGTTTACTCAGAATGGAGCCAAAAACATCCAGTGAGCAGCAGTTCTACTGACGAAAATACCTTGTTGATGAGAGAGGTCAACAGCCAGACTGGTTCGAGCTGACAGAAAGGCTACGGTAACTCCGATAACCACTCTGAACAGTTGTAGTGAGCAGAATTGCATCTCAGAATGCACACAACAAGTTAAACCTTGAGGCCGATGGGCTACAACATCAGATGACTATGTCAGGCACTTTATTAGTACCATAGTGCTCCTAATAAAGTGCTCAGTATACCGTAGTAGAGAAGTAAGCATAGTAAGACACAGCACCAGCAATAGCCCAATAGCAGATTTCACATTTCAGACAGGCAGCGCTCAGTGCTTTTTTTAGACATGGCTCAGGTAATCAATACTGAAATGAGATTAATTTAACAACCTCCATCACAGTAAAAGTGAACCATATTAAGAAACCTGAAGCCCTACCACTTAATGTGGGAAGACAAAAAATAGACATCAGGATTTTAAGATAGACAGATGGACAGAGACAGAAACAGAGAAAGACAAAGTGGGAAAGGTGTTTTGCACTCTGACATTCACTATAAAAAGAAACCTCAGAGGACATGGCTAGTAAGAAAAGGATGGGGGGTAAAAAAAATATAATAAATAAATAAATAATTTCCAAGTTGGCACATGCTGACCGCAATAGACATGAATTATTCCGGATTCAAATGGAGGGCTACACAAATTTCCCATTAAGAAAGAGGAGCTGTTGCAGTTTGCTCAGTAATACTGAGTAATGAGCCAGGAATAAACAGCTATCACTTTGCACATAAAACGATGTACAACTGCCCCACAATATGTCCGATCTGATGATACTGAAATGATGTCAACCATTTCTCATTAAATACTCAAATGCAGTACAGCGGCAGACACAATTCAGAAGTATCAGAAATCAGCATAATGTTTAATCAAAGCATCAGATAACACATCAAAAGGGGATTTCAATATCACCAAAGCTTTCCACACACACAAACCTGAGGGTTTAAAAGGGTTTCGAGTTTAATACAGGAAGGGATCCTTAAAAAGCAGAGACACAAGCGAGCACCAAAGCTAGGCTTGTACAGCAATACAGGTATGAGGAGGAGAAAGGTCTCACCTGATTACGCAGTGGGAATGAAGGATGTGCATGCTGAAGATGTTCTTCAGGATTATGGTTTTTCACCACATCAAGAGAGCTTGTTGCTAAACTAACAGAGCTGGAGTAGCCTGACTGAATTCTATTTGATTATCTGCCTCCCTTGCATAAGTGTGTTCTCTCTCTCTCTCTCTCTCTCTCTCTGTCTGTCAAAGAAACCCTGCCTCACTCTTTTTTTTTTCCCACTGCCCCGTGTTTCTCCAACTCTGAATTTCCCCTGACTCTTTTTTGCAAATTTATCGAAGAATCCCCCGTGAGAAATTCACTCTCTCTCTTGCTCTTCCTCTCTCTTAATCCCTCCTGTGGACTGTGATTGGGCACTGTGATCCCTTGCGGGCAGTAATCCGGGGTAAGGAATGAGAGATGGTGAGATCGGGCGAGCAGCATGATAAAGCAGGAGAGATGGAGCCTGAGATACACCACAGCTTCTAAACAAGCCGACTGGTTCTGTCACTTTAGGTTATTTATTTACTCAAAGGAGGTGGAAGAAAAATTCTGTCATGTATTTATATTTTCATTCATACTTTATGACAAGATGAACACGGTAAAAGCAGCTACATTGTCAGATGGGTCAATTCAGGTGAACAAAATGGATTAATAAAGTCAAAGAGGGAGTTTGGAATCAATCTACCACTCTTCTCAGTACTGGAAAGATTAATAAAGTTTATGTGCTCATAGTTCCACCCTGAATTTAGACCCACAATGGTACATAGGTAGTTGACTCCTAACATAGCTTTCCTTTTTATAAAAAAATTTTCAGGTTCAAATTTATATGAATATAAAATATATCAATTATAAAATTGTGGCAGGGTGGAGGGCGGGGCCAGGTCGTGATTCTACACACCCGGTCCCTTATCAGGCTAATCGAGCCTCCGAGAGGGATAAAGGCCGACTGCGGAGGATGGTGCGGGAGAGAGAGAGATTGTTTACGGACATGTCCGTCATGTGTGTGTGTTTGTCATTGGTTTAAGTTCATCATTAAACTATTATTTATATTGTCAAGTCGGTTCTCGCCTCCTCCTTTCCATTGAACTGCGTTACAAAAATATATAAGGGAAATTATAAATTTTATATGCTGTGACTGGTAATTTTTTCACTAGCTAACGTATGCAATGTAAACCAATCAGATTTCCAAAAATAAAAATTTTTCAAAACAGGCTTCTGGGATTTTCATGCACTACAGTCTCTAGAATTGACTCTGAATGGTGCTAAAAACAAAAACCATCCAGGTAGGGGCAGTTCTGCGGATGGAAATGCCTTGTTGATGAGAGAGTTCAACAAAGAATGGTGAGGCTGGTTTGAACTGACAAAGTCTACAGTAACTCAGATAACAGTTCTGTACAATTGTAGTGATGCTACATGCTACAATGCTATTCTGAGATCCGGGTTTGCGCTGTTTTGGCAGCATGAGGGAGACCTACACAATATTTGGCAGGTGGTTTTAATGTTGTGGCTGATTTTATATATATATATATATATATATATATATATATATATATATATATATATATATATATATATATACACATAACAAAATAAACGTAACTGCATCTAATAAAAACTAAACTAAAATTTAAACACTATTTAAAACTCCACAGTAAACACTTCAGCACTCTGCAGGCACCCTGTCTCTCTGCTTAAGGTGGATTACACCTTTCCAGGGCACAGATGTGCTGTTGGGCAATTGACTTTATGCAAATGTAAATGCTTTTAGAAGCAAATGGTGAATATTTAGGAACTCTTCAGAGTTCAGAGTAAAACAAAATTTGTGCGCAAATTCTCCCGAACACTGTGGCTAATTGAATTGAAATGTAGCATTTGTATAAAAACTAAAGAGCAACAACAACATGTCTGGTTCTTCACATATCTGAAAGCAGATTTCCCAGATGTCAGTGGAACAGAATGTCCTGATACAGAAAACTTAGCACAGACTATACTTATTGAAATAAATCGTGGCAATTTTGGCTGTAATAATTCAACAAACAGCAATACAAATGTAAATCAAGTCAGCCTTCACTGCTCCAAAAATGTAATCTCTAATACTAAAATATTTACTTATTACAATATAAAATTAGAGTGGTAAGAATTAGTGTTGTCATGATACCAAAATTTCAGTTGTCTGTACCGATTCACGGTTCTCAATACCAATTTCGATACCACAGCAAAAATATGCTAATATGGTAGTGTTTTGAACACAGCCTATTTAGCCTATTTAAAGTAAAATTTCAATGTAATATAATTACATACATTTTTGGGGGGCCTGTGTAGCTCAGTGAGAATTGACGCTGGCTATCACCCCTGGAGTCGCCAGTTCGAATCCAGGGCGTGCTGAGTGACTCCAGCCAGGTCTCCTAAGCAACCAAATTGGCCCAGTTGCTAGGGAGGGTAGAGTCACATGGGGTAACCTCCTCGTGGTCACGATTAGTGGTTCTCAATCTCAATGGAGCGCATGGTAAATTGTGTGTGGATTGCAGAGTAGCATGAGCCTCAACATGCTGGAAGTCTCTGCGGTGTCATGTACAACGAGCCACATGATGAGATGTGCGGGCTGACTGTCTCAGAAGTGGAGGCAACTTAAGACTCGTAACCACGCCACCATGTGGACCTACTAAGTAGTGGGAATTGGGCATTCCAAATTGGGAGAAAAGGGGATAAAAAAAAGATGAAAAAAAAAAATAAAAACATTTTTTTTCAAGAGTTTCTCAATTAAGTATGCATTGTGTTTTTAAGTAGGACCCTACTAAAAAAAGATTTGTATTTCTCCCCAAATTCTTTTTTTTTTTTTTATGTTTTTTACATTGATTATCTAGAATTCCATGTTTTAAAGTTTAATCATCCAAACGGTGTCTAATCAAATTCTTAAAACTTTTAGCACACCAATGCCTTTTAGCAATTTTATTCAGTACAATAGTACAACTGTTTGTGATATAGTGCTTCATTATTATTGTTATCATTGTTACTTATTTTATTAATATTACTACAATATTAATTACTATACAGTTGAAATATATCTATGCTTCAATTTCTTCAATTTCAGGCATTTAGCTTTTATTTTGACGTGTGGTTTGACGGAAGCTTTACTTTCTTCTTCTGATGCATAAACAGTGTGCTACATGGCCCAGTATGATCATTAACGCACAAATGCTGTGATTTAATTATATAAATATATAGTCTACATGTGTTTCACATTCGATTAGTGGTCTGTTTGGTTTTTAATCTCATACAACATGATTGATTCTTAATCTTGGTGGAGTTCCCAGTGTATGAGCGGTCTGCTTTACACATTCAGTTAAAGCTCATACAGCTCGAATGCAGACTAAGACTGCAGCATTTTGCGGTTTAATAATCACACTATGACATATCACAATTTTAATTTGAATAATTGTGGATTTCAGAGTAAAAGGAGTAACGGAGCACACATTCCAACAAGCATGTGAATATTTAAAAGCAGCCGTGTCAGTCTGAATTAAGTCAGTGCTCGGTACTACTAGTACTGCACAAACACTGGTATCGTGACATCTTTTTTATTTTAGTACCGACTTGGTATCAAAGTACCGTTACTTTTGACAGTACCGTGATTAATTAGAGAAGTTTAACTAGTCGCGATTTACATATTTACCGTTAATAAAGCATAAACCAGCATGGACACTTGTTGGAAGGGTGGAATCTTTGCGATGAGTCTGCTCGGAGTCGTTACACTGATGCTAACACCACAAAAATGTATTCAGTGTCAGTGATAAAGTGATGGGGAAAGGAGCTCTTAATGCTGTTTGATGTTCAAAACTAGCCCAGATGGGACTTGTGATAGAAATCTTTACACTTTATAAATCTGTGATTAACTACAAAAAGTAATACAATTAATCGTGATTCAAAAATATAATAGACAATTAATCGCACTATTAAAAATGAATTAAATAAGCACCATTCCTTGATTCAAATTCATTGCATATGTCTTAAAATACAGTACAATACAGAACATTGCTCTACAGACTAATTCGAAAACATGAGATCTTCCCAATGTTTTGCCACAAACTTGGCATGTGCTGTTTCTTAATAGTAAAACAATTTCTACTACCACAGCATAATACACAAAGACAACAATAAGTAAGCCATTGGTCAGTTTATTCACTCAACAAGGTTATTTGATCTAACTGCGGTTACTTGAAATAACAGCGACTATTGTGAACTTTAAATGCCAATCAAAACTGCCACATAAGTGCAGCTCCTGAAGAGCCGGACTTGAAGCTGTGATGCACACACCGTCTGCGGAGGATTGCAACAAACATTAGCGATAATATTATTGAGGATTTTAGTGAACACAAAGTGCTCCGATTTCACTTTAACGATCGTGTAATGGCAAATGCTATTTGCCATTGTGGGATCATATATACAGTGTTAATGACATGCAGTGACAAAGAAGCCTTGTGTCATGCCCACTTACTCAATTTCTGGGATAGATTGGAGATGATATATTGAAGAAACAAATAATCTCAAAGGTCTGTCTTCATGTGAAGAGAGCCTATGTGTGAATATAATGTGTGAAAGCAAAGAATTTTGGACAAATATTTTACTATTGCATAATATAATAACTTTTCAGGTTGGCGGGGTTCCAACATCAAAAATGTAAATGACAAATGGACCAAGAATTAAGTTGACCAAAATGAGAGTTTTTTTTTTTCATGTCATTCATACGTTTTTAAAGCCTTAAAGGAAACCATGCAAAAGTTAAATAGGAATAAATGACTTCTTAAGGTTTAAGCACACATACAGTACACCTATGATAAAAGCATGAAACTTTGTATGACACCCATCATAATCGTGAAAACCCTAAAGCAGACAATCAATCTTCATAAATGTGCGAGCCCTAAAACAGACAATTAATGGTCATATCACAATTTTTTGTTTGACAATTAATCTTCAGCTAAATATTAGAAAAATGACAGCCCTACATGAGCCGAAAGTGTCAAAGAATCAGACAAAATGATGTGGTTGCTTCAGCAGTTGCATTTTTCATCTCACATTTGCTTATTTTGATATTTTCTGTTAAGTTTGGATTTAAGGTTTAGGGTAGGGATGTAGCTTTAGTTGATTTAAAACTCGAAAGAGCATCTGTTTGGGAGAAAATGTAACTCACTTTGAGTGCCACACAGTGGACATTTCACATTGGAACTGAAGCAAAACATGTATATGGACCCATGTAATATCTTTCACAGTCACGTCATTTTCATGAAATAAGGCTTGACATTCTTGTCCCTAACTCAGATCCTGACTTCAATGTATGGGATAAAAAAAAATAAAAAAAAAAGTTTCAGGAAATCTGATAGCTAAGAAAAGTACTAGAACACATCTCCTCAACAAGCCATGAGGTATCTGAAGTATTGGCTTGGGTAGGGAAAGAGGGGGCAGGGTTGGTTCTGTCAGTGAAGTGGAAACACAACAAGAGAACTTCTAAATAAAGAAATTGCCTAAGGGCACATCACACACAAACACGCTGAGAGGGAGGTCTTCGTGTGCTTGGTTAATTGGCAAAAACGATTCTATTGGCTCTGACCCTAAATCTTATTTGGAACGTGAGGGGGCAGTCTGTGCCATCTTGCGAAGACCAAGAGCCCACATGCCAGTGTGTGGGTGTGTGTGTGTGTGTGTGTGTGTTTAAGGCTTTGAGTCTGTACTGACTTTGGACAGTAGCTGGCATTCACTAAGGCTTTAGCTAACTCTTCTGCCGGCTCCAGGCCTTACACAAAATGTGTGTATGTCTGTGCATGTGTATGTTTGTACAGAATAGTTGGTGAGGTAAAGATTGGTCTCTTAGTGTCTGCCTTTAAACTCAAAAGCAAGGCACTGAGCCAGTGCTGCACTCACTGTGTGAGCTGTACACATACCGGTACACAACTGCAAATGAAGCCAGTTACCAGGAAAACTGAATTATGTAGGAGACTGTGTGCGCTGACCAGAAAATTTGAGTCTCCTGACACATCACCATGTGAGATGGAAAATTATATAAACACACACAGAAGCAGGAAGCACAAGCAACTTTAAACCAGCGACAAACAAAAAAGTTGAACACAAAGCAGCCATTCAACTATTATTAATCCAATGACTGATGAAGCTGTTCTAAGATCAGTACTGAAAAAAGGATACATCACCCAAAAATTACAATTCTATCAACAGTTACACACCATCATGTCGCTCCAAACCGGTATGGCTTTCATTCATCCATGGAACACAAAAATAAATATTAGGGCAAAATGTTAGGCTCAGCATTCACTTTCATTATATGAGAAAAAAAAATATGCAATGAAAGCGAGTAGTGACTGAGGCTAACATTCTGCTTAATATCTCCTTTTGTGTTCCGTATAAGATGAGAGTGAGTAAATAACATTTTTAAACAGAATGTTTATTAACTGTATGGCTCACCGTTTCTCTTCTCCCTCTGATTGGTTTGGGTCCTGCTCCTTGGGCATGTGTTCCATTCACCTTATTTCCATCCAGCGGCCAATCATGTGAGACTGAGGAGGGCCCCACCCTTGAATGCACGCCTGTCATTCGCGGGTTGTGATGAGTCAGACAGTCATCCGACGGCTCTGCGAAGCGACGCTCGCAATCTAAGCCCGCCACACTCTCCAACGATAATGCGCTAACAGTTAACGATGTCTGTAATACAAAAGAGAAAATCAAAATGAACATGTGTGACAAAGTAGTTTGTCCAAAGTACAACTATATATATATATATATATATATATAGCGGAATAGGCTAACTACGGCAACTAGGGAATCAGATGCCTGAAGAACTCCATAGGAAGCTCAGGAAATTTCCACAGAATTGGAACGACCGCCATTCACAAAGTTCTACATCCCCCTTGTCCTTGCACGTTCATTTAATGCTTATTTTGGCTACTGTGATAATACTTTCAGCTGCCAATAATAGTTTAGTAATCTCAGGTTCTATTAACACATTTTACCATGGTTAAATCCATTCTGCAGAATTCCACAGATTTTACCTCAAAATCAGTGTAGATAATACAAATAAATTCTGTCTTGGGCTGCCCAGCAGTCTGAACTCTCGAGTCTAAAGCTGAATCTTTCATTGTCATTGCACGTGCAACCCGCTCCTCTCTTAGTTGTCTTTTCCATGTGACATGCTCGCTGGAGTAACACTTTCCAGGAAAATACCTCAGATTAGCCAGACCATAATCTCATCTCTCCTTGTACACAAAAAGACCCTTGTGCAAACCATGGATATCACGTGAAACACTAGGCAGCACTTTTGCCTCTTTGGCAACAACAATGGGTAACAAAACCTGTGTAAATCGCATGGGCTCTGTATCCACTATAATCTGAATTAAAAGGCAGGATAGTGAGAAAATTATGATTGCGGTTTCAAGGGCCACTAGTATCACTAGTTTCCAAAGAGCTAGTTCACTTAAATGAACTTCACTGATGACTCCATTGATAAACCACTGAAAAAAGTTCGTATTTGTTGTACATTCTGTTAATTTTGTATGTACATAATGGCTACTAGGCCTATACTTTTCTATACAGATTACATGAAACAACTTTGGATGCGAAAGTGATTTGAAAAGTCTTTAAAGGTGAAGTGTGTAATTTCTGCTCCACTAGTGTCACCAAACCGAATAGCAAAACTGATAATTGTCTTCAAGCAGGTTTCCCGAACACTGGTTGGACAAAGAGTCCGTGGCTTGGTCAGAATGCTCAAACAAGCAGAGCAATGCTTTGAAAGCACAACGGAGCCACAGTGTTAACACTTTTCAAAGAAATTAAGTTACTTAAAGTCAGGGACTAAAAATTAAATGTTGTTCATTTTAGTTCCTTTGGCGCAGAAACTGTTTTTTGTTCCGTGTTCCAGCTTTCTGCAGCCTCCTTTCCAATTGGTAACCTGTTTGAACTAAATAAAAGAACGGTTAATAACATTCTCTTTAAAATGACAGTGCTCTGTGCAAATGGTGGGTGATATACCAGATGCAGTGTTTCCAGATCTCACAAAAGAATCAATTGAACTGGTCTGAAAAACAAGTTCAATCTAAGGGACTTGTCTCACCCAAAACAATTGAAAATATAAGCAATTTTGTTTTTCATGTGGGGTTATTATCATGGAATCAAAATGCAGCCAAAGGTATTGCGGTCACGGATCCAAAAATCGTGAATCAAAATAATAAACATGAATCAAAAAATAATAAGCACAAATAAAAAAATTATAATAATAAGCGCAAACATAAATAAAAAAAATTGCAGATCAAAATAATAAGCACAGATAAAAAAAATAACAAGCATGAATCAAAAATATATAAACACATTTCAAATATGCTGCAAAAAAAATAAAATAAAGCAAAGCCATCAGAATTGCAAACAAAATCAGTTTAACATTTTTTTTGTGCTTTGACAATCTTGACAATTTGTTTGTATGTTTACGCTGTATTTCTTTGCTTTTGTATTCCAAGTGCTTGATTTTCCAAAACTTTTGAGTAGAGCTTCTCAAATGTAAATCAGGGGGCATTTTGTGTCCCTATTGGTCCACTAGTTCTTGATCGACAGCCAATCCTCCTCCTCCAGCCAATCATTCGAAGAGGGGAGGTGACTTCACTCCAATGCAACTTCGACGGCTGCTGCTCAATATAATATTATTTGTGGTTGATAGATATGCTGCTTGTGTCTGTTTTGAGTATTTTCTGCCAACTTTTCTGTCAAAAAAAAGGCTGGGCTGGTGTGGATGTTTGATGCATATTTTTACTAGCAGTACCAATGTAGTCACGAGTTCAGAACACAGGAGTTTTTTTTTATTTATTGGAAATAAATTAACCAGTAATTAAACTTTTAGCAGCATTTAAAAAACAACGCCTTCACTCCGGAACAATTTAAAGGAACCTTTTCTGTTTTTTCTTTAAAAAAATCTGTTCGTTTCGGTTTTAGTTTCCATTCTTTTTTGTTTTTAGTCCCTGTTTACAGTTGTCTCTGCACATTAAGCTTTGATAGGAGAAAGCATCTTAACATCAAAAAATACTTTACACTTCAATTGCATATTTGTACTGAATTGTGTTCGCTGATATAGCTGTACTAAAGTGGACACACACAACATAACGAATGAGATTAGAATAAGGAAGTGATCGTGTGCAAGCAAATTGGGGATTTGGCAACCTAACAGATCAGTAACCAAATTTAGTCTGTTTTGTTTTTGTCACAGGTTAATAAGGTCAGAGTCATGGCATAGACATCTAAACAAAGACAGTGATCCAGAGTTCTTTCTGCGAGTATTTCTCTGTAAGTTGGCTGGCCTCCCCTCCAAAGGCATATTTCTTCTTTGAAACCTGATACAGTGAAGCACATTCAAAAAGCGATCCGTTGACAGATGCTTGCATGCGTAAGGGTATATCAATGCTTCTTTGGTATTTTTATGTTCAGATACTAAGCGCACTGGCCAAACACAAGCCGACTTGATACATACCGCGCAGGCTCTCTGGATCTATTAATGGGTGGCTCTGGACCAGAGAGGGAATTCGATCTTTTTATTGTGTGTGAAGAGAAAGTAAAGGGGATCTGGCAGCTTAAGGTTTAAGCTTGAGAAAGCATGATCACAGAGCTGAGAGGTGCCATGGGACTCAATGCAACACTTATACTGTAACGTAATGCTTGATACAGGACAAATACACTTAAATGCCTATACATCCGGCTGGCCTGGAGTCCACTTGTAAACATGCCTCTATTTGCATTTTTATAATTTAATATAAGTTTTTCTTTTTTTCAGAACAATTATGTTATTATCATCATAACAATTTGAGTGAAAAGTTGAACATTAATATGAACATCATATTCAGATTGCAATATTACGTTTCACTGATTTATATATTTTTTTAAATCCTAAACCTGTTTATTTCCAGGTTCAAATTTGATTCTGAATCCCAGATTTTCAATGTGGAGTTAGACTTTTGAATGCCAGTGTACATTCTCACAGATAGCAGAGGTGCTTGGCCATTCAAGGGCATGGCAAAGCAGTGTGTGATGCAACCCTTTGACAACAAAGCCAAGAGAACATTTGCTAGGCATTAGTTAGTGCTCAGGTGGCCTATCATCTTTCATCAGGCCTGTTTGCCTATTCACCAGCCTAACAGACCTTTTCATCTGCCAGTCCAGCTTATGTATGTTAAGGTATGCTCACATCTATTGTGTGTAATGATAATCATGTTTGATTGTTTATTAAAGCGAGTCATTAGTGAACAACAGTGATGCTCACTGGGACTGCTGCAACTAATCACAATAATAAGTCCCCAATGATTAACAAAGGATATGAGAGGATTTTGAGTTCCTAGAATGAAGCTGTTTATACATAGGTCTGTAATGTTCCCTTTACAAAAGGCTTCACTACGATGTTGCGCTGCTAAGCGCTATGGGGAACAGCTTTAGCTGTGAGCCGAGCTGAATAAATGTGTGGAACACGTCAATGAACATTGACCGGAATTTATAGCCTCGGCTTATGTAATCATTAGATGCACCTGAGGCCAGGCTATAAATGGATATGTCACCAGGTGTCGTCAGAAACTCTTTTTTCAGAGCGATTCTGTTTCTGTGTGTTTCACACACCCTGTCAAAACTTTCTTTCCTCTGTTAGGAGATAGATTCAGTTAGGCAGTGTGCAGTGAACGTTGTTCTATTTTTCTGTTCTGTTTAGAAAATATTATATATATATATATATATATATATATATATATATATATTTCTAAAAAAAAAAAAAAAGAAAGAGAGAATGACTGAAAGCAAACTGTGCGTGTTCCCCTCTTCTTGCTTTTTGCTGAAGACGGCACACATCAGTTTTTGCTGTTTGTTTGGGGGTAGAGCACGCTGCTCATTCTACTCACGAAAAGATCATTCGTGGGGCTCGTGCATGGATTTGACTGAGGTGCAAGAGACGGGTTGATCCCTTTCTCTCACTCTCTCCCCAAACCCAGCTGGTCCTTCACATGATCTCGAAGCGCGTTCCGATGCTTCTTCGGATCATGAGGTGGATCGCTATTCTCTTCCCGCCTCCGAGCTTTCCGTCCGCGATAAAAAATCTACGGAGGAATTGCTTGATGTTGTTACTCGTGCGGCTGCCAGATTGGACTGGCCACGCGAAAAAGAGACCCCCAAATGCTCCAATTAGGGGATAGATTTTATCTTCCAGTCTAAGAAAGGGAACGCCTCATGGGTTCCTTCCCTTTCTTTGATAACCTCCTTGAAGAGCTTTTTCGCTCATGGAGAACCCCAAAAAAAAAAAAAAAAAAAAAAAATATATATATATATATATATATATATATATATATATATATATATATATATATATATATATATATATATATATATATATACATATATATATAAAAAATATAGATATATTTTCTTCCCGTGTTCACATACCCTCGGCGTCATTATATTCGACTATCGTGGGTGCTGAGGCACGGGGGTATTCAGTGATGCCGCCCGGTCGAAGAGACGCTTGCGGGCTATCTCTCGCCGGGCTCGACATCGTCACTTTAGAAGCCCTCTCTCCCCTCAAAGCCTTGTAGGACAACCTCCACTTTAGTGGGAAGGGCTTATCAAGCAGCAGGTCAGGCTGGTGCTGCTCTGCACACTATGCTGTTTTTCAGGCATACCAGGCTGACCTCCTGGACGACCTGAGTGTGGGTTCTGCGCTTGACGAGCAAGCCTCAGACCCACCTCGGTCCTGACTGAAGGGAGGCTCAAAAACAAAGCGTGGCGAGTCGTGCTCCTCCTCCCAGGGATTGGGACAGTCTCGCCACCCTTGCCAGCCCTCAGGACTATAAATTCTAGTAAGAGAAAACCCTGATGGTCTTGCGCCTAGATTAGGGGTAGCTCCCTCGGGACGGAGCGTGCTTCACTTCACCCCTCCGGTACCCCTCGAAGCCCCTCCATTCCCGCCACCTCTTGGAGGTTCGGGTTGCAGAGGCTTCCGTCAAAATTGGGTGTTTTAGCTGTTCCTGCATTTTATTCAGGACCACGAAACACCCGACAACCCCTCAACAGGAAGTGTTAAAATATAATACCCATCTCAGAGATCCTGGCAGCGTGGAAACTTCTGCGGATATATCCTTTTCTGTGGGTCTTATAAGAGCGTCAGGATTTAATTCTCTGCTCGCTTTTCCGTGTTTCAACGGCGTGTTCTCACTACCGTAAACCGGATTTCTTTTTTTGTAAAAAAAAACCTCTCAATCTCCTGGTTAAAGGGGCCATGGTATGTGTTCCCCTTCCAGAGAGAGAGTTAGGTTATTACACTAAATACTTCCCATTTCCCATGGAGGGTGAGGGGTGGCGTCTGGCTTAGATCTTAAGCTTGAACTACCCGTGGGTGTTCAAGTCCAAGATGATGCCTGTCAAGACGGTCGTGTCTCAAGCCCTACAACTCGTTTGGCTGGTCACCATCGATCTTAAGACGCACTTCTATACTTCATTTAGAAGTTCTGCCACAACATGGAAAGTTCCTGAGGTTCGCTTCCAGGGGCGAAGTCTTCCAGGGTCAGGTTCTTTCACTCGGCCTAGCCCTTTTTACCCGCACATTCACAATGCATGATGTAGCGCTGGCTCCTTGCGACTCCGGGGCATCTGCATTCTGAATTACGTAGACGACTGGCTGATCCTAGCGCAGTTCCAGGAACTGGCAGTTCAGCACAGGGACATCGTCTTAGCTCATCTGTTTCTCTGGGGTTGAGGCTCAACGCCAAGAAAAGCGTCCTCTCTCCCACTCAGAACACTGTCTATCGGGGCATCCTATGGAGTTCAATCACTATGCAGTCACAACTGTCTCCCACTAGGATTGAGTCCATTCAGATCACCCTGAGCAAAGTCAGGCTAGGTTGCACTGTTATCAGTATCAACGATTTCCAGGTCTCAGGGCTGAGCAGCGTCCACGGTGATCCCTCTGGACCTTCTGCTCATGAGACCATTTTTGTTGTGGCCAAAAGCCAGGGATTTCTTCCAAGGGCCAAAACCCCTGGGCTAAATAGGGTTCACGCGCCTCAGGCTTCGTTCCCTTTCTATGTGGTTCAGACCCGGTTTTCTGCCTTGGGTCCCACTCTAGGTGCGTCTTGTTGTTGCAGACTGCTAACGACAGATGCCTCCCTGACTGGCGGGGTAGCGGCCTTAAGTGGTCAGATCCAGCTTAAGGGGATAGGAGGGTCGTCAGCTCGGTTGTCACAGTCACTGTCTCGGGTTGATGGCTGTATTTCTGGTCCTGAAATACCTCCTCCTGAGGCTGCCATGCCTTGGTGCGGGTGGACAATACAGCGGTAGCCTCTTACATAAATCATCAAGGAGACCCACGTTCTTGTCAGCTGTATTTCTGACACGTTGGATTCTCCTTTGGGCCCAGGGCAAGCTCCTGTCACTCAGGGCAATTTACATCCCTGGATGCCTAAATGTGGGAGCAGATTTGCTGTCCAGACAGAACATACTGAGGGGCGAGTGGAAACTCCACCCCGAGGTAGTACAACAAATTTGGGAGAGATTTTACAGAGCAGAAGTGGACCTCTTCGCCTCTCAAGAGACTGAGCAATGTCCCTCTACTTCTCTCTGAGTCACCCAGCCCCCTGGGTCTGGGCCGATGGCGCACACATGGCCCAGAATGTGTCGGTATGCTTTTCCCCAGTTTCTCTGCTCCGGGAGTCTTAGCCAGAGTTAGCCAGCAAGGGTCTTGCCTCTCACTGATAGCGCCTCACTGGCGAACAGGATTTGGTTCTCAGAAATTATATCTCTCCTCGACGGCTCGCCTTGGGCGATTCCGGACAAGAGGGACCTTCTGTCTCAGGCACAGGGGCGATATTTAATCCCGGCCCGAATTGTGAAACCTTTCATGTCTGGCCCCTAAGGGTACCAAATGAGGTTCACAGGGTTTTCTCTTGAGATTATCGAGACCATTTCAAGTGCTAGGGCTCCCTCCACTTGGAACTGATCTGGGTAGATTTTACAGGGCAGAAGAGGACCTCTTAGCCTCTGTTGATAGCGCAATGTCTCCTCTACTTCTCCCGAGTAGCCCAGTCCCCCTCCCCTCCCCTTGGGAGGGGCTGAACGTAGTAACGCAAATGCACCTGCATGCGTTTCCTTCTACTAAAGTTCTTATTACAGAACCAGCTAACTGCCAGTTTGTTTCAGTTCTGACTTTTCTGTAGAAAGAACTGTCAGCGGGCACTTGCCTCGCCACTGCCAGGTTCTATGTGGCCACTGCGGTTTGCCACGGCTTGGTGGGCGGGGTGCCCTCAAAGAGGCATCCTCATTATTGCCCGGGCCTACGAGGTAGCGGTCAAGCTTCGCCAGTAGGTTTCAGGGCGCACTCTACCAGAGGGCTCTCCTCCTCTAAAACCTTGGCTAGAGGTCTCCCTCTGCAGCAAGTTTGTGATGCGGCAGGTTATCCTCTCCGCACACATTCATTGGATTTTTATAGTTTGGATGTTTTGCCACTCCGGGCTCTTATGCCCTTGAGTCGACATCTCAAGCTCATGTCTGGACAAGTTTGTGATGCGGCAGGCTGGCCCTCTCCGCTCACATTCATCAGTTTTTATGACAGGTTTGTGGTGCGATAGGGTTCTCTTCGCACACATTCATCGAACTTTATGGGTTAGATGCTTTGCTACTCCGGGCTCTTATGCCCTTGAGTCGACATCTCAGCTCATGCCTGAACAAGTTTGTGATGCGGCAGGCTTGTCCTCTCCGCTCACATTCATCAGTTTTTATGACAAGTTTGTGTTGCGATAGGGTTCTCTTCGCACACATTCATCGAACTTTATGGGCTAGATGCTTTGCTACTCCGGGCTCTTATGCCCTTGAGTCGGCATCTCAGCCCATGCCTAAACAAGTGTGTGATGCGGCAGGTTGTCCTCTCCGCACACATTCATTGGACTTTTTAGTTTGGATGTTCTGCACTCCGGGCTCTTATGCCCTTGAGTCGACATCTCAGCTCATACCTGAACAAGTTTGTGATGCGGCAGGCTGGTCCTCTCCGCTCACATTCATCAGTTTTTATGACAAGTTTGTGGTGCGACAGGGTTCTCTTCGCACACATTCATCAAACTTTATGGGTTAGATGCTTTGCTACTCCGGGCTCTTATGCCCTTGAGTCGACATCTCAGCTCATGCCTGAACAGGTTTGTGATGCGGCAGGCTGGTCCTCTCCGCTCACATTCATCAGTTTTTATGACAAGTTTGTGTTGCAACAGGGTTCTCTTTGCACACATTCATCGAACTTTATGGGTTAGATGCTTTGCTACTCCGTGCTCTTATGTCCTTGAGTTGACATCTCAGCTCATGCCTGAACAAGTTTGTGATGCGGCAGGCTGGTCCTCTCCGCACACATTTATCAAAATTGAATGGTTTAGATGTTTATGCTACTCTGGGCTCTTATGCCCTTGAGTCGACATCTGAAGCTCATGTCTGAGACCTCTCGCGTTTTTGTGAGTACACTGCACAACCGTAGGGGTCCGGACAGCCCCAAGTGTGGTGGCGTGGGTATTGCATTCCCCGTAGCGCTTAGCAGCGCAACATCGTAGTGAAGCCTTTTGTAAAGGGAACGTCTCGGGTTACATGTGTAACCCTTGTTCCCTGAAAAAGGCGGAACGAGATGTTGCGCTGCTTTGCCGCACTGGGGCGTCCCAGGACTGCTCTTCAAAAAGAAGTATCTGACGACACCTGGTGACGTATCCATTTATAGCCTGGCCTCAGGTGCATCTAATGATTACATCAGCCGAGGCTATAAATTCCGGTCAATGTTCATTGACGTGTTCCACACATTTATTCAGCTCGGCTCACAGCTAAAGCTGTTCCCCGTAGCGCTTAGCAGCACAACATCTCGTTCCGCCTTTTTCAGGGAACAAGGGTTACACATGTAACCCGAGACGTTTTACATAGTGTATATAGAATGAATGTGCTGGCAAAAAAAATAAAAATAGTTAGAGTTGGTAAGTTCAATTTACCTTATTTGTGTACAGTTACATCCAATATTACAACTTTGTTAATATCCTGTAATCCCAGTACTGAATAAACTTTTACACAGACAAAGTTAGTAAGAGATTTTATCACACTAAAATCATGTTTAGCTATATAATGTATCATGAATCATGGTGGGTTATGCCACGAATGCTGTTAATAGAGCTTAACTAGTATTGAATCCAGAACATTCCTTTAACATGTAATGTTTAGGTATAATATATAAACTCACTGGCCACTTTATTAGGTGCACCAGTACATCTACTTATTCATGCAATTATCTAATCAGCCAATCGTGTGGCAGCAGTGTAAAGTATAAAATCATGCAGTACGGGTCAGAAGCTTCAGTTAATTTTCACATCAACCATCAGAATTGGGAGAAAATGTGATCTCAGTGATTTGGACGTGGCATGATTGTTGGTGCCAAGTGGGCTTGATTGAGTATTTCTGTAACTGCTGATCTCCTGGGATTTTCACATGCAACAGTTACTAGTGTGTATAAAGAATGGTGCGAAAAACAAAAAACGACCAGAGAGCAGTTTTGTGGACGGAAATGCCTTGTTGATGAGAGAGGTCAACGAAGAATGGCGAGACTGGTTCGAGCAAAAATCTTTGTTACAGTGAGGCACAATGGAAAAGAATGGGGCCAATCTGTAAACATTAAAATGCTCACTCTCTCAAAAGTATAGCCACAAGACATAAACAATATGCATGTTAAAATAATTTTAGTGTGATAAAATCACTTACTAACCTTTTCTGTGTAAAGTTATAGCCAATTTTACAACTTTGTTGCCAGGATGATGTAACACCTTTAAAAAAAACGATGATTTAAACAACTTAACAGCTCAAATAACACACAAGTTTTAACAGAAATATCTTTTATAAAATGATATGCTTCACAAAAATTGGCCACATTCACTTCCGTTATAAGTGCCTCACTGTAACCTCGATTTTTAATATTTTTTATAGAAAAGGAGGGATGAATCAAAATGTACTTTTGTGGGAATCAACATTAAGCAACAAATGCTGTTGATTGAGCTTAACTTGTATTGAACTTGGAATATTCCTTTAAGCCCCATCTCCCATCTTCATCACAAGGCTAAATGTATATACGGACATTATGGTCTCTGCACAGCCCCCTATACTGTAGGAGGTCCAACCCTCCCTCCTGTTTGGTCAAGGTCAAAGTCATAGAGCAATATCCAATAAAACAGGATCTATAAAAGTAGCTTTACAAGCCAGGGTTCCTGTTAAACATGCAACTGAAAAAGAACAGGACCAGGAAGCAGACCGGGAGAGAGTGAGCTTCAAGGGAAAAGAGAAAGAGAAAGAGAGGAAGCGGAAAGAGAAATGAGCAATGACATTTGTTAGTGATAAGGGTGTGCGTGAGTGTGTAAGTGTACAAGAGCAATGAAAAAAGTGCAATGGGAGCTAAAAATGCACGTAGGCCACATTAATTTTAAGTGGAGCATTGCAGGCATCTTTGACACCGCACCTGTGTACGTAATCCTATTTGTGTGCTGGAGTGTGTATGTTCAGTGCGTAAAAGGGGCAATTCATGACATTTATGTTGACACAGTGCATACATTGGTTATAAAAACTGCAGAAGGTGCAGCTGAGTAAGGTTTTCGGCCTCATTTTTCTTGCCGTAACTTTGCTGCTGGTCTCTAAAAACTTTTTAATTGGCAAGAAGAAAGACTCTGGACTTTCTCTGTCTCTCTCTCTGTGTTTTCCTGCTTTCTTCTTGCCCTTAATTGAATGCTTTAAAATGCTTTCTTGAAAGCAGCATGAAAAAGAATAATTAGTTACTATGTTGCAGAGTGGGTCTCTGATAATTAGCATTTCTCTCTATCTCTGCTTCTCCTCTCAGAAGGGATGCACAAGAATACATATTTTCAAAGTGAACTAGTCAGTCTTAAGAAAGCCCATATACGTAATTCATCAGGTTTCAGGTTCACGTGACCCTGATTGGATGCACCAAACACATCCACTAAAAATACTAGACCCATGCCACAAATGGAACAGAACGCAGGTGTCTGGAAATGGATATTTAACAAAGTTCTTTTTAACTTGACATGGCAACTAAAAAAATGTGTGAGAAAAACAGCAAGACATGGCATCCGTCTAACGCATAATTCATAGGAAAACAATTTAAACAAATCAATGCGGATGATGCAACAAGGTTTTTGGTGCAAACGCCCCCTTAAGAGGATGTTAACATAAAAAACGTGCTTTGAAAACACTGAGCTACATGGAATAGAATACAGGGGTTTTTACGCATTTTAAAAAGTCCAAATTTATTTTGACTGTTTGACTATTACTATTATTACTACCCTATTTTAGAGGGTTTGCAGTGCTACATATTTAACAGCCATATCAGCACACTGTCAGCACCTTAATTAAAGCATGGTAAATAGAAAAAAAATAGAACAAAATCTAGATCAGCTACTTGTCCTCACTAAGACTAGCCAATTGTATGATAATCCTGATCCATTCCTATGTCTCAACCAGGCACAAAAGCTTATTCCAGCCTCCTTAATACAGATTAAGACATAATAACTTCATAACTCCATCCATAAGGAATCACCATCCTCATCTTGGGGGAATTGACAGGTTAGCTGGTGTAACTTTGAACAGCTAATGACAGAGCACTGACGATCCTGGAGATAAGACATGCTAGAGAGTGATCTGATCTCAGTGACTGCGGTTGGAAGGTGACAGGGTGCAAATGCCAATATGCCAGTCAGAGTGTACCATCCTTTAATGAATGTTTCCCAGGAAACACCTTGCATTGTGCCAGAGCTAGTGCCCCTTATATAACTTTCTGACTCACTGCCTGAATTTTGCTTTAAGGGAAGGGGATAAAAAGTTTTATTCAAAGGGAATAAAAAATATTGCTTCGGATATGGCGATGTGATTTGTTGTGTGGAAATCTAGACCTGTTGGAGAGCAAAGGCTAATTTGATCTGCTGGGAAAACTGGAAACTCACCCATTGCAGGTGTGATCATCTCATCAGCCCTGATAGTTGATAAGGCTGGGCGATATGGCGATACAAATTATATCTCGATATTTTTCAGCCTATTGACGATATTCGTCTTGATAATGATGTATTTGCTCAGAAATTGATCAAAAGTGTTATTTATTTTTGTTTTGTTTTTTCAAATCAGAGGAACCATCATTTCATCCCAACAGCCATTGTAGCCAAGTAGAATCGATATTTTAAAGGCACTAATTAAAAATCTAGTTAAAAATAATGAAGGCATGTTTCTTCGCAATTTTTCACTAAATGAACACAAGGGAGAATGAGATGTAATATTTTTAATTGATATGCACTTTTATGTTTATATTTTATATGCAATGACACATAGCAGCTAAAAAAAAAACATTATTTACTTTCATATATTTTTGCTAAAACCGTTTTTGAACAAACAATGTGTGTAACTACTTATTTCAAGGAAGCAATGAATATTGCATAAATCTAAATTATTACTGTGTTATTAAAGTTTATTATTATAATTCTGAATAATCATGATTATTTTAGGGATTAGATTTGTTTGATATAAAAGTAATATATTTCTTTACTATTAACTTCCTTACCTTCCTCTGGAGCTTTTATTTTGACACTACAAGAAAGTACAGTGTGTATTTGATAGTTTACAATGTTCTGCATCTGGTGAAATGCTGTCATATCCCCCATTTCTGTTTAAACCTTGTCGCCTTTTGTATAGATTTGTATAAAAACTTCAAGTGGTTACTAATAATTGGAATTCCTTGAATGGCCAAATAAATAGCACAAAAAAAAAATCACCTCGATATTTATGATATTGCTTCATTTTATATTGTTAGCGATATCATTGCGATTACATAGTGAATATTCTATATATTGCCCACCCTGAATAGCTGATATTCAACTTTGCTCACGAGAATTAGCACACAACATTCATGCATATCCTTCCAAGTAGAGCCTTTCACATGGACGTGAAGCTTTGGCTTTGAAAAGATTACGAAACCTGTCTTGTGTATTTATTTTTCATTCTTTCTTTAGAAAGTAAACAGAGTTTACAGCTACTGTATAATGTAACTCTCTGACATTAAGGTATAGTTATTGGCTGATACCAATCATCTCAACTTGCCAAATATTGGACAATTAATAAGTCTAGCCAGTATATACTGTAGGCTAATGCTGCATTCCATTCAACTCTGAAAGTCATATTTTCCAACTTCCTACTAGAAAAGATGCAATGAACACCACTTAAAGTCAGAATTCCAACTTGGAATCTTGTGTGGAAATTTTCAACTCCGATTTCACCAAGATGCAGGTGAGGGACATCACACAAACATGTCGGCACCCAGGGAGACATACAAATGAATTGATAAACATTCACTTTAATTAAATAATATCGATAAATTAGTCAAAGTTCCTACATTACCTGATATTAAAGAGTGCTTTGAAGGTCAGAGATCGGAGGTATTAAGTAGTAAAATACCACATTCGACTTAAATGGAATGCAGCATTAATATTCTACTTCTGCTCAAAGAGCAACAAGTTTTTTACAAGCATAATTGTGTAGCTATGACATCTACCACCAGGTGCTAGCTGCTGAAACTTACCTGCCAAACCCTGACTCCTTGCTTCTGCTCCCCTAAACCTGTATGATATGTATTGCTGATTATAGCTTATCAGAACTCTCCTTACAAACCAAGTGCATACTGTACAGGGCGGGAGTTTCTCTTGGCAAAACAATGACCTCTACTTTCCAACACTCTGCTTTTATAACGTTAATCATGCCAGACATTTAAAGTGCTTGAATAATCCTCATCTTATCTGTGAGGAAAAATTATGCTTGTCTCTGCTTAGCATCTCTAGCTGAGGGTTAAGGAATATGAACGAGGTGGATCTGATCAAATCCTAGTCCAAGACTTTGCAGCGAGACTATGGTAATCCTAAGGATAAGGAAGCGGTTGCATACAAACGACTTTAACATAGTAGGCCCAACAAAGTCACTTCCCTTGGGTACAGACGGATGTTTAGGTGGAAACAAAAGGGGAAAGGAAGGGCATTGCGGGAAACTGACCAACCCACCTCCCCAAACACACACAAACACTCCCCTTCAAAGAGTGCAAGGCTTCCTCCTTCATTCCATTATGCCTTGGCATAGATAGGTTAAGACACTGCCAAGAATGTGACTGTATTTTAAAAACAAATGTAAAAGATTTTTTCTAGGTTTCTAAGGTACATCAATCAAAGGTGGTTAAAGAAAAGATTTGCAGAGTTGAGCTCTCTGAGGGTGTCTGCTTGCCGGCTTTGTGCATGTGCATAAAAAAAAACCCGACAGATTTACTTTTAAGACTTTTTTATTTTTCACTCCACTTATATAATTGCGGTTAGTCTGAAGGTATGGGTAAAGCACTCAGCTGGAAGAGACCATGAACTTCCTCTCATCCTCTTCCTCAGATCGTGACAGATGGTGCACTGCTCTTTCTCTGACTAAATGTAATGCCAAATGGACCAAACACAAAGCATTTCATCCAAAGTCCTACCTATGAATGCAACTAGCATGCTTATAAACATGGCCAAGAGAAGATACAAAAAACAGACAGAGAGAAGGACAGAGGAAACAGAGAGAGAGGGAGAGAGAGAGATCGAGCATGTGCAATCACCTGTCGCCACACCCAATCAGAGATGCTGTCAGCTTTAACAGTGGAAAGTAGAGAGGGGGTATTCCTCTCTATTTCGCGGTAGCCGGTGCTCAAGAGTCATTCACTATAGAAACAGTGATGTCCTCCTCCATTTTAAACAGTATGTATCCAATCTGGAAACTCTGATAAAAGGTCACAGAGCCAGTGTGAACAGGGAGACAGGTAGGGGCAAAGGCCACCACTGAGTTTGTACAGGATCCCAGTTTAATACCCAATGAAATCAAAATTGGAGTTTTGTGGCTTTTAGTTCATGTCATTTTTGTGGCTACCTATATGCTAGTCTATGCCTAAAGGTTGACAAAATGAACTTTTATGTAAATAAAATATACAATATTTATTTTCCGGCAAAAGGGCCAAAAATATTGATGACTCATCTTGCACGACACAGATTTTTGTCCAATCAAATGCTCGCTTGGATAAAAATGTCCCTCCCCCTGCAACCGACTAGCAAGTAGCAAATCATGGTTCATGGTTATGACGTATTGGCTTTTTAGAAAAAAATGGACATGACCTTTAAAATTTCTAACCCAGACAGTTGTTTTAATGGCAATACATCAACAAGGACAGAAACCTGCGCTTGTTGAGTGATTTTATTTCCTTTCCTCTACACAAACTAGGACGCGTTGCCTGTTTGTGTGTGATTCATGCACGCCTCTGGTTTCTATGTGAAGACGCCAGTTTTTGAGCATTTTCCACCCAAGGCCTCAGTACAGAACGAGATATAATGTGATAAACTGTCGTCCATAGAGTGTGAGATATTTGACAGAGCAAGAACGCTCCAGCACACTTCCCCAAACAAACACAGAAGGTGAGGTTTGGCAGAATATCAGGTAAACAGGTATAGTATTTTTATGAATGGAGGAGAAGAGAAGCAAAGGCAATTCTGACTTATGCATTCTTGTGTGTGTTGATGTGTGTGTATTGGCAGAGGCTGGTACAATCCTGTGGCTCAGTTGCACCCGGTAGGTTATGCTGGGAGATAAAACAGATTGAGAGGTGTGGTTTCTTGGCTAAAGGCCCTTCAATCTGCACCTTTCCCTGCACAGATCCACACACTCGATGCCAACGCAGTCAACGGTCTGAGTATTCTCAACCCGCTGACATTCCTGTCTTTCCTCTCTTCCACCATCTCTCCCACTCTTTCACACTCTAATTCTTCCCTTTCCAGTTACTCAAAACCTGGCCACATCCATTAAATCAGAGGAAAGAGCAGACATCAGCAGGCCTCAATGACTTCATCATTGTTTAAAGGGGTAGTTCAGCCAACAATGAAAATTCTGTCATCATTTACTCACCCTAATGTGTAGTTTTTTTATGAAAGTAAATGGGGACTGGGTTTGTCAAGAGCCAAAATTACAAAAAAGCACCAGAAACGTAAAAAAATGGAAAAAAGAGTCGCCCACACATGACTCTGCCGTTATATATGTCTAAAACAGATTACCAGACTACCACAAATGTTAACAACTGGTTTAAAGGAACACACCCTGGTATGTCTATCATTAAAACCTTGCATTCCTTTGAATCATCTCATGTGAAGTACATCACATACTATAAAGCAGGCATACTTTAAGTCAAAATGTGTAATATGTAACAGGGCAAAATACATTTCTATCATCCCTAATAATTTTGCTTCACAATTTACCTCTCATTTTAAGAGAAAACCGATGTGTTTATAGCTGGCAGCAACATTTGAGTCCTGTAAGTTCTCATCAAATACAGAACAACAAGCCCAATTGTTGCTGTGCAGTGTGTGCAGTCAGTGTGTAAGTCAAACATCGGGACAGCACAAATAAAACACACCAGCTGCTGGCCAAGATCATAAACACCAGGCAAATAAAACCAGTGAAATAAATAACGCCACATTTATAAAGAGAAAAAGCAAGCCTCCACAAACATGGATGGCTTACTTTAGCATGACTTTAGCAGGGCAATCTTCAGTAAGGAGATATCACAACAACTCAATGGATGCCCGTGAAGCAGTTCTGAAAATACTCACAATGCAGAACATCAGTACTGGACCCACATTTGTACAAAAAGAGACAAATACACACATATTGCAGACCAGGGTCAGAAGATAATGGGGCAAAAAGATCTTAGGACAAAAATGTTTTGTTATATCTGATATAGATTTTAGATTAAAATGATCTACTAGTACTTGTGAATTATTGTAATTATTCAAATGGAAATTTTACTTTAAATTATTAAATAAGATTTTTTGTAAATACAAAAACTTCTGATATATTTGACTCATAAGAATTTCTAGGGGTGTCAATCATTGTGGCAAACATGATTTGGAGAAATATTTAAATCCAAATGTACATACATTTGGCCACAAATGTATGTACTCTGTATGATGTGTTACGCTAAAAATTGCATTTGTGCTCTGTAAGCAGTCATCTGCTACAAACAGTGCCTTCAATGCTCACAAAGGTGTTTTCCCTGTATGAGCCAAGGAGGAGCTTTAAAAAGTAGGCTATATGCAGCCGGCGTCAGCACAACACTGTTTCCACAAATTCACATGTGCTCACATTTGAAGCATGCAAACTATGTATTTATCTCAATAAATCACAGCTTTTTAATCTCTATATAAGATAAATAATCTCACTAGGACATAACGTGATCTTAATTTGTGCACTGAATTTTTACGGAATGACATTTGTATGTCATTTGGTATCGGTTTTGATGCCATCCCTACTCTAAACCCAAAGGACTTTCATTCTTCTGTGGAACAAAAGGAGAAATTGAGGAATCTGATGCTGAAAGGGAATGGTGACTGATCATTCTGCCTAACATCTCTTTAAGGGTTTCAGGGAAGAAAGAAAGTCTTATAGGTTTGGAAAAAAATGAGGGTGAGTAAATGGTGGCAGTATTTTCATTTATTGGGTGAACTAAAAAAAACTAAAAAAATACTCACACTGCTGCAAACTAGTCTGTATATTGTATGGATCTATTTGGCCCTTTCAGGCTCAGTACAAATACCCCTTAAAAACACTCCCAGTGGGATGCAAGGTGAACCACCACCCCCTGAAGCAGCCACACGTTGCTCTCCTCCCGTATCACACCCCCTATCCTGAGGCCACACCTCGCTCTCCCCACCAACTCCACCCCACATGTCACCTCCACCCATCACCTCCTCATCTCAGTCACCTTCGTAATGACCTATAAACGTCAGCTGCTGTGGCATATAGAGGACTAAGAGAGCTTGCACGCACCCCCGAGACTAAAGGAGCTGCGGGTGGGTAAATGGGCCGGGTGGGTGAGGACGGCCCTCTCCCGGATGTTGTGCAGTCTATAAAGCAGAGAAGGTGGCGGCACTCTCCAGGATGACGGCGCCTGTGGGAGAGTGGTGATTTTTTTGGACCGGTGCCAGAGCCGGGTCCCATCCTCTCACGCCTGTGTGGTCCTGGATCATATTAGCACCACTACTACACATTCAGTGGGGTTCAAAATCTTAGTCTACTTGTAAAAATGTGTCTGTTTAGCATTTTCCTTTCTAACACAGTTTTTTCGTTACAAATGAGATGATCAGCATAACAACTTGAGTGAAAAGATTAAATGAAACATTAACGAACTACAGAATGTCTTCGTATTTGTTATGTCCCCCTTTTGCTTTAAAGACAGCATACACAAGCTTTTCTGTGAAAATGTGTGTCATTTGAAAACTTTTTCAAAGGAATCCCTAGAAATAATATTTTTGAAAATATATGAAAGTAACTGTCCTACAACAGGGTTTGGAAATCTAACCTTCAGCATAAAATGTCTTGGACTCATGAAAAAAACAAAAGCCTATGACTTAACTTGGACTTAGCATTGAAAGACTTGAGACTTTTTTTGGACTTGTGACAAAAGACTTGAGAATTGACTTAGACTTGTGACATATGACTACAACTTGAGAGTTGACTTAGACTTGGGGCTACTCTTCGCTACGCGCTACCTGCTACGACCACGTGCAACGTCTTATCCAATTTTTGTGAAAGCACTAATTCTAAGTGCAATTTTTGTGCCAGCACAAAATGCAAATGGCCATGAGTGGGACTGTTTGTGGTACTGTGGGTGTAGGCACGTAAACTATGGATGTATTGTATGCAAATGAAGTAGCACAAAGCGCAATTTGCTATTTACCTAAGACATTTCAATACCATATCTTAACTCAGCGCAAAGTCCAAATTCAGTTCCTGCATTTGCAATTTGGAGATTCCACCAGCAGGTGATAATAAAGTTAATGTCTAAACTCTTAAAATATAGTTCAACATTAAATAAGTCCCTGACAATTACTGTCATAGCCATTTATAGAAAACAATTTGTGAGTAAAAAGAATTATGAGATTGTGTAAAACTATCTAAAAGGTCATGTTTTATTTTTCAATTATCATTTTGTTTATATTTACAATTGTATTTATGATCAGGGCAAAATCACACGTTACCGTACAGGCCTCTCTCTGGACTGTTTAGCTCTGTTTCCCATACAGACAAAGAGTGATGCGACAGGCTCAGAGATGTGAAGCAGATAACATCGTGAAACAGGCCCAGAGAGGCAAAGGAGAGACTGATGGGTGGAGGAGGGAGGCCAAAAGATGGAGGGTTTGTGGCAAATTGCCCTGAGGTATAAAATGAAACAGTTACTTATTCATTTTTCTGCTTTCCTCACTTTTCTTGTATTAATTTCACGTCTGTTTCCAGATCCAAGGCGCTTACTCAACACAACGTTCAGGAGAGAGAGAATGAGAGTAGGAGCAAGAAGAAAAACTAGGTGTCTGACAGGTTTTAGCAGCGAATTTGTCTTTTTTTCCTGTATACTGTATAAGTCTGTGTGGAGAGTGTTTGTGTATGTATGTCTATCTTAATCAAGTTGTTTTTGCATATATGTTTGCTTTTCAGTGCTCGCCGTAAGGCCACCATACCCCTGTGTCTGTATTTAATAAATGTGTATGTATAACTCTCTGAGTCTCTGAGGATCACTCTGTCTATTTATTTTAAGGTAAACACAGCGCTTCCTCTGCTTATGGATAGTGGGTAATTGGGTTTGGCTTCTTTCTTTCTTGGTCTGTAGCTGTAGGTGTGGCCCCTGAGGGCCACGTTCTTAAAGTACAAATGGCCCTTTTCTTATTTGAGAGTAGTTTGTTTCTTTCTGTTTTAAGGTAAGAAAATGGACTCAAATTTCCACAATACTTGCAGTGAGACAGCTCGCTCATGCTCTGTACATTTGCCAGATTGGGCTCCATGTGTAGGCATAATAAGAAGCACTTAATCAACAGGACAGCAGTTAAAATTGGCCCTCTAACAGAGCATGAGATGGGTCAATCCCTCCCTCACACAGGTGCCTCAGGAGAGTCAGGAAAAATTATGGAGCATAAACATTGATCATAACCACACAGTGCTGAAGGAGTGATGGCCTGTCAGAGGAGGCAAGCGAGGCTGACTCTCCTAAAAAATGCATTTAAAAAGAACATGTTGAAACTGATGTTTTAAATATTTTACCTACTAATATGCATAACTCAGATGCATATACTGTAAATATACAGATATATGCATAAATATATGTTTTTCTTTCATGCATGATGTCCCAGGTGAAATTTAATCAGTTTTAATCACTGAGAGCAGGCGGACAGGGCTGAGCAGGGCTTTGTGCCACCGGTCCATTTCGGCTACCAGCCTGAATTTAGTTTCAACCCTAATCAACACACCTGTCTGGAATTTTGAAGTAAACCTAAAGACCTTGATTAACTTGTTCAGGTTTGTTTGATTAGGGCTGGAGCAAAACTCTGCAGGACAAAGGCCTTCCAGGACTGGAGTTTAATACCGCTGGAATAAAGAATAGGAAATTGAGCAATTCATGGATTTTGAATAGAAATTCAAATGACACAACATGTGTTTCCATCAAAAAGCAAAAGGGAGAAGAAATTACATTGACCTCCATCCATATACAGTAAATAACCAACCTTTAAAGGGAACCTTTAAAGCCAATTAGCTTTTAGTTGAATCTGCCAGGCTTGAGTAGGAGATCTGTATCTCCCTAATCATCTCATGCCACCAGTGGTTCTCCAGCAGAATGTGTCTACTTCATTCAGTCAATTTGGAGTCTGTGAGTCCCTGAGGGAACAAATGGCTCTCTGAAAAATTCTACTATACTAATGGCAAATACTATATGCACACTCACACATAACAACTAATGCACATGGCTGGCAGTCTGGGCTACTATTACACATGATCTTTGTACTCAAGTGTCCAGGCCAAACCCAAGTAGAGGAGAAACAACTGACGTGAGCTATACACTGCATGCACAGAAGTTGACGATAATGAATGTAGATAACATTCAATTGCTCAACACTTTTTTCCAAGTGAGGAAAATATTCTTGGATATACGGATGACAAAGAAATACAAAAAAACTGCTAAGGAGGAAGCAATAAATAAAGCACACATCTGTGAAAGAATGCATTATCTGGAAAGCGTCGCATTTGGGGTATATTTGTATACAAACCTCTGCTTAACATATAATTTTTTTTTTAAATTTTCATATATTCTAAATCATAAACATTGTGAAAACATCTGCTGAATGTCGTTCTTACCATTTTTGGTAACTAAAATGATTGATACTACAATCTTTTCTGGATTATGGTGTTTCCTATGTTTGAAAAAATAAAATAAAAAATGCCCCAGCAAACAAATCTGTTTTTAATTTTTTTTCCAGATGTTACACTATGGTTGTGGAAACTGTGAAAATAGAAAGTCGAAACTGAAGTCGATTTTTTTTTTGTAATGTGAATAGAATGTTAATTAAAGGTTAGCATAACATTACTGACAACATAAAAACTTCCTGAAAACAAAAATTGCCAAATTATGAATCAGATTTCACTCTCAGAAAAAAAATGCAAATAAATGTAAAGGACATACAAACAATGTTGCACTATCGGTTTTACCGAACTACTGGTTGTCCGCGAAAATCTCTGGCAATAGTCGCAATAGTATATATTTTTTTAATTCCTCATCCAAAAAAATCTGGTGATATATATATATATATATATATATATATATATATATATATATATATATATATCCCAACATGCCCTCTATGCTAGAGGCAGAGCCAGAGGCTGATGGGGGATCAGATTCTATTTCCCTGGGGGAGGTCACTGAGGTAGTAAAACAACTCCGCAGTGGCAAAGCCCCGGAGATTGATGAGATCCGACCAGAAATGCTGAAAGCTTTGGAAGTGGAGGGGGTGTCATGGATGACACGCCTCTTCAACAGTTCGTCGAAATCTGGGACAGTGCCTAAGGAGTGGCAGAACGGGGTGGTGGTTCCCCTCTTCAAAAAGGGGAATCACAGAGTGTGTGCCAACTACAGGGAGCTGTGTCCGGGTCCTCTGCACGAAGTCGAGTTCATTCCATGAAGATGTTGTCTTCATGTCATCATCGGTCTGTGACCTTCACCTCTCACTGGATCGCTTGGCATTCGAGTGTGAAGCGGCTGGGATGAAGATTAGCACCTCTAAATCTGAGGCCATGGTTCTCAGCAGGAAACCGATGGAGTACGTACTCCAGGTAGGGAAGGAGGTATTGCCCCAAGTGAAGGAGTTCAAGTACCTCGGGGTCTTGTTCACGAGTGAGGGGACAATGGAGCGGGAGATTGGCTGGAGAATCGGGGCAGCGGGGGCGGTATTGCACTCGCTCTATCGCACCGTTGTCGCGAAAAGAGAGCTGAGCCGGAAGGCAAAGCTCTCGATCTACCGGTCAATTTTTGTTCCTACCCTCACCTATGGTCATGAAGGCTGGTTCATGACCAAAAGAACTAGGTCGCGAGTACAAGCGGCCGAAATGGGCTTCCTCAGAAGGGTGGTGGGCTTCTCCCTTAGAGATAGGGTGAGGAGCTCAGTCATCCGTGAGCAGCTTGGAGTAGAGCCACTGCTCCTTTGCGTCGAAAGGAGTTAGTTGAGGTGGTTTGGCATCTGGTAAGGATGCCCCCTGGCCGCCTCCCTAGGGAGGTGTTTCAGGCACGTCCAGCTGGGAGGAGGCCTCAGGGAAGACCCAGGATTAGGTGGAGAGATTACATCTCCACACTGGCCTGGGAATGCCTCGGGGTCCCCCAGTCAGAGCTGGTTAATGTGGCTTGGGATAGGGAAGTTTGGGGCCTCCTGCTGGAGCAGCTGCCCCCCGCGACCTGACTTCGGATAAGCGGTTGAAGATGGATGGATGGATGGATGGATGTATGTATATATATATATATATATATATATATATATATATATATATAAGAGCTTAATTTGGTAAATATTGCATAGAGCACTCTTGTCCCCATTGTATTTTGGGCTTGTTTATAATTAACAGTCCAGTTTTATGCACCAAATCTGACTTTTTCTGGTTATTATTGGGATTTTGGTTGCACAATAAACTGCTTTTGGCATTTTCAACTTGTGGTGCATTAATGTCTGTGCTCTTAAAGAAATAGTTCACCCAAAAATGACATTTTTATCTCATTATTTACTCACACTCATGCGGACGTGTATTACTTTCTTTCTTCAGCAAAACACAAATGAAGATTTTTTTAAAATATCTTTTTGTCTATACAATGCAAGTGAATGGGTGCCAACATTTTTAAGCTCCAAAAAATCACTTAAATCATAAGTGGAGTAATATGGAGTAATCCATATGACTCCAGTGGATAAATCAATGTATTCAGAAGTGATTTGATAGATATGGATGAGAAACAACTACAATTTATTGTAGTTTTACAATAAATTCTCCTCCCTGCTCAGTCAATCTCCACTTTCACATTCTTCTTCTTGTATTTATGGATGATTCACATTCTTCATGCAAACACTCCCTACTGGGCAGGGAGAAAAATTGACTTAAATATTGATCTGTTTCTCACCCACACCTATCATATCACAATCTGATAATCTAATAAAAATTCAAATTAAAATAAAAAAAAAACTTCCTTCAATATCTTCAAGACTACAGATTAAACATCTACTTTTGCTAGTAAACTTGTAGTTTATCCATTAGCCAACTACTTTTAAAAAGGGTACTACAGCTTGACTGTAGTTGAACTACTACAAATTATTGTAGCTTGCATCATGGGAAGCTATAGTTTCAAAGAAGCTCTCTCAGCACTTATTCTAACATCTGATACGGTGTGCTATAGTGACGTATTACACATCTGTACATGTTCTTCCTTCTCTTTTATCCTGCAGGGAGAGCTGCAGTATATTCTGGGCATGATTACAACAGAGGTAGAATAGCATTGACAAAAGCCTTGTCTAAAGATGACGAGGATAAAAACCGACACTTAAGGCTATGGGAGAAAGACGCCACTGTTCTGTGCATTAAAGGTGGAAAAAGTAAAAGAAAAGAGAGTGAGAAGGTAACAAGTTACAGTGTTACACATCTACAGCACCGCTCGCACTCTCACATATATACAGATTCAATAACGCTCAGGTTTCTTCACAGAACTGCCATCTGTAATCTCCTGTAATGCTATACAGTAGCTAATCTTTAAATGACAGGTCGTTTCACAGTTCAGTGCAATGAATGTTATAAGCACTACCATTAAACATGACTAACATGAATGAAAGACTGCTTCATTCAGACATTATTCATATTCATTGGACCTTTATAGAAACTTTTAGCAGTTTAAATGTTATACTCACCATGACTTTAAAATTTTAACTAATTACTTCCCTAATACACATTCCTAGTCTTATTGTGCATAATTCTTTAGGACATTGAGAAAAAAAAATATTCTTTCTTCAAAATAAAATAATTTGTTTGGCCTATAAAACTACTTTTCCCAGAACCAAAAAATATATGATAATAAATAAAAAAAAATGAAATGTGAATTTCCCATTTCACACCTTACCACTGTTGCTAAAAGTATCAGCGTGCCACAGATTAACCAAGAGTGTGAAGGGAAAAAGAGAGTGAGAGATTAAACAAAAGAACAAGAAAGAGAAAAAAAGGAAGACTCTAGTAAGGTATTGAGTGAAGAGGTGCTAGATAATTGGATTACTCCAGGGGCCTCAATTAACAACACAGGAAGCACACCTGTGTACACACACCTGTGAGTGAGGGCAGTTGTGATACCTCATGCTTAAGCACTCAGAGGTGTGAGCAAGCTTTACTTTTACATGGCACATTAGTTGCGTGATAAAATGTCCATTAAAACACTGCAGATGCGGAAAACAAAGTCCTAAACTTTGTTCTTTCTTTAGGGAATTCTACAATGTTAAATCTTACAGTATGTGTTCCCACAAAATATTGTAACTGAAATACATATTTTTGTAATTTATCAGTATTTTTGTCTTTGTTTCCAGTGAGATAACTGGGCATCCGTAAAACGAGATAAAAAAGCCCCCATTTCACCATCTCCGGCCTGTGGATTCGACAGTTGCATTTCACCCTCCAGTGACAATCATGTTTAATGTTTAATTTGCTTGCTATGTATATTATGCGTTACGAGGGAGAAGATGTACGCCTATTGCAATGGTGGTGTGTGCAAATGCATGGTGTAGTGGTCTAAGCACCTTAACTGGTAATCTGGTAATCAGAAGGATTCTGGTTCGATCCCCACATCCACCACCATCGTGTCCTTGAGCAAGGCACTTAACTCCAGGTTGCTCCGGGGGATTGTCCCTGTAATAAGGGCTCTGTAAGTCGCTTTGGATAAAAGAGTCTGCCAAATGCATAAATGTAAATGTAAATGCAATGTCAGAGCATTGACCTGCCCCAGTGTTCAGTCTATCAGTGCAGCACAACGATCACCAAAGCAGAAAAACTCTCCATTAGTTGTAAATGGAAGTAGGAAAAGCTGTGAACAGGGTAACTCGGTGAATAACAAAAAGACACAGGGAACAAATAAAACATCCACGATGGGAAAACCAAAATATACACAAGAGAAAACATCCACGAAGGGCACGGGCAGGAATAAATTCAAAGACATACATTACATTTAACAACTGACAATACTGAACAGAAATCAGGGCATTAAATGCATGTCCGCTACGCGTGATAGAGGGTGAGATACTTCGATGTTCACAGGAAATAAGTCTGAAATATCTTTTGTTTGTTTCTTCAGAAATTTCACACACACACACACGCATTTTTTTAATAATTATTTGTGTGTGTGTGTGTGTGTTATTGCTGTCTTTTCTGTTCCAGTGTTTTGAGGGAACACATTTAGGACTATTATCTTGTTATCTTACACAAATTTGCTTCTCAAGTAAACATATCTTTAATTTTTTACTGTAAAACCAGACAAAATACTGATGATTTTTTTAAATGCTAGCAGCTGAGAAAGAGATAAAGAGAGAGGCAGTAAGTGGAGAAATAGTCTGACAGATTGGAAGAGAGACATAAAATGTCAAAGAATAGAGAGAAAAAGGAGGAGCTGTGCACCTGAGACACATGGACAGCAGGAGGTGAGGGACACAGAGGAAGCTTGATTAAGTGCTACAGCTGAAAAGCTTCCATTCTTTCTCAGCACTCAGTATGAATCTGGTTTCACAAGAGGAATGCTCCTAATAGGAGTCAGATAGTCCCAAACCTCAAATACACACACACACACACAGGCACAAAGCAAAAGGTAATGGCATTCTGTTAAGTGTGTATCCTTCATGGACGTTTAGTGCTATCTCAGACAAACAGTCACAGCTGGGAGAGTCCATTGGGTCTTTGGTGAACGTTATGCAGCCATGCGTTCCACTCTCAGCACACCATCATTTAAAAAAATAGGATAAATATTGTAAGTCATAAGTAACTCCACCTTAATCACTCATACAGTGACCAGTGGTCACCCCTGGTCCCCACATGACCAGCCCAGTACTTCGAACACACCTATAGTGGGCACAAAAACAATCAATTTCACAGAGGGGAAGTGCAACATATCAAGATATTGTTAAACCCTCAATACAACACTAGGATAAAGTCTCCCTTAGACTAACTTCAGCAGTATTTGGTCAAACTGGTTTCTTTTAAGATCATTTTGTTTTTGTAAATTGCATCCAACCCCTTTATTCTCTCTAGTATGTTCTAGATCATGACACACTAAACAGTAATACAACACCATAGAACAGATGATGAACATACCGTCCTAAGCCATGTGCAAACTGTACATTTTTTACAGTCCTTTACATTTATTGCTTGATGGACTGTACAATATGATCCCAGTGAGATCTTGAGTAAACGCCATGGCACACTGTGTGACACTGCGCGACTACAACTCTTTCTGAAACTAAAAGAAGAGAAATCAAGTTAAAAAAGCTAGATGCAGATGTCACACAGATGTTTCAAGACACATATTTAAAAGTATATTTAACTTCACATGGTGACAAAAAAAATGGCGCTCCAGCACAAAACGTCCCACAATGGTCAAAGATGTCCGTCTAGTGCATGTTTACATAGAAAAACAACTGAAATATTGCGCAGACACAAGCAAAATTGTGCAATATCGCCCCACCAACAGTAAAATCTGAGAAATGAAAGCAAGCGTCATGGGATAGCGCAACCAAAAATGAAAATTCTCTTGTATACTCACACTCAGTCATTTTCATTTTTGGCCAAAGCATCCCTTTTAAATTAAAACTACCACTGATTTGTGTATGCTAATCATCAGATCATACGATAGTTTCCCATCTGGGAGGGGGAGGGGAGGAATTAAGGTGGTCTGAGAGAGTAAATGTGTACCTACATGGGCACTGTCATGTAAACAAAACAGCCTAAATCCTTCAATCCCACCAGAAACAATCATGTTGATTAAAGGAGACTATTTCCCTAGCCCCCCCCCCCACCCACCACACCCATGTTCAAGCCAAATCTACGCCATTGCTCTCTTCCTTCCACCTTTCTTCCCTCATCTCCTAAACACACCAGCTGTTCAGACTGTACATTTCATCAATGAATGAATTATTGCTCTTCACACAATTACTGGCCAATTTTGTTAGAATTCAGAAATAAACTACAGCTCTTTTCTGCTTAGTTAGTTGATGAGAGGAAGAAAAACAAAGGAATCAGAGACGTGGGGAAGAAGTTTAGATGATATATATATAGATTGTAATGTCATTTTTAATGCTTTGGTGTGAGTAGTATGGACACTATGAAAAGCTGCTGGCAGACAGAACTGCCTCATGTTGTGTTTGCCAAAAACAAAAATTTTTATATAGTGCATACATCATTTTCTATGCACATGTTTGGATTTACTATAACAAAATACTCTCACACAAACCACTGACTTTTGGGGATGTCCTTTTTGGCAGATACATCAAATTATGTATTTTTTGCGCTATTTTTTCATTGTTGGTCTTCATACATATGCATCAGATAGATGTCTTTGGCCATAGGCCTTATTTACAGTAGTACCAACTTTTATTTTTGATGGGAATGAAAACGAGTCTGTGAGGAACAGATTTACCGTCCCTTCAACAACATGCACTGTATAAAGCTATCAAAATGCTCCTAGATCACATCTAATATTCCACAACTTATGTTGTCAGGAGTTTTTTAAAACTAAAATTACTAAAATTTCTTGGAAAGATATTTTTTAAAAATTTCATTAGTAGAACAATCCATAAACACTTTAAAATCTACCATTGAAGAGACTGTATGTCTATCACGCAAAACATCTTTGTCATTCCTGTCACAAATCAAAGATGGCACTGCAGTAAATAAGATGTATTGAATCGGTTCTTGCTGCGTTTCAGCATATTTTATCATGAATATGTACAACTCATGTTTCTTCTGTCTGTCTTTCTTGGTTTTTCCATAACTTATAAAAACTAATTCTTTGAATTATATGGGCACATTTAAAGGTCACGAATAACCAAAAACCATTAGAACAACCATTTACAGTTACAAAAAGAGAGGAGATGGGGTAGAAACAAGAAGTATGCACGTGCACACAGTCATACACAATTTATAATGGCATTTGTAGAACATGATGTATGTGTGGCATTTATACATCCAGAACTTGTATTGTGCACAGATTCTGCCATTTATACATACTCAAATGTTTAGTATGGAAACAATGCAAAGCTAATGCATGATGAGAGTTTCAATTCTAAACACTGGCTCATTGCACCGCTAAACAATCTACTTTGTAAAACAGCATTAAGTGAGTAGCTATACAATCATTTTCCATACAGTATTTTGTCTGTGTGGATGTACCCATCTCTGCCTGCAGCATTCTTGGAAAAACATATTTTTCCACTCAACACTGATTTAAAATCAAACCATGAACAGGAACTGAGGGCTTTGGCCAGTCTCATGTCAAACTCTTTGCATGATGTTTGCAAAGCGCCATTAAGAGGGGGCATCCATGCAAACTGTGGCAACCTTCACATTGTGAACAGTTCTTGCCAGGTGTGCAGATAAACAAGTAAAACAGGTGCTGATAAATTATGCATTACTGAACAATCACACACAAACAAACAAATGTAAACACCCATTTACAATACTAACGATGATCACCTTATTTAGAGTTGCACAATATGTTGGTGATCATCTCGGTACCAGCCAGTGGCGGGCCGTGCATTTAAAGTCTAGGCCTTCAGTGTGATTCATGCCATTAAGAAAACACAGTTTCACAATGAACAAGACACCCTATGCCTTTGGGAATCAGACATTGTGTCGCAGCTAACTAGTAATTAACTAGTAATACCAATTGACATTTTAAAAACACATCCACGCACGAATGTCAGAACTTGAAATGACACTTAATGCTCAAGCAAGCCTAATTTTAACTGCAGCATGACTGTTTTGTGAAATGAACGTCTCCCGGACAGACATTCAAAATCATAATTTTTCATATGAATCTAACAAGGAGGTCTATAATACCTGGAAAAATCGAATAATCCTTACGATTTAAATGTTGCTTGCAATAAATGTGGTTTCGTCAGAGTACACGGTTATGCTGCGTTCCATTCAAGTTGGATGTGGGATATTCCTGCTGGATATCTCCGACCATAAACGCATTCCATTTTCGTTTCTGCTTTAAAGTGACATCACTTTAGAGCAGGCCCCGCCCACGACTGGTGACAGACTCCATCCTATTATCATAGATCCTCCCCTGAGTGATTACACTCAGTCCGCAGTCCCAGTTTTCCCACGTTGGAGCATATACAGTGAGAAGAATAATGTCTCAGCTTTGTAAGTGTCATAAGTGTTCTGTTGTTGGCTGTAAAAGTGAACATAAGAGTCTTCATGTACTCCTGCCATCAAAGCCACTGAAGACAGTGGACAAGTTTTGTTTCTGAAGGAAATGTGCCCCAAAACATACAAAAATGTTTGTGCAAATGAGTGTCAATATAAAGCAGGATTTTCAAAAAATTTGATTCTCAAGCATGGATCAGTACCAATTGTTCTTGTTGCAGCTTTATATCCTGAAGACGTAAGTATCGCATTTTATATTTTGTGAATGTTTGCAAATGGTCATTCCGAATGGGCTTGTTAGCTGATTCCACGGCTAATGCAGCTAAAGTTACCATTGTCTCTGATTGTTATCACTGAGACTAGATTTTACATATACACATATATATATATATATATGTATATGGCTGAACTCTGGTATTTACACTGTCAGTCATGTTGGTTCTGATTTGTTGTTGCTGTAGTATCCAAAACACGAGCTGTAAAGGCACAGCCCTCATCCGGAAAGGGGGCGGGGAGCAGCAGCTCATTTGCATTTAAAGAGACACTCACAAAATCAGCGTGTTTTTGATTCCACCCAAAAACAGGCATTTATAACAATATTAAAAATTATAATAAATTATCCATGGGGTATTTTGAGCTGAAATTTCACAGACGCATTCTGGGGACACCTGAGACTTATATTACATCTTGTAAAAAGGGGCATAATAAGTCTCCTTTAATATCGTGTAATGTGGAAACAAAATAATTTATCAATATTATTAATAAAGTGAATGTGTTCATTTACTTTGTATATCTCCCTGTCACTTAATCCATATGACATCAGTGGTTTCATCCATATCTTTAAAATGTGATATGATAGGTGTGGGTGAGAATCAGATCAATATTTAGTTCCTTTTTAACCATCTTTCAAACTTTCACTTTCAAAATGTGAAAGAATGTAAAAGTGAAAGTGGAGATTTAAAGTAGAAAAGGGATTAAATGCTGATCTGTTTCTCATCCACACCTATCATACACTGAAGATATGGATTTAAACACTTGAGTCTTATGAATTACTTTCATGTGGCCTTTATATGCTTTTTGGAGCTTCAAAGTTCTGGTCACCATTCACTTGCATTGTATGGACCAACAGAGCAGAAATATTCTTCTAAAAATATTTGTTTGTGTTCATCAGAAGAAAGTCATACACATCTAGGATGGCATGAGGGTGAGTAAATGATGAGAGAGTTTATATTTTTTGGTTGAACTACAAGTTTACAAGTAATCTGCTTATATTGGAAGCAGACAATATAAGGGCATGTTTTTGTTTTCTCAAATTCAAACATATAGCAAGAAGGTGTCAATGCACAGGCCTTCATGTGGCTTTGCAGTTTCAGCACAGCAAAATCAGGATCATAACATGCTTAGTAAAACATCTGAGCTCTGCAGCGGGGCACTAATCTTCCGCCTGCTCTTTATTGCCCCATGCTGCTACATGCATCTTACAATCTGTGGTTACACTTGCCTTTTCATGTCTTTACCATTCTAGTTTTTGAACCCCACTACCTGCTCGTGCTCCGACAGGTAGCATCAGGACACTAAACCACCAGCATGTTACCGATGAGATGTTATAACGTGTGGTACTAAATTTGAATGTCAGTGATTGTACAATATCAGAGGTACCATCCATCAACTAGTCATTTATTTAATCCTGCAATTTAAAGAGCTTTTTATATAGACAAACAGAAAAGCCTACTTAGCTTGAACATTTAAACTAAACCAACGAATGCTGCGGTTTGTGCTTGCAACTATTAGCGGATACACAAGCGATTCTCCTGTGTTCTCTGTAATGCTTGTGTACATAAATGAGTGGGTGTGATGAATTTGCATCAAGTCTAGTAACTTCTGAGATGAGATAAATCTTAAAGTGCAGCCTGCTCTGAAAGAGCCTAAAGAGTCATATTTTTTTGTGTAGTCTAGAGTTTTTATCATTAGAGGAATAAAAAAAAAAGCACAATGAAATGTTTTTTTGCTAAAGTTTCATTGAAGCTAACTTAACTTGAACAACTGAAGCTACAATAAAATATATTTAATGACTTCAAAACTAACACAAAAAAACAACCACAAAATAATTGTAGTTTCTGATATACAGTATAAGATTTAACAAAATGAAACCTAATGAAAGCATTTAGTGGGGCATCGCTCAGGAAATTTGAGGCCGATACCGGTCTGCAGTTATATGTTTATGTCCCACATGTTAACATGAACTATGAAACCATTTTATTAACTGTTACCAAAATAACATAAAAATTGCATTAATTGTAAATTGCTAACATTTACTTGTATTAAAAACAGTAATTATTTGTACTGTTGTCAATATCAATAGGTCACTGTGACATACTGGCAACCAAAAACCATGAGAACATCACTCAAACTTTCAAAAACGTTTAAAAAAATACTTTCAAAAATAAGAAAAAATATCCATTACAAGCTCTAAAACTGCTCCAGTGAGAAATCATTCATAGCTTTACTATCTTTGGCATCTTGTAACATAAATCACAAATTATTAAGCAAATGCGTGAAGATGCGTTGCCGTTATTATAGGTTAATCAGTTATATCTGTTATTAATGGTATTGTGACCGCAACATTAATCTGATTTAAATTGGGAACGTCACAGAATTTCTTTTGGCAAGAGCATGTCTTTACTGTGCCAATTAATGTTTGTCAGGAGAGCTGCAACAACAGTAAATGTAATTATAATGAAACAAATAGATACAGCTCTAAATTCTGATAGGATGAGCTGATTTGAGGCTGTTGTAAACACACCTGTGAACAATAAACACATATTATAAATTAATGTGCCAAGTCAGTATGTTTCTTGCTGGAAGAACTGTTTATTCTGAATATTATTATTAACAAAAGTAACTATTTATTGAACATTGGTGTCTATTATGATATACTGTTGCCACTGTTTTTAAAAGCAGTAAGCCAAGGCAGGCCACGTGTTACAGTGATTTTGTCACAGGTTAGCATGACATAATGAATCTTGTGGCTTACTGCTTCAATATGTACTGCTTAATAGTTTGTAGATAATAGTTCATAGTAACTTTGTATTATTGCCTAATTTTGTGCAGTGTCTGAAGTGCAGTTAAAGAAGTATTTAAAAGCATCAAAGAAATATTAAGTATTGAAGGAGAATTCCAGGTTCAATACAAGTCAAGATCAATCGACAGCATTTGTGGCATAATCATAAATATACATTTTCAACATGTCCCTCCTTTTCTATAAGAAAAAGCAAAACTCTAGGTTTCAGTGAAGCACTTACAATTGAAGTAAATTGGCCAATGTTGGAGGGTTTAAAGGCAGAAATGTGAAGCTTATCGTTTTATAAAAGCATTAATTATAACTTGTGTATATTTTTTAGCTGTGAAGTTATTTAAATCGTCATTTTAGGGTTTTAGGGTTCATGGCGTCATGTTATCATTGCAATGATGTTGCAAAATTGGACATAACTTTAGTAAGCCAAGTGGTGGCTCAGTGGTTAAGGCTCTGGATAAGGTTACTGACCGAAAGGTTGGGGTTTCAAGCCCCATCACAGCCAAGATACCACTGTTGGGCCCTTGAGCAAGGCCCTTGACCCTATCTGCTCCAGGGGCGCTGTTTCATGGCTGACCCTGCGCTCTGACCCCAGCTTAGTTGGGATATGCAAAAACAACTGCATTTCATTGGCTCTATACCTGTACTCTGCACAATGACAATAAAGTTGAATCTTAATCTTAAATTATTTTATCACACTAAAATCATATTAAAACCCATATTGTTTTCGTCTTATGGCTATACTTTTGAAACAGTGTGTATTTTAACAACATTTATTTATTATCAACTATTTACTTCCATTATAAGTGATTCACTGTAATCAGTGCTGGACTAGCAAAAGAAATCGCCCGGGATTTTACATAGCAACTGGCCCAAAAGTTGTTGGGCAGGGGGCGTGTTGAGCTCAAAGTTGTGTTGGGGGGTTGGTGTTCTCTGTCCTTTTCAGCATATCGCGCCGCAGTTTTGTGGTCCATTCTGCATAACGCGGAGACTCATTTTCGCTTATCGTGGCACATTCGGCACGTTACGTGGACGACCCACCAGCCCGTTCGGTTCTCCCAATGGCCAGTCCACACCTGATTGGCCCCAAAGTGCGTCAGCCCACCAGGAAAAGGCCCGGTATGCCAGATTACCAGTCCAGCCCTGACTGTAATCCAGATTAGTGCATTTTTAAGGAAAATTTTGAAGGTCCCTCACAAGTTTAAATATATTTTTGTGTTAATTAATTTTATGCCACAAATGCTGTTGATTGAGCATCACTTGTATTGAACCCAGAATATTCCCTCAAAGGAATTACTCATCAACAAATGAGAATTCTGTCATATTTATACACTTTATGTCATTCCAAATCTGTACGACAGGAATAACAGTCAATAACCATTTACATTTTAATCAAGTCCTTACAAAAAGCAACCACATGGCTTCCAAAGACTTAATATAAGAATATTGTGCACAAGTCGTATTGTAAAACAGCATTCATGGTGTTGTATTGTTGTTTCAGCAGCTTCCAACTTTTATGTTCTACGGAAGTAGGAAAGTTATACGAATTTGAAATGACATCAGGGTGAGAATTTTCCTTTTTGGAAGAACTTTACCTATACTGGAAATATCACTTAGAACCTGAAAAAAGTATTGGGTTTGGGAACAGAAAATTCTGTTCTGTCCTCTTAACTCTCAAAAACCCAGAATGCACTGTGCTTCAGTCACCCTCATTCATACAACCTCCCTGGGCTGCTGTCATGGTGAAAGAGACTGAATAACTCAATAGATGTATGGAGGGTACATGAACATTGACGTCACACATGAACTCACACACAGAAGAGGTACCTGTTGTGGCTTCACGAGATTTGCTGCACATTGCCATATTCCCCTCGACCCTGACCCATATCTCCATACGAGGACTAATCACATTGTGCTATATATGTAATTATGTACCTCATTAAACAAAACCCATGAGTCATTAGGAAATAACTAACATCCATGCTGTTCCCCTAGCAGTTACAAGCATATCAACACTGCCATTACCCTTCACCAATTCAGGCATGGCTTGCTGGAGGCACTCAGTTCAGGTCAGTGACCTTTGGAGAGGAATGCAGTAGACTTGCCACAATATCATAATTTCACACCGGTGAGGTGTTCACGCTCAAACCGACTAACACCAGTATTACCGCTGGTTGAACGCTAAGCGGTACTATGGGGTAGTTTTTGTTAAGCAATAGCCTACACAATAATGCAAGGCAGCTTGATTTCAAACTTTAAACATTATTTAAAAAAATAAATCAAATGAAACTGAAAAAAATTAAGTGCAATTCAAATGTGTTTGAAAAGATGGCTTTTCAAAAGGCAACATCTTTTTGGCAAAGAACCTACTTCATCCGTACATTCACTCCACCACATGCTACCGGTCGGGTATCCGGTATTGGTATTGGTGTCTGGGCAAATACATCACTTATTGTGGGTTGTTGCAGGTTTAATGTTGGTGTTTTATTATCTTTTTTCATCTAAGGACCCAGTTTAGCTGCTTTGGAAGGGTAATGACTTTGAATGTGTGTGAATACATTTGTTTTGTTCCCTCCAAGGGCTGGGCGATATGCAAATATCAGAATATTTTATTATATTGTTAACCCCCCAGCTTTGGGATCCGTGAATATTCTTTCTTTAGTGATTTTGCAATGAAAATGTAATTTGTAATCAAATTGCACAACAAAGGAAATTAAAAAGCAATTAAATAATGAAGCGGTAAAAAAAAAAATTAGTATTTGTATTGTAAAAACAAGTTTCCATCTATGACAACAGGCAGACAATTACTTATAATAATTAAAATCTAAAATCGAATCTAAATGTAAACATAAGAATTGTAATGATGATAATGATAACTGAAATATAAATCAGGGTTCGAGTTTGAATGTGTTTTTGTATTATTTTATGATTTAATCACAGATGTATAGACTATATACAGAATAAAGTGACCCTGCAGTGTTAACAACGAACTGCTTTGTGGAAATAAAGTGAACTGATCTCAAAGCACCTCCTGAGCTGAGATAGTCGGAGGTCATTTGTAGCATTCTCATAGACAATACTATTCTTGCCAAAAAAAATTCAGAAGACTGAAACAAAGAAAGAGTGAAAAGAGTGTTCCACGAGACTGTATGCCTCCGAACAAACAGTACATCAGACATGCGCATAGATGGCTTTTCTGTCATTTGTTCTGTCTTACAGTTACCCACCATGCACATTATATTCGCTACCTGCAATTAAACGTCTTCTGTCAGTGTGCGTACTTTGCTGCCTGTGTAATTTGATATGTTGTTAAAGAACGTCTGGCTTTCAGTGTGTTATTTAGGTTCATTTATCACGGGTCGCAAACTCTTATTTAAGCAACTATTCTTTATTTAAAGCTATTCTATTTGTTATGCTTTTGTATTCATATTGAAAGTTCCATTCATAATGTTTCTCCCTTTTACTCTGTATAATATTTCACACCGGTGGTGTCCCTTGTACAGAGTAAAGCGGTAACACCGTACACTGTGGCAACTCTAGAATGCAGAGGAATAGTTATACTTATTTGGGTTTTCTGAATTTAATCAAAACTCATTGAGAGGGAAATTTTGTGGTGGCACTGAGCCTATGGACTCAAATCCGAACAGCCAGGAAGGACTGCAGCTCTCGCTTTGTGCTCTGCCAAAGATGTGCTTATCACTCTTCGCCTATCTATTGCTGCTTTATCTTCTTTAAAACATTATACTATATTTTAGAACTCTAACTCACTCCCTTTGTTGTTCTGTCTCAGTTACATACACACACACACAGTGCTGTTAATCTGTTAATCTTATAGTATGCAGTATGTGTATGTACTGAAAGAGTGCTTTTATGATGCGGCAAGTGAGCAATTAAGAGAGGCAAAGCAAAGCCAAGTTAGCATACCACACTAGAGGTCCACAGATAGTGGATTTTGCCTATACCAGTAACTAAGGGGGTGGAAAAAGCTGATAACCAATAAATCGGCCAATAGTTTTATAAATTAAAGGGGTCATGACATGAGAAACCAAATTTGCCTTGATCTTTTGGTATATAAGAGGTCTTTGTATCATTAAAACGTCCTGCAAGTTTAATATTTTAAGACGTCCTCACCATTCTAAACGAATCATTTATTTAATCAAGCTCAAAATACAGCTCGTTCTGGATTCATGGTTAGAAGTGACGTGTCGGTTAGAAGTGACGTACCAGCGTTTGCATATGACCGCCTCCAGCACAAGACAACTACGCTTTAAGCGCAAGACAACTACGCTCATTTCGTATCGCCGTGCGCCTCACAAGTGTTCAGTCGATGGACAGCGAGCTCTGACAGAGACTACTTGTGCACAGGAAAATTACGATGCCACACAGATGTGCTGTTCCTGGCTGTGGTCAAACAAAACCTCTGAATAAGCTGCCGAAAGATCCAGACGTCAGGGAAAAATGGATGCAGTTTATTTTTTGCGGATGTCCCAGTCACGGCAGTGTTAACTTAAGTGTTTGTTCTGTACATTTTAAGGATGACTGTTTTGAGAACAAATCTCAATATGATGCTGGCTTTGCCAGAAAACTGTTGCTCAAAGATAAGTCCGTGCCGACTATTCTGGGAACAACGACGACGCAAACTGTAAGTAATCTATTTTAAACTTTAAACTACTTTTTAAAGTGCAATTTCATTCATTATGAATAATCACAGTGTTTTTACTTAGTTTACTTGCATATTGTTCTGGCTGGGGGCGTCAATAATTGATACATAGGCACTGACGTTAGCCAATCATAACAGTGGGCGTTAACACTGAAGTCTTAAATGGAAAACGCCCCCAAAACAGACTGTTTGAATCAGAGGATGAGAAACAGGGTGGGAAAAGGTCATAAATCACTAGATTTTAAAAGTTTTTCTTAAAAAAAAATATATTAATACTATAATTGCACCTAAGGGAACATAATAATACAATAAAAAAACCCATGTCATGACCCCTTTAATTCATTGAATTAAAAAAAAAAACTATGTTTACACAAAAAAAAAAAAAACTGTGCTTACACAACTTACACAAACACATAAGAGAAACAAACATGCACTCTTACGATCATCTTAAATGTATTAGATATGGTACGTCTACTTTTTGATCCAGACTGTTTAGATGATTCTCTACAGATGACATGTAGGACTCGACATTAAGCGTTGTGATGTGCTTGACCTTCAGACAAGAAATTGGTAATTCAATTGTCTGAGTAAAAAATTTAATTGTCCAGAGAGAAAAAAGGACATGTATTGTTACATGCTCAAGTAACATGTCAGAGTATCTGTTGTATGTATTCGCAAATTTCAACATGTCCAGCCTAATAGTATTATACCTATGCAATCAGCTAGATTGTCTGGTATAGAAATGTAAACTGCGCTTGGTAGGGGAGGTTATTCTAACTTACATGTACGCGCGGTAGTCAGATAAATGAAATTAGTCCACAGTATGTGTAAATTAGTCCACAGCATGTGTAAATGGTAAGCTTTCAAATTTGAGTGTGAAAAATTGCAGGGGGCAGAGGGTAGGCGTGCTTTCACATCAACACAAAGAAAGAGGAAAGAGAAACACTTTCTTTGTCTAGCAAACATACGTTCAATTCTGAACTGTTCTAATATCACTGCTCACATGGCTCTGCTCACAAATTAGTAATTGCAAACTTTTGTCTACCGTTTATGTTCTGTTTTTCTTTTTAGAAAAAGAGTAATCCTTCATTTATGCTTTAGTATGGATGTCACCTTCCGAGCCACTAAGTCAAAGCCATTAGATCAATTTCCTCTAATCTGGGTGAAGCTGGCCCAGAGAAGGAAATAATTACAACAGCACAGCACATGCCTGGGAGAAAGACCCATTGTGCTGTAAAGCAAAGCCTGTGCTGAAGAGGATCTGATTAGCAAAGTGCTTCTCCTTTGGGAGCTCAGCCTGCTTCGCTCTGGCGTGTTCTGCCCAGACAAACAGCACTCCGCCTGGCAGCGGACACACCGCTCGCTGTCTACGGCAGCCTGGGCCAAACCAGTTGAAGAGCACAGGCCAGAAGCACATCATTGCAGGACTCCCAGATTGTAAAAGGAGATATCTGAAAATAATGAAGTATTTGTTGTCATGTTATGTAGTCATGTGATCCATTCAACCCAAAACAATCAAGATGGCGGCCTATGTTGTGCTTGCTATTCACTTTGATAGTGATTGGTTCAAGATGGGCAAGGTGGAGGCAGGAACCGGCAGGACAGTCAACATAACTTTAATGATGTAACTGAACTTAAAACAACATAAAACAGACATAAACACACACAGCGCTGTGGCTTGTGTTTCTCTCTCTCATGAACTGGCGTCTCCGGCTCACTTTAACTCTCTCCCTCTCCCACTGATTAGTTGACTCAGTGCTGGCCGTGCACCCTCAAGGCCCGGCCACGCCCCCGTCCTCGTCACAGCGTTCATTTTTCTTAAATCGCAATTAACGCATTTACAGTTAATATAGCATAAACCAGCATAAAAGCTTGTTGGGAGGGCGGATCCTCAGCAATGTGTCGGCCCGAAGTCATTACAGTAAAGGACAACAGCATACAACATAAATAATGGAGAAAGGACATCTTAGCGCTATTATTTGTTGTACAAAACAAGCCTAGATGGGACTTGTGATAGTAATCAATATTTTAAGCCTATTTCAGTGCAATTTAATGACCACAGAAGCAAGTCAATTCTTAATTATCACTCTGCTTTTCCAAAAACAGACTGTGTTCAAAACAACGCTTGAAGCTGATGTAAATCGTGAGCGCAGCTTCACGATTGCTGTAGGAAAGTGGATATACACAGTAGATTATTATCAGCGGAGGATGAGGGTTTAAAAGATTTAATGCCCATTGCAATTAATAGTTAGCCTATGGGGACTAAAGCTATCTTTACACAGTGAAGTTGGCACAGAAGCTACATTTGAAGTGGCAATTAAATGTATTTTCACAGAGCAGGAATAAATGCATTTACAAATGCAAAATTTATGTTATGAGACAAATATTTTAATTGTAAAATTATGAGATACATAGAGAATATAGAAATATGAAATTAATGAAAATATTTATGAATACTCAACCTATGGTGATAAATTCTTTCAATATGTCAAACTCCCATTTAGACTTTGGGAAAATAACAGTAAAATAAGCATATTTGGTGTCAAATTTCAGCATTTTCAAAATCTGCGACTATTCGTGATTACAAACAAATTGCGATTAATCATGATTAAAAAAAATTAAGCGACTGACAGCCCTAATATATATATACATACATATAGATTTAAATCTTGACCTTTACCTCACTAATCAACTACTTGATTAGCGTGACCATCCCTAAATAATAATCTGAAACTACATACTTCATAATATAGCTACACATGAGAATGCTTATTGTCATACCTTCAAATCCACTTTTGACATTTTCCATCAGGACGTGACTGCCCAGACAGACGGATTCATGACAAGTATTTTCAAGCTTTCTATTTTAAACTAAATATGTGTGACCCAACTTTTCCTCGGAATGTCACTGCACTTGGCACCACAATACCACCAACTGTGTAAGATCTGGAGCCTTCTAAAACCTTAACCACCCTAGCTATACGACTGCCATACATTCCATGGTTAAATCTACTGAAATGAAGCAAGAAAATAATATTACCAAAGGATATGGTCCAGTTTGGTAAACAGCAAGAATGAACGTATTAATACAGGAAGGAACTTATAACTCAGCAAGGAATGCCGGCTCAATATCTCCAGAGACATGTGTTCTAAGATGTTTACAGGGTTAAATTATTCATATGGGCATGTTTATATTAATTAAGCATTTAATTAAATGAAGATACAACAAAGAATAACAGAAATGAATTCAATTGATTTGTTGGATGAGGATCTGGCCAGAGCTTGTTATTCTTAAGGCTGTGTAAGGAAATGGATGCTGGGTAACCCGAGACTCGCTGTTTTTGTTATCTTCCTGCTGTTGGTATTTCATCTGGGTTAAAGTTGAAAACTATCATGCACTGGTTGGAATTTCAGCTTTTCTCCCATCTGGCGACCTAAATCCCTCCTTCAGGAAATGCTCCCACCTATACAGGTAACACTGATTGCAGTTATTTGTAATTGGTGGAAGGGTTTAGAGAAGAAAGCATTGGGAGAGAGTATGGCTGAGTTTATACTGTTTGACGGTAGAAATGATAAGAGATGTGTCAAGGTAGAGATTTAACTCTACTGTTTCTATCATACTAGATATATTTGCATATATTTATTTGTATAATATTAGATTTACAGATAAGCACTGAAGCCTTCAAATTAATTATCATTCATATATAATTAAACATTTTAAGATGAATAATAATCTGTTGGTTTGTGTCCATTCAGTTTCGAATAAAATTAGAAAATAATCAAATGTGATGAAGTACCTTTTATTTGTTTATTAGCAACAAATTTAATTCATGGCATAATCCAAAAAAATAAGCATAACCACTTGGCTATTTCATAGTTAAAAAATTCTATTGAATTTCTATCAATCATAAATATATACAGTTTATTTGATATGAAATTACTCATACAATTTTTGTATTTAGATTTTGGTCATACTGCCCATCCCTAAGAGACAGGAAGCTTTTGTGCAGATTTGGCAACAGCAGGTGTATCATGCAGCAAACGCTGTGGGGGATTTGTAATCAAGCTAATTAAATGATTAAGTAATATTGACTGTAATGTGTTTGAGAGGAGCGGGAGGCTCCGTGTGCTAATCTGGCTCATTTTTCTTTCCCTTCATCAGTGTCAACAGAGAGGCTACAGCAAACAAAAACACATTCAAATTCATTGCTCATCTTGTATTTAATGTAACTGTTAGTCTCACTGCCCAACTGGCACTAATAACAATATTCTTAAGATTGTAAAGTAAAAAACAAACATGATTCAAATCTTAGTTTCAACTCAAATCACCATATGTGGAATTATTACACTTATGTCTATGAAATTTGAAAATGTAAATAATAATTATAATGTTGCTACATGTAAATGTGATGTTATGTGACATTTGTGCTGCCACTGTGTTATAGATTAATTTGACAAGCAAAAGTGGTTAGGCCTCTCGGCTTATTTATAGATGAAGAACAGATGTCATGAACGACAAAATGAACCCCTGAAGGGAAAAAAAAACTTGTATTCATTATGGTAAAAACGTTGCACACACTAAATTATTTTCATCTGATGAGTAATGTCTTGTGAAGCTCAAAGCCACTGGTCCACTCTCTACTGGTCTTCTAAATGTGTTATGGATGACAATGCCCAGGTCGTGTTTATGAACAGTCCACTTTGTGGCACTAAATTAAATATTTGAAATACATATACATTGCACTCCCAACTAGCAGTTTGCAAATGGAAAAACGCATCTAAAGTGAACACCCTCTAATCATCTCCAGAGTATTGAGCACTGCTGATGCATCTGAGTGAACAGTGTTGACACAAATTGCTGTCTGGTGGATCAAACCGCACTGTATCACTTTGTAAACAATCCCACAATTAAAAAAAGATGGTGTATATGTTGCAGAATTTTGATCAGTGTTCAATGTTTTGAAGCTGGGTGAAAAAAGTCGATACATTTTCATGATCGATAATTGCGGAATATTTAGGTAATTCTGCCCACCCACTGCCTATATGCCACCAGATTACATGTATGATTAATACTTCTAAATGTTTGAAATTCAATAAAAAAAATGGTGATGAGAAAGCTGTAAAGATCAAGCTATAGATCAATTTGTTTTGTTTCCCAAGAGTCATGAAGCGAGCAACAACAAGGATACAGCAAACAAACTCTCATTAACCTCCCTGTCTGTGTGTGTCTCATGCTGGGAGCTCCCCAGGAAGTCTCCACATCCATGTCTAATCCACTTATAAACTTCAAGCGAGTAAAGTTTCTCATACACGCACATACAGTAAACACACCAATACACACAAACCAACAGGCTATGGTGGATCACACACACAAACGCCTACACCCACTGTACATCAGTAACAAGTAACAAGTGTCAGAACAATTTGGACACACTTAGTTTGTTAATTCATGATGATTAAACCCCTTTAGATAAAGGCACATGCTAAAAAGTGCTTTCATATAACGTTTTACATTACTTCTTTTTAAAAAAAAGAATAATGACATTATTCCTTCCATCCATCCATCTTCTATAGCCGCTTGTCCTATGTAGGGTTGCGGGTAGTGTTGGAGCCTATCCCAGCTGTCTCAGGCCGAAGGCAGGGAAACACCCTGGACAGGTGGCCAGTCTATCACAGGCCTTAATGACATTATTATTATTATTATTATTATTATTATAAAATGTAGAAAATAGTACTAATAAATAATGAGTAGGTGAATCAAAAATGTACTGGTCACATATCACATATTTGCCCTCAAAGTGCAAAAATCACATATACTTTCTACAGAGCAGACAATAAATAAAAAATGATGTACATTACCCTTTAGAGAACCAGACTAGTGACTTTACATTTAATAGTGAAGCTAATAAGACACCTGGAGAGTAGGGTAAAAATTTCACAAGAGCTATTCACACTGACAATATTCTGGGAGGTAATTCATGAGTCCTTCAAATGAAGCATATGACATTTAAAATACACATCTGGGAGTTGGTCATCATAGGGCCAGTTAAAATTTAGAGTGAGCAATTCATATCACCACTACAGCGTGAATAGCAAACCAGCATGAAATCTCTGATTTCCATGACACAAATAAAAAAATTATACAATTTGAAGCCTAAAAAAAAAGCCTAGGAAAAAATTGCCATGCAGAAATTGCTAGTAAATTTAACAGACCAGAGTTTCCACAATTCTTGGTGGCTTTAATTAGAAAATCTCAAGTATAGTTTACTTGTAATACTCTGTTTCAGTACAACATCAGCTTGCTTTAATGGTGATAGAAACAAGATAAAGAGCTGCACACTTGGTGCACAAAACACAATGATGGTAGCAATTAATATTTGATATTTGGAGTAGAAAATGAACTTCAGACTTCACAAAACAAGAAGTTACCAAACGTAACAACAAAATCAACAATAAAAACACTAAAAAACCATTAAACCATGCAATAAGTTATTATTATCCAAGCCTGGCATGCTGGGAACACCATTAGAAAAGTTAAATGTAGTGAATAAATATAACAAGGTTTTCTATTTTAGGATTGATACATGATGACGCATTGTAAAGATAATAAACAATCATAAATAATATTTACTTGTAGGCTAGAACAGGAGTGGGCAACTATTTTGGTTAAGGGGCCACATTGGGCTTTAAACAGTGCATGGGGGGCCACATTTTACTCCTTTTGCGATACAATGTTCTGCATTGATTTGGTTCTTGCATCTTTTAAGCCCAGAAATAGTTATGTTCTCAATTTTCTGAAGTGTATTTGTGACTAATGGGACTATTCTGCAATTGCCTAAAGCACTGTACTACTCTACAAATGTAGATCATTTTCTATCAGGCATTAAAAACAACTGAACAAAGGCTGAGCATATTTATAAAGTATTTATTTCACCATCTCCACTTCCCTGGTTATTTGTTAATCAATTTAACACTACATCAGGGGGCTGTTTTAATCTAAAATAATAATAATAATAATAATAATACAAAATTATAGAACTTTTAATGTTTGTCACAAAGAGGGAATATTTCTGTCTGGATGTCTGGAATAGAACATACATATTTACATGTGTGAATTGAGTACAAATGTAGATTTTACTTTCATAGATTTTTACTCAAATTCAAGCTTAAACTAACTTATTCAATGTAGATAGTAATGAATCTTTTCTGCAATATTTACTTAACCACAAAATATATATTTTTTGTGCACAGCTGGCAGAGCCACCACTGGCTGGACAGCCACAACTGGTGAAGATCTTGTGCATAGACAAACATACACACCCACACACATTAGAATTGGTTTTTATGGGCAGCACAAATATCCATAAATAGAGTTTATAAGGAAATGGTTTTGTCAAATGTAGCGCTCTGGTCCTTACAGGAATGATAGACAGAGTTCTTTGTGGGCTGGAGTCTGCCTGTCTTAAACCTCCCAAATAAACTGTCGGTATTGCTAGCAATTTGGGAAGGAAGGGTCAAGGAACAGGACGCTCACTTTTCCTGCTCTATTTACCTAATGTCCCACATTAACAGCCTGTTGTAAAACTTGACCAGCTTTGCAGTGAAGGAGAGAAAGAGAATCCAACATATTGGGGCTGGGATTCAGTTTATAGCCCTCTTAAAAATCCTAAACTGCCTTAGAATTTGGCCAAAAGAAGGTATCTTAGAAGGCAGCACATTTAAGATGCTTACCTTTTAGAACAGCCTTCACGTCTGGAGTGCACCTATAATGGCTTAAAGTGCTAGCTTCGTAGACAGCTAACTAGGTATCAAAACCGAGCATATGTGTGCACACGTAATCAGTCTTACTCAACCTGCTCCAATCAGGATTCGAACCGGGGTCTCCGGCAAGGGAGGCGGGCATGCTAACAAGGAGGCTAAAGGCTACAGCCTCACATTACACTCTTTATAGATGGGCTATGGATATTTTTTCTTATAGAAAACCATTTATTGATGCAGGAGTGGCATGTTGCAGAGGCTAGAAATGTAATGATCTGTGTCGATGGTCAGTAGACTCTAAGCATACAAACTGGTCTCTGAGACAGTAATACTCTTGCACATGTGTATGCTGCACTGCTGAATACTTTTGAGAGGAGAGGGCCTAAAGTATTTTTCCCTCCTGCACGTCTTGTAATTTTGGGGGTGGGGGGGGGTGCTGGTACATAAGGAATGTGATTAGAGATCCTTTAATTTATCTGTGTAGGCCCGTATACTGTCATGTCAAATTATTCCTTGAGGTTGCAGCAATGTGGACAGAACAGAGACAGAACATAAAGAACATCTGTTCTGTCACCAGTGGTACAATTTATTGTGGGAGCAAATACTTGCTCTGCTTGATTAGATTACGATTGTTTACTAAATAATGCAATGCATCACAATATATGAAATGAGATCACAATTCAGTTAGAACTGATCCATAATTTTGCTACACTGTAAAAAATAATGCACTTTTTTTTTCAGATGTAAGAAATATTACTTATCTAATAATTAATATTGAAAATGAATATTATGTGTAACAATGCATGTAATTTTACAGTAAATTATAGCAAAACATTTTTGTAGATGTAAAAAGTAAGAATAACTTAGTTCAAAATTAAAAATATACAGTATTGTCATGTTCATTGTTGTCCTTTGTTCTTTTATGTACTTTTATTTTGAAAATTCCTGTTCAGTTCCTAGTTTTGTCACATCCTGTTTTCCCTCCATGTTTTGTATCTGGGTTTTATTGGTTCATTGTTTGATTACCTTGATTCAGTTCTTGTTTGTCATTGGTTTTAGTTAATTATCTTGTTATCCTGTTTCAGAGTTCTGTTTGTTGATTGGCCTTGTTACCCTTGTCCTTGTGTATTTAAACCCTGTTTGTTCCTTCATTCCCTTGTCGGTCGTTGAATGTTATTGTACGTGAATGTTATGGTTGTTGCTCCTGCCTGTGGATGTTCATGTTCATGTTCATGTTCATGTTCATGTTCATGTTCATGTTCATGTTCATGTTCATGTTCATGTTCATGTTCATGTTCATGTTCATGTTCATGTTCATGTTCATGTTCATGTTCATGTTCATGTTGTTTTCCCCTCGTGGATATTTCTTAGTTCCTGTTTGTTTGCCCTCACTTTGATTTATAATAAAGAACCTGCTTTTGGATCCGCACCTCCTCGTCTGCCTTCACTCCTACATTCGTTACAAGAATATTATGTTTAACAAAACAATACATTTAATTTTACATAAAAATATTGCAAAGAAAAATAAACATTTTTTTTATATTATTTTAACTATTTTTAAATTATGAATTACCTTATAACTAATGGTGAAAATCTGCATTATTTTTAAAAAGATAATGCATCTATTATTGTTATAAATATTGTTAAAATTATGGTGAAAAATATTAATCTGGAATTTCCTGAGTGGCCCATCACATTATATTTTATTGAAATATTTATGTTTATTATTTTTTATATCAGTTTTGAACATTTTGTATTACATATTATATTTAGTTAAATGTTGTTACCATATATTTTTACAGTAACAACTTGCAACCACAGCTGCAATTTTTTTACTGTAAATTAACAAAAAGATTTTACAGTGTACGAGTCATTGTTATTTTCAAAATAATGCTAATGATAAATGTAACTGGAGGGACCAACTAAATATGTCAGATGTTAACATGAAATCTGGACATTTTTACAAATGATAAAGGTTAACAATATGAATTTATTTATTATTGTTTTTACATCCAGTAAATTGTTCACTGGTTCTGAGAAGGGTAACAAGCTCTTTAATTTCTTGAGGGAGATCTTTATCTAATCTTAAAGGAATAGTTCACCCAAAAATGAAATCCTCTCATTATTCACTTACCCTGATGCCATTCCAGACTGTCTTTCTTCAGCAGAACACAAATGAAGATTTTTTATAAGAATAAAGAGCTCTAATAGAAGTGCACGGGTGCCAGCACTTTGACGGACCAAGTCATAGGCAGCATAAAAGTAATCCTCACGAGTACAGTCGATTAATTAATGTCTTCTGAAGCATAGATACGTTTGTGTAAAAAAAATGAATAGATAAATAAAACGTTATTAACTTTTAAAAAGCTCTTCCTGCCAGCAGCTGATGCAATGCGTAACGGTGAGTTCACGCTAGAATTCGGAAGCGGCACTTATTTACAACAGAAGAACAAACGTCACGTGAGTGTTTGGCCATTTGAAGAAGAAGAAGAATCCTTTATTTGGTCACACATTTTACACACAGTTTTTTGCATATATACAGTGAAATTTGGTAGTTTTCACATATCCCAGGTCAGAGTGCAGGGTTAGCCATGATATGGCGCCTCTGGAGCAGATAGGGTTAAGGGCCATGCTCAAGAGCCCAACAGTGGCATCTTGGTGGTGCTGGGGCTTGAACCCCCAACCTTCTGGTCAGTAACCCTGAGCCTCAACCACTGAGCCACCACTGCCCCATTTCAAACTGCATCAGAGCCGGGATGGAAGTGCCATTAGTTAAAAATATTTTAATTATCGACGTATTTCTTACATAAACCTAGCAATTCATTTCAGAAGATGCTGCCTGAATGTGACTTTTGGGCAGGCAAATGCTGGCAACCGTGTACTTCAATTATAAGGACCTGATAGAGCTCTATATTCTTTTGTGTTCTGCTGAAGAAAGAGAGTCATACACATCTGGGAAGACATCAGGATAAGAGCATTTTACCTTTGGGGTGAACTATTCCTGCAAGACCACTCTTATTTTGGAGGAAGGTGCCTTAAGGAAAGAGTGGCGGGCGGGCGGGGGGGGGGTTATGGAAAAGCAATATCCTACCTAGATCTAGCTGCTTACTTCATTTCCCCTCAGCATGCTTCAAGTTCATCAGGTCTCAGTGATGTCGCAGCAGGTGAAATTTATGAGGTGTTAACTGAAAAATAAACTGTACTGTAAACTCTAAACCCTCACCCCCACACCATATTCCCCCCAACACCCCTGTAACCCCAAAGCGTGAAGCCCAATAACACAGATAGAGGGCCTCTTATCCTTTGAGAGTTCCCCAAGTTAAATGCATATCACATTTGGCACTGGTTTCTTTTCTGTAACACCAACTTCAGGTTTCAAAGAAAAAATCCTGCTGAAAAGACCGGCATAGCTGATCAACAGCATATGTTTTGTTTTAGATGCTAGTGTGTTGGTGTACCCAACAGGCTTCCTAACTAGCTTAACCAAACAAGATTTCCTTTTGCCAGACAAGCCATGCTATCCAACCAACTTCACCACCTGAGTTTTTCTGGCAGGTTAGTGTTATGAGTTGGTTAGGGTTATGGCTGGGTTAAAAAAGTGTATTAAATTGACACAGTGTATATTTGGGCATAAGACATTTGGGCATTCAGGACTCAAGACTATAAAAATGACTTAGGAGTCATTGGCACCTAAAAGGAAATATTAAGGAGCCAAATGGCTGTTTTTAGTTGCCAAATCACAGAAATGCTTGATTTAGATTGCTGGTCAGAAACAAGATAAACAGCAAAAGAAAATGAAGACAGCTGATAACCCATTAATCAGAGATTTAATAAACAGTATATTTAGTTGAGAAGATAAGTTTGCATTCCCTTTTGTCTCATAAATGTTCACACCACTTTCATAATTTATATAAATATAAGAGATACCATTTTTTAGTACAGCTCTTCAGAATCTACATTATTTACTTCAAGTATAGTATGCATATAATAGTGTGTTGTCTTCTTGAGCATAAATAAATGTTTGCACCTTGTGTAATAGTTGTGTGAGTCCCTCAACAGACTTTTTTTCACACTCCAGGTTTTGGAATGCGGAAGTAAAAGTTTGCAGGGTAAACTTCGACAGCAGTGAATGAGAGTGAATGGGAGATCACAGCAAATATTATTTTCACTTACCTATTCGCTTCAAGAGCAAAAGAAAAAATCTACTATTACATTTGAATGACTTTCCAGAAAGAAAATAAAAAGAGAGAAGGGAGGAGATGCTAAATTTACAGACACTCTCTCAGCAGCTGTAATCCAAACCCCCTCACAGCTCTGGTAATATATTTTTTTTTTTAAACTAATTCCAGGGTAATATCACAAAGCATAATGTTATAAACTTACACTCAATATTTAAAAAAATATTATATAAAAAAGCTTGCTAGATTTACACCGCTAAATAAGGCGGAAACGCATCATCATAGTCTGATTAAAAATAATATTTATATATATATATATATATATATATATATATATATATATATATATATATATATATATAAATATTATTTTAATCAGACTATGATGATGCTTCCACTTTATTTAGCGTGTAAATCTAGCAAGCTTTTATATATATATATATATATATATATATATATATATATATATATATATATATATATATATATATATATATATATATATAATATATTATTGTTTTAAATATTGCCTTAGTCTTTTTTACTGTTACCGTATGGCCCAGATACAGAGACTAAATGAGACTAGATGCAGTTTATTGTACTACTCCAATCTCAATCAATGATAACCAGAAGGGAAAACAAAGTAATACACTATACAGGACTTTTAATTATAAAGAAGCCCGAAATACACATGGGACTTTTTTTTGGCACTCCCTGATGTGAAGACACTGACAGCTGATTCGCTGAGAAAGTCAATCTGATTAACAAACTGCTAACCGGAGCTCCTGAGTTCAAATGCATCAGTTCTTTTCGGGTGAGTCATGAAAAAGATCCAGTTCAAAAGAGTCTTTTGTTCACGACTCTCTCGCGCTGGGTTTGTTGTTGCGTGTGGTGCAGCGAGCTCGTCAGAACGGGTGAAAAGAGGCGCGAGACACATTGGTGCCCGCTCTAAATATGATATCAGACAAAAGCGCATTTGAACGCACACAACTGGACTGTCGCCAATGGCAACTAGATTTTAAATGATTGTCGCAATAAATTGTTTTTAGTCGCAGTCTGGAGCTCTGGCATTAGAAATCAAGGTAGCATTTTTTTTTTTTAGCTATCATCGTTCATTTATGACAATTATAATGCAGGTCTCAACATTACATTAATATTCTGGGTTCAACACAAGTTGAGCTCAATCGACAGCATTTGTGGCATGATGTTGATTACCACAAAAATTCATTTAGACTAGTCCATCAGTTTCTTAAAAAAAAAAAGAAGCAAAAAATAGAAGTTACAGTGAGGCACTTATAATGGATGTGAATGGGGCCAATTTTTTGAGAGTTTAAACACAGAAATGTAAAGTTAATAATTTTATAAAAACACATAAATTCTTCTGTTAAAACTCATGTATTATTTGAGATATGAAGTTGTTTAAATCCAAATTTTTACAGTCATTTTAGAGTTTGTTTACATCGTCATGGCAACAAAGTAGTAAAATTGGATATGATTTTACACAGAAAAGGTTAGTTAGCAATTATATCACACTAAAATAATGCTAACAAGCATATTGATTATTTTGACATTTACAGATTGGCCCCATAGTGCATCACTGTTGCAAAACTCTTTTTTTTTTAAGAAAAGGATGCGCAAGTCAAATGTAACTTTTGTGGTAATCAATATTATGCCACAAATACTGTTGCTTGAGCTTAACTTGTATTGAACCAATAATATTCCTTTAAGGATTTTTCTGCTGGCCCAGTTGACTTTTACTTGCCCTGCCAACAATTTCACTGGTACGCTCAACTAAAATGTAAAACTATATATATATAAGATTAAAAAATATGATGGTGTATTTTTGCATGAAACCGATGGCATACAATGCAAAACATAACTGATTGGTTTATAATGCTCATGTCATTCTTACTAACACTTTAAAGACTATAACAAATAATTCTCACAATTTCAACAAAACATATTCATACAATAATGTTACCTTGGTGACAAGCTCAAATTGGCAGAATTCATAACAACAATGTTAAATACATTGACTGAAATCCAAATGTCATAATCCAAATAAAACACTGGCCCGATAGGGCAAGTGGCAGTTCTGTCAACTGGCCCAAAATGGCCAGCAGCCACCCTTATTGCTGAGTCCATTACTTTATTGACATTGTATTGAAAACAATCATAAATCATACAGAAAACAACCACACTTGCTGTTCATTTTACAGATTCAAAGCAGCAGACCTTTTGTGCTTTTGACTGTAAGTGGGTTTCTTGTGCTAGTCCACCAGATCGATTAACACCAAACCAGCAGAAACAACCAGAACTAACATGGGAAAAGGCCAGCTTCTGTAAACTGCACGGTTACCCATTAACCATACATATGTGCACAATATTACCCTGCCTGTCTAAATGTACACCTTGTTTTTAAAGTATTTTTAATATTAAACGCAGTTCACATGGATTGTTTTGGTTTTAGACTGAAAACTGGAGCATGGCTACTGATTTTCCATTATTCAGAAGTACGTCTGAAGGGACATGTGTACTTGTCACATGCTGGTGACTAATCTGACAGTGTGAGATGGGACACATGTACATTTAGAGGCACTCTCTCAAACATCTGTGCAGCAGCAAACAGCTCTGCATGACTGGTAGGCTATTATCTTGTCTTCTGGGATCATTTTTTTCTAAAACCCTAGAACTGGGGCCAGGATTACACTGCAATTATGCTTCATCTGTAGCAGCCGCCTGCAGGGCAGGAGAGAGAGAAAGAAGACTACTTTCATTTCTGACAGCTAAGCTTCAAATTGTACTTGCAGACAGGTGTGCAAAAGCACCTTCTAATACAAATGACACAAATAATTTTTCAGCATGAGACACTGGGGCAGGACAGCTGTCATACTGGGATAACCTGCTGTAAAGATGTATCAAATGGACCACATTAATACAAAGCAAAGTTTGCAAGTCTAAACTGATAGAGTGTTTAATTCCATTCGGAGGAATTATAAACCCACGTCCCAGGGATCGGGCAATATTTTAGCCAGACATACTGTGAAGTTGGCTGGAATTCAGAGAATCTAGGTCTGCTATTTCCTTCTTGAGAATAGCTACACTATTTGCCATTTATACCAAGGCCCTAGTTGAACACCAGACCTCCCCCTCTCAAAAAATTCAGAAGAGTGCAAGAGTTTCCAAGTCAATGGGCCCTTGCATTAGACCCTACTTGGGTTTATTATAAAAATATTTGATTCTGATTGTTAAATATGGCATTCTGCAATCAAATACATTTCTATAATGGACATTAAACTATTTTTGACTGCTGTGCCTGGCAACCAATCTCCAACACTGTGTTAGTTTCATGACTCTTCATCTTTGTTTTCACATGATAAAATAATTTTAACTCAAATCAATATTTAATGTCCATATATTTACTTATTTAGTAAATAGCCACATAATAAGTGGGATAAAGTACACTGACATGCTGTTTGGCGATATAAAGTAACTACACATTCAGACCGAAATCAGGTCTCTTGGACTATGATTGTCCTGTGACAGATAGGTTTGTCTCAACTACGCTCAGATTCAGAGAACACGGAGTAACTGTAAAATCCACACTAAAACCAAGGCAAACCACAGTTCTTTGAAACCACTGTTTAAGTGTTGTCGTAGTTACAGTGTTTTGCCTTTGTTGGGCAGTACAGTCAAACTTATACAGATCATTATTGAAAAAAAAAATAAACAAACGGTAAATGTCGGGATCCTGATCACCATGTCAGGGGTTATTTTGCTTTAATCAGTGGCTACCTGTGCATTATCCCTTACACACTGTATTTGCCTGCTAAGACAAGGAAGTCTTGAGGAAGTGGACAGGGCTATATATGTTTCTCTTATATTCAGCAAGACACAAACACAGAACCTACCAGTGTCCTTTTGTGCTTTGTTTCTGGTTAATGATTTCCCCAGGCTTGGGCTCGCTGGAACTGTGGGCCGCCGCCCTGCAAGAAATAAACAGAGGATTGTTCAAAGGGGGTTCAGAGGCAGGAGGGGAACAGTGCAGCATATGGAAAACAAACAGGCACAAAGGCTAATGAAGAAAAGAAACCCCCCACCCCAGGGCTTCTCCATTTTTCCTCCCCACAAACTACCTCCTTCGCTGGACCACTTCCCTTGGTCGTGATGGGAAGCTAATCTCCCATGTCCCTATACCAGCCCAGTGAATATATTGTTTACAGGAGAAAAAAAACATGTATAACTGTCTGCTAAGCACCGCTGCACCCTTTTCTTTTCTTTTTTTACAAACACAGTTTTCTCCTGTTTCAGTCATCTTGTTGAATTCCAGCAGCTGGAACAGGTGTTAATATGTAAATTCCAGAAATGTTTCATATCAATGCATCAATGTACAATAAATAAAAGGCTACACTAATAACTAGAAGCTAAATGAACTATGTTTGGCAACCAAAAACCATCACCTTGCAACCAACATTCCTGCATGCTTTTTTGGAGAACGTGCAAAGGTAGTCAGCAGATCAAAACATCTTTTGGGGCTAATCTCATTATGTAATCAGATTTTAACCAGGGCTTTGGGGAGGTGGGTGTGCTAGTGTCATGATGTTTTAATTTAAAAGAGGAAGGATGAACTTGGATGTCACATAGAGTGAGACGAAAAGGGAAAATCTAGGCTTGGGGAGTGTGTAAATAGCAGATGACGAGGACAGGCTTTCAGCATGCCTAATTTGTGCCTGATCACCTCAGGTCAGAGATCAGCCTGTGTGTTTGTTCAGAAGAGTTGCTCCAAACTCCCACACTGAGAGAGGAGCGTGGCAATGGCTGCCTCACTCAAAGGGCAAATGCCATATGACTGAACTCATTTAAACCTATACAATCATAATGCTTTGAAAAAGCAGCTTTACAGACAGCAGAAATACCGTAGGCTAAAGAATAAGCACTTGTAAGGCTTTTGGCCTAGTTACCGCAAGCACTAGTGCATACTTGTGCATACTAGTGTTTATCTTTTCAAAAGTATATATGTGAATTTTGGTTGGTCAAATTATTTTGCAATATAGCTTCTGTCTGTTTTGTTTAAATTTGTTTGTAATTCAGTCACTATTTAACCCTACAATAGAACTTACCATGGTAATGCCATTGTTATTGATCATGTTTCATAATTAATTAACTTGAGAAGCCATGTGAATACAATAGTATATGGATATTGTACCAATATTATAATAATTAAGTATCATAATATTATCATAGGTTAAATTGGACCATAACGGTTCAGAATGTCTTTCCGGCACATTTGATTGAAATCTTTTTTAACATTTTTTTTATGTATTTATTTTTATTTATGATAATCTATTCCATTTCTTGTATGCTCCGGACCAGTTTTTGTTTGATACATTTCACACATTCAGTCTCGTGTTAGCATGGCTTGATCAAAAATAACATACTTCTCCCCAAATGCACCAGAATTGCCAGATGATTTTAGGGATCCCCCCACCTCCAATATCTCTATTTAATCCCTGGGTATTACTTTGTGATTCCATCAATGCACTATGGTACAACCAGAGAACTTTGAAAGGAAAAATACTTTTAAATCGATGCGTTTTCTTGGATTATTAAGTGAACAGTTGCTATATACATTTTTTATTATTATTATTAACAAATGCTGGAATTTGATCTGAGCAGTTTTATTTAATACAAACAAGATTAGATCAAGGCTCTAAAAGCAGAGGAAATCTGTAAGTTTTAGGAGAGCAGCATTATAATAATATTTTATATTATTAATTATTAATAATCTATGTATGTGTGTGTATATAAATGATATACAGTATATATACACCAATTAGCCACAACATTAAAACCACCTGCCTAATATTGTGTAGGTCCCCCTCGTGCCACCAAAACAATGCCAACCCGGATCTCAGAATAGCATTTTGAGATGCTATTCTTCTCACCGCAGTTTTACAGAGCGATTATCTGAGTTACTGTAGACTTTGTCAGTTCAAACCAGTCTGGCCATTCTCCGTTGACCCCTCTCATCAACAAGGCATTTCCATTAGCAGAACTGTATTCTAGAGACTGTTGTGCGTGAAAATCCCAGGACATCAGCCGTTACAGAAATACTCATGCCAGCCCGTCTGGCACTAACAAACATCCATGTGATTATCTAATCATCCAATCGTGTAGCAGCAGTGCTGTCATGCAGATTCGGGCCAGGAGTTTCAGATAATGTTCACATCAACCATCAGAATGGGAAAAAAAATGTGATCTCAGTGATTTGGAGCATGGCATGATTGTTGATATATACTATAAAACATATAATGTGGTGTTTAGATGTTTATAATGACTGCTTATGATTGATAAGATGCGAAAGCGCTTGCCGGCTATGTGTGCCACTATATTTTTTACATACAATGCAACATTTGATTCGGAGTTCGTATTAACAAGCATAGATGTTTCTAAAAGCCCTTCCACTTTCCCGGAAATGGAAGTGGTTAGAATGAGTGACGGATGGAATGCAGAAGGCTCGATTGGACTGATTAGTTTGTATATTCTTTGTTTGAAGTCAGAAAACATGGCTGCAACGCTGCATCAAAACAGAGCGCTCTGACAGTAACAGATTTAAACTTTTATTTTGTGATTGTTTGAATGTTTGTAACATATAAAAATAAAGATATTGTGATATTGAGCAGCTGGTTCATTATGACAACAACTGCAGTCCCTCTTTTGTTGGTAAACAGCAGCATGAATAAAGATCCTAGTGGAATCCCAGCGGTTTGATTGTACGTGCGAAAGGGTTAAAAACAAACTATAAAATTAGGCATGTAACGATACACAAATTAAACATTCGAAACAATATGATGCAAAGCCTCACGATACAATACGATTAAAAAAAAATAATTAAACGGGGCCTGCAAATGTTTAAATCAAATTCATTCAAGGATTCATAAATGTCTGACTTTGGCAACAAAAAGCAGAGCTCTATAATAAAGTATCTTAAACAATAAGCACTGCATTTATTTTGTTTAATTGTGATGAGAAAAACTTTTTCATTTGTCATTTATTTTACCCTTTTTACAATAAACATAGTTTCAAAGCAACTTTATAGAAAATCATGCCTTGTTGTCTAAAAGACCCTTGTAAACAAGCTAAAGTGACTATAGTAAGGAAAAACCTTCTTTCAAAAGTTATTTAGTGATGAATAATGTTTTTGGCCTCTTCCCGTTTCACTTATTACTGGCATATAACATGTTCACAAGTGTTGTGCTCATACCCGTTTACATTTCAACGTCAAAAGCAAAGAGTTATAAGTGGTATGTAATTGCGTGTTTCTTACATTGTCAGATTTTTGAATAAGATTGTTTTTGTTACTTAAGAGAGTCTTGCACAGTGTTGTCTGGGAGAAGCTGGATCTTAAATACAACTTTGCTGCAGCTGTTTCTGTGATGTTGGCGTAAATGTACCAACATGTTTGATATACTGTAGCGCCGGGACATGAAGCCGTTGTATGGAAAATTCAACAAGTTGTAGTGCTACAATCTACTGTAGTTTTATTTGTGTCGTTGTCATGAAATTTAAAAGAGTGACATACTATACTTTATCATAAACTATTAAAAATATATATTCTTGCATTATTATATGCCGTTTTTGTGAACTCAAATTACTTGAGACTACATTGCATATTTGGTTACACTTTACAATAAGGTTAAATTCATTAACATTAGTTAATGTATTAGGTATCATGAACTAACAATGAATATGATGTATGATATATTTTTACAGCATTTATTCATCTTTGTTAATGCTAGTTAATAAAAATACAATTGTTCATTGTTAGTTCATAGTGCTTTATCTAATGTTAGCTAACATATACAACTTTTGATTTAAAATAAATTATTACTATATGTTGAAAATAACATTAAACAAGATTCATAAATGCTGTAAAAGTATTTTTCATGTTAACTAATGTTGTTATCTAATGTTAACAAATTGAACCTTATTGTAATGTGTTAAAGAATATTTTTACTTTTAATGTCACAATGCAGGACAGTGAACTGCAAGAAAATATGCGAAATATCTAAAATGTGATTAAAAATGCCCTTGAGACCAGCTAGTAAAATGTCACCCAAGTATGTCCTCTGAGGGTCATCTACCAAAACTACCCACTTTAACTGCAGTCATGAGACGTAACCTTCCCAACCTCTTCTCTAATATGAGCTGATCATATGAACTACCTTATTTTTACCATGAATGTACCAAGCTTTATAATAAATGTGCAGGATGACTTCATAGGTAGCACACTTCCTGAATCCTGCAGATACTCTACCACACTTAGTAGCTTTCACATAAACACACACATTGAGACAAAAGAACCAGACATTTCCTACCAAGCAGCCAATCAGACTATAGCGTTTGAATGATGCATGCATTTACAGTCTGGAGTTGTAAAATGCCCCATATAAAATGAGTCTGTTTGTCCCTTTCCAAGTGATTTGGCAACTTTTTTTAAATTTTGATTCTCACTTCAAAATGCAGTGAGGCATGCCGTCAAGCCTCCATGTTTAACAAACTTTTCACACACACCCCTCTGAACTAATCCATTTAACAAAAAAAAAAAACAAAAGCACACAGTTCTGGGCATGATTTCAATCTTCAATCAGAGGCAGGTTTTGGTTTACTCATGTCAGACATTTACTGACCCTTTTTTTTTTCTCTCAAACATTAAATGAGAATTGTTAAAAACTCTTGGGCCAAGTCGAGCAAACCAGTATATACAAGCAGTCACTGGCTCAAGTCAGACTGGTAGCACATAAAAAATACAATTAAAAAATTCTCATGTTAATATTTTTAGGAAAAAAGAGATGAGCACCACTCAGAGAAAAGATGTACAAATATGGAACATACTACACACATTACAGGTGAAACTCGAAAAATTAGAATATCGTGCAAAAGTTCATTAATTTCAGTAATTCAACATAAAAGGTGAAACTAATATATTATATAGACTCATTACAACCAAAGTAAGATATTTCAAGCCTTTATTTGATATAATTTTGATGATTATGGCTTACAGCTTATGAAAACCCCAAATTCAGAATCTCAGAAAATTAGAATATTGTGAAAAAGTTCAGTATTGTAGGCTCAAAGTGTCACACTCTAATCAGCTAAACACCTGCAAAGGGTTCCTGAGCCTTTGAATGGTCTCTCAGTCTGGTTCAGTTGAATTCACAATCATGGGGAAGACTGCTGACCTGACAGTTGTGCAGAAAACCATCATTGACACCCTCCACATGGAGGGAAAGCCTCAAAAGGTAATTGCAAAAGAAGTTGGATGTTCTCAAAGTGCTGTATCAAAGCACATTAATAGAAAGTTAAGTGGAAGGGAAAAGTGTGGAAGAAAAAGGTGCACAAGCAGCAGGGATGACCGTAGCCTGGAGAGGATTGTCAGGAAAAGGCCATTCAAATGTGTGGGGGAGCTTCACAAGGAGTGGACTGAGGCTGGAGTTACTGCATCAAGAGCCACCACACACAGACGGGTCCTGGACATGGGCTTCAAATGTCAAACATCTTACCTGGGCTAAAGAAAAAAAGAACTGGTCTGTTGCTCAGTGGTCCAAAGTCCTCTTTTCTGATGAGAGCAAATTTTGCATCTCATTTGGAAACCAAGGTCCCAGAGTCTGGAGGAAGAATGGAGAGGCACACAATCCAAGATGCTTGAAGTCCAGTGTGAAGTTTCCACAGTCTGTGTTGGTTTGGGGAGCCATGTCATCGGCTGGTGTTGGTCCACTGTGCTTTATTAAGTCCAGAGTCAACGCAGCCGCCTACCGGACATTTTAGAGCACTTCATGCTTCCTTCAGCAGACAAGCTTTATGGAGATGCTGACTTCATTTTCCAGCAGGACTTGGCACCTGCCCACACTGCCAAAAGTACCAAAACCTGGTTCAATGACCATGGTATTACTGTGCTTGATTGGCCAGCAAACTCGCTTGACCTGAACCCCATAGAGAATCTATGGGGCATTGCCAAGAGAAAGATGAGAGACATGAGACCAAACAATGCAGAAGAGCTGAAGGCCGCTATTGAAGCATCTTGGTCTTCCATAACACCTCAGCAGTGCCACAGGCTGATAGCATCCATGCCACGCCGCATTGAGGCAGTAATTAATGCAAAAGGGGCCCAAACCAAGTACTGAGTACATATGCATGATTATAATTTTCAGAGGGCCGACATTTCTGTATTTAAAATCCTTTTTTTTTTATTGACTTCATGTAATATTCTAATTTTCTGAGATTCTGAATTTGGGGTTTTCATAAGCTGTAAGCCATAATCATCAAAATTATATCAAATAAAGGCTTGAAATATCTTACTTTGCTTGTAATGAGTCTATATAATATATTAGTTTCACCTTTTATTTGAATTACTGAAATTAATGAACTTTTTGCACGATATTCTAATTTTTCGAGTTTCACCTGTATGTCAATAAACACTCAATTATTTCTATTTGACTAAGTTATCTCTAAGAATCTACACTCACTGAGCACTTTATAAGGAAGACCTGTTCATCTACATATTCATGAGATTATCTTATTAGCCAATTGTGTGGCAGCAGTACAATGCATAAACTCTGATACAGGTCAGGATCTTCAGTTAATGTTCACATCAACCATCAGAATGGGGAAAAATATGATCTCCGTGATTTCAACCGTGGCATGATTGTTGGTACCAGACAGGCTGGTTTGAGTATTTCTGTAACTGCTGATCTCCTGGGATTTCATGTACAACAGTCTACATTTTCCTCAGACTGGTGCCAAAAACAAAACAAAACATCCGGTAAGTGGCAGTTCTGTGGACAGAAATGCCTTGTTGATGAGAGAAGTCAACAGACTGGTTTGAGCTGACAGAAAGGCTACAGTAACTCAGATAACCACTCTGTACAATTATAGTGAGCAGAATAGCATCTCAGAATGCACAACACATCAAACCTTGAGGCAGATGGGCAAAGACAGCAGAAGACCACATCTAGCACTTTATTAGGACCAAAGTGTTCCTAATAAAGTGCTCAGTGGGTGTTATTCTATAACTTTTTGATTTGTAAGGATGTCTGCAGAGATTATCTGTACAGTTAAAGGGCACACACACTAGGCTTTGATTTTCTCTAGACTTTACAATCTTCTATTTGTCAGGTGTCTTCTCATCAGAGACAGAGCAGGTCAAAGTTCACCAAACTTCTACTCGTCTAGAGTAAAACGGGTTTATTTTTATGCATGAACTTGCCTTTCCAGTCTCCCAAATGTGATGCGTTTGAATAGGAGCAAATAGAATGCAAAGTGTTCAGTTGAAGTCAGAAGTTTACAAACACTTAGGTTGAAGTTATTAAAACTCATTTTTTTTAACTACTCCACAGATTTAATATTAGCAAACTGGTTCTGGCAAGTCGTTTAGGACATCTACTTAGTGCATGACACAAGTAGTTTTTCCATAAATTGTTTACAGACTGATTGTTTCACTTTTAATTGACTATATCACAATTCCAGTGAGTCAGAAGTTTACATACACTGAGATAACTGTGCCTGTAAGTAGCTTGCAAAATTCCAGAAAATTATGTCAAGCCTTTAGACAATTAGCCAATTAGCTTCTGATAGGAGGTGTACTGAATTGGAGGTGAACCTGTGGATGCATTTTTAGGTCTACCTTCAAACTCTGTGCCTCTTTGCTTGACATCATGGGAAAATCATAAGAAATCAGCCAAGAGCTCAGAAAGTACATTTTGGACCTCCACAAGTCTGGTTCATCCTTGGGAGCAATTTCCAAGTGCCTGAATGTATCATGTTCATCTGTACAAACAATAGTACGCAATTATAAACACCATGGGGCCACACAGCCATCATACCGCTCAGGGAGGAGACGCATTCTGTCTCCTAGATATGAACAAAGTTTGGTGCGAAAATTGCAAATTAATCAAACAGCAAAAGACTTTGTGAAGATGCTGGAGGAAACAGGTAGTATCTATATCCACAGAAAATTAAGTCCTATATCAACATAACCTGAAAGGCTGCTCAGCAAGGAAGAAGCAACTTGACAAACGACCATAAAAAAGCCAGACTACAGTTTGCAAGTGCACGTGGGGGTAAAGATCTTACTTTTTGTTGAAATGCCTTCTGATCTGATAAAACTGTCAAATCAAACTCTTTGACCATAATGACCATTGTTATGTTTGGAGGAAAAAGGGTGAAGCTTGCAAGCCGAAGAACACCATCCCAACTGTGAAGCACAGGGGTGGGGGACTGGTGCACTAAACAAATTAGATGGCATCATGGCAAAATCTCAACACATCAGCCAGGAAGTTAAAGCTTGGTCGCAAATGTGTCTTCCAAATGGACACTGACCCCAAGCATACCTACAAAGTTTTGCAAAATGGCTTAAGGACAACAAAGTCAAGGAACTGGAACCATCAAAAAAGCCCTGACCTCAATCTGATAGAAAATTTGTGGTCAGAACTGAAAAAGCATGTGCGAGCAAGGAGGCCTACAAACCTGACTCAGTTACACCAGTTCTGTCTGAAGGAATGTGCCAACATTTCAGTAACTTGTTGTGAGAAGCTTGTGGAAGGATACCCAAAATGTTTTGACCCAAGTACAAACAATTTAAAGGCAATGCTACCAAATACTAACAATGTGTATGTGAACTTCTGACCCACTGGGAATGTGATGAAATAAATAAATGCTGAAATAAATAATTCTCTCTACTAATATTCTGACATTTTACATTCTTAAAATAAAGTAGTGATCCTAACTGACCTGAGACAGGGAAAGTTTTCTACTCCTAAATATCAGGAATTGTGAAAAACTGAGTTTAAATGTATTTGGCTTAGGTATATGTAAACTTCTGAATTCAAATGTAGTGTGATTAGACTGCAAGGGTTTTCGTGAAATGATAAACACATTGAAGCCCAAGTATGCTATTCCGTCATATTTTGTTTTTTAAATAATACTGAAGTGTCTCTGCTTGATTTTATGGCTCTACAATGAAGCAGGAAGTTCAGCACTAGCTGCACAAAGCACCAAATTCCAATGAAAATTAATGAGATACAAGTGAGTAAATGATTGCAAAATATGAAAAAAAAAAAAATATACAAATAAAAGCAATATTATAATATTGTAACATAGATATGGATAAAATATTGTATCCCCAGGTAAACGCTGATTCCCACACTTGGTACAGGGTCTGAAATGCCAGACAGAGGACCTAAGGACAGTGTTTCCAGATAATGCAAGTGAGAGTCTTGACCAGTCTCAGTTTGGGTTTGTATCGTGGAGCAGCACACCATGGATAAGGATTGGTGTGAGGTGAGATACAGGCATGCAACAGATGTATGCAGCAATGTCTGAACCACAAGGACTCTGGGAACAAGAGTTCAAGACCGAGTTTAACCTTTAGAACACAATGTACAATTGTCTGTCAGTGTTCTGTGTGAAGGAAGTGCAAGTTATGTCAAAACTGTCTGAACGGAGAGAACCAAATGCAGATTTATCTCAGAAAACTTTAGATGTCAGTTCTTCTTCAAAGACTTTGGAAGCTTGTTGATGTATTAAGATTGCTTTCAGGGTTTATGCTATGCTATTTCCCTTTGAAACCATTGAAAACTATATCCCAAATAAATACAAAATACATTTGCATACAAAATAAGAGCTCAAGATAAGGAAAACCCAACGTTTGTTCCCTAATAAGCTGATGTGGATATTCCACAAATATTGTTTGATTAATAATGCACTTTGAGAGTCTTTCCAGATTTGTAATGTAAATTATTGGGCCACCACTTAATGGGAGACTCGTCAGAAGCCTATCCAATGGGAACATAACTAATGTGCTACCTCCAGAGAGAGTTGTAAGTGAGACAAGGAAAGGAAAGAAAGAAAGAAAGAAAGAAAGAAAGAAAGAAAGAAAGAAAGAAAGAAAGAAAGAAAGAAAGAATGAAAGGCTTCATTTGTTCTTCGGCTTTGCTTTCTTTTTGGGTGCATCCCAATCTCCAAATCATTCAAACACAAACACTGATGCTCCTCAGGGACACCAGCACACATCTCATAGATGGCTTTTTCAAAACTCAAAAAAATTAAATAAATAAATTATAATAATAATCTGTGGTTTGTTTGGTCTGGAGGTTGGATCCGAAGGAGTGCATGATGAAAGTTAGAAGGGGATGGTATTTACACATGTTCGCATGCATTTTAACTTTTATCATTGATATGATATGATATGATATGATATGTTATATGATATTATATAATATGATATGATATATGAAATACTTTTTCTCATTTGTCACTTTGGATAAAACACATCTGCTAAATGACTAAATGTAAATGTAAATAAATTTAAATGATATGGAGATATGAGCCGTGCGATTCACACATGACAAAGACACACAGATGGAGCATCTGTGAAATGTATACACTGACATCTGGGGCAAAGAGAGCATTCAACAGAAGACATCTCATACATACTGACAGTTGTTACAGAAAATCAAGGACAACCAAATTTCACATTTGCATCATCGTGGTAGTAAATTCTGTCATATTTACATATTGCATGGGAATAGTAGATAGCATTTATATCCGTTTTGCTGTAATACATTTATGCATCTAAGGGCAAATGGAATGTGCATATCCAATCGGATAACAATCCGATCAATCAATACACACAAACTGTCTGAAGTCTAATGGGGCTCTAAGTAATGAGTCACCTGAAGTAACTGAAAGAACTGAAAAAAGCTCCTGAGCATGTCTGCACACCTTGTGCCTGAAAGAAGCTGTAATCCAGCATCTGTTTTGAGGCCATTTTGATTAAGATATATAATCTATACATATGCTCTGATTGCATAACACTGATGACAGTTTAATGATTAATGCTAGAAGGGGGGTTAGGGATAAATTAGTGCAATGTTGCTTGTGAAAGATGCTGTTATCTAGATGGTTCACATCAGTCTGGAGAGCAGGGCAATACAAGCTGAAAGGGACGTCATGTATGGGTTGATCTATCCTGCTGCATTTCCCCCTATATACTTGTCTGCCCACCCCTCCATCTACGGTACATTCCACTTCATATTGATCCTTTCCACCCCGACACCAGCAAGCTACTAATCCCTTAATGCTGCCATAAATAAGTGAATAACACTCCCATAATGCCACAAATACAATCTTGAATGTACAGGGCAAAATATTGGGATTGCCGCAGGGCAGCACTGGTTGGACCGCCCTTACAACAGCCCTGCACACATACATATATGTATTAGGTGTATTAGGGCAGGTTTGGGACTCGAGAACCAGTACTTATTTAGAACCTGTTCCATTTTTTTTTTTATTACTGTAAACAAATTATCTTCATTAATTTGGTTATGTTCTAGTTCTGAAATGAACAGTCTCCTATGCGGATGAAACAATGCACTAAAATGCTGTCAGTGTTTCCTGAATATCTATTCAGCTGCGCTGCAACGCCACTTCTGAAACTACAGCATGAAATGTACAGCTCACCCAGTCTAGTCAGATTTCCAAACAAATTACTCTTGAATCTACAGCTTGAAACATACAATGCTAACTTCCGAAAGAATTACTTCTGGTTCTTTTGCTGAATCAAAAACATACTGAAGTCATTCATTTCGCCAAGTCTACTTGTAAGACTTAAATCAGTAATTACTGACTGGTTGTTTATTTGATAATGTGTAGAAGATAAACATATTGAGTTTTATTGTAATTACCAAAATTTTCGATGTTGATGTCAGTGAAATTTAGCAATAATCTATACCAATTTCAATACCACAGCAAAAACTACTATGCTGTATGCACAGATCCAATATTTTGATACAAACTTGTTTATATCCACTTAAGACAAACAACTGTACTTACATTAATACCTCACCAAGACAAGCATTTTATCAGTTCATGCCTGCAAATAGGCATGTAAGCGCTTGAATGCTACCACCAGTCAGACAGCATGTGGTAACCTATTTACGTCTTTTCTCTGCAGAAAGAATGGTATTGTTACAATTTCTTTCTTTTTTTCTCTTTACTATCGACCTGGTAGCAAAGTACCATCCTTATGGTGCCCGTTTTCCCCTACAATGTGTTTCATTGCATTAAAGTCAAGTTTATACACTGTAAACACCTTTTTTTCTGGCTTTGAGTGTGCATTTTTATATTGCGTATAAAAACTTCGTCAGGGTGTCATGACAAGGGCATACGTTAAATCTCAGTCAAAAAACTATTTAGACCGGGAACAAATGCATAATGAGCAGCAATCAAAGAGGAGGCCAGAGAATGAGTGAGATAGCAAAACACAGAGAGAAAGCATGTTTGTGTGGAAGGAAGAAACAAGGCCACGTTGAGTAGCAAGCCACAGCTGGGCAGCTCTAGGCTGTGGGTAGGTTAGCTCAGGGTTAGAGTTGGGCGGGAGAAGACAATACAGCAGGGCTTGTCAAAAGTCTAATTTATGACCGGTCATCCAGCGAGCAGCAATTTGGTCCAGTGGCTTGTAGTGCTCTTGTACGGGGAATGGGAGAAAGGCCTTTTGTGTGTAACTGAGTATGTTTACATGGGCAGCAATAATCAAGCTACTGTATTCACCTTATTCAGCCCCGCCCATTTTAAGCGCTTCACTCTTCTGGAGTTTGTATGTATTGAAGCTACTGACTCGATATGAGTGGGGACACAAAAGTATTTTTCAGTAATATTTGATGGTGTAAGTTTACTCCACCCCTATACTACATGTAAATGATGGTGAGATGTTTTGCTGTCACTGTAAATGTTCATTTTCCCAACACCCACGGAGGTAAACTCGACCTGGCAGATCACAATTACAATAAAGATCACATTAAAATGTACTTATTTCACCATACATTTTTAAAAGGCTTAAATATGGTTAAAATGATTGTAAACAGATTATTTAACAAAATATACACTTTTACATGTACTGTATATGTGTGTGTGTATAAATTAGGGCTGTGTCTAAATATTATAATCGTGGTACTGTATTACATTTTCTCCCGATACTGTATCAATACTAGGGATGCACTGATATGGACATTTTAGACAGTACAGATAACCGATAATTCATTTTATTTGGAGGCCAATAGCAGATATATTTGACGATAAATCTAAACCTGTATATGAATTAACATTGTGTGCCTGATTACAAAAACAAAAAGCTCAGTTTACAAAGCCACATCTAGAGCACTTCAAATTAAATCAAACATGTTAAGTGGATAATTGCTTTTATTTAAAAACAACTTGTAATGAAACATCTAAATCTTTCATTTCCCATAATTGTTTACCAAATGTAGCTTACTTTGAACCAGTTAAATATGTACATTTTACATTCCTATTGCCAACTTTTTTTGTTTAAAGTCTGTTGACTCTGCAAATTGGGACAATCTAACGTATTTGGCACTAGGGCCTGGCAACATTATTGATTTTATGCTTAATCACGATCTTCATTTGAGCGATCCCAATGTCGATTCTTAAAATCCAAAGATCGCCCTTTTTATTCTAGGCGATACAATATAAATGTATCAATGTAAATGCAAATAGTACAAATTTGGCATTGTAAAGCAGTCAATGGAAAGGAGGAGGCGAGAACCGGCTTGACGATACAAATAATAGTTTAATTTCAAACTCAAACAAAAGACAAACACACACATGACTGACATGTCCGTAAACTATCTCTCTCTCCCGCACCATCATCCCTCGACCTTTATCCCTCTTGGAGGCTCGATTAGCCTGATAAGGGACCGGGTGTGTGTGATCACGACCCGGCCCCGCCCTCGCCCTGCCACAGGCATGTACAGTTGAAGTCAGAAATTTACATACACACTGGCCAAATACATTTAAACTCAGTTTTTCACAATTCCTGACATTTAATCATAGAAAACATTCCATCTTGGGTCAGTTTGGACCAATACTTTATTTTAAGAATATTAAATGTCATAATAATTGTAGAGAATGATTTATTTCAGCTCACATTCCCAGTGGGTCAGAAGTTTACATTGAGTATTTGGTAGCATTGCCTTTAAATTGTTTAACTTGGGTCAACCAATTTGGGTAACCTTCCACAAGCTTCTCAATATAAGTACCTGGAATTTTGGCCCATTCCTCCAGACAGAACTGGTGTAATCGAGTCAGTTGTGTAGGCCTTGCTCGCACACACTTTTTCAATTCTGCCCTCAAATTGGATTGAGGTCAGGGCCTTTCTGATGACCTCTCCCATACCTTGACTTTGTTGTACTAAGCCATTTTGCTGATTTCTTTTGATTTTTCCATGATGTCAAGCAAAGAGGTACGTAGTCTAAAGGTAGGCCTTAAAATGCATGTTTAAACAACAAACATGTTACAAAATATATACTGTATACACAACCAGTTAAATATATGCAATTTTAAGACCATATTTATTAATGTAATACATAGACTTTGTATATAAAAATAAAAAAATAATACAAATAATATTTGGTAATTTACCAAGATAGAAAATTCCCTGTATAGTAGTGAGTGAGAGAGTGAGAGACACAGAGGAAGAGAAGGACAGGAAGAGAGCATTTGGAGTTTGTGTGCTTGGACAATGTTCTTGATACTCCACTGTGCTGGCACAAGATCAAGAACTACAATATGTAAAAAGAGCTAAAGTAAAATAAACAAAAACTAGTAGAGAGTCTAAATAAAATATCATCTGCTGGTTGGAAGTACCCGACCCACAACCCTTCCCTAGCCATTCAGGCAGCCCTTGGCAAGGTCATTCAACATTAAAGGGTTATTGACAACAAAACTGTCTGGCTGTTTTAAATAGTAAATCCCGGTTTGGCTTTTTCAACTGGCTGTAAAACAAACAAAGCTGGTGAAAGAAAAAGCTGCTAATTAATCCAGTTACAGTGACTGTTCTAAATATGCCCTTGTTAGTAGAGAACAAGCGTTTAAATTGTGTTTGAACCTGAGCTGTAGTGAAAAATAATCATAGAGACTAGTGGTTTGCCGACACAATCCTGTAGGTATATCAATCGCAATTTTTTTTCTCATTGATACTTCAGATAAATATTTTTTATTTATGTGAGCATTCATATAATTTCCTACAGTTCAAATAATGAAGAAGCAAGTGATCGAAATAAGCAGAAACTTTTAAGCTGCAGTCACACTAGGCTTTGAGCATGCAAAATTATTTCAGACACCGCAATGGACCGGATATAATGTTACGCTCAAGGGCGTAAATGGCAATACCCAGTCCTAATGCAGACCCAAGCCAAGAACCTGTAATGAGTTGTAACTGTCTCTGCTGGCCTAATGAAAGAAACACTGGGACACTAAGTTTATCCCCCATTTACACCTTGCATTAAAATGCGTTTCCGGTGATCGAAACGCTATCGGATAGCCCTTGACCACATAAAATTACAGGTGTAAATGCTCCCAAGATGCACTGTGAGTATACAGTGATCAGATCACTGAAACCACATTCAGAGGTGGTCAGGAACAGATTCTGACCACATTCAAAAAAGGTGTAAATGCACATGCGTTTTCATTATCTGGATACAACTACATGAGTAATTAATTATGAGATGGGGCTGCGCTACAGTCATCGGTTGTTAAAGTGCTGTGTTGTGTGTTAATGCCTTTTTCTGTTAATTCTGCCATTGCAATGTGAAGAATACAACAACACTGCCATCATGCAATCTTGTCACCCGAATAATGAACAATATTGTGTGTTACACTTGGAATATCTTGTCTTTCTCCTCAAAACACATGCTCGCGTCACACATGAAACCAGACTTCACTCACGCATTTCAGAAGAGAAGCATACTTAACACTTACAAAGAGGCGAACCCGAGATGAATAGAGAAGATTTGCTTCGGCGACCCAAAATGTAGCTTTGTCGGACGGCAAAAATTTTCAATGAATGAAAAACCCTGACTGTTAAAGTGATAGAAAGCGTTTTTATTATCCATCAGTGCTTTAAAAATGGCTAAAAACAGCTAATTTTCAGTTACCACAGGCTCTAATGTAATATGTAAGTAACGTTTTTCATTTTGCGCAGGTTACTTTGATCTGATCAGAGTGGAGATGCATTTGACTGCAAGGTGTAAATGCAATCCAGTTAAAGACATTTCCAGATACTATCCAGATATGAAATGCATGTTAAATGGTGCCTTGGATGCGTGTTCGTGAGAGAGGTGCAGCATCTATATTGGATGTTGTGTTAATATTTGATGAGGGTCTTCACTACCAGGGGATGCTCAAAGTCTGTCCTCCCTGTCCAGACATTTTAACCTCTGTAATCTAGGATGCCCACAGCCACTTGAGTGACTCGCCTTTCTCACACCCTTCACACAACCTGCTGTGTCAAGCCTAATCATCTTCTCAACACTGTGATGAGGACAAACACTGCTGCAAACAACCCAATTCATACTGATATAAACAGAGAGAGCGAGATCAGTAGATGATCCTGGCTGAGAGGCGGGGGGGTCAGTCATTTCCATTGCTGTGACCCTGACAGTGCATTAACCCGGCAACCATATTAGAGGGTATATGCTTCCATGACTCGCCTATGGGAAGCAGACCATCACAGCACCCAATACAAATCCATGCTCATTCACACATCCGTATCCACAAACGAGGGCAAATCATGTCATGTGACCATCACAGAGCCACTGTCTGAAGTGGAACATTGCAGCTTCAAACAAGAGAAAAAGCGAGAGGTGGAACAGACAAGCCAAAATCTATAGAGGGATTAGTGTGATGGGGCACGGAGTCAATAAAAGGAACTGGCAGAGTGAACGTGAAAAGAAGGGAAAAAAGAAATCAAAGCCTACAGGAGGGAAAGACCCAGAGATGAAGGTTGCCACACTGTTATACATTTACAACAGTCATTAAAGCAAATTACAATTCATTGGGGGCCTGTAGCCACTGGTGTAAATCCGTCTAATTTTAACTTGGGTTTAGGGCCTGGAAATATGCATAATATTCTAAATATATTTGCAATTAATTTGATGCAGATATAAAATTAAGCAACATTGTGACTGCAATGATTATGACTATTAAATACTCATCATTTGTTTTGGGACCCTCTCTTGTGCCGTGAGTATGATAGCATTAAGACAGAGGTGTTTTTAATATTATAATAATTTTAAGTGTTAAGTGCCGACAATGATAAAACTTTTGTAGTTAAATTGCCCAGCCCCACATGGGTTTGCCCTATACTAAATGACATTTTTTCTGCCACAGTTCACCTTCGTATGGGTTTACGGTTATGTAGTAGCAATACAAAACTAAAGGCTGTTCAGCTCCACACCACTCACCAAGCCACAGTGCTATTGACACAATGCAATCATTGATTTAATTTTCAATTCTTAGGGCCTCCATAAACTCACACATGCCAATACACACGTGCACAGGATTCCCTTGGACAACCAGAGTTTCTATTGACTGTTCTCTGGAAAACAGAGACATATATGTGCATGACAATATGAGCATGACACTACAGAATGTTTGTTTGTGCAAATGCAATGTGTAGGTTCAGTCATGAGGACTGTGCTTGGTGCTGGCTGGCATTCAGATCCCACTATTTAAACATCAGGGTTAGAAAATGACAGGGGGCACATGTAGACTGTCCTTTTAGACTCTTCACACCTTACGCTTTTACTCTCACATCTACTTTGGCATATGCTGCATAAGAGTGACACTCAATACAATGCGACACAATCTGACATCTTATAGATCCTACTTACTCTGCAGCATATTCACTGTTGTGGCACAAATCTTAAATAAATGGATGTGACTAAATTATCTTAGCTGGTTTAAGATGGTTTCCCAAGTTAGCCATACTGGTCTTCGGTTAGTCTAGCTGGTCTCTAAGCCTGGCAAAACTTAAAAAGAGTTTTGATAGCTGGACGACTGATTAGCCGACCAGCTTAACCAGCTAAACACCAGCATGGCCAGACAGTTAGACCAGCTAAACCAGCTTACTGGTTGACCAGCTTGGCCAGGTGTTCAGCAGTTAAGCTGGTTGGCCTTTCTATAATTAATGAACCAGAGCAGCATTGCTAGGTTGAGAGACCAGTTAAGACCAGAAAAGCAGGTTAGGATGCCTTAAGATTTTTTTCTTTGTTTTTTGTCATTAGGGTATTGGAGCCAAACTGCTGACAATATCCTTGATAGCTGGTAGCGTCTAACAACTTCTCGTCTTCAAAAATTATTTACTACAATCCTGCAATGTGGCTAGGAAATTGTTCAATTGGACTTTTTTGATACCAGATGGTACCTTACGTTTGACCAATATGGTGTTTTTAATGGTCGATGCCAATATCCAGAGAGCAGGGTGGTCAGCTGATACAATGCAAAGTATAAATGGCCTGGATCGCTTACTTGGATTGCATGGACTGACCGTCATGATTTGTGAATCAGAGGAACTTTTGAAGTTTTTGATTCTGGCTGATGGAATACGTGCTTCAGAGGAAGTTATTAGATTTTTTTATTGATATTTGTCTTTTAACATTAGAAAAGAATGTTAAAGTTGACAGGTAACTGTTGTGGAGAGACTTAGAATACGTGAGCCAAAGAAAAATATATGATCTATCCACAGGATGCCTGATCTGCTGAAGTTGTGTGAGGCTGGGTTATTACATCTGTTTAAATGAGATATTTGCATATTTGCAGAAGGTATATGATATTAGTTTTACTGATATTTGCTTTTTTATCATTAGACAAGACAGTTAAAAGTTACAGGGAACTGTTGAGGAGAGAGAGGGAGACTGAAACAGGTGAGCACTTTAACATTTTGAGCTCAAACGCGTCTGCTGCGGCTCTGATATGTGGACCGTTTAAATGACACTGTGTTGCACTGTGTCTATTATTGTAGTAACATGATGGCACATAACAACCAAATTAACTGTGACTGGTCGTTTACATGTCTCTGTCACTTCACATACAAGCAGGTGATTCTCGGTACCCTCAAGAAACAAATCGTCCAAAAGGGAAAATGTATCGGCCGATGCGATCATTAAAAAAGTCTGAATATCAGCCGAATTATTGGCCTCTGCGATGTATCGGTCAACCACTAATACATTCTCCCACTCCTTACTTACAAAGTTCTCATCAAGCCCTCCAAGAGAGCATTCCATTCTATACGCAGATAGAAACATTACAAAGTGAGCATAGTGAAAAGATAATGACTAAAGACAGAGAGAAAAAGCACAAATGTATTCCCGTGACAACCTATTCCTTCCAAAACGTACAGTCCAAACCCCTCAAAACACACCTACACATCTAGTCATGACACTCAACTGCCCCTTGACAATGCATACACCATCATCTGACAGTCCTGGCAGGCTCCTTGCACCTCCACAAATTTGTCTATAAAAGTGTGTGTGACAGTACATCACACTATGTATTTGTCTGTGTGCTTGCTCTCTGCTGCTGCATGTGACAGCTCAGTCACATGCAGTACACTGACACTCAGTGTAGAGCCAGAGAGAAGTGTGAAAGAATGTGAGAGAGTAAGTGACAGAGAAACAGAGAGACAAAAATGTGGGATGTTTGAGCTGGTTTGTTGCACCCCAGATTGACCTCTTGGCTCAATACAAAGAATACACATTTTAAAGCTGAAGTGTGTAATTTTTTCAATGTTAAAATATCTTCTGTCCAAGCTTAATCTGCAGAGACAACTAGAGTAAGCCATTCATAGGTTGATATCCTCCAAAACAAAAAACAAAACAAAATAAATCAGTGGAAACATTGCCTACATAGTGCTATAAAAATTGCTCTGTTTGTTTGAGTGGCCCATCAAGGATGACACAACAACATTGACTCAACCAATGGCATGAGTCTGGCTGAACAGACTAACTGTCTATTCGATCAATAGCAGATTTACAAAGAGTTTAAGGAAACTGCTTGTAAAAAAAAAAAAATGGGCAGTGGTGGATTGTGTCTGTTGAGTGTTAATTTCACACTACGCTGTTACCTAGTTGATGAGACGTAATGCTTGTCCATCTTTTACTCTCCGTGACAACGAGCTTATAGCTAACTAGCAAACCACGTAGCTACTTTCATTGCTTGTCAGCTGAGTGGAAGCTAATGTATAAACATGTATTCACAAAACTGTTTTGTTAAGGATTCACAGTTTGGTACCCCCTTCAACTGAACAATTCCAGTCATTGCATTTATAAAACATACCGGTAATATTTAAAAGTCTGGTTTTCCACCGTTGAAAGTTTCTCCTGAACTTGTATAGCAGAATACAGTGTAACACCGCTGCCACGGTTTATCTCGTCTCAGCAGCTGTAAATTCTTCTTGTTTTACAACCTGCCAATAATCAACTGGCAGTACTAAAATAGTCAGCATTTGACTGATACTAAACATTAATACTGATGTTTATTTAACTATTTATTGTATTTGTATTTATTCTTTATTTTCTAGAATTTGTTGACCATGTATAATAATAATGTCAAATAATCTTTGTTAAAAATATTTGTTGAAGAAAGCAGCCTTCTGAGTACCTTTGCATAATCATATCGGTGCAAAATCGGTGCAAAATCGGTGAACAATCCAGAAAGAAATGGTCTGTTTTCATTCCAGCTCAAAAATTAACTATATTGGCCACCACATTGGTAATCGGAGAAATTTCCGGCATCGGTCTCAAAAATCCCATATCGGTTGGGCTCTACTGGAAAATGGAGTATATAGTATATCATGCTTGTGAATGTATTAACAGTTGCTTTGTGTAATTCATTATCTATTAAAAACAGAAGTCCTAGAGCGTGACATCATATCCTGTTGGCGATTTTCGCTGTAGAGTCCGAGGTACAGTACTTTTGCATGCTCATATCTAGTGTGACTGCACCTAAACTCTGTTCTCACCTCATTATCATTCGGTGACAGTAATTCAGAGGATTTTCCAGCCTGGGGCAGGTCTCTCTTAACCTATAGAAAGAAACGCTGTCTTCTGCAAAGCTGTCGCAATTTCAAAGATGTATTTTCTCTTTGTGTGTCCTATAAAAGGCTTAGTTCCAGAAACGGTTCATTTGCAACATGATTTATGTCCCCATGAAGCAGGCATGGCATAATAATATGTATCCTTCCCTCAGAACGAGTCAGGAAAAGAGAAAGTGAGAATGAAATAAAAATAAAAAAGGGGGAGCTGTTTGCTGCCCCAGTAACACAGAGTGGCAGCTTGTGGGCCATGACACTCCAGTGAGGAGTCATTGTCCTGAGCATAATCCACACCAATGAATATACGAGAGGAAAACAGTGAGGGTCTTTATGGAACAAGAAGTTCTTTGTTTTTAAGCAAGAGGTTAAAGCCACTTCACTGAGATGTGCAATGAAAAAAAACAAAGAGAGGTTCAAAAAAAGATGGTGAGGGAGCAACGAAAAGCTAACACATGAGAGCAGTTATGTGGGTCATAAGACGGTAAAAGTGTTGCTTTACAGGTCCCCTGAGCCAATAACTCGCTGGAGCTCTCTGAACTCACCATATATGATAGGTGAGCTGAGCAAGCCCTAAACTTTAAGCATGCTGTACACCACAGTGGCTGACCATTTAACATCCATCCAGGTCTTGGCATGTCTGTTTGTTGGTTTAAGAGGGATTTTGGGCAACCTTTAGTAGGGTTGGGAACTGAGAACCACTTCTTATTCAAAACCAATGGCTGGGGGGTTTTGATCAATTAAAAAAAATTATACCACAACCAAATTATTTTCATGACTTTCAGTTCCGTTAACGGTTCTCGACCGTCCATTCTTCATGGAACAATGTACTAAAATACTCTAACAGTGTTTCCTGCGCTACCATTCAGCAGCACTGAAACACCGCTCCTTAAACAGCAGCACATAGCATATAGCGCAACCAGTATAACAATACAACTGACTCTTATGAGCTAGGCCAGATTCACAACAATTTTCTTAAGAAAATAAAAATAAGAAAGTTCTTAGGATGAATTATAAGAATTTCGCAAGAATGGTCCTAAGTGCAATTCATGAAAAATGCTTAAGAAATTACTAACAAGTCAACAGTTTTGATAAAATATTACATTAATTCATCACTTGGTAACAGGCATCTGAGTTCAGAAAATCTAATAAGAATTTTCTTAAGAATCATTAATGAAACTGTTGATCTGCAAGATTCTCAAGGTAATAATTACCTGACCTGTCCTCGAATGAACCAGACCAGCTGCCATCTTGAGAAATAGATACCGCCTATATAGAATGATAGCTGAGTCTCAGACACTAAATGTCACATACAAAAGCCAGATTGTCTGGCAATAAATCTAGACACAAGGGGTAAGGTAAAAGGCTTTCAACCTAGTCCTGTTATCGAACCACAGACAAACCAGGACTCATGAAACCTAACAGGAGTGTAGCTAAAAGACCGGGAGATTCCTTCAGTGTGAAAGTGCATGGACATGATCTGAATTGTTCCTAATTAATGTAGTCATTAAATACTGTGATTAATTTGTCATTAAATAACAAACACTCATCGGCTCTGCCTGAGACAGTACTGGCTGAATTGTCTCAGAGATCCTAACCGCCTTGATTATAGAGCGGAAGAACAATAATCCCTGCCCATCTCTGAAGTCAACACTCTTACTCCCACGCTGAAGAACCACAACAACTGTGGAGAGGGTTGGCACCAGATTAAAGAACCTGTCAACACTACTAAGTCAGATTTCCTCAACAAAAGGGTATGCCAGATCCTCAAATGTTTTCATCAGATGAGGCAACAGGAAAAGCGGCTCCAGAGAAAGCAGTGATAGGTCACGATTGAAAGTACTCCCAAACAAAATTATTGAGTATGTGTGTTGCACAGCAGAATGACATCGGTGAGTTGGTATGATGAAAAGGATTGACCACCTCTCTTTTCAGCCATTTACAAATTAGATTACTCCAAACAAAGTGTAAGAGGCCAGATCAGTCATATACAGACTGGATATTTGAGCCAGGACAGATTTCATAGCACTTGCCATGGTAATGGATTAATACATGCAAGCAAACCAAAAATGCTGAGATTGTGATCTGGTGAAGCCAAACAATGAAGATTTGGTGCATAATGTGGGACTTTTAACTGTAAACAAGCATGAAACACACATGGGGCTCTCATTTTGAAATGACATAGACTTGGCTTCATTACAATGCTCTATATACTGTATATAAGTATTAACCAAATTAAGCATTTTATAGCCTATATATTCAACAGATGAAGAGTTTTACAGATACATTTCAACAGATGAGGTAGTAGGTTTAATTAGGAATTCATGGGATATGAAGTTGGAGACACAATGTATTTGCTGCCAGGTCACGTTTTCATATACACACATTTTACTTTGCATGCCCTCGCTTCAATTTAGATTAGTTGATTATCTAATTAAAACAGCACAGCCACAGAGGAACATGAAAAAAAAAAACTATTAGCAACTATCAGCGGAGATTTTTGTTAATAACCGATAGTTCCATAAAGCAACTTTCAGCACTGATATATTTCAGCACAATATATAAGCACAACCGATATATTGGTCTAACTCTACTCCTAATGTTGATCAAGTAACAACTGTTTACAGTGATAGACCAAGATGAGACAATTTTGACTTCAGCTGTCTTGACAGCTTGGAGGATACTGAAAAAGCAGGGCCAGATGTTCTATGCTGAAGCAAAACGTTTACCTACACACTCAAAACTGTGGCCCTTTTGAATTGCAAAGTCAAGATTATGCCTACAGCAAGTAGCCCAGTTAGAATTAGAGAAGGCTTTTGTGTAATTTGAGGCGTCATCAATCGTAATTCATGCCATGTGATGTATATTGAGATCCCACTCCTCTCCCAATGTCTCATTAAAGGCCTCCCTCAGGCTCTCTACTGTTTGGTTACTATTACCGTAATTTATGCATCACCCAGGCACCATGGCTGCATCTGCCGATTCCTTGTTTTTAACAAAGTAGTTGCAGCTTCATAGGACTGCATTGGCATAGGTCCAGAATGCTGTTGTATAGGTGTCATCTCCAGTCCCTTCAAGTTCTGCTTCTATTGTCTCTCTAGTTACTGTGTACACTTTTAGCATTTCTGTGTTCATGAAAAATGTTCTGCTCAGCAGCTCATATTGCTAGTGGCTGAGTGTCTTTAGCAGCTGCTTAAATCTGAATCTTTCCACTGCTGTTTTTATAACAGCTGCTTCTTTGGATGTTGCATCATACCTTCTTGGCACTATCAATGAGGCTGTGAATAGTGGTTTGCACTTGCTGGTAAAGGGTGTAACTATCTGGCTATAGGCACCAATTAGAGCAGCAGGGTTCTAAAATAAAAAGGTAAACAATTGGAATTAATTCTTTAATGTAGTATTTAATCAACAATTAGCTACTTTATCTTTAATACAGAATAAAACAGAAACAGAACAGAACCACTAAAATTTCAGGGTTACAAGGGTATTAAAGACATAATTCAATGACAAATGGTCACGTGGATCTAGTCTTTGTACAGGCATTACACGGAACAACTTTTAGTCTCAAAACGCAGTCTTCCACCACTATACTACACAATTACTGGTGAAATGTAAACATTTTCCTGCCAGTTGCCAAATATAGACATTTTAGTCGACAATAAAAATGTACATAATAATACCTGACCCTAATCCTTCTCCAAAAATATATATTTTTCCTAATGCCATTTAAAATATGAAATTAAAGCTTGCAGTGGCACTGTAGGACGGACTATCAAATTACCTACACCCAACCTAGCAAGCATAAAAAAGCATGATGGTAAGTAAAAAATAGCAGTGACCAATTGATGGTGATATGAATTCATCACATCAAAGCAAATCCATCTGAAGTGCATTTGTGCTGGAGAGGGAGACTGATGCAATGCTTCACAGGGTGCTGAGAGAGCACAAAAGCCAGGTCAAAAATAAAAACAGCACCGTTTGAAATAACAGAGATTTATGATAAACTGCATAAATTCTAAATACGTGTCTTCAAATATACATTGGGTCACTAAGAATATAGCAATGACCGATTATTTCACAATATTCTGCTTGTTGATGTGATCAGATCAGTATCACACAGTACACACATACTATCATCAGAATAAACATACTATCATCAGAATAAAAGCTTAAAGGAATTGTTAACACAAAAGTAAAAATTGTCCTCATTTACTCACCCTCATGTAATTCCAAACCCTAATGAGTTTCTTCCTTGCAGCAAAAATAAATCTGTTATGACGCAATAAAAGTGATTGATCTAATGATCTAAAATGAGTTTTTAAAGCAACCTGAGTGTGTGCAGCTCCAAGACAGCAAACATACTATACATTGTGTTGTACTTGTTTTTTCTTTCATTCTTTCATATTACCTATACAGTTTATTTACTCATTTCTTTATTTCAATGTAAATACTAATTTTTACTTAATACTTTTCTTTTTATACTGTATTGTTTCTTGCTTTTGATATGCATTATTAGTCACTTTCAAACATACAACCTTTTCCAGAAAATTAACTTCAATTTTCAGTTTAGAGGTCATGACTGAACACTACCTGTTTGAAAATAGGGTGTGATTTCTAGTATTTTGAGATTATATTAATATTTTAGAAATGTTGTAGTCTATTTCAGACTAAAAGCACTTCTCTTCATCAGAGCGGATGAAGAAATCTTTGGACCGATAAAATAACTAACTACATTTCAGAGTTTAAATACATTTTGGTAATGATGGTCTTAATGGTAGGAAAACTGAAAAAGGATGGAAACTTTACTGCAATTTACCAGGTTGAATGTGAGAAAGTGGCTATTATTTCCATTTAATTTTATGTTTTGTGCTGTTTTGTCTACACAAGTTAGAGCAAAAGAGTTGTCTCCATCTCAAGGTCTTCAACGTCACAGGACAATTTTGTGAAGCAGTACATTTCCATCGTCTTTGCTTGGTATAATAACACTTCTTGAACTTGTGTTGGTCAAGTGAGCATTGAGACAGACCAAATTAACATTATTCAATAAACTATGCTCATTTTTACCATTACTTTGTCTCCTGACTTCTCTATATTCTCCCTGCATTAACATAACAGGTTGTTGATGTTGACTGGGTTTTAGATATCAGATAAAACTCTGATATTTGGATAACTTCTTATGGAAAGAGAGGTCTAGTGGGAGACTAGAAATAACTTTTCTGGCTTTTTTGATGTTTGATTTAACATTCAGGATGATCTAAAATTTTCGCCATAGTCAGCAGGATATGGAATGATCTAATATTGGCATTGCCGGTCTAGAGGTCTACTTGTAGACTGGGTCTAAGAAAAGTGAATAGACACTAATGATGTCAGTGCATAACATTCTGCCTTTTGAAGAATGTATTCCATGGTCTTTGAATTGGGATACAACCTTTCAAGCTTCCAAAAGGATGGAAAAACTATAAATGTAGTCCAAACGACTCTTATTAAGGGTGTAACGGTCCATCAATCTGGATCGATGCATTGATCAAATCACCAACGATACGATGTCATTGATTCAACGTGTAAACACAGATTTGTTTTTTTTAAGATGCACCTTTATTCTCTTGCAAGCCACATCCGTATGCATTTCTGTCAGGCGATCCAGAAACCTTATGATATTCACTTGCTTTAGAAGTGCTAAATATGCATCTCATGTGGGACATAGATGTGCGCAAAGTGATTGAAGCCTGAAGTTGCGCTGTGCTCTATCCGTGCTTGCGAATCAACAGGGCTGCGAGCTCCGGTTACAGGATAAAGCATAGTTATTAAATTGGGCTTCCCTCAGTATTGTGGTGCCTACAACACATTTGAATTCTACATGAGAATTTTCTATTATAAAGCGCTATGGAGCAATTCAACCGATTCAAATGGCTAAACAGCCACGATATTCTGAACAGCACTGATGAGGGAAAGAGAAAACACCTACCCAGCACCAACATCAATTATGAGACTTTTTACATACACACATCAGCACTCTTACAAATATTTATCACAGTAAAATGTAGCAGAATTTTTCAATGCAACTGTGCAAGTTGTAGCCAAGAAAAAACCCACAGATAGCACGTAGTCTCTTGTTGAGGGTTTGTAAGTATTTTGGATTGAAAGACTTGCTTGACTGTAGAGATGACATTGTCACTGTAGTGTTTACCTCATTCCACAAGAAAATGAGCTGTCATCAAACGATTTATGATCATATGTATTTTACTTAATTGTTTTTATTATTTATCTTAATTATTTTCTGTATATTTTTTGCAAATATTTTCAGTATATTAAAGTATCTTTTATGCTGTGGATGTCCCAATGTGCATACTGGATTTTAACTTTTTAGAGAGTTCAATAAAATATTACAATTATATTTTGGTTGCATTTGTGAGGTAATAATTGTAACTGATCGTGTAAAATATAGCACATAATATAGTAATATCGATCGCAGACCCCTGAATCAAATCTACTTGCATCTCGGCAGACTTTGAAGTATCGGCAAACATCGAATCGCTGACTAAGAGAATCAATATAAGATCGTATCATGATGAAACTTGCGATTTACACCCTTCACTCTTATGTTATTATAGTCTGATAATCGTCTCATGCAGTCAGCTGTCAGAACACTTGGAATATGGAAAACTATGGAAAAGAGCAGATAATACACAATTTATAATTTATTGTTGAACTGAAGAAAGTCTTACAGGTTTGAAACTACATGGGGCTGAGTAAACAATCACAGAATCGTAATCTTTGGGTGAGGTTTAATATCTATCTGTATAATATTGTTCCATATTCCAAAGCAACAATTTATTAAGAGCATTATATCAAAGATTCATCTGGTACATTCCTGAATGTCAGATTGTAAAGAATCTGCTAAAAATATATATATGTAAGGTAGTAAAGGTTTGGACAAAGATAAGGATTCTGTGGTCCAACATCAAACATTACAAAAAGCTGTATGAATACTTATGCATTGGTGGGAATATAAGTCTGACTGATGCCCAATCTTCAAAGGAGTTTGGTGACCTCCTCTTCAACCCTCAACATGTACACATGTAACCAACCTGGCCCTTTAGATTGGGCGACGCTTCAATCAATTACTTTTGATCCTTATGTGGAAAATGTACTTGAGGTCATAAAAACCATGTGTAAAGCCCAGACAATGTATTTCCCATGGGTGCAGGATATACAGTATGTGGGCCTCCCTTGCCTTTCTTCTTGCCATGATGTTCAAAAAGTAAAATAAACAGTATACAAAATGTAATTTGAGGATTTAAAGAATGTACCTAGTTTAAGCACAGTCATACACTTCATGGCAACATGAGGTGTCAGTACAATGAAGAATAGTATAACTTGAGCATGTATTGATGGTGCTTTCAAAGAAAAGCTTTGGAACAGCTGTATTTGAAATTCAGTCATTCACAAGTTTCCCTACTTAAAAACATGTCTGCCACAAGCTGAGAACCCAACCCAAAACAATGGACAAAAGAAGAATATGGGCTTTCACTAGAGTGTGGGCGAGTGTCCATTAGCCCATGTTAATGTATTATTTCAAATGTGCAGCTGCCCCAGGGTGGTATGATATGCTTGGCTAGTGTTAAACTACACAAGACAATTAAAAGCTAAGCTATCACATGGTGCCAACTACATAGTTGCATGCTGGACTAAGGAAGTCATAGCTAGCCTTGACCATTTAAAACTGTGATCACACAATTTGTGGCATGATAAAGCGACAAGTGTTGAAAGCTTCCAAGTAAATCAGCATTTTTGTCCCAATCAGTATTAATCGTGACAAGCGAAAGGACATTTTGTCAGTTGCTTGGTTTCTATTTGTCACACTATGTAGCCCCGCCCACAGTAAAATCTCATTGGTCGCAAAGCATTTCCACATTTAAAGTTATTTTAATTTAATATAAATTATTTATTGCTGGAAACAGCATCGTTCCTGAGTTAGAGTGAGGTATAAACAGCCAGTGAAAAGTTATGCCTGTACATTTTCTTTAGCCTATAAAATTGGCTAACAAAAAGGAATGTTAAGGGTTGCATACAGGTTCCTTGGATTGAGGGGCATTCGGTGGAAAACCATTGCCTTCATGGCCAGAAGATACATCACATCAGTTTACCTCTGCAATATGGAGAAATATTAAAGTGCTGGATATTTCAAAGAGCGCCTGAATAAACAAAGCGTTTCAGCACATTCAAACCAAAGTAGTCTGTGCTATTAGTCCAAATAGCAACGCAAAGACCAGCAATGAATAAGAAAGAGAGAGCAGGCAAAAAAGATGGAAAAGAGGCAGATCATCAGATGGGGAAAGGTCATGGAGAGGTAGAGGATTAAAGGAGAGGAACAGAAAGGCCACGGGGAAGAGGAGGAGCTAAACGCAGAAAACGAGACCTCCACAGATGACATCTGTATAACAAATTTTTCCACATGGGTTTGCCTTTTCTCTATCCGCTCTCACACTTGAAGTTAGAGAGACAGTAAGAGTGTGTTTGTGTCTGGATGTGGTTGGAAAGGACACAAGAAGCCCAGAGGCGAGGCATCTGACAAACATTCACTATCACATTCCTTTATATATTGTGCCCAATCTATGTTTAGTTGAGAGCAAAGTGCCCTCATGTAGAGGCAAAATAAAAAAAACAAGAGTCATAAAAAGGCAGGAAGAGATATAGACAGGGTTTCCATTCTTTTTTACCAATACATACCCTTGACTTTTCCAATAAATTTCAATTCATCATTCAAATGAATACCGATTTGTGAACCAAGTTAATCTACATACTGAAAAGAACTGAATCAAAAGAATGATATCCTCACAAATCAGATGTTTACTCTACAAAGAGCAATTTAGCCAACACAATTTTTATAGCAGACCACAAGTAGAAAAATGTATTGTATATTAACCATTAAATTAAATATTCAATATTACATTTCCATTACTTTTCTATGACTTCCTAAGATTTTATTAAATGGATACAGTAGTATACCCAAAACAATTTAAATTGTAATCAGGAAACACAAATGGAAATGTAAAGCTGACTGACAGTTTCAGTCTCCATTCATTATCTTTGTATCTTTTTTCCATTCCATTTAAGTAAATGGTGAATGAGGCTGTTAGTTCCTTACATTCTGCATAATGTCTTAAAGTTTAAAATATAGCTTTAATAATAATAATAATAGCATTATATTTAAGCAATAATAATATTTATGTTGAATGGGTTCCAAAAAATAACAGTGTGAATGAAAAGTGAGCTTATATCTTACAACTAAATTGAACAAAAAAGAGATCTGAATCCTTTTAAGTCCAAATCAAATAAAAATCAAATCACTTTATTGTCACACAACCATATGCACAAGTGCAACCGTGGGTGAAAGTCTTGTGTGCAATTCTGAGCAACATAGCAGTAATGACAGTGACGAGACATGACACCAATTTACAATAAACAACATATTTACACAACACAATTTACAAATCAAATATACACATAATTACACAACACAATAATAGTATACAATGTATAGTTAACACTACACATAATGTAGAATACACATACACTTAATACAGAACACACATACAATAAAAAAAAAATTGAAAAAAAGTATATAATGTGTATAAAAAAATATATACAGTAGGATGTATTGTAAAGTCCAGATGCATGTTGAAAAGATTTAGCAAAAAAAAAAAAAAAACTCTTTTCTAATGATGACTTATACTGGAATTACTGTTAATTTTGCTGCTCCAGGATGTACTTGGCCGAAAACCGAAAACCGAAAACTGACTTTTTTTTATCTATTTGTTTTGTGTATAATTGTATTAATATTATACTTTTTCAATCATTTAATGAATCTGAATTGAAAAACTACAAACTAATAAAATAATCACACCTTTATTGAAAGTAACACACCAAAATTGGACAGAAAATATATTAAAATAATATTAAATATTATTCTTCATTTAGTTCTGTAACAATAACATTTTACAGATTTTATTAACAATTATCCAAATAATGTAAAGTTTTAGAAAACTCTAATATGCAAAACAACAGTCAAGTAATGAACTTAGCTAACATCTTTCAAAAGGCTAGCATGTTTCAAAAAGTTTAAATATGCAACAGTCATTTTAATTAAAACAACAGGCAAAACACAGAATGGCAGAAGGCCTCTATTCTGTTTATGTAAACGTATGTCCACTTTAAGTGAAAATTATTGTGCAAAACAACAGTGCATGACAGCAGTAACAGATCTAAATCCAACCTCAAACTGTAAACAGATGCAGCCTCAAGTGAAGAGCAAGTGTTGCAGGGCTACACAAATTTTTATGTAATTGCTATACACATCAAATTGGACCGCTTTCAATTTAAGTACAAGTGAAAGGTTTCTCTTCAAGAACAAAAGTTGCTAAACTTTCTGACAGTCTCTCCTGTCAGAAAGCTCATCAAGAACATGAGATGCTGCACTGAACAGTCTCTCACTCTCTGTGCTGCTGCTTGAGGCAGATAAATACCTGTGCGCAATCCGCGCAAGCAAAAGGAAGCGGTCTTTGTTCATGCACCAACAGTCAAGGGGATTGTCGTTTCTGGCAATGGGTAGTTCAGCTATATACGTCTCAAGTTGTGGTGTAGCTGCGCTTGTTGTGGCACTGCTGTGGATCGGGGTGCTTTCCTGTAGAATCTCTTGCTGTACTCTGTATATTTAATTGGATGTCGTGTTTTTAGGTGGTGTATCAAACCTGTCGTCAAATTTGATGTCCTTATCAGAAGCTTTGAAGAATTTCCACACCACTGACATGATCGGCCTTTGTTGTGTAGCGCCGTGATAAGGGCTAGATCGATCCAGAGTGAAATCTGAGCACTGAGGGGCGGGGCGAGGAGGTATTTTCGGCTCATATTTTCGTCCTTTTTTCTCTTTCGGCCAACAACTGAAAGTGCCATTTTCGGCCGAAAATTTCGGTGCATCCCTGATAGTTAGTGGTTTGTGTTTCATTACATATTAAAGAGCACACCCAATTAGTTCCACACAATAATATAAAGATATTCTAAACTGACTATGCAAAAAAATAACACTGGTATCGGATCGGGATTGGCCGATATTGAGATTTCCGATATCGGAATCAGAATAGAAAAAGTAGTGCATCCCTAGGCCAAATGGTTCAAAACAATAAAACAATAAAAACCACTATAGAGTGTGTTCTACAGACCCCATATTTGGTATGGAGGCTATTCATGACCACCCCTATCAGTGAGCCAAATTGCATAATTTTCCTACGTGCAGTTCTATGGGCTGCCATAGACTCCCATTGGGGAATAATAATAATAATAATAATAATATTAATAATACTAACGAAAACAATAAGTGCAACAGCACCTTTGGTGCTTGACCCCTAAAGAAAGGGACAGACAGTCTCAGTCGTTTTTCACTTTTATTGCATATTCTTTCCATACAAAGACATTGAATGTTAACTGAGACTGAACATTCTGCCTAACATCTCCTTGTGTGTTCCACAGAAGGCAGAAAATCCTAGGAGTTTGGGACAACTTGGACTTTAACGATGAATGAATTGAGATATTTGGGTTAACTATCACTTAAACTTCCATAACTTATCTGAAAAAATGAAATTTTAAGATTAGGGTTGGGTACCGAAACCCGTACCTATATGACCGGTATGTACCGGACCAAATCAGAACACAGATTTCGGTGAAACTTAAATGCCTGAGCTGTCGATTGAAATATTCACCCTCTGGTGCTCCGAAACGGACGTAAGAAGCATCATCACCGCACATGATTGCTAGTTAAATTATACTGCATTCATGTGGTTTCAGAATAATCAGCAAATGTATTTACCGACTGAGAAACTTCATGTGAATGCAAGTCAGAACAACAACACGGAAAGTCGAAGAACATGGCAGACAACAGTGATTGGTTGATGGTAAGAAACTTTTGATTAATGGGGCAAAATCATTATTCTACACAAATATCGCATATACATTTTTTGCTAACATGTAATTTGTAATATGGTATTAGGTTATAACGGTTAGTTGCTGTCCTATAGATTGACAAAGATTAATTAGAAAAGTTATTTATTAGCAGTAACCCTGATAAGTATATAGTGCAATAAGCAATATTTAGTGGTTTCAGGTAATGTACTGGTGCAGTAACAACTTTGGGACAAAATCACTTCGTAATATAAAGCTCTGATAACACAAATCCAACACATCATTGTAGTAATGTTAGTGTCCATGTTGTTTTCACATTCCGACTTAAAAGCACAACCAAAAACAAATTAGACCATCCGAGGAGCGGGTCAATGCAGCAATTACACTTGCTCTGATGGCAGCAGGTATACTTAGCTAGCTATATTAAATGTGCTTAAATTAAAATGCCTAAAGCTAACTGTTCTAAAGAGTGGCTGTATTTCACAAGAAAGGATTCCGACACAGTGACGTGCAACAAATGTTTTACAACAATTGCGTGTAAAGGGAGAAACATGTCAAACCTAATGAAACATTTGAGGACATATGGGATAAACTTCAAAGCAGAGGGATGCACCATGTTTGACAGCTTGCGGACATCAGCTGGCAGTGTGGGCGTCCCCGGCCCCAGTCAGACCTACCCTAGCAATGTGGAGACCATTGATTATGACAATAAGTCGGGAGAGGTGTCGTATTTTGCCAGAGAAGGCAAATATGGTCATATTTCTGCAAAAGAATTGCTGAAATCTGAAGCTGGGTTGTAGCATACCAAGAATACATACTACTTTGCTATTATTAGTCCTGTAACTATTATTTACTGTTAAATTATTGTAGTTGGGTTAGGTGGCATAGGTTTTATTGAGAATTTGTTATGTAAATTTGTTGTGTTTTGTATTTACTTATATTTTTATATTTAAGTATACTTAAAACTTTTAATTCATTGTTCAATTTAAAGAATAATTTTTTTTTTTTTTTCAATAAAAAAGCAGTTCTTTAAATCTAACCTTTTGTGGCTCTTTTTTTTTACTTTTTTAAGTATCGGTTCAGGCACCGTTTAGGCACCGGTACTGTTTTAAAAGTATCGATTTGGCACTGGTATTGTAAAAAACCCAAACGATATCCATCCCTATTTAAGATTCCCTGATATGTCAATGTTTTCCATGACCGTGAGAACCCTGTATATAGATTTCTTCCATTATGAGGTGAAAAATAGGTCTAAATAGTACTAATATCAAAAGAGAAAGGCTTTTCTTTGCCTGAGGCTGTTTAAAGATGTCACAGATATAGTAAATGGGGGAAAGGTTACGCTGCAGTTCTAGGGGAGCTCAGGGCAGGTTGCTTTGTGAGTCAGCGGAGGTTGCTGGTCAGCTCTATTCTGGTCCTCCACCTCACAGACTGAATCTACATCCACATGTGGGGTGACCGCCTGAAAGCAGTGGGGCCCAGGGAGCAGAGACAAGCTGTGGTTGATTTAGAGTATTTGAGCACAAGCCAACATTCCCAAAGGGAAGACTGAGAGTGAGTGAGCAAAAAAAAAAAGAAACCTTTTAGACAGAGCACAGAAATAAAAGAAAAATCGAGTGGAAGAAATCAGTGTATGCATGTACTGTTTATACAGTATATGTATGTATATACACACTTGTAAGTACATTATATACACTGTATATGCATGAGTTTGTGTATGTATGACTGAGGAAGTATGTGTGTTTTCGAAGTGGGTGGAACAGAGGCTGGAACTCACTAAATTCCACACTGGAACACTGGGAGTACATTATGTAAAAGGAGTCAAATGGACTCACAGTCTCTTCAAGAATAAGAAAGAAAGAAAGAAAGAAAGAAAGAAAGAATACAATAAAATGGATTACAAAGCAGTTAAACAGGACCTGGATGTCAGCCAAGAGTCCGACTCACTCCAGAAAAGAATATGTAGCGTACATTCAGACAAAAATACAGTTGACTCAAAATGCATTTAGACCCTTAAGCCACACTTAAAAATGTATGAATGTCTTTGCATTATGTAACAAATTATCAAATCAAGCAGCATTTATTTTAAATAAATATAGCACAGCCACTCTTTTCAAGCAAAACAAGCTAAATTTCTCAACAAAAAGTTTGTTAGGTTTCAGATTATATAACAATAGCTATGTTGCTCAAAATTAAGACAAAAAATATTTGGAAACTTTCTGGTCGTCAGACATTAGTAGAAGATGTTCACAGTTAATGTGATGAAATAGAACTATGGTTTCTCTGCTAGGACACCTGTGTGAAGTTGAGTGGAACTGACTTCATACATTCACAAAAAAATCAACTTGACACCAATTGGTTCAAAGTAATTAAAACAAAAATGGCCAGGAGTAAGTTCTGGGAAAAGGTCTGGAATCATTTGTTTGCAACTACTTGGTTTGATATTTTCAATCTAATGCAATTCATACATTTCTAAGTTTGAGGGAAAATAGCCCTTTTCCCCATCGGACTGAACGGTCCCAAGCACAGTGAGTAACAATTACCACTTGAGCGTGGATCTGTATGGTACAATTACAAACCAATCCTGGATCGGATTTCTCATGATGGTTAACTAACCGTACTCAGAGAACCATTCTGGTCAAATGACTTTACTGATGTGGTGACTCACGATTGGTCACTTGCTCAGTCAGTCCATTCTAATCCTGATTTTACAGCACCACAATGAAAAAAGAAACCATTACCATGCCAAACAAGCCTGGATCATTATAGAAGAGCACAATTCAACAACAGTAACTGTTCAGAAGGGCTGAAGGGCATGATATATTCAATTTATCGAAATATCGCAAATGTACATATCGCAATATAAATATCGAAAGGGCTTGCAAAAACGGAATGATTTTAATACTTTAAAAAGCAATGTTCACAGTGATGCAGATAGCTGAGAATAGACTGGCCGTGCGATTGTAACTTGTGTGCGTGCAGTGTGCATAAGCGCAAAGACTATATGGTATCTTTCAACATACCCTCTGATGTTCATGTTTTTTTAAGTGCTGTAAGCCTGAGAGCAAAAGCGTTGTGTCCCGCTCCATTTGAATGGGCATCTACCGCTATCTGTCAAACAAAGCATTAAAGACCATCAGAAAAACCTTTATAGTTTGTGTTTCATGCTAAAAGTGACATACTTTGAAAGTTGAGATTAAAATCATGTTTCTACAAAATCTACATCGGACTCAAATAACTAAGCATGTCACATTTGTGGATATATTGCTGTAAGTGGTGCTGTCCTGTGCTTCCAATCAGCGTTGTGAGTGTGCATATAATAACGAGATCAGACGCCAATATACAAACTCAAACTTGGCTTGTTTACTGACTGCTGTGGATCTGTGTATACATAAAAGGATGGGTTTCAGCTCTATATGCTGTTGTCGAAAGACAACTATGTTTGTGATCTCTGGGATAGACAGACCTTTTTTAATTCCAAAATACTTTTATTGGGGCAGTGTGGTTCCGATGTTCCATGCGTTACGATGATGTCATCACAGGATTATCATATTGCATATCGCATTATCCAACAACTTATCACATATAACATTATCACAATAACATTTTTCCTCCATATCACACAGCCCTTCAGCCTGATGGTGGAAAAGCAGCTAAAGTTTCCAAAAAGCCATTCACTGTTCTGTCATGCATTCTTTTAAAAGGATCATCTTCAAGTCCCTATTTTACATTCCTCATATTTACAAAGAATCAAAGATAATATGACAACACTATCCACAAAAAAACCCTACCATCTCTCTCTCTCTCTCTCTGCATGGGTAGGCCATGCTCAAGGATCTGCTTCAGCAGTCGTGTATCAGCCTCTTACAAGAACTTTAACACTATTCTAACAAGAATGTAATAGTACTTCTCTTGGCTGACAGTTTGACACAAGTTTGCATATTCAGAATGGTGAACACTCCAATCCTAACTCCACAGTCCTAAATAGTTACAAAGAGGGCCTACAATATGCATTACAACATCTGCTTTAGTATTCCACATAAATAAAGCCAAACAGGTTTGGAACTATATGAGCGTGAGCAAATAATGGCAATCATGGATTTAAATTTTTCTAGTCTGACAGTTGAGAGGAAGTTAGCAAAACAGTTGAAATCGCTTACAGGCATCTTTAATTTTTAATGAAAATTTTAACCTTTTGACAAAGGATTGTTGGTAGAACTCATGAGACCATGCTATGTCATATAATCAGTGTTGGGTGTGATGCATTACTAAGTAATTAATTACTGTAATTAAATTACTATTTCATTGAAAAAGTAAAGTAACTCTTAATTTTTCAATAATTTAATTACAATTACTTCTGATGTAATTGTGTTAAATACTGTATAGACTATAGAACAAATCTATATAAATCAACAGTGAATTTAAAATCGCAATTTAATGTCTTATGTAAAAAATTATGTTTTCTAATTAAATGCAGACCCCTTTGGCCAGTTCATGAAGAATTTTTTTGATTTTATATGATTTATTTGAAATAATTCATAGATTAATAGAGCAATTTCATGTCTATCCTTGTATTTTTCATCTGATCAAGGTTGATAAGGGTTTTAGAAAGTAATTATGAATAAGTAATGCAATTACTTTTCAGACAGTGTAATTAGTACAGTAATCTTTTAATTAGTACAGTTACCTTTTTTATAGTAACTTACCCAACACTGCATATAATTTACTTTTAGTAGTAGTCAAAGTATGTGCAATACAAGTTAGATTTTTAGGTCTTGTTTGCTACGTATTTTTGGTCCATTACAAATAGCTGTTGTGTGACTGGGCTTGATTACAAAAAGTATGCGAAAATGTATGAATTTATCGGACATTAAGTTTATTGTGCTGAGAGAGATGTGGTAGAAAGAGTATGGTATAGAAGCTGCTACAGGAAAAGGATAAAAGACAGAGATAAAGGGAATATGAGAAGAGAGAACAGGTGTCTGAGGCTAGAGGGATGTGGTTATGATGAATTAGAGAAAGAAAGGGTGACAGGAAGGGGAGCAGGACAGAGTCATTAAATCAGCAGAAATCTTCATAGCTTGCTGCTGGAGGTTTGCATGTGTTGTGTGTGTGCGTGTGAGTGTGTGTGTTTATACGCACACTTGGCACACTTCACAGCTGGCTAACCTTGGCTTGCCTAAGCAGACAATATGGTACATTAGCAAAAAGTACATTAGCATTTCTTGTGGCTTCCTGGTCGTTCAATTGTAATAGCAGTTGCCTGTAACAAATCAAAGACAAAGAAAGAGTGCTGAAAATAGAAATGGAGGGTAGGAATGGTTTGTTGCTATATACCCTAGTACTAGGAATGCACCGATATGTCATTTCTGGGCCGATAATTATAACCGATAATTCACAGCTCATTGTGGCTGATACCGATAATCAATATTTTAAAAAAGTTTTCATTTTGAACCCTTTAACCTGGAATTGCTAGTTAATTCATTTAAATATTCTCATTGGAAAAATATGTCATTTAAAAGCTTGGAATTTGGACTTGCTGCTATTTAAGGTTTGGCAGTTGTAACATGAACCAGAAATGTGCATTATAGATGAATTCTGATGTGAATGAGAAATAAATAAAAATACACTTCTAGATTACCTATATGTGTTTACGGTAATAAAGATGGCTCACACACAGAGAGAGAATAATAAACTTCTAACAGCTGTGATAATGCATTAAACCAAAATAAGGTGAAAAACAGTGTTTAAAGAACATTAAACAACAAAAAACCCTAATCTCTGTATACATGGCATAATATTTATGGTAGTAGCCAGACTACAAGTACAGTTATGTTTGTGTGCTTATGCACGTCTCATTCAAAGACGCATGTTGCAGCGCTCTTATATGACAGTTCCACGTAAAACTTATGAACACAACAAGTTGGGAATAGGTAACATCTTACAGATTGAATAGTCAAGAGTCAACATGTTAAGTCTCGTAAAATACAACAAGCACATTTGTTTCGCTCACAAACTAATGTTTTTTAGCCATCTCTAGTCACTCTGATCTATGAACCGTGTTAGGTTGTTTTGGGGGGGTGTCATGGTTGTAAATGTTATCATTACAGTACAAATACCCATTAGTTTATCCAGAGAAAAGTATTCCCAACTAAAAATAGACGATACAGAAAACTTAATTTAGACAACTAAATTATTTCTCCACATTATGCCACAAATGATGATAGAGTGTAACATGTATTGAAGTTAGCTAAGTGTAGCTATTGTGATACTGCTTAAATCATGCAATTAAATGCAAAACTGCATCAAACCTTTTTATTTCTTTTGTGTCTTTCTCAATTCCCTTATTTTTTTTACAATAACTTCTTTCATAATAATGGAGAAAAGGAGCTAAATGCATTCAAAGAACATATAAGACAGCAAAACAAACATAAGCCCATGATGAATGAGTGAGGTCAAAATCTCTACATTCAGTGAGTGGCTAGACCAATACATCCAGCCTACAGAGATGCACACATATGGGGGGCAACAAAATATTACTTATTAAAGTCAACGAAGTGCATTTAAAGAAAAGAGACCATACATTGTTACTGGCAGGGCTCTGTTAGACTTTGGCCAAGAAAAGTAGTTCTAAACTTAATCCCTTTCTTGAACTTGACAAATCCATGGAAACACCTTAAAATAATGCAAAGGACAAAGAAGTCAATAGTGGCCAATAGTGGCCATTTATATGACTAAATACACAGCTCAGATGTTTGGCTTGTAAATGAGAGAACAACGTCAAGCTCTAATAAAACAATGATTGGCCATCTATTTTAAATGTTACCATTTCTAGGATACATAAGTCAGTTTATTCAAGATGTATATATTAAAGCTATGTGGTAATGGAGCAAAATTAGAGGCAACACTCCTCACAATGCCTATACCATGTTTTCTGAGGGAGCACCTCTGAGTATTTCCATTCAAATGTCGTTCTTTTTCACAGTCCACACACAGTAGGGATTTCACAAGTACCTATATTTCGGTGCCAAATCAATACTAAAATAATACCTTTAATAGTCTTACTGCAGTCTCAGTAGTACCAAATCAACTTTGCAAGCGAGTGTTGTCACCATGATGAAGAGTGAATATAGTCTGAATATGCACGATCAAATCATTTTCTGCCTTCACCACATGCATTACTTGCAGCATGTACCAATAAAAAGAATAGAGTTTGAACAACAACACAGACAATTCACATTGTTAGGGACCATTCAGACAAAGAATGGAACAGAATCCAGGTGCCTCAAGGTACATTTTTAAAAGTTGAAGTTCTTTTAATTAGACATGACATTACAGAGTAACATTGTTGACACTTTTTAGGGGAACTCAACATACTAATGGCTTACTTAGTTACATATTAAGATAGGATAGGAGAAAGTATCTTAACATCGGAAACAATGACATACGGCAGCTTCAAGTAGTTTTGATTTTTTACAATTTAATTTAATTCATATAATTGTATTTTTTTTAATTCTGAAAATTTATTGAATACTTTATACCCTCCTGAGACCGGAGCGTGACTGCTGTGTGCATTTTCCTTTTCACTTTGTAACTAGTAGCACCAAATAAACATGCACAAACAAATTCTAGAACAAATAGTTTCCCTAAAAATGGATGTTCACATATGTGGACAGCAGGACCAAGTTGTGAAATGTTTAACAATACCAAGCTATAGAAAGTCGAAATAAACATATAAATAATACATTCTGAATGTATGTACTGAATACTATTGTCCCATGTGTGCCAAACATGTTGAGTGGTTCAAACATCATCTGCAGCCTGAAACTGAACTTTTGATAGAAATTTTAATTCACTTGGCTTCATAGGAGAGCTTTAGGATGCTCCCTTGCTCACTGTTTAGTGAATTACTTAACCTCCAGTATGTGGTCTGTCTACACTGGTCTCAGGACAGTTCAAAATGCAGCTTATTTTTATTATAACTCCATATAACAACTCTGAAAGCTAGTTTTTTTTTTTCTCAATGTAAAAATGCACTGGAAATACAGGATTTCTATTGAAAATATTGTGCTATTGTACACATTAGTGTAAATTGTGTTTAGCAGAGTGGCGTTTCGCACTAAATCGTTCAAATCTTAAAAATATAGGATGAAACTAGAGACACTAATCTTTTGGCTCAAAGAGGTTTCAGTGTAAAATATAATTAGATTTCTTACCAGATGTAGTTGTGTTGGCATAACCCCCAAAGACTAACTTCGCTGTGATCATGTTGTTTTGTCACATGACTCTGTGTTGCAAGATTTTAACCCTTTACTGACAGCCCAGAGTCTCCTGAACTGAGATCAGTCAGTTTAAATTAAATTACGTTTTGCGTAGCATATAGAGAAGGCAAAATACAACGTCTAAGCATGTGGATGCAGGATCACACAAGGACACGATTGTTAGATATTTATACCTTTGTTCTATTGTAATAGAAGTATTACTTTGTTCTTTATTTTATTACTGCCTGTTAAAATTTGTAATCACTGCAATGTTTACTTAAAGGTTGCATAGCATTAATTTATTTAATAGCTTTTAGGTTTGCTGTAATCGCTAACCACTGAAATTTTGGTATGGTGACATCCCTATTGCCAATTTAGAAAGCCTGGAAGAATGTAGCCTGCTGACTGGTAGAGAAAAAACACTTAAAGAATATCTGTTGAATAAGGAGAACAGGTTGTTCTTGATCAATCTCTGGCAGGGTTTCAGCAGGGTGTAAATATCACTGTTTCAAACTGTGCAACAGCTGTCATCAACGCTCAACTACAAACAACAAAGCTCAGCCCCTTTCCCTAATATAAGTCCAGACACAGTATACTGTCATGTTTTAGTCTCATGATTTGAAAAATCCATTAGAACTTTTTAAATTAAATGGAATTCTTCCAATGCAGTCAGCAAAAAAGTCTGAGAGGGAAAAATATGGGAACTGAGAACTCAATTTACTACAAATGTATGTCTTACTCAGCAAGTCTGCCTGCTGTTGTGTTTTAATGAATCCTTAATATATTTTTGCTATTAAAAATTACACGTCAGAACAGATACAGCCTGGCTGGCAGTGCACATGCTCAAACACAGTGGGCAACTTGAGTTTGAATCAAGCTTAAGTCACATAAATGATACAATATTATATCAATATCCGGGTCACAATACAATTGTAACTTTGGGTTAGTGGAGAGGAGATGCAGGAGAAATCTTTCAGACTTATAATTGTAGGAGTGGAACATCAATCACACAAGGAGAAATTCAAGGAAAACACACATAATACTGCTAAACATTACAATGAAACAATTCAAGAACTGACAAAGAAATAACAAAACTGGAGGGTATTTATCCAAAAAGGTGCTGATGAGGGAACGGAGAACAGGTGAGGAAGATGGGGAACAGATGGCAGTGATGAAGGCAGTGCATCATGGGAGATGTAGTGCCGGGGGAACTGAAGACAGAGGACAAAAACCGTATCAAAATAAGAGTCCTAGAAAAACATGAGTGAGACAACAATAGTATTTTGACTCAAATTGTTTTGTATATCGTTATTTAGTATACCGTTGCTGAAGCTAAGGGGTTGAAAAAAAAGGTTGTCTGAGGAATTATAAGAAATCTTTATGAAAAATCTAGTTTACATTAAAACACGTACGTCAAGTTCTTAGAAATGTAATCTTTGTGTTCAATCTGGTCTCATATATTTTGGAAAAAACCTTTACAGCTTTTTCAATTTTAAAAAATGTCATGTGGTCTAACCATAGAGTAAAAGGTAATGTAATAATTTATTTGCAACTTGAATTCATGAGGATAAAACAACTTAATCTTTAATTTAATATATATATATATATATATATATATATATATATATATATATATATATATATATATATATATATATATATATATATATATATATACACATATTAATTTCTTTGTCAATAATATCACTACATTTTCTCAGGGTTACACCACATGACCAGAACAAAATGTGCCTTTTCATAAAAAAATAAAACAAGATATATCTTTTTTTTTTAATACGTCTCGCTGTCTTGAGAGTCTCAAGGTGTCCACACTGTTTTATGGTTTTATGGTCAACATAAACAAAAAATACAATGTTGGTTACGTCACATGACTGATTTTGTGGACAAAAGTATTTTTAAAAATGTATAATTTTTTTTAAACAATTGTTTCACTGCTTATTTGTTTAAAGAGATACCAATAAAAGATTATTCTGCAGTAGTCATGCTAACATTTATCATTTCAAGAATTTCAGCTTTTAATGAGCCTTTTTTCTGTTTCTGGACACCACATGACATATTTTACTTTAAAATTTTACAAAAGAAATATCAATATGACTGAATTCAAAATTGAAAACATGCTCAAGAGGTGTATTCAATAAATATTTAGTGTGAATTTTAGTTTAATAGATCTGGAGTACAAAAATGAGCATCGTGTCATTGACCATTAAACATGGCCATAATATACACCTGCTACCCTCTGTTATTGTATTTTATGATTCATTTTGTGAATAAAATGTTATGATCATGAAAGAAACAGACACATGGATTTGTTTCTACTCCAATAACCAAACTATAAGGGAAATTTGGGCTGTTTATATGAAGGATGCTTAAACAGTGGTGCAAAAAGATGTTCTACACACAAAAGTGTTTTATGGGCGAAACCCTGAACATTTTTGAATTAAAAACATGTTCATGTTGTAACTGAACATTTGTCATAGCAATAGCTTACCTTCTGTTCTCTTCTTTTTAAAGAAAAACAAAAGATTTCCTCTAACTGTTCTCATTGTTATTTCTGTAAATCTGCAAAACTTTTGAAAACTTGTATTGCCTTCAGTGGCATACGTTTCTTGTGAACACTGAGAAGGACAAGTCAGCTAAACTCCAACATAACTCTTTGCCAGTGTTTTCAGAAAACCGGTGCCTTTTGCGTTGGATAGAAAGCTTGCGTGCTCATGGTTGCCAGGCTGCACAACTAAAGTGTCACACTGGCAGAATATTTCCAAACTGTGTAAGTGTAAATATCTGATTGGGGGATTTCACCTCTTGAAATCTGGCAACCCCAAACATGTCGAAATCTAATTCTGGTCGGCTAATTGCCAATATTTAAAGTCTGTTATAAATGAAACGTAGAGATTTAAATATTTTACTTGTATGATTAATTCTATGTAATACATGACACAATTGATCTAAAGTGGATTGAAAGGGGGGATGGTGGTTTTACAGAGGGTATGTTATTTGGTATTTCTTGCAACAAGGGGGATGGCATCCCCTCGCATCCCCCTCAACTCGAGAAAAAATGTATTGTGCTTTTTCCAAAGAATATTAATGTGAGAAAAATGTAACTAAGAATGTTGATGGCATTAGAATATCGATAGGCTGCTTTAGTTAGGTCTGCCGGAACGAGAAACATTTATCATGATCTATATAACTCTGCAAAAAATGTTATGGCATCTACACTAATATTATTCTATTTGTTTCCCTGTCTCAAACTCGGGATACAGATTCCTAGGTTACCAGAGCCGGCCAGATCTAGCTCCGTCGAACTCCACTGCTACGTGTCTCTGAGTGATGAAAACTAAATTCAGCTGGTGCCAGCCAGACATCACTTCAGTCCTTCATATGCCACTGCCTGAACCTTGGACTTAGTCTGGACTCCACCGAACCTCACCGAAATGACCTGCAAGTTGAACTGAGATGCACTTCACTGATCTCTGCCTGCATCACCTCGGTCGAATGATGGACTACACTGTTAAAATGGAATACATAGACTATCAATTAATTGCCAACAAAAGCTTTCATCAGCCAACTAACAAAGCACAATTGCATCTATGAGAACTGCAGTTAATCCAGAATTTATGTCAAAAACATTAGTCATTCATTTGACAGTTCATACAAAATCTTTGTTTAAACGGTGGCCCTTAACACTTATTTAGTTTACTCATTATAAACCATTACTTGCACTGCACATAAATAACTAATATTGGCATTATATTCATGCTGGCCTCCACAGTGAGTCTGGTTTCTCCCAAATTAAAATTTCTCCATTAACCAACATCTTATGGAGTTTTGTATTCCTTGCCACAATCGCCTTCAGCTTGCTCACTGGGGTTATAAATACAATTATTATTTAATCATTTATTTTGATACATAATTTACAATCATATTTAATCAAACTACACAATGATCACTGTAAGACTTTACAGATATTACTGTTTCATTTTCTGTTAATGCATGATTTTCTTTAAAGCTGCTTTAAGATGATGTGTGAAAAGCACTATACAAATAAAAATGACTTGACTTCAATTTCAGGCATCTAGTTAGTTCCTGAATTATTCCATGTAGTTAAACATTGCTGTTTATTACCATCATTGCTAAACTGGTGCAAAAAGTAGAAAAAAAAAAATTCAAAATTATTTAATATCACTCTTTCTATCATTTATATAGTGAAATGCATTTTTTAACAGAATTTTTACTGTAGGGTACAATGGGGATTAAGGCACACCTCAAGAAAAATGTGTCTTTTTTCCTGGTCACAAAGTGTATCAAGATTGTGACATAATTTGTGTGAAAAATAATAATAACAAAAGGTTGTTTTGAAAATGTTTTGTTTTTATTTTATTTTTAAAAGGTGGCGTGAGAGCATTTTACCTCACACTTGGGGTCAGGGACTCAACAACCCATTTTCGAGGATGGATGTGATACCTACATTGGCGCCGACCAATCGGTTACCTGGGGTCAAGTCAATATGAGCCCACTTTGAATATTTTTCATAACAAATCTATTCGCCCCACTTAGAAAATCAATGCGCTTTATGGGGGCCTTTAGCCCCTGCAACAGGGGAGCTTTTTACTAGTGGTTGACCAATATAAAATTAGTTTTTTTAATTATCGGTTGATACATTTTACTATTAAGCTCATTTGTTTCTTGAGGGCGCCAAAAATCTCCTACTAGCATGTGAAGCAACTGAGACATGTAAACGACCAGTCATAGTTCATTTTGTTGTTAAGTGCCATCATGTTACTACAATAATAGACACAGTGTGCAACACAGTGTCATTTAAACGGTCCACATGTCAGAGCCGCAGCAGACGCGTTTGAGCTCACAATGTTACGGTGCTCACCTGTTTCATTCTCCCTCTCTCTCCTCAACAGTTCCCTGTAAATTTTAACTGTATTGTCTAATGATAAAAAAGCAAATATCAATAAAACTTATATCATAGACTGTCTGCAAATATGCCCAAATCTCGTTTAAACAAATGAAATAAACAAACCTTACAAAACTTGAGCTGATCCAGCATCCTGTGAAGCGCTCATTTAATTACCTCTATAGCACGTATTCTATCAGCCGCACCTCAGCAGTTTCCTGTCACTTTTACTTTCTTTTCTAATGATAAAAGGCAAATATAAATACAAATTATATTATATACCATTTGGAAATATACAGATATCTTGTTTAAACAGATGTAATTCACAAATCTTACAAAAATCAAGCATTTTCTTCCCAACGAGCGTGTAACGTAGTTCGATGGAAAGGAGGAGGCGAGAACCAGCTTGGCAATATAATGAATAGTTTTAATGATGAACTTAAAAAAAAGACAAACACACACATGACGGACATATCCGTAAACGTTCTCTCTCTCCCGCACCATCCTCCGCAGTTGGCCTTTATCCCTCTCGGAGGCTTGATTAGCCTGATAAGGGACCGGGTGTGTAGAATCACGACCCGGCCCCGCCCTCCACCCTGCCAGAGAGTGCTAATATCTTCCTCTGAAGCATGTATCCTATCAGCCAGAATCAAAACTTCAGGATCAGGATCAGGATCAAAAGTTCCTCTGATTCACAAATCATGACGGACACTTAGTGACAATCCAAGCAGGTGATCCAGGCCTTTTAAATTGTCAGGAGAAGATGCTGGATCCGCACGAGCATGTGAGTGCAATATAAAAAAGTAAAAGTGCTTCACGTGTGCTGTAAGTAAAAGTCTTATTCACTGTGCACTGTATGTACAGTTGGTTTGATTCAGAATTTTTTTTAGAAAATGCGATTGCTAATGTGGACATGCCATCCAGGGTTGCTAGACTACTTTATTAACTATATTACATCTTTCTAATATATTAACAATTTCTTCATGTGCAAATAAATAAAAAAAATTTGATGACTAAACAGAAATCTGAAGAAACTGCTCTCTACCATTTAAAATAAAATATATTTTTTTAATATTATTTTTTACAAAGGTAAAGTTTTGTGTGAAATTGAGTAAATAAAGTGCTAAATAAGAGTATAATTATTTTTTTTTTTTTTTTGCAATTTTATTTTTATGTTATTTACTATATTAAATTGTGTGATGTATCGGCCTATCGGCCACCCTGCTCTCTGGATATTGGCATCGGCCATTAAAAAACCCATATTGGTCAACCACTACCTTTTACCCCAAATAATGAGAGTTCATAAAATTTAATCATCACCATACAAAAAAAGGAAAATGACAAATATGTATTATGTCTCAAAATAAATGTGAGAATTTCAGTGATTCTCATTAGCTACATACATTAAATGCGGTTTCCTCTTGCCAAAATTGACAGACGCCATTCCTTGCACCCTGATGCAAAGCTCAGGATGCTCCAGGAGGTGTCACTATATGTGAACGACTTCCTTTAGATTCGGAAATATAAACATCTCCCCAGCGGAAAAGGACAGAATGCCTGGAAAGCACCACAGGAGTTCTCGCCATGACAACATCATCGTGGCAGGTGTTCCGCTCCACAAGCATGCAACATCCAGAGCATGAGAGCAAGAAGGAATGTTCATCACAACATAATTAAACTGTATACTGTCATTATAGGACAACATAAAACTGATAACCATACCTGCTATAACATAATTCCATTGCAATCTAGAGTATTTTAATTAATTATAAAGGCACAAAACACAACATAATGGGTGTCATTGAATATGAATGCTAACAGCACATCTTGTGAACTGAGGACAGCACAACAATGAAAAAGAAATCAATGCCATTTCTTTATCATTGTCCAACCCATCACACTCAAATGCATTTGGCTGAATAATACACAGGTTATTTCTTTTACTGGATTCTTACAAAGCGCAAACAGCACTGGAGGTCAGACAAACCTACTGTATTATTAAGCTGTTCCCAAGTAGAATGCGAAAATTAACACAGACAACAATTTTGACTGATATTGGCTTGTTTTCAAATGCATTTAACTTTTAAGTATGCAAATCTTTTGGACAGTACATTAAACAAAACATGATATGAAACATATAATTTAAAATAATTATCACTCTTCATATACACTCACCTAAAGAATTATTAGGAACACCTGTTCAATTTCTCATTAATGCAATTATCTAACCAACCAATCACATGGCAGTTGCTTCAATGCATTTAGGGGTGTGGTCCTGGTCAAGACAATCACCTGAACTCCAAACTGAATGTCAGAATGGGAAAGAAAGGTGATTTAAGCAATTTTGAGCGTGGCATGGTTGTTGGTGCCAGACGGGCCGGTCTGAGTATTTCACAATCTGCTCAGTTACTGGGATTTTCACGCACAACCATTTCTAGGGTTTACAAAGAATGGTGTGAAAAGGGAAAAACATCCAGTATGCGGCAATCCTGTGGGCGAAAATGCCTTGTTGATGCTAGAGGTCAGAGGAGAATGGGCCGACTGATTCAAGCTGATAGAAGAGCAACTTTGCCTGAAATAACCACTCGTTACAACCGAGGTATGCAGCAAAGCATTTGTGAAGCCACAACACGCACAACCTTGAGGCGGATGGGCTACAACAGCAGAAGACCCCACCGGGTACCACTCATCTCCACTACAAATAGGAAAAAGAGGCTACAATTTGCAAGAGCTCACCAAAATTGGACAGTTGAAGACTGGAAAAATGTTGCCTGGTCTGATGAGTCTCGATTTCTGTTGAGACATTCAGATGGTAGAGTCAGAATTTGGCGTAAACAGAATGAGAACATGGATCCATCATGCCTTGTTACCACTGTGCAGGCTGGTGGTGGTGGTGTAATGGTGTGGGGGATGTATTCTTGGCACACTTTAGGCCCCTTAGTGCCAATTGGGCATCGTTTAAATGCCACGGCCTACCTGAGCATTGTTTCTGACCATGTCCATCCCTTTATGGCCACCATGTACCCATCCTCTGATGGCTACTTCCAGCAGGATAATGCACCATGTCACAAAGCTTGAATCATTTCAAATTGGTTTCTTGAACATGACAATGAGTTCACTGTACTAAAATGGCCCCCACAGTCACCAGATCTCAACCCAATAGAGCATCTTTGGGATGTGGTGGAACGGGAGCTTCGTGCCCTGGATGTGCATCCCATAAATCTCCATCAACTGCAAGATGCTATCCTATCAATATGGGCCAACATTTCTAAAGAATGCTTTCAGCACCTTGTTGAATCAATGCCACGTAGAATTAAGGCAGTTCTGAAGGCGAAAGGGGGTCAAACACAGTATTAGTATGGTGTTCCTAATAATCCTTTAGGTGAGTGTATAAGCATCTAAGTAAGTCAGCCCTGGTTAAATTAAAAATACAAAGCGTTCTAAAATTCAGTTATCAAAATCCATCACAATCCACACCAGAAAATGTATCACACTTTTGTGATTCTCAGTGAACCAAACTGAGCTAACTCCAATGCTGACACACATAATCACAATACAAATTAAAAGAAATAGAGAGAAATTTAAAGGTATGAAAACATATTGCTTAAGCGGTTCCTCAACAGATCCCTAATCCATTCAAAAAACCACAACAGTGTGATATATACTTCAGCTGCAATAAATACCTGATTTGGGGAGCCTACAAACATTCTAATTAGACACATGACAATTCTGCTGTTCCTCCATCTCCATTTCCATCTACTGCCATTAAACAGTGACATCAGTGCATCTTGAATATAACTGTAATTTCCTAATCAAATGGAGTGAAGCTTTTCTAGCCCACCTCCCCTTTGTCACCCAGCACTCATGTTCCATGTTCCCTGTTCATTGATTCCTCTCACACTGCTACTAATGAGCCCTCTAATCAGGAAATGAGTTCTTCTGAAGAAGCTCTCATTAAATTTTGAGAACTAAAAAATTAAATGACAGTGGCACAAAGTGCTGTGTGCATTTGAAGCTTTAAACATTTAATTGAGAATGTTTTAAATGTCAGAAAGTTCTACATCTGGCCTTCATGAAATAAAACAATTTCAAAGTGAGTGCCTAAATGCCCATTATGTGAAATTAAGTTCTCACATTGTGTTAAAGGATCCAGGTGATACTGAATGAATGGTGGAATTATGAGGACACTTCACAGCAGATAGAAATGCAGCCAACAGCCCACTCTTCCAGCACAGTGAAGCTGATCACAATCCATAGAAGTATTGTGTAGCATTTGGCAACCTCACTGCTGACTTCAGTGATTCAAAGAACACACACTTCTGTTCAGACTCACAAGTTCTGAAAAACTGAAGTGATCAGGACTGAGTGATATAGCTAAAGAGTCTCAAAATGTTTAGCCTTTTAATCTTTAGTATATATAATTTGATATTTATGCATTTTCTCTGAAAAATGATTTTCAATCAGAGGAGCCATCATTTCAACCATACAACCATTGCTGCCAAGTAATACAAAATGTTTAATGTAAGAGCTAAAATGCAGTAAAAAAGGCATGTTTTCCACTTTTTATAACTTTATGAACACAAGGAAAAATGATATAAACATTTTATTATAAAATGTATATGCACCAATAAAAACTGGGGGTGTGCAAAGTATTTCAAAATCAACTTATTTAAACAACAAAACCATCATGAATATATACACTCAGTGACCACTTTATAAGGAAGACCTGTTCATCTACATTTTCATGCGATTATCTAATTAACCAATCGTGTGGCAGCAATGCAATGCATAAAATAATTCAGACACATTCTGATGATGTTCATATCAACATCATCAGAATGGGGAAAAAATGTGATCTCCGTTATTTTGAGAGTGGCATGATTTTTGGTACCAGATGACTGGTTTGAGTATTTCTGTAACTGCTGATCTCCTGGGTCTCTAGAGTTTACTCAGAATGGTGCCAAAAACAAAAAACATCCAATGAGCACCAGTTCTGCCAATGAAAACACCTTGTTGATGAAAGAGGTCAATGGAGAATGGTCAGACTGGTTCGAGCTGACAGAAAGTCTCCGATAACCCCATTGTACAATTGAAGTGAGCAGAATAGCATCTCAGAATGCACAACACATTGAACTTTGAGGCAGAACAACAGCAGAAGACCACGTCGGGCACTTATTTATGACCACAGTGTTCCTAATATTCAGCTTCCAAAGTTCTGAAAAACGGTCAAATATTTCCAAAAATAAAACAAATAAAATATAGTCAAAGACACATGCTCTAAACTCAGGCCCACATCCTCTGTTTACACTCACTGATCAATAGAAATAATAATTTTTCAAAAAACTCTTGGGGTTGTTCGAACTCCCTTTTTGTGAGACAACACTTACTTTTCTCAAAGTTTGAGAAACCACAGCCCACTTTCTTTAACAAGCCTCAACTGATGAGATGGCCAGAGGGAGTTTTTATCTGCTGAAGTTGTGCTGCCTGTTGCTGGTTATGTTTATGCATAGAGCTGCAGGGTTTCTATCTGATGCTGGACAGCGACCAAACTGTACTAAATAAAAGTTACTTCCCACCTGTTGCAGTAGCTAATACTAACTCTTTGGTGCACAATTAACCCCACAAACTGGGCTTATCTACTTTTGTAACTAAAACTAGCTCATACTTGATGGATATCTGTGTTCATAAGTACACATACTACTGATATCACAGCTAAATATGCTTCATTGTTTCAACTGTGGCAGCTGCAACTGGGAAATAATCAGACTCATCTCACAGTTAAATCGTAAACAAAAGGTTGACTTTTCTTTAGCTACACCATTCTGTGCTTACCGAAATTATGAACACTGCCGACTATGGCCAAAGTGGTTAGTGTTGTTGTGTGTATGGGCAAGTTTGAGCTCCATTTTATGTGTGTTATGTCCCTGAAGAGTTCCAAAAGCAAGTTGTAAAGCAAGGTTTTTTTCAGCTGTACAGGCTGCATTACAGTGAAGAGGAATGCATATTTTATGAACTGTACCCCCAACCCAAACCTAAAACCTTAACTTCAGTTAAGTGAAAATGTAATGTTAGAGGGAAAAATGCAACCCCCGAATCACACTAGTCACTGATAATGCGAAAGCAATTACTTCCAGGTTTTAATGCGGGACCTGAACCCAGGTCTGACACAACACGCTTTTGGCACACTGGAGCCAATGCAAAGATATCTGACAGGTGATGCCACTTGTCAGTGAGTAGGCATATTTGGTTTGATCCTAGGGTACTGGAACAACATGCCGACTTCCAGTGTGATAATGTTAAAATAATACACAACTAAAGGCAGTGAGCAAACTTAATATTTTATTTTAGATTTAAATTGAAATACATAATTGCTCCTCAACCTAAAAAATACTACTTTGAGTAGTACATTTCTGTACATTTACAAAAAAAGTACCTCAGAAAGTAGCCTAAATCCAATCCAATAATCAATCTTAAAAAATCAACCCCACAATGAATGTAAATTAAAAACGTTTGCCCTAACAAATATCAACATATAATCTCACCATTGCTATATTTCTCTCTATGACCTACATTTAATAGGATGATAAGACAAATGCTCATCTATCCCTATGATAATATGCAGGTACCTGTCTTGGAGAAGACACCTTAGAGTGAAGAAACCCTATAAAATCTGAGGTTAGTCTGATTTCAAAACAGGCAGAATCCACCACAGACATCCATTAGGAGGATTTCTTCTTGGAACAGATTTTAGCACTCAGTAGCCATGTTGACAAGAGAGTGAGGCAAGTCATTGGGTCAAAGTTGACCAATCACAGGTTTCATGTGACCAGCTTACCTCTAAAAGGCTTACAGACATAATCCTGTGGCTAACTGAGGTTACACCTAAAGTCATGCCTCCTAAAAGGACCTAAAGTAATTAAAGAATGCTTTGTTACAGGCCCTTGCTCAAATCATGTCTGTACAAAACAACTGAGAACTCATAAATACATACCTTATATAAACATAAGGGCAGTTGATGTGTTACATGTCCATGGACTTTTAGGTTAAAAGGTTTTAGGTAAAAATATAGGGGAAATTTAATCTCAGCGATAATTTAATCCTTCATAAAGGTGATTTCATTTTTGTTCTTCACATAGGATGTGAAACAAATTTATGTAGAAGCAATTTTACCATGCTTAAGAGGTTTTCATGTTTATATTGGCTTTGACATTACTGTAAACCTTTTCAGATCAGAATGACCCGAGGTGTGGTCTATAAACAATGTTTGAATTACATTTATAGTTAATGGCTCCCCCACTGGGCCAGTAATGTAAAAATGAGTTAATATTGGTCACATACTGTAAAATCTACAATATATAATCTGTAAACTGACATTAACAGCTCAGGGTCCAGTAGCAAGAAACCCTGTAAGTTAGGCAAACCCTTAATTACAATGCCAAACAATTACAACTTAAGGAATTTCTTGCATCTGGGTCCAGGGTCTCAGTTACTGATATCCATATCCACTGTTTAGCACAATGATTAGTTATAGTTGTTAACTATTTTAACAATTCACATTCACAGGGTGTCCACACATTTACAGTTGTCCAGTTACTCATGATTACTACATAAGAATTGTAAAAACTGTATAGCGATTGCACTCACAGAGAGCAATATTTTGACTATTGTAGAGCAAGAGAGCTATATTGTACAATTTGTAAAACATTAATAAAATACATTTCCATATTTTTTAAATATTTCTTTTACATTTGCATTACTTTTCCAGGCCTGAAAATCATAATTTTCAAATTCTCTGACATAACCATGTATTTTATGACTGTTCAAACCTTGAAATCAGAAGTTTACATACACATTAGCTAAATATACTTAAACTCAGTTTTTCACAATTCCTGAAAATTCGTGATTTTTTTATTTTCCCATGATGTCAAGCAAAGAGGCACTAAGTTTGAAGGTAGGCCTTAAAATACATCCACAGGTACACCTCCAATTCAATACACCTCCTATCAGAAGCTAATTGGCTAAAGGCTTGACAACATTTTCTGGAATTTTCCAAGCTGCTTAAAGGCAAAGTTAACTTAGTGTATGTAAACTTCTGAACCACTGGAATAATCAATTAAAAGTGAAATGATCTGTCTGTAAACAATTGTTGGAAAATTTACTTGTGTCATACACAAAGTAGATGCCCTAAAATTATAGTTTGCTATTATGAAATCTGTGGAGAGGTTTAAAAATTAGTTTCAATGAATTTTAATGACTGTGTATGTAAACTTCTGACTTCAACTGTATTTGTGAGACACTTTTATCCAAAGCAACTTGCAGTGCTTTGAACATACAGTATATATTTTATCAAACCATGACACCTTGGGAATTGCCCCCATGACCATGGTGTTGCTACCACTATGCACTATTCAACGAGCTAAAAGTACTGTGCTTTGAGTACATGAGGAGATGCTAAAGGTTTTTACATGTACTTTTCATGTAAATTTATGTGAATAGATATATTGTCCCTTGCACATTTCCAGCAGATTTCGTCAGTTTCCATTAAGAAAGGTTACAATTTCAGGAGAACAAATCTGATGGCATTTAAACCTGCTGATGTTCTCATCTGGAAGGCAGAAAAGGTCATCGTCTGTCATCCAGAGGCTGGATGACAGACGCCACATGCATGGATGAGAGACGAATAACATTAGGGCAGACCACCTGTATGACTAAGGGCAAAACTGAAACTGAAGCCTGAAGCAGAAACAATATCTTGTGAACTTTCACTTTTTGATCTTGTCACTGAATATCAAGTGTTACTGTATATCTCTGAGAGCGCATACTGTGGTGTGGTGTCAATATACAGTGAGCCAATAATGTGTATAGTGACTGACTCTAAAGATCTGCGGTATTGTTAAGGACATTTGCATTTCAATGGTCCCAAAGTAAGTGGCATAAAAAGGCGAGAGGAAAAGCAATGTCAGAAGTAGACAGTTAAGAGCATAGGGGGATGCAACACATCTTTGCATTTAGTTCTTAATTACCTACTGTATGTGGCAAGGTGAAGGAGGGAACTCTCAATTACTGTCAGTTGAGAAGGGATGGCGGTGTATCAAGTTAAACTATGCAGGGCACTTCTGGATCCCCCCACACTGACAAAACACACCATTATTGGAACCTCATGTCTTTTTCTTACCGCAAAGCACTACAGTGCAGTTTCCATTAAAAAAGCAAAAGGCTCGAACACATTAGTCACTTGATGTCTGGCACAAGCTCTACTACACTCTATCCAATACCCTTGCCATATAAATAATAAACTTTCTCCTGTGTTGACACCACATAAGCTATATGGATGAGAATTATATTCAAAACAGACACAATAACACAATCCAAAACGGATGATAACGCTTTGCCAGAAGTGCTCACTCTACTCTTGCCAGAGAGGATGGGCTCCCCAGCTATGTCTGGTTCCTCCCAAGGATTTTCTAGACTCTTCATCAACAGTAAACATCTCTAACATCTCCTTTAGTGTTCCACAGAAGAAAAGTCATAAAAATACACCGATCAGCCACAACATTAAAACCACCTGCCTAATATTGTGTTCAATATATAATTATTAAATTATTAGTCTGGCCATTCTCTGTTGACCTTTCTCATCAACAAGGTTTTTCCATCCACAGAACTGCCCCTCACTGGATGTTTTTTTTATTTTGGCACCATTCAGAGTCAATTCTAGAGACTAAAGTGTGAAAATCACAGGAGATCAGCAGTTACAGAAAAACTCAAAATAGCCCATCTGGCACCAACAATCGTCCATGTGATTATCTAATCAGCCAGTTGTGTGGCAGCAGTGCAGTGTATAAAATCATGCAGATAAGGGTTAGGAGTTCAGTTAATGTTCACATAAACCATCAGAATGGGGAAAAATGTGATCTCAGTGATTTGGACCGTGGCATGATTGTTGGTGCCAGACGGCTGTTTGAGTATTTCTGTAACTGCTGATCTCCTGGGATTTTCACGCACTACCAATAATATTACGGTTTTTGAATCACAGATCGGATACATTTTCAGATCAGCAAAAAAAAGGGGGGGAGGGGGGGTTATACAAACATAACTTTGCTTCCCATTTATTACTTAAAGAACACTGTCTTCCTCACTTGGAGCCATGGATTGTAGAATCCTTGTTTTCAGAGGTAGGATCATGGACACAGATGGTGTAGTTTCAGTGCTCAAGAGGTTTGTAACTGTTTTGAGGGGTTTGAGCACCTGGAAGACCTCCTCTGCCACTTTCACATCATCCTCGTGCCGAGCCGTGGGGCGGGGTCCATACGGATCACTGATCAACTAAGATCTGAGAAACCCCTACTCAGAATGGTGCAAAAAACTAAAAATATCCAGTGAGGAGCAGTTCTGTGGATGGAAATGTCTTGCCAATGAGAAAGGTCAACAGAGAATAGCCAGACTGGTTCGAACTGACAAAGTCTACGCTAACTCAGATAATCGCTCTGTACAATTGTGGTGAGAAGATTATCATCTCAGAATGCCATTCTGAGATGCGGGTTGGCGCTGTTTTGGTAGCACAAGGGGGACCTACACAATATTAGGCAGGTGGTTTTACTGTTGTGGCTGATCAATATATTACTGTGAAAAGCACTTTACATATAAAATGTATTTGACTTGAAAGCAATGTGCTGGAGACAAAAAAATGCATGTAGCTTATTTCAGTATGAATGCACGCACTGATTACGACCAGCAAGTAAAACAAATACTAATTTCTGAAACAGCTTTTACACATAACATTTATTCTGTTTCAATTTCACAATCCTCCCCATTCAGTATGCAACAGATAAAACCTAATTTTCATTTAACACTTGCAATCAATCTGCATACATAGGTTTGGCTGTGACTGCACCTCAATTCAGACTGTGTTGCATGTCACAGATCTGCTGAAACTCATCGTATTCGCCTTCCCGTAATGATCCGCCCACGGACCATTGGACTGCCCACTGGTGTATAGCCATGCATCTGATTCCCATGTTAATCCCAACTAAGCTCTCTACACTGTGTCCAGCAAGGGATAAATTAAATGCTTCTGCAGATATCGGTCAGTAAAAAAAAGAGGCTCAAAATGCATGATAAAAGCCATCCAAGTCTTTACTCTAAACTGAGCCCAGATTTACACAGCAGTCTGACCAAAACGGCTTAAACTTCTCAGCCACCACTGCATTATGCTAAGAGGCAACAGGAGAAGGTCCATATGCAGCCTATTCCCCTGGAACTGTGTGGTCTTAAGTGTGAAGAGCAGCCAGTGAATGTAGAGCACACAGTCTATGGAAAAAAATCATTATTTCATAAGATTTTGTTTAGAGTCAGTTGAATCAGTCTTTATTGGGATCAAGGGGTTAGCAAGTCAAGGCTTTCTATTCTCTGCCAGAACAAGGGAAAGAATGAGATAAAGGATAGAAAAATAGCTTAAATTTGGGATGTGCAAATAATTTTTTCTTAAGGGTTATAATATTATAATTATAATCTTTTTTGCATTGCATTGCTGTAATGAGAATTGGGTAATAAAATGTGTAACTGGCATGAAAACATTGTTGCAATGTTAAAAAAAAAAACTTAATGGCCTTAAAAATTGGCTTAATTTTCTATATGCAAAATATATCTTTTTGTTTGTTTCTTTTGATTTTTGAGTCAAATAGGACCAGCACATTTTTTTAACACCTTTCTTGAGAATCACCCACATAATGAAATATAAATAATGTACCAAAAACAAATCTAAATAAACTAGTAGTCAACCTACCTAATAAACCACTGGTTGACAATGGTTACCCATCCCTAAATTAAATTCCTGATGAACAGAAATTTGGAGACCTGTGACCCTAAAGACTAAGACATTTCTGAAACACCTATTGAGATCAAATCGTTTTTTGCATGTTTTAAATGGTTAATTCAAGATAAGGGCTGTCGAATTATGCGTTAATTTAGTGTGCATAATTATATAAAAAATAACATGTTAAAAAATGTACACAATTATTCATGTCCCCGGACCGTAATATGGAACATTTCTACAATCAGAGCAATGTAAGCTTAAAGCACCTGTTTCCATCAGGGGGCAGTAAGCGAAACTCCCGCTGTATAGGCAATGTGCAGCTGTACAGTCAGACAACAAACCACACTCACGCTTGCTTGTCACTAGCGACAGAACATGATGAGGACGTGTTGTTGCGTTCAAAAACCGCTTGACTGAGCACAATTCCGAACGCAGGGATCTCGAGTTGTGTTTTTCAAAGCTTCACAATTTGATCTTGACACAGTGACCTAAAAACGCATGTGTACATTGACGTGTCTTTAAAAAAGACCTCTTAGGCACTTTTTGTATTGTCTTATCAATTCTTTAATTGTCTAACACAATAATGTAATGCATTTTAATTATCTGAATAATTATATTTATTATATATTATATTTCATAATTATTTAAATATAGCTAAAATTATTTAATTATTATATATTGAATTATTGTTATTTGAGGTCCTCTCAGCAAATATTTATTGATGCGATTAATTGCAATCAATTTGATTAATTAATCAGCATATGTAATTAATTCAATTTAAAACTGTAATTGATTAACAGCCTATTAACAAACTATTTAAAATTCACATTAACTTGTGATGAGACTGTATACAGTGTGTTAAATTCTCAAAACAAAAAAGAAAAACTACCTACAGGTGGTTAAAAGAAACTTTTTTTCTGAGAGATTCAAACATACTATATTTCAGTAATAAGCAGATTCACTGGCTGCACACAAATGTGCATAAAAATGTGTTCTGTTTGGAAGTTGACACAGATGGCCATCCTGTAATGTCTTATTGATAGATGAGCACATAAACTGGCAGCAGCTTTATGACTGTTGTACTGTTGTGTTCTCTATACTAGCACATCCCTCCCTCACCAGAATAACACAACTGCAAAGCCCCAAAACCAACCACTGAACATTGTATTGTACAATTGTAAAATATTTTAAGATTTTTGGTGTGCAGAGAAAGGCTTTTGGTGAATAAAAAATAGGCAAAGTCGTACTGTAGTACATAAAGATTAAAAATGTCAATATATTCCAGGTTTTTGAGTACTTGATACATCTCATTATTTATGTATAAGCTCATAAATTGCTTAAAACATCTACATATATTTTTTATAAAATATTTTAGAGCTCACTAAATTAATGTGTAAAAACATGAGACTAATTAAAAATGTTTAACACGTTCATTTGTTTTAACGCAATTTTGACAGATTCTAAAAAAAAATTCAGCTATAAGTGAGTTCATAACACTGGTTTGAATTGGTCGAACCTTTGTGACATTACACTGACATACACACCACAACCTCTTACAAAACAAACCCAGATGGGACTTCTGCAATTAATCACAATTAACTAGAAGGGAACAACATGCGATTTATCGCAATTAAATATTTTACTTGACTTACAACACTAATTTATTAAATGAAAATTCAAAAATGCCATGAGGAAATTACAGTGAACATTTTTGAGTGATGACACAAATGAATCAGTTCTCTGAAATGGAGAGTTAAAACTGATTCACAGAAATGTATTGAACTTACCAACTCTAACACCATTTTAGGTACTAAATGTTAAATCAGAGGCACAATTTAAACATATCGGTCTTAAAACTTTCATAAAACACAAGTTGTGTGACAGGAAGGGATCAATTCACTTCAATATTCACTATATTCAGATCATATTGAAAATATTCTATTTATTGCCAAGACCTACTGTTTATATGATTACACAAGTCTATTTCTCTTCCACAGTAATGTCCACCTTTTTGTTAAAATTTTAATTTGCCGTGTCATTGATTGATTGAATAGCCTCGAGACAAAATTAAAAAGCAGTATAGAGAACTTTCACACAAAAAGAGAAGAAAAAAAAAAACGATCTCACCCGATGTGGAGATTGATCTGCTGGGGTGAAAGCCAAAATGGGGCCCAGCCTGCATGCCAAGTAAAATACCTCTCCCGACTCCACTCTGAGCAGCAGCCAGAGTGCGAGGCAGCTAGTGTTTGACACCTTCTTCATTTTCAGATAAAGTATTGCTTCTCAAAGGCATGACCTGTTTTTCCCCTTTACATTTACCACTTGTTAATGTCAGGCGAGGCAGCCTTTGGTCCATTCAGGCATGCATACCAAGTTGCCTGCTGCAAAAGTTGTGTGTTCTAAAATTGTGTAAGGAACCTGTGACTGACAAAAATGGATGACCATAACCTTGTGTGCTATCAGGCCATTATGGCATGGCAATATGCTCTTTTTTACATTCTTATTTACATATTTTCCACAACAACTCATGAGTACAGTTCTCAACATCAACTGATAGCGGAGCTTTGATGAGACCACAATTTTTGGCACAGCACATCTTCTGATTTGATGTCTTTTGAGGTGAAATAGTTCTGGTCTGATAACCACAAGAAGGCAATAACCTAAAGCTCCAGGCAATTATTACAGAAAGGCTTTACATAAACATTGTTCATGATACAATCTATGGCTCCTCTTGTCTTATTAATTACAGGTTTCAGCTTAAACTGGGTCAATGGCAGTTGGTCACAGTGCGTGACAGGCCACCACATACCTCAGCCAGGTGGAATCATGGAAAACGGAAAAAGGTCTGTGCGTGCGTGCGTTTGTGTGTGTGTGTGTGTGCGTGCGTTCGTTGATGCATAGTTCTAATTTAATCTTTTCAAGTGTGCTACTCAATAATCCCCATCACTCGCTATATTACTCTGTTTCTCAAGTATGATTAACCAATTGTTAATAAAAGCAATTGTTACCTTTTCTGTAATTCACCCTGTATCACACACTAAAGGCAGAAATGTATCCTGCAATTTTCCATTGATTCACTGAACTAAATATATAGCTGTAAATGATGCATGACGTGCTTTTGAAAGCCTTTAAAAAATAATCCTGCCGACCTGCCAAGTCTAATGTATAGCACAGGCAGTTGCTGACATATTTGGTTATTTGACATAGGAGGGGGACAATAAACGCTCTAGGAAACTCCAAAACTAGTTAATCAGGTTTAAGGCAACTAAAGTTAGAAATGAAGAGTACATGACATTTTCTTTACACAATAGTGGTGATCACAGTTCACTTTGAAAAAGCGGGCAGAGAACTCTCCCTAACAAGCTTCTGATCCATAAGAACCCTTTTTTCCTACAGTACCTGTTAAAGGAAATTTGGCTTGACCATCGGCAGTGTTGCCGAGATGAAATTTGCTGAAAGTAGAAAAGAAAGGTTGTATCTGTAACAAGTAAGGACGGGAAAAGGGCAGGCAGGAACCGGCTGAACAATAAACATAAACTTTAATTATATAAATGAACTTAAGGGCACCTATGGAATTTTGAAAATTACCTTTCATGTAGTGTGTAACATAGATTTAAGTGAACAAAAACATCCTGTAAAGTTTTATATATGAAAGTTCACCGTAAAAAATGTTATTGTCTCTCAAAAGTAGGAGTCGACTCTGAGTCAATGTAATGAATCGTTTTTCCAACGAGTCATTTTCCTTTTCGTTGTGACAAAGAGTTATCAAATTGGCCGCGCCCACTCATTGCGCGCGCGGACACCAGGGAAAACTTTAAAACATCATGTCGACAACAAGACGCTGTGTTCTGAAGTGCATATCAAAAGCGACCTTTTTTTCACTGCCCAGGGACGAGCATGTGAAGAATCAGTGGCTAGAGTTTATATTTACAACTATACCACACAAGTATAGCACGGACCTTGTGCTGTGTTCGTGTCATTTTAATGACGATTGCTTTACGAACATGAATGCTTTCAAGTGCCGGTTGATACTGAAGGAAGGTTCAGTACCAAGTTCATGTGGATCAGCTTCCTCCTCCGAATCACAACCTGTAAGTATTATTAATAATTGTTGCTTTTATGTGTTTTTTGCAAGCTTAATAAGTATTTGTGTGTGTTGTGTAAGTTACGCTCAGCGCAGCTTCTAGGTCTCCAATGTCAATTTTTTTGAAATATGTGAAATGTTTGTCGATGTTATTGGAGTTGTCATAAAGAATAGAGCAATAACTTGTAGTAATGCAGTGCTTTACCAATATGTTTATGCGTTGGGCTAACGCAAACAATAACTGATTGGGTGTTTACCACCGAACTTTGGGCTATGATCGCTAACATAAATCAACTCAAATTCCTTCTCTGATTTTGATTTTTTTACTACAAAGCTGTGATGGGCGTTCCGTTTCCAACAATCTCTGCACAGAGTATACCAATCACCGCAGATTAGCGTCACGCAAAGGAGGGGTTTGGAAAAATGAGTCGTTGAACGAATCATTTGGGAGTCGGTGAGCAAATCAGGTAAACATAAATGCATATTATAAGACAACAAAAGTGTTTTTTGTCATTGAATGCATGTAAAACTGTTGTTGGGGACTCCCAAAACAATATTAGGAACATTTTTATTTGCCATAATAGGTGCCTTTTAAATCAACATAAAACATAAGGACATAAACACACATGCAATGCGGCCACATGCGTCTCTCTCGCTCTCTCTCTCGAACTGGCATCTCTAGCTGCCTCTTATCTCGGTCTCCTGCTGAACAGCTGATTCAGTGCCCACATTGCTCCATCATGGCCCGGCCACACCCTCCTCCTCATCACAGTAACCTACAGCATCATTAAATCCAACAATATCTAGGGGTGGGATTCGGCAGGGACCAGCAGGGATTCAATATTATATGCATTTCTGGATATGATATTATGATACTTAGATTATATTTGTATAGTGTATTGCGATCAAAACTATAGGCTAATACTTTTTCTCATTTCATCTTGTGACTTTGGTGCTGTGTGCAACAAGTGCCCAACTTCCTGATTTACTTCATTGCACATCAATACTACTACTCCCAATACACATATTTCACAGTTAACTCCCTAGGGGGCCTATCTTATCCTAAAGGGTCACTAGAAACACCCCCAGCTGCCCTTACTCGCACATTATATGATATTTTGAGGACTAAAAGTAGTCGCGGAACAAACAATCACCTCAAAATTCGCCTATAGACCGTAAACCCTAATGTTGTCATTACTGGTAAAATCAAGTTTTCTTAATTAAACTTTGTGTGAAATATCAAATGCTTGAACTAATTTATCTTAAAAACCCATAGACTCAAGCTTCTAAGTGTTAATAACTCAAACAATTGAGTACAAAATTTAGGCTATGGGGAATACCCGTAATTCAGTTATGTTTCCTCGGTTAAACGGAACTGACGGAGGCATTTAAATAGTTGTTATTAACAATTCATAGAGGTTTTAGCTCTTTTGCAGTATTATTTGCTTTGTAGTAGTTGGATAGTAGTAGTATTTGTAGTAAGTCGAATAGAAATACTTGACAGGGCATACGCCTAACAATACAGAACGTTTCGTAAAACGAACACACTAGCTCTAAGTAGTGCTCAATCTTTTTACAAAAAAAAAAAAAGATTGAAAGATATTCATTCTTGCCGTTAAAATGTCAATAGAGTATCATGAGGTAAAATAAAGTGAAACTAAGAAATATCGATATTCTATACAATTCATATAAAAGCCAGCACAATACATACACAATACTTTTCTCCCTATACACATCATTTTTTATAAAAAAAAAAAAAAAGGTGTTCAAGGGACTAGGTAGCAATAAAGCTGCAACATCAACAAACAAAGCAGTTGTGATGTTGAGTTTCCGGTTTCCTCTATGAGGGCCCCTTAATGCTCTACCACAATCTGTGATGTGAACACTGTGATTTCTAGCAGTCTTCATTATGGAATCTCACCTCTGTTCTCAACCCTCCTTTCTTTTCTCACAAAATATCAAACATTTTCAGCAGGCCTGGTAAGATATCAAGGTCAATCCTTTGCCCCCTGTTGGAGGCTGCTTGGGATTTGATTTTAAAACTGTTGACTTCAGAATTTGGTGTAATAACTGGCTCCAAAGCATATAACAGAGAGAATATGTTGTAGCCATGTAGTGTAAACTCTAGTTAAATCAAGTAGCTGGCACAAAATGTTTTGCTCTGTAATGAGCCAAAATATTTTTTTTATTATTGTTTAAAGTGCCTTTAAAAGGGGTTTGTTTTGACATATGGGGGAACTCTGCTCAGTCAAATTAGTAGCATCATAAAAGTGTGTGTGAGTGACTCATGTGAGCAATTTCAAAATAAGCTCCACCTTTTTCAGATAAATCTCCCAAAGATAACCAACACTTACATTTTTTGACTCAATTATTAAGCACTTCATGTGGAAGACCATTCAACCATTCCATCCCATTCAGTGCAGAGAACTATTAGAAAGCCGAAATTCCACAATTAAAGTCCCCATGAAATAGAAATGGTAGTTTTGGGGCTTTTCGTCCATGTCTTTTTTTATTATTATTTGAAGCCATCTATATGCTAGTGTACTCATAACAGTTAACAAAATAAATGTTTATCAGATATATGCATTTAAAAGTCTCTCTTCTGGGAAAGCAGACAAAAAATACAGATTTTTATGTCCAATCAAATGCTATCTAGAATGAGAATGTCCCTCCCCTAAAACCCCTATGTGGCAGTGCGGAGGGTGGGGCCGGGTCGTGATTCCGCACACCTGGCCCCTTATAAGGCTGATTAAGCCCGAGAGGGATAATGCCAACCGGAGACTGCAGTTCGTTAGAGAGAGAGTTACTGGTAGCTGCCCGACACCTGTGTGTGTGTCCTTTTGGTTCAGTTTGTTATTAAAATATTATTTATTTTCAAGCCGGTTCTCACCTCTTCCATTCCACTGAACTGTGTTGCACTGGTGCTGAAAACCCGGGAAGGAGGAGGGATGCGCCAAATAGAGTCCTCGCCACTATAATCCACCCCAATGGAGCAGCCGTGGCCCTCCGCCAGGGGACTGAGGAGCCCGGCTGCCTGAGAGCGGAGGAACCGTGAGAGGAGGAGAGGCTCCTAGGGGACCCCTACCAGCCGATGAAACGCGGCGGGTTCTGACACCAACGGCCGCGAGTGGGGAGGGGCTCCTGGCCGACCGCCTAGAGCGGGAGAACTGCTGCCAGGGGCGGGGGAGGCCCCTTCCATCCACCGAAAACATGGCGGGGCATTCCATCCGCCAGGGGCCTGGAGGACTGCTTCCGATCCACCAGGTGAGGCGTAGTTGTCATCCACTAAAGGGTCGAGGAGTGACCGAGGACCAAGCTATGGCGTATCAGAGAACCGGTGATAAATATTATTTTCTTTTCCTCTCGTGATTCAGCACCCTAAAGGTGCGTACACACTGCCAGCGACTTTATCGCTGCAGGTCGCCAGTGGCTGGTGGTGAAGTCGCTAGTGGGTGTTCCCACTACTGGTTGCCTAGTAACGTTTATAAATGACATTCACGGATGTCATTCCATTGCTGTTGACAGCGAATCTCTTTTCTTGCCACTAAAAACAAACATTTTGGAGGGAAAAGACTAAATATAAATGGAATCAGTACATAAAATGCTTTATATCAAAGATGAATGAGAAACCAGGCGTGCTGTTTGCCAGAGCGGCTGTTTATCTGCGGCGAAAATGCAAATGCCGTTCTGTCTGGGTCCATAAAATCCCCGCGATCTCAGATACACCTTTCCACGCAGTATTTTTCTTAAAAATGTCCTTGTACGTGGGAAGAGACATATCATAGAGCACTGGAAAATTTCTAACAGCAAGAATTAGCCTTTCATCCATCTTTCCGTTACTGCAGGAGCTGAGAGAGAGAGAGAGAGAGAAGGATCACGTGAGCTCTCCCGTCGTCTCTCCTATTGGCTGTCGCTTCCGTTAGTCGCTCCAAAGTTAAACTTTTCTCAACTTTGTCGCGTCGCTGGACACGCCCACATCTAGCGCCAACGGTCGCGACAGCTCGTGTCGCCGGAAGTCCCTGTGCTCGCATTGAAAATGAATGGTATTGAGTCGCTGTCGCGCGCGATGTCGCTGGCAGTGTGTACGCACCTTAATATGGCTGATTAAGCTTCAAGGGGGATAAGGCCGACTGGAGACAGCAGTGCGTTAGAGAGAGTGTTACGGGCAGCTACCGACACCTGTGTTGTGTCCTTTTTGTTCAGTTTGTTATTCAAATATTATTTAATGTCAAGCCAGTTCTCACCTTAGAACGTTAATTAGAACATATGCTACAATATTTTTATTAAAAGATGTATATGTTAACATTAGTTAATGCATTATGAACTAACGTGAAATAAACATAATAAAATGCTATATTCATAAATTAACATGAACCAAGATTAATTAATGCTTTCAAAGAATATTGTTAATTGTTAGTTCATGATATCTAAGACATTTACTAATCTTACACATAAAACCTTATTGTAAAGTGTTACCAATGATTCTAATGGAATATTATAAGCCGCTATTAAAGCATTATTATAAATAACAACAACTCCTTTTTGAGTTCGAACAATAAGGTTTAAATAGGCCTCTGGTGTAAATTATGTTCTGAATATCAAAGAGGTAATAAAAAGAAAATGATGAAAAGGCGGAGCACAACATCACTGCAAAACCCACAGCTCCTGGAATCAGTCCAGCTCAATTCCTCAAGTGTGAACATTTATATAAAAAGACCTGCTAAAAAGCTGGATTTCTTCATCAAAGTAACCAACTTCATACTCAAATTAAAATCAACATTATTTGAATGACCCAGACCTTTAAGATATTTTGGTATGCCAACGCCATCTGCTAAAAATATCTTACTTAATTATGATTGTAATATAAAAACATAAATTATAACCAAAATGATTTAGGTATAATGCATAATATTTACCCAAGGTAAATATTTTGCTTTGCAACAAGCATAAAAATCAGTTTACAGTAATAGTGTACACAGATGCAGATATGTAATACATTACCTAAAAAACGTACATTACTCAAGGGCTTTGATTTTCTGCCAACTCAGCTATCGTCCATTTAGTGTACACTATCTAGAGAAGTTATACATTACCTAAAATTACTCAAAATGGGGAGGTATACGCATTTTTCTGCTGTTAAATCATACATAAGTTATGATCAATTTATCTGATTTGCAGTTTTCAGAAACAGAGTAAGCATCTTCCATGTAGAAGAATACAAGGTGATATATAATATCATACTAAAATGTATTGTGGTTAATCAGGGATATTCTGGTCAATTTTTTTCAGCTAATAGAACACAAAAATTCCACAAAAAGTTATCTTACCTAACATACAAAATTTAAAACCAGGCTACCTACAGTAAAAACAGTGGGAGGAATAAGGCTATAAGTAGCCATTTGTATCTGTAATATAGTGATACTCTTCTAACACATTATAATGTGAAAAACCTCATCCAAAAATTATAATTCTCTCTATAATTTACTCACCATTATGTCATCTCATACTTGTATGACTTTCTTTCTACTACGGAACAAAAATATATTTGAATGGAGAAATGTCTGTTTGTCCATACAATGCAAGTGAATGGTGATCAAACTTTCAAGCTCAAAAAAGGACATAAATGCAGCATTAAGGTAGTAATCCATTAGACTCCAGTGGTTAAATCCATGTTAGGGCTGCACAATTTGAACAAAAATGTATATTGGCATTTAAAAAAAAAAAAAAAAAAAAAAGGTACATTGGGATTGGGATTTGAACTGCGATCTGATAAACAAAAAACTAGCAAGTTATTCCTTTTGACCAAAACTCATAGGTGACTGGAGTCATCTCCACATTCTATCTTGAATTCATTAAATCTTGTGGTATTCTCTCTATGTTATACATGTTCTTTGTGCCCTTTCTGGGGTAAAAATAAACCAGCAAATTCAGAGCCAAGAGAGCAACATGGTAAAAGCCACTGAGCCCAGATTAAGATCCAGTCTGAGATTTAGGGCTGTTAATAATTGTGAAGTGTGGCCTCTCAAGACTCTGTTCTAATAAAGGTTATTTTATACGTTGTCTTTCGTTGTGCAAACCTGCTGCCCTTTGGGTTTGTGTTTGTAAGACAGGTGTTTGAAAGGCGAGGAGCTGAATGTTTGTGAGGAGGGGGCTGGGTAGCTCAGCACGGTTGCTAGGGAGGGTACAGTCACATGGGGTATGCTCACCGTGGTCACTATAATGTGGTTCTCACTCCCGGTGGGGCACGTGGATGCCGCAGTGAATAGTATGAAGCCTCCACAGGCCCAACATCTCCACGGTAACGCGCTCAAAAAGCCACGTGATATGATGCGTGGATTGATGGTCTCAGATGCGGAGGCAACTGAGATTCGTCCTCCGCCACCCACATTGAGGCGAGTCACTACGCCACCACAAGGCTCAGAGAACTTTGGGAATTGGATATTCCAAATTGGGGGAAAAGGGGAGGCCAGATCTAAGATGAAGTCCCTGACCCTCATTGACAAGGAAACCACATTCTCTTATGAACAATCGAATAACAGACAAAGATAAATAAAAATATATATTATATATACAAGTCTTAATAATTTTTTTCTCCCCAATTTGGAATTCCCAATGCACTCTTAGTCCTTGTTATGGCGTAGTGACTCACCTCAATCAGTGTGGCGGAGGACGAATCTCAGTTGCCTCTGCAACAGAGACAATCACCCTACCCATCTTATCATGTGGCTTGTTGAGCGGGTTACGGCAGAGACACAGCGCGTGTGGAGATTCATGCAAGGAGGTTACCCCATGTGACTCTACCCTCCCTAGCAACCGGGCCAATTTCGTTGCTTAGGAGACCTGGCTGGAGTCACTCAGCACACCCTGGGATACGAACTCGCGAACTGGAGGGCTGGTAGTCAGCGTTTTTACACGCTGAGCTACCTATACTTTTTCTATTCAATTTTTCTTTAAAATAAAATAAATAAATAAAGCTATATGTGCAATTCATGTGCAATTATTCAGAGTAGTGATAAATTCTGTCATGTTCCACAGGAACAAAGTTTGTAAGCAAAGAGATAGAACTGAAGTGTCTTGACTATTTTGCAAATTTGACACTGTCTTTTAGAGTAACTCCTGTGTTCATACATGCACAAAATGGGATAACTTAAGGTCTACTCCCCCATTTAAAAGAGTTTGTCACTCTACAGACTTTGCAATGTGTACTTGGCATATGAAAGTTTGCTGTATTCTGAAAAGGATGCTTGTAAAACCTTTATAAAGTCTGCTCTGGGGGTTACGTGATGTTGTCAAGCTGAGAGGAGCAAACTTTTTGCTCTCCCGCTCACCACTGCCTTAATTTAATTTCAAGAAAAAAAAATTTTATTTACTTTGTGATATTTGGTGATTTAATGTGATGAGTGACTTATAACAAATCAGAAATCTTATAAAGATGGCAGAGAAACCTGTGAACGGAAGGAAGGGCAAATCAAAGCCCACTACATCCATGGATGAAGATAGTGATTACCGCATGGATAACTCTGACACAGAGCAGATTATTTACAGGGTCACAGTAAATATTAGCCCTGCGATGGAAGACAAATTCAGAGACACTTGATGCCATCGCCTCAAAAGTCCAAGACAGCAGTGGCTCTTGACGCCAACTCACATGTCTGACACGGAAGATAAGCTCAATTCTATGGACTCCAAGCTGGCCGCGTACGTAAGGAAGACTGAAGAGTTGGCAGAGAAGCTTGACGACTTGGAGAATCTGAGTAGATGTGACACTATCATTATCACCAACTAACCGGAGGGTATGGAGGGCCAGCATCCGGTGGAGTTTTTTGAGTCCTGGTTACCACGGTTTCTTGATCTGGATAATGAACAACTGAAGATTTGCGGAGCAAACCGTCCTCTGCATCACAATAACAATGGTCCTGTGCGGTGATTTTCAAACAACACAAAATTTGCATCAAGGTCTGAGTTCTGTCTGCTGTTAAAGGGGTCGCCGAGAGAACATTTAACAGGATCTCTCACATAACGATGGTCATTATGGCCAAACAGTTTGATTTAACAGTATAGTTAACCGATATAGGACTTTGCCAATACCGATAACTAAGTTGGGAAGACAAGCCGATATCCGATTAATCGCGGATAGTTTTTAAAATTGATACTGAATGAAAAAACAACATTTAAAGTAGGGACGCACCGATACCACTTTTCTCTTCGATCTGATTCTGATACCGGAAATCTCAGTATCGGCCAATATCAATCCTGATCCGATAGTGTTGTTTTATTGCATAATAAGTTTAGAATATCTTTACATTATTGTGTGGAACTAATTTCCACACAATAGAAACACAAACCTTTAACTACACATTATTTCAATATAAATGTATTGCTTATTAAGAAAAACTTTATTAATAACTAGTATACTGGATAAAGTAGCAGCCAAATTAACAGTAATTCCAGTCTTCAAGTCTTCAGTAGAAAAGAAATTAGTCATTTTTTTTTTTTTCAAATATTTTTCAACTTGTATCTGGAGTTTAAAAGGACTCAGAAGTCCTGTCATTGTATGTGTCTGTTTGTAGGCAAGTTCACATTAGTTTAATTCTGGTCAAATGCACCTCCGGTGCCATTCTAAATGCATATTATAAGGGAACCGAACTATTGAGCATCTGAGTTGCACTCAAATATTGCGCACCACGTGAAGGCTAAAAATAGACGCGGGATTGGTTTTCTTTTTCTAAATTGCTCAGTGAGGTATCAAAGCATGCAAACCCTTTCTTATCCTGGGTGTTGACTTTGTGTATTGAATCCAGAATTGGAACCTTCAGCAGCTATATACTGATCTCAATTTATTTGATGCATGGAGAGTAAGACAACCAATGGAGAAGGACTATGCATTTTTTTACTTTGCATTATCAGACATTTTTAATAATTTATTATTTTTTAACATCCATACTTGTTATAGACAGAATCAGGTTGTGCCATATAGGGTTGATTACTATGTCAGACTATCCCTAATATATAGAGATGCAGCATTTAAATCATGGCGGCTGAATGCTTCACTTTTAAACAGCCAAGTATTTTTGCAGTATTTGGAGATCCAGTGGACATTTTCTTAGAGACAAACTACAATGAAGATATGAATACATCTCTCCTCTGGGACACAGGGAAGGCATTCCTTAGGGGCTCTAAAGTTTCTTATGAAATGGCTAATAAACACACAACTTTGCATGTAGAGCTGAATCTGCGATCCAAATTGAGGATTTTGACAGAAAATTCAAATCTACACCCAGTAAAGGGCTCTATAGAGAGTTGATAGCCACCAGTACGGTATTATATCAATTGATAACTCAGAGGGCGGAATCTGCTTTATTTTATGCAAGACAATGGCTTTATGAATCTGGAAATAGGCCAGGGCATCTTCTAGCAAGGCTTGTGAAACAGAGACCAAACACTAATGATATTGCAGCACTTAAAGATTCAAATTACGTTTTGCAAGTCACAACTAAGGCTATTAATAAAACAATGAGGAGGACAGGGAGATACTATGTAAGGAGAATTCCAAACAGGAGATTATGGGGACCGTTATGTCATTTAAAAGAGGAAAGGCTCCAGGGCCTGATGGCTTCTTGCCAGAATTTGATAAGAAATGCAAGGATATGATAATGGATCAGCTTCTTAATATGTTCACACACTCTTTTGAATTGGGATGTCTTTCTTCCTCACTCTATAAAGTAGGGATGGGCATGAGTACTCAAGTACTCAGATGTGTCATGCATCGTGATTTTCCCTAAATTCGAAATTCAGTGACGATTACCTGACAACTAAACACAAACGTGTCAAAGAGGGAACTTATTTTTACTGTAATAGATAGGAATGAGGAAGCGGGAGACGATGATTTTCAAACTCAAACTTTGTCTTTTAATCAGAACACACACTCACTTAACTGTGAAAAAGAAAAACAATGCAAAAAATAATAAATCCAAAAGGGGGAATTAAAACAGCGTTCAGTATAACAGCAACGGCCAAAACACAAACAGCTTGTCAGCTGGGCTCTCTCTCTCTCACACACTTTGAGGACTCAGCCTTTTATTTCCCCCGTCTCTCACTGCGAACACAGAAAGAAGCAATTACCAACAATTAATCTCAGGTGAGAACCCTTACCGTTTACTCTCTTCCAGACGAACGCTCGACCATGCCCTCACCTCCACAATTATGTAGTGGTTTTTAGGGGTACTTTGATTGTCAGACACGTCTCATAGCAACCAAACTGATATACAATGCTGCAATGATATTATTACAATAGACAAAAGAGTGTGATTAACCATGTTTTGAACACCCGTCTCTCAAAACATTTGCTAAACACGTTTTATTATCATTTAATGTAAGAACTTTGACTCACTAATGAATATTATATTTAAAAAAGTGAATGTTTGTCACTGACAGTAACCCTCCCTGGCCTGAATGCTGAAGTGTTTGCGTGACGTATCATACACCTGCGTCTCAACGAAATGGGAGTTGAAGATTTCTGCACGAGTTTCCAAGTTAGATAAACTGTCATTCCTTCTCACTTTCCCCAGTTGAAAAGTGGAAATTCCGACTCTCCGAGTTGAATAGAATGTTTCCTGAATCATCACAGCAACAACAATACGGAGCATCACAGCTTTCCCCACAGGAGCGAACACTTGGGGAGACACACACACACACACACACACACCAGGCATGTGGCAGTGGACTCAACGTGCTGAAGGAACACATATACAGCAGGCTAGTGTTGTCAAAAATACCGGTACTCCGGTACAATTCGGTACTCAAACAAAAAATTATTTACCATACCAGAGGTCCGAGTACCGGGTCTACCCGTTACCCATGCAGAGTCGGGAAGATTCAAACGCTCACAACAAGCAAAAGATGACGACACGCAAAGCTGCTGCAGAGTCTCAACTGAATCTTGTCCAAAAGAAAAGTGGAAAAAGCCAGGTTTGGAAATTCATAGGTTAAGGAAACGTCATGTATCAGCAAAAACCTATTTGTAAACCGTAGGGATGCACCGAAATTTCGGCCGCCGAAAATTTTCGGCCGAAAATGGCACTTTCGGTTTTTGGACGAAAGAAAAAAAAGGCCGAAAATATGAGCCGAAAATACCTCGTCGCCCCGCCCCTCCCCTCAGTGCTCAGATTTCACTCTGGATCGATCTAGCCCTTATCACAGCGCTACCAAACCAAGGCCGATCATGTCAGCGGTGTGGAAATTCTTCAAAGTTTCTGATAAGGACATCAAATTTGCGATCTGCAGTGTTTGTTCAGCAGAAATTTCAAGATATATATATATATATATATATATATATATATATATATATATATATATATATATACACAGAGTACAGCAAGAGATTCTACAGGAAAGTGTCACAACTAGCGCAGCTACACCACAACTTGAGGCGTATCTAGCGGAACTACGCCAGAAGCGACAATCCCCTTGACTACGGTCGCATAAACAAAGACCGCTTTCCTTTTCTTGCGCAGATTGCGCACAGGTATTTATCTGCCCAAGCACCAGCACAGAGAGTGAGAAACTGTTCAGTGCAGCATCTCATGTTCTTGATGAGCTTTCTGACAGGAGAGACTGTCAGAACGTTTAGTAACTTTTGTTCTTGAAGAGAAACCTTTCACTTGTACTTAAATAGAAAGCGGTCCAATATGATGTGTATAGCAATTACATTACACTTGTTCTTCACTCGAGGATACATCTGTCGTTTACAGTTGAGGTTGGATTTAGTTCAATTACTGCTGTTTTGCACCGCTGTTTTGCAAAATAATTTTCACTTAAAGTGTACATACGTTTACATCAACAGAACAGAGCACTGATCTATATATATATATAATTATATATTATAGTTATATATAGATCAGTGGAATAGAGGCCCTCTGCCATTCTGTGTTCTGCCTGTTGTTTTAATAAAAATGACTGTTGCATATTTAAACTTTTTGAAAGATGTTAGCTAAGTTCATTACTTGACTGTTGTTTTTCATATAATAGTTTTCTAAAACTTTACATTATTTGGATAATTGTTAATAAAATCTGTAAAATTAGATTTTTACAGAACTGAAAGAAGAATAATATTTAATATACTTTTAATATATTTTTTGTCCAATTTTGGTGTGTTACTTTCAATAAAGGAGTGATTATTTTATTGGTTTGTAGTTTTTCAATTCAGATTCATTAAATTCATGAAATTCATGAAAAAGTATAAAATTAATACAATTATACAAACCATTTTTTTGTATAAATTTTTTTTTTTTTAAATAGGTAAAAATTTCGGTTTTAGGCCAAGTGCATCCTGGATTTTCGGTTTCGGCCCAGAATTTTTATTTCGGTGCATCCCTAGTAAACGGTGCAGTCGCAATTTTCTGAGGAAAGGAGGAAACACATCAAACTTAATAAAGCACCTGAAAGACAGACACCCGGATTTATTCAAGCAACTAAAGCAGGTGAGTTTAAAAGCATATTATCGTTTGCATTAGGGCTGAAACGATTGGTCGACATTATCAACATCGACGAAAATACAAAATTGATCGTTGTTGAATAGTCGTTTGATCTCATTTAACGTAACATGAAATCACAATAAACTGTAACGATGACGCGTGAGAGCAGCACTGCAGTTCACACCTGATGGAGGAAGAATTACACAGATCAGTCCAGATGCACTCTAAACTTTCACAGCTTCATGTTAAGTAGATCCCAAAGTATTAGGGAATGATTAAAAAAGTACATTCAGAAGCATATACCGTTGTGGAATAAGCGGAGGCGGAGCTCTTTAAAGGAAACATCCCGGCGTTACATCTTAAATGCAGTTATTTTAATGTGTTATAGCTTTATTAAAGTTCAAATAATACAGAAGCAGATCATGTTAATAACTATAAACTCATTTCTCTGTGTGGTCGGTGCCTCTTCTATAAGTTGCGCGAATGTCCCGATCTAAGGGGGAGAGATTGAAACTGCACCCGGCTGAGAGAGACTCTGCCTCGGGGACGCTCATCTCTCGAGCGCACACGCTTAATGCAGCTAGATAAGAACTTATTTAATCAGAATATCTATATATATATGTCCATATGCATTTCTTATCATGAAGAAAATTGGCAATATGAAGCTTTATTAATAAGAGAGCACTTTGCACATTAGTTTGGAAATTGTTTTTTATTCATTCTTTTGTTTGCTTGTTTATTTAGGTTTTGTTTTTTAGTACTTGGTAAAAATTTTAATTAAAAGTTGCAAAAGTTGAAGCAAATCTTATGTAAGTGTTCAAAAATACTTTAAGCATACATTGTTCAGTTTTGTTATAATTAAAAAATAATATATTTAAATTAAAGTGATGCTCAATGGCATATTTTTGTTCTTAGTTCTGCTGCTAATGTTTTGTAGACTTTGTTAATAAAAGAGTGTCGTTTAGTAACCTGTTTTTGCTTTGGTACCGAAAATGGTATCGAGTAACGTGAAATTTCACTGGTATTGGTACCGACAACTGAAATTTTGGTACCGTGACAACACTACATAAATAAAAAATAATGATAAATATTTGTAACTGTTTTTCAGGCTACACGATTCATTTTAGTAAATCGGAGGCAACTCCACTTGGGAACTGGATTGACTTAGCCCCTTGTCCAATGTTTCCCTTTAAGCGGTTTCCTAAGGGCTTTGGCTACCTAGGTGTAAATTTCTCCCCTCATTTGAAAAAGCTGGCCACCCTTAATTTTTCACCAGTCCTGAAAACAGTGAAGAATGACATCTTCCAATTTCTTGGATAGGCAGAATAAATTTGATCAAAATGAATGTACTCCTTGACTGCTGTATCCTTTAAAGATGATTCCATTATATATTACTAAGAAGATTGTTACTGATCTAGAAAGATATTTTAGTAGGTTCATATGGCATAAAATAAAGTGAGAATTAGAATGGGAACTTCCATTAAATAAAGGTGGCCTAGCACTGCCTGATTGGGCTTGTCATATGAGAATTGTTGTGGACTTATTGCATAAAGATCCTAAAAAAGGAATAGACTTGTGGCTTGTTAGTCCCTCCCCTTTACAGTCAGCGATGACCTCAGAAAAGAAGTCAATTGGCTCAGAAATATGCAATAATCCCCTCCTTCAAAGCACTTTATGGGTTTGGTGGGGTGTCAATAATTTTTTGGGCATAAGTAAATTTTCTTCACTTCTAATTCCGCTCATTATGAATGAGGCTTTTCTCCAGGTCAAGCTGGCAAGCAAATTATTCTTTTTTAGCTCGTAAGTGTATACTTAATGTGTGGGTCAAAGAAAAACCTCCAACAGAGGATAATTGGTACAATGAGGTTTTTTTTAAATTCTTCCTTTTGAACATCTCAAGGCCACTATCAAAGGGAATGAGCCCAATTTTGAGCGTTTGTGGTGCCCCTTCCTTTGTAGCCTTCCCCGTAATGTATCACAAATTCTTGAACAAGGAAATTGACACATTAATATGATTTCTCAAGCTACTGTAAGAAAAGGTCTGTATCTGTTTTATGCCATAAGGTATTGTGTGCAATGAATGCTGTCTCTCATATGTTTTTTTTTTTTTTGGTTGGGGAGGGTTGTGTTTTGATTTATGTTGTTGTTTACAAAAAAATTAAGTGTGCTATTACAGACATATTAACAAAGCCGATAATAGTAACGGGGCAATTTTAAAGCAAATTATAATCATCTTAAAGAAAAACTAAATCTTGCAAGATAACATGTTTTACATAGAGGATTATCAGCTGTGTCTAGTTTGTGTGTTTTAGATAGAAATGCAATCAGAACGCTGATAAACTATAGTTCAGCCTTTTAACTCATGCATTCTGAGCAAAATCAAATGGCAATGCTAAGTAGTAGGTGCTCAAGTTGGTCCAGTTAAGATTTTCATATTTTTACACACATACACAGTTTTCATCTGAGACAACTAATGTGTGTTTTGATAGCATCAAATAGTAAAAAGCAGCCAACTGATGCATAAGACATGTTAACTATTATTAGTTGGGTGTGAAGTGGCAAAGATACACAATACAAAGTAAAAAGGGCCTTAGGTATATGACGTAAATGATTATTATCCATTCAAGAATTTCCAAATGACTGGTTTATAGAGGTGGCCACAAGCTAACCATTTTCATATTGCAAACCCATCACTGTTAGATTGACAAACCTCAAGACCATTTACATTTTAATATGCGAATAAGAACTTCAGCTATTTTCCAACTTGAGGCTACATTTTCACTATGCGTTTGGCTATGTTGTCCTATATAGCAAGGAGCCTAGTATGGCAAGTTACTTGGAGAGGGGCCAGGGAAGGTCACTTCCCCCATCAAAAACTCATCAAGCCCAGGCAGAACAAGCCAAGCTACTGTCATCTTTTCCTATCATTTACAACTCAACACTGGCTGGATGTGTTTACTTGAGACAACTGACAAAAAAAGAAGAACAGTCTTACATGAACACTGTAAAAAAGCGAATGACAGCACACTGTCATTTATTACACAGGGAATTTAATAATCTTAGCTAGATAGGGCTGAAACGATTAGTCGACATTATCGACACTTAACTTAAGTTGTGAAATCTATTTATATTTTGTTTTTCACTATTTTACCACAATTTAAGCTTTTTTAATTTATACAAATTCCATGTAGCCTATTCAATCCATATGTCATATTGAATGTGTAATTATTAAATGACTTGTCATGTCAGGTACAGTTGAAGTCAGAAGTTTAAATACACCTTAGCCAAATACATTTAAATTCACAATTCCGCACATTTAAGTGTAGAAAACATCCCCTGTCTTAGGTCAGTTAGGATCACTACTTTATTTTAAGAATGTGAAATGTCAGAATAATAGTAGATAGAATCATTTATTTCAGCTTTTATTTATTTCCCAGTGGGTCAGAAGTTTACATACACTTGTTAGTATTTGGTAGCATTGCCGTCAAATTGTTTAACTTGGGTCAAACATTTTGGTTAACCTTACACAAGCTTCTCAAAATGTGTTGCTGGATTTTTGGCCCATTCCTCCAGAAAGAACTGGTGTAACTGAGTCAGGTTTGTAGGCCTCCTTGCTCGCACATGCTTTTTCAGATTGAGGTCAGGGCTTTGTGATGGCCACTCCAATACCTTGACTTTGTTGTCCTTAAGCCATTTTGCCACAACATTGGAGGTATACTTGGGGTCATTACCCAATTGGAAGACCAATTTGTGACCGAGCTTTAACTTCCCGGCTGATTTAACAACATTTCTCGAAATGTTGCTTCAATGCATCCACATAATTTTCCTTCCTCATGATGCCATCTATTTTGTGAAGTGCATCAGTACCTCCTGCAGCAAACAACCCCCACAACATGTTGCTCCCACCCCCATGCTTCACAGTTTTGATGGTGTTCTTGGGCTTGCAAGCCTCACCCTTTTTCCTCCAAACATTATGATGATAATTATGGCAAAACAGTACATTTTTTGTTTCATTAGTCCAGAGAACATCTCTCCAAAAAGTAAGATCTTTACCCCCACGTGCACTTGCAAACTGTAGTCTGGCTTTTTTATGGTGGTTTTGGTGCAGTGGCTTTTCCTTGCTGAGCAGCCTTTCAGGTTATGTTGATATAGGACTTGTTTTAATGTGGATATACTTAATTGTCTACCTGTTTCCTCCAGCATCTTCACAAGGTCCTTTGCTGTTGTTCTGGGATTGATTTACACTTTTCACACCAAACTACACTCATCTCTAGGAGACAGAATGCATCTCCTTCCTGAGCGGTATGATGGCTGTGTGGTCCCATGGTGTTTATACTTGCATACTATTGTTTGTACAGATGAACATGATACATTTGGGCATTTGTAAATTGCTCTCAAGGATGAACCAGACTTGTGGAGGTCCACGAGTTTTTTTCTGAGGTCTTCACTGATTTCTTTAGATTTTCCCATGATGTCAAGCAAAGAAGCACTGAGCTTGAAGGTAGGCCTTTAAATACATCCACAGGTAACCTCCTATTTACTTTTTTTTTGTGCCTTTAAGCAGCTTGGAAAATTCCAGAAAATGATCTCAAGTTCAGACAATGTCAATGTCTGAAGGCTTGAGATCATTTTCTGGAATTTTCCAAGCTGCTTAAAGGCACAGTTAACTTACTGTATGTAAACTTCTGACCCACTGGAATTGTGATATAATCAATTAAAAGTGAAATGATCTGTCTGTAAACAATTGTTGGAAAAAATTAATTGTGTCAAGCACAAAGTAGATGTCCTAAACGACTTGCCAAAACTATAGTTTGCTAATATAATACATGTGGAGTGGTTAAAACTCCAAAATGTTTTAATGACTTAAACTTAAGTGTATGATATATATATACATATATATATATATATATATATATATATATATATATATATATATATATATATATATATATATAAACCTGTCGGCACTGCATCTTCTTTGCAAATGTTATGAGCTGATAGTGTAGTAACAAGCACTTCAACTGAACCTAGTGTGAGCGTGTGTGTGTGTGTGTGTGTGTGTGTGTGTCACATACTGTAACAACAGATACGGGTCTACAATGTACCAAGGGGTTAGTACTGTATGCGCATGCTACTAACTAGGCCCTATGCACAGCAAGACACTCTCGTGCCGGCGACCTGTGCAATGTCAGCAGTACTAAAATTCAAAAGCCCACGTGCATTAAACCCACGAGGTACCTGTAGTGTCTAACAGTGTGGTGCTACGGGAATTGATAATTTTTGCATTCAGGCTGTTGATCTGTCAAAGCATGCAGCTAGCGCACACACTGGAGTTAGCTTCGTACAGCAAAATAACACGAACAAATGTAACAAGCGCAAGCGCTGTAAATGAAAGACATGACTCACCGGAGAATGTTTGGCGGGTATTGCGCGAGATCGGGGGGACCCTGCGAGTTGCACATAAGTGGAAACGTCCAGGCGGTTCGTGTATACAGTGCAAATGTACACAGCAAGCCGACACCTCCCTCCGCAGTGTGCCTTCAAACTAATGTTTCCTCCTCTTAAAGTCCTCCTTTTGCTCTTTAGGAAATGGAATAGACTCTCGGTGCTTGGTATTTTCACCCCTTCGGTGTGAGGTAAGGGGTAGAAAAAGTACTCTGTCGTGCTCGTGCTGCCACGACAGGGATTTGAAATCAAGAGAATACTACGATCGCTCCTCCCTCCACAGTCCCACTCTCATGTACAGTACGGTGTATGTATAAAACAATTTAATAAAACCATCTACCGCTCTCTACAGGACTAACATTGTAAAATACATAGATGTCTGCACTTGACTCTCTGTTTCCGTGGCAAAGGACGGGAAACACCAGACTGCTGCTGAAACTGCTGTCATTGTATGCGAATGACAGCGCGCTCTCCGCCTCTGTCAACTCCAGCATCTTTTATCCCAATGAAGAAGAATTCTCACCGATGCGCAACAACAGTTATAAAACACTTCTGTTTTAACACTTCAGAATACATTTGCATAAATCCAGAGTTATAAGATTAATCGTGAATTAAGCACTGGTACGAGATATTTTATTTTTAACAATTTTACTTTCAATTAATCATGAATGTAATTATTTTTATTTCACAGATTGATTGATTGATTGATTTATTATATATATATATATATATATATATATATATATATATATATATATATATATATATATATATATAATATAATTGTATTTTTAAATATATATTTAAGATATTTCACACAAATGTATACATTAAGCTTCTTTATAAAAACGCGATATTGATATAAATGTAAGTGTTTTAGGTCTAATTTTGTAATTCCTAGAAAATGTAAACAATGTGCTTTTTAGTAAGTGTTAATGATGTGAAACTGATGGAAATATTCTTGTAGACGTAGTCTAGATGTAGAATTGAATTACATTCTGTTTGGAATTATGGATAATGCAGGCACTAGTTGACTGAGTGACTGACTCACCAACTGACTTACTGACTGATTGTATATTAAATAAGTATAAATATAAAAAATATAATTATACATATTTTAAATAAATATATTAAATATATGTTTTAAATTCATTTTAGATATTTCCCGCAAACATATTCATTAAGCTACTCAATAACAATATGATATTGATATACATTTCAGTCCTTTAGATCTATTATAGGCATTTTCAGCAAATGTAAACAATGCCTTTTTCAGTAACATACTGTAGTGTTATTGATGTAAAATGGATGGATTAATATTCTTCAGGGATTCAAACTACTCATATTTCAGTCACCTTTTCTGAAGCTAATTTGCCCAAAATGTTTGGTAATATTGTCTACATTTTCCTTATTAAAATTAATTCCTTATACACTTGATTGATTGATTGATTGATTGATTGATTGATTGATTGATTGATTGATTGATTTCCTTTATTAACATTCTGCAAGTATAACGAACGCTAGCAATGACATTTTCAACAGTCAGCCTAGATTTTGATATGTCAAGTATACTTTTCTAAAGTTTTGAGATATATTTCAGACCTTTCCGGGAAATGACAATAAGCATAACAATAACACCTTGGGAAACACACAAAACATCAACCTGTTTCTTGCACTGGTGTTTAGTTAAATCACACAGTAAATTAATAAGATGGCACATCCTTAATACCTTGTCAGGTTTTTACATGTACGGATATTCTTAATTTAATTTTTAATTGAATTGCATGCTGTTATGGAGGACTGATCAAACTCCTAAAACGTTTTATAAAATGGATAGTTCCTGTCCTGGATGCTGATTGGTCAACAGCCATGTTTTATTCATGATAAAGCACAGCTCTGACCTCTTCACGCGACTTCCATTTGTATCACTCCACAGCACCCGTAGCTGACAATTATTCTTTTTGCTAGCAAAGTTCTGTTTACTGTTTACCGTCAGGGAATATATCTTCTTCCGAAAGGATGCATCTAATGATTTTACTTACAAAATATTTTTTTTTAATGAACATTTGTGTCCTCATTTTTTTTATTATGTGGTGACTGTTTTATAAAAGCAATAAGGCACTCGAGGCTGTGCCATATTATGAATATAGTCATGGCTGAATGGGTTCCAGGCACTCTGCTTCGCCTCGTGTCTAACCTTTTAATAATATTGCATGGCCTCTCATGCCTTATTGCTTAATTAAAGAATGAGACATTTGAGCCAATACTTCAAGGACAAATGGACTAATGAATATTCATCAGCAAGAAAAGCCCCTGCAGCAAATAAAGCGTAAGCAAACAGCATGTCTTCAGGGCTGCAGCAGACATTAAGCATGAAACACACTGCAAGAGCAACAACTCAGATACTGAAAATAATTGCTCACTCTTGCTGCATCCAAATTAAAGACTCATCTTTGCCCATAGTAAAGCTGTGCATGTCCCTGCATAAATAACATAAGAACCTGTCATTTCCTATTTTGATGCTGACATTTGATTGTCTTTGTTTCGTTCGTTTGTTTCATCAGTCCTAAAAAGAACTAAGCAGAGGAACGAGGCAGCACACTCAGACAGAAGATTACTTGCTGATAACAATCTTTTGCTCAGAAGGTGTGAAACTTTCCATTACATTTACAATCCACACTTGTTCCTTAAACTTGTCTGCAAGTGACTTGGTTGATCAAAAGCCCCAGACACAATTTCTAATATAGAATCCTGCAATAATGTACACAAATGATTGAGAAAAAAATAGACTGGGATTTTTTAAAACAGTTGTTGAGGCTAATAAGCAAAGCTACTTAGACTTACAATATGCTGAACTTTTGTTCAATCAGACAGACTCGCAGGCTTGGTTAAGTTGACATGACATTTATTTGATGAAATCATTTAGAACCACAGAATATTTTTTCTCTTTTGGCGTAAGCCCCATCTGGCGGTCCGATGAGGACCGTCAAATCCTGCCGGAGATCGGATGCCGGGGGCAAGGAGCCTAACCCCATGCTGGATGATACTTGACTTGTGGTGGTGGGGAGGTGGAGGTTGCCGTCTTTGCACATTGAAACAGCAAAGAGGTAAACTGAGAACAGGCTTTTAAAGCAATGGCTGATGATATGCTAGGAGCTAACTAGATAATGCCGTGATAATGTACAGTTGCAAGTCTCCTGCTAGAACTACGTTTACATTTACAGTTCCTGCAAATCCAGTGTCAAATCAATACATTTCTGCTTGAAATATTTTCTGGACAAGGGCCACATCTTATAATTCAAGCTGCTTACAACATCTCATCCAATATTCAACTCTTCCTGACACCCATGAGAATAACATATGAAATCCCTCTGATCTCAGTGGGGTGCAAGTCCATTGATAACATTATAAAGTGTCAACATAAGATGAAATACTTTCTGGTATTTTGTGGATCCTTAACAATTAAACAAGACTGTGTAAAATCAAAGCATCAAGCACAATGTAATGTTTCTGTCAGCAGGTCATCATCTTAATTGATGTTCAAAATATTTTGAACTCACTACAGGAACAATTTCCCAAACAGATCTTTAATATGTCTTGTGAGTGCAGTGCTGTTCTGTGGATGTCTGTGAGGTGTGTGAAACCTTTTAAAATACAACTCAAGTAGATTACCCTTTTGCCTTGAGCAAGAATACAAAATGTAGATTTTTTTCTGCTGTTTACTTTGTGTCATTTGAATTTCAAATCAGTTAAAAAAAATTACATAATAGCTCGGTGCAATGAACAATCCAATTACAGCTTTAAAACCAAAGCTCTGAAACTAGTAAATCTGCTTTCAAATGGATGAGACCAAAAAAAAACAAAAAAAAATAGCTGTTTTCATGAAAAGTGAGTTGTATTTTTAGTTGTACATTAAGTAATTAAGTCAGCAAGAATGCATATTTTATTAACTTTACCTCCTAAATTAAACATCAACCCTAAACCTAAATGACAGTGGAGTAAAAAATGTAATCTTAGAACAAAAATGCAAACTCTGAATCATGCAAACCATTGTTTATGTGAACACGATAACTTCCTGGTTTCCATGGGACCTGAACCTGTGACTCAGAGGTTGGTATTAATATATAATTTTAAACTTTTTAAATAAAGGAGTGTGTTCAATAGCACATTTGTTTTGCTGTGCTAATCAAGAATCATGACATTTTACAGATATTGGTATCAACCACAAAAATGTTGTTATTCTGACCCTCTCAAAAAAATTATTTTTGCAGGTTGTTCAAGCAACATAATTCTAGAACATTTAGTCACAACTTGATTTCATTGCGTTATATTCTAAAATGTAAGTTTACTTAATCCATTTGGGTTGGGACTACATACATACTTTTTGTAGCATTGATGAAACTGGGCAGGAGATTTCCATTTCCCAACATGCTTTGCATGGGACTGGATGGGGTGAACAAATGTTGAAATTCAGTGTTATTTAATGCATTTTTGAGCAAAATGAAGAAATAGGAGAAGATTTGTTCATCTTTAATGTTCTGTTACATTGGTATTAAACAAATCCATTTATTGGCTGTTAATATCACAACACCCCTGCACAAATGCAAACCTTAACAAAGTTGTGCAGTGTTGGTGATGCATCAGCTAACAATGTCTTGTGCTCCTGTAATCTTCTGCTTTATTTATTCAGAAGTATGGAAATGAATAAGGATTAAAGCCCAGGATGCATGCAATAGGGTAAAAATCTGATAATACATGAGTGCTCTGACTAGCTCCTTTTGAATAATTGCAGAACCAAGCTGCAGCTGCTGTCCATATATGGACCAGTTTGTAATCGCTTAAAAAGTATCTCTCTAAGATATTGACCTGTTGCGTCACCATGTTTGTGGAGTGGAGTGGAGTGGTGGTGGTGTAGTGGTCTAAAGCACATAACTGGTAATCTGGTAATCAGAATGTCACTGGTTTGATCCCCACAGCCACCACCATTGTGTCCTTGAGCAAGGCACTTAAATCCAGGTTGCTCTGGGGGGATTGTCCCTGTAATAAGGGACAATAAAATGTAAATGTTTGTGCCCAAAATTCCATATACTTTCAATGTGCGGCACTGTGGGATGCGACAAAAGTCTTTGTTTCTATTTATAAATCCTGATAAAGTGATACTGCTCTTTACTTGCCATAGCCAAAATGACATTTTTCTTTCAATAAAGTTTTATCTTTTAAGTGACATGGCTTCATTTCACCAAAGTCAAGCAGCGATGAATGGGGAGGGCACAGATAAAACACTTGTAGGTCTTTGCTCATTTATTCAGTCATGTCAGTTATCTGTACACATGTCAATTATATTTACAACATCATTGATTCAGATACAATTAAACTGGAAACACACAAAGGCTACGAATAGGATGATGTTACTCATAACAGCCAGACTGTATAAAGGTATGTCATAATTGTAACACATTGTAATAAATAAAAAGCACTATAAATATCAGTATAAGGTTCTACATATTTAATGTGTAAATACTAAAGTTAATCAATAAACAACACATCATAAAATTAAAAGAACAGACATTGTTCATGCCACCAGACTACAGTGTAAACAAATGTGTCATTTTCACTAATATGCCATTGTTGCTTTCTGTTTGTTCTTCTTCATGAGTTAAAAGCAGCTCTTACATTCATCCAGATGAGATCATCACAGACATTTTGTAATATTGTGTCCAAATCAGAGCAGAAAACGACATGAAAAGTGCAACTTTTGAATGAGAGATGTCTATGGTGATGTGCCGAGAGGTGTGTGCACCTAACGGTCACCCATCATACATGCCGGCGTATGGCGGAAAATAAATAATATATCATAATGTCCACAAAAGTCAAATTTGGCAATATTTGCACTGACTAAACACCTGTATACACCTTTACTGTGACTTGGCATGGATCAATTTATGTTTTTCTAGATATTGTTTGTGGTATGGGGGGCGTGGTCATGTGTCGGTCTGTGGAAGAGGGAGAGCGGTAAGGATAGTCACCTGGGTTATGATGACTCTAACACCTGTCTCTAATTATAGTGATAGCAGAGGGAGACCTGAAAAGGCACGCCAGAGCATCAGAGCGGGGAGCGTGCCTTTTCAGGTCTCCCTCCGCCATCACTATATTTAGAGACAGGTGTTAGAGTCATCATAACCCAGGTGACAATCCTTACCACTCTCCCTCTCCCGCAGACTGTCACATGACCACGCCCCCCATGCCACATTGTTTTACTTGTGTTTTTACATTGATCACCATTACTTTCTCCAGCTGATATGGTGGCTGCGGGGGAAAAAGTGATGTCACTGAAACAGGTCAATAGAAAGATGCGTTGTCCACAATTATCCGTTAGCTTCACACCAAATGTCTGTCTAAAGCAAAAATATCATTTCAAGTGTTCAGCTAATGCTGATTTTTATCCAGACTGAAAGATATGCTGGGCGATTTCTAAATGGCATTTTTGCTTGAGTGGCCAACTGTAAATTTAGCAATCCAATCAATATAATCAGTAAAAACGCATGAAGTGACCAAGTGTAAATACCCCCTTAGATAAAACTGATAATCCTGGATTCTAATTGGTAACTGCTAATTAAGGGGATAGTTCACACAAAAATCTAAATGCTGTCATCACCAACTCAACATCTGCTAAACATCCCTTATTGTGCTCCATGGAAGAGAAAAAAAATGCAACAACATAAGGGTGAGTAGATGATGACAGAATTATCATGTTTGGTTGAGCTATCCCTTTACTATATAGGCGTGTGTGCTGGGGACACAAAAACAAGAATTGTGTTTATTTAACCACATGTGTATATTTTGAGGCTGGTTCATACATTTTAGTACAGCTTTGTGTAAACAAAACTGTCTGCCGTGCCCAAAAAGACTCGAAGAAAAACAAAATTCTCATCCTTTGACATATCTGACATTATTACTGTAACACAATTCTATTGGATTTGGAACTAATTCTGTTTAATGTTAGACACTAATGTTATAGATACATTTTAAATCACTTTTTCCATTAAATAGAGAGTCCTCAGTTAAATTACTTTTGTATTTTCCCATTATGTATTGCATATAGCTTATCTTAATAGCTGACCATGGAAATAAATTGTTCAAAAGGTCAAAAAGAGAGTTGAGGCAGTGTTTTTACTGACATTAGATAAAGCACCTACCTCTGAATTCTGGCATAGTGAAGCTCAGAAGACACTCTGTGATGTTTGTTGTCTTAAACCTTATCACATCTCTATGTAGCCTTTATATGGGATGTTTATGTCCCTTGGTTGATAGCTGGAACTGATTTGATGTAATCATATTATTGGTGGGGCTTGTCCAGATGAGACCTTGCAACCTTCTCTCACCCTCCTGATTTTATCATTTATAATAAACTAAACAATTCAGACCAGCTCAGATCTGCATTTCACCTCATGTAATATTGTAAAAGATCAGAGACCTTTGAACGAAACAGAGTAAACAGTTTGCAGTTCTCTGATTCTATATAAAGAATCAACACCAGGTTTAATAAAAGACTTAACATTTTATATCTCACTCAGAAAGCATCCTATGAACCAAAAATTGAATATTCTCTGGACATAAGAAGATGTTGAAATGAATGTTTTGAGTGTTGAGATTTTGTTTATGTTAGTATCCACCTCAGGGTTCAATAAACTCTGACCTCTCCCAGTTTGAAAAATTCTCATATCTACAAATGCAGCATTCATCCCCATTCAAAGAAGAAATCATATTGGGATTTGAAGAGTAAATAGCTATTGGTGAATTGTGCTAAATAAATGCATGCTCTCACATTGTTTTCTAGTCTGGCTGTGAATAATTTATTGAAGCTAAAAATAAAGCTGGTGTCGCCTGTTCTTTGCAATGGAAAATGTAATTTTCGTAATCAGAATTTTTGTCTTGTTTTTCAGAATAAATATCTAAACATCCTTAAAACAAGATAATTTTCTCGAGAGCAAAATTGCATAACATATTACAAATTGTTTTTTTAAGAGAATATATCTTGATGAATAAAGTTTATTTTTCTTACTCAATTGACAAATGGCTTTTTTTCTTGTTTTAAGCATTTTATAAAGGTGAAATAAAGAAGATGAACTAAACCTAAGATAAATTAAATGTAACCCTCATGTTCTGTTTGGGGTTTTCATTATTTATATTTGGATGCTCAGAGAATACAATAATTTTCAAATGCAATATCCAATTGGTGTAAACTGTGGAAATACAGTCCTACTACAGTTCAAGTGTTTTTACTGGGATCAAATGAACTCCAAACAGAAACAATGTGACTATAACAACCACCTTTCTAAAAGAAAAAAAAGAGCCTAATGTGTGGTAAAACAAAGGGATAATGCTTTAACCTGTTAACCGTTGCCAGAGCGCTGGCGCTCTGAAGTGTTTTTTTTTTTAAATAGTTCAAAGTTACTATCAGATTTAATGTTATTACCTTGACAAACTATACATCATTAAAAAGATATAAGACTCAAGGTTCAGTATTTGACCACTATTGTATTCTGAGAAACTTATAGTGACAGTTATGTCTTAATTTGTGTCTGGAGTTATGTAATCAAAAAATTAGTCATTGTCTTTAATATGAATTATGAGCGTCAGCCGCTCTCATTCATAAAAAAACTCCTGCGAGATCGTCATGACAGCGCTTGACAAAACAACGTCCCTCAGGGCTTTTAGCTCAAAAATGTGCAGATTTGGAGAAATATTGATAGATTCTCATAGGTTTACATCAGATTTATATAGACAGGAATCATATTTATTGAATATATACCCAAATGCGTCGATGTAATCATTATGAGCGCTGGAGACTCTGATGTATTCTGTTATCAATCCATACTGGCAGCCTGAGGGCGCCGGCGCTCTGTGCACAGTATAATATTCCATATATGGAACACAAGAAGAAGTGCCATAATCATTTGACATTCCAGGAAGACCCTGACACAACAAAGCTATCAGAGATCGCTGTAACTGCAGATAAAGATGTTTTGAAGACAATAAACATGATTGCAATGATATTTGATTTATCTGTGTTCTTCGAGCCATGTCAGGTATTTTCATAATAATAGATTATATTGATAATGTAATGCTAATCGATATAGACTTTATCATTGTGCAGAATACTATAAAATAATATATTTTCTGTCTGATTTTTTTATCTGAAGCCAAATCAGAGCACAAAAGGTTATTTAAAACACTCGACTTGTGCTATAAAGTAAGTTTTAGAGCACAAACATGGTTTTAATCTCATAAATTGTCGTGTATTGATGGTGTGCTAAGCTAATATGATAGCTAGCTTGGTGCACCTGCTACCTAGCTGTTATTTTTATGAATATTTTTAAATAGGACTGCTTGCTGAAATGTTTCTTTTTTCAAGAAGGTCATTTTATATAGTTTAAAATGTAAGGTGAGAACTTTGAGAACTTTCCCGAAAAGAGATTAGGGATTGAAACAGTGTGAATAGCCAGTCGTTAGTAATTATAATGCAGACAAAAGAAAAGCATATTTAGAGCCATAACCAGGCTGGAGAGGTGTGAATGTGTGCAGGGGAGACAGAGACTGAACGGAGATCGTTTACACCACATAAATAAACAGAGACAATAGACTGAATAGATGCTTAGAACATGACAATAAACATCAGTTTGCATTTTAGAGTCTAATCAAAATAAAGTCGTATGACATGATCTTGAAAAACATTTAACTAAATACAGAGTTTTAGACTTGTCATCTTCAGATTTTAAATATAACATGGTCAGACATGTGGCTTTAGCTGCAGTGCATTTCTAGATTGCTGCAATGCCAACTTCAATTTTATTTTCATGAAAATATTTCATAAAAATAAATTTCTAATAACTTGACAAAACTTTGAAGCTATTTATAACTATTTTTTTTCATTATGACAATAATTAATTCTACATTTACAATAAACTGCCAGGTGTCAGCTTTCAAATGGGATCATACTTGTGCTTTTAGAAGAAATGGTTTATGAACTGTATCTGTTTCAGTTTGGGTATGCCATTTCTGGGGATTTTTCAAAAGTGGGGTTGCAGCTTAACAGGTTAATAACATCTGTATACTGGGTTTTGAGTAGGTCAGTGGAGCATTTGAAAAGAATTTGAAGGGAAATACAAACATTCATTTTTTAAATTCCTATTATCAACTCTAAAATAAATTAAATGAATTTCAACAGAGCATGAGGGTTGACTTGTTAAGCAGTTTTGCTTAGATATGTTAACTGTGGTGTAATGGCAACGTCATGTGGATCATCCACAGTATGCAGTGTCCTTTAGAAAACCCTTTGTATTAAAGCTTGTGTACTGACAATCAGCATGTGCCATGGAACAGCTGTACTAGATAGTACACTGTAAGGTTAGATTATAAATAACAAGGTTTACATTTATTCCATTGACTCCCTTTAATCTAATATTAATCTCTCTTTAGCTGCGGTGCTAGCGATCATGCATTCCTGAGCATAGTCACGAATACACATCTCATTCAACCATTCATTTCCACTAATCGGATAACAGGCAATGAGCGTCAGCTTCATTTTTAACTATGCAAATTTTATTGTTCTTGCAGACCATAAATGTGCCACAGGTTTGGCCTGAAACATGTGATTCATGGTCCCGAGGCTAATTTTATTACATCTATGCACTCATCAGATAAGATGAGCCATAATTAAGTCTAATATTGTCAAAGCCTGCTTTGACTGCACTGATTGGAGTGTATTTTAGGCTGCAGACACCACAATACACAGATACTGTGACATCATATATCAGTTTCTGTGAGGATATGTGCATTCCTACTAGGACTTATTTAATATACAACAATGACAAACCATGGTTTACAGCAAAACTCAGGCAGCTCCGTCAGGCCAAAGAGTATGCTTCAGAAGTGGGGATACAATCTTAACCAATCAGGCCTTGAACACACTGAATAAGGAAATCAGAGTGGCTAAGAGAAGCTATTCTGATAAGCTTAAAAACAAGTTTTCAGCTAATGAACCTGTATCAGTGTGGAGAGTCCTGAAAGACTTTATTAACTTCAAAACACCATCCCCCAACACTGTAGGGAACCAACAACTGGCTGACAACTTCAATGTGTTTTAATGTAGATTTGAAATGCCCAGTCTCACACCTAACATACACTCTGACCTTCAATTCACACAAACATCAATATGTCCTGCAACCCCCCTCCTCCCCCCTCCTGCTACTCAATCTGCACTGGGAAGACCTGTGAAGAGGATGTGTGCAGTGTCTTCCTGAAACAAAAGAGAAGGAAAGCACAGGGCCCGGATGGTGTTTCAACCACTTGTCTAAAATCCTGTGCTGACTAGCTGACCCCCATCTTCACACAGATCTTCAACAGATGACTGGAGCAGTGTAAAGTTCCCTGCTACTTTAAACACTCCACCATCATTCCTGTCCCCAAAGAAACACAAAATCACAGGACTAAATGACTACAGACCCATCGCAGACCCAAGTCTGTGGTCATGAAGTCATTTGAGAGACTGATGTTGGCCCAACTGAAGGACATCAATGGACCCTTTCTAAATCCCCTTCAATTTGCTTAACGAGCAAACAGGTCTGTGGATGATGCAGTCAATGTGGGATTGCATCATATCCTGTAACATCTGGACAGACCAGGGACATATGCAAAGATCCTTTCTGTGAACTTTAGTTTGGCTTTCAACACCATCATCCCAGCTAGAAATATTCACTGGACTAAATTACACCAGCTCTCTGTTCCCACGTCTATCTGTCAGTGGATCTCCAGCTTTCTGTTCGGACTGCTGAGTGGATTACTGGTTGCTCCCTGCCCTTCCTTCAAGAACTGTACACTTCCAGAGTGAGGAAAAGAGCTGGAAAAATTACATTTACATTTACATTTATGCATTTGGCAGACGCTTTTATCCAAAGCGACTTACAGAGCCCTTATTACAGGGACAATCCACCCGGAGAAACCTGGAGTTAAGTGCCTTGCTCAAGGACACAATGGTGGTGGCTGTGGGGCTCGAACCAGCATCCTTCTGATTACCAGATTACCAGTTATGGTGCTTAGACCACTACACCACCACCACTCAAATTACACTGGACCCTCTGGCAGGTGCTACAGAGCACTGAGCACCAGAGCCGTCAGGCACAGGAACAGTTTTTGCCCTCAGGCTATCCATCTCATGAACAGTTAAAACTATAACATATTTGGTTTGAGCTGACAGAAAGGCTCAAGTAACTCAAATTACCACTCTGTACAATTATAGTGAGCAGAATAGCATCTCTGAATGCACAACACATCGAACCTTGAGGCGGATGCACAACAACAGCAGAAGACCACATATGGCAATTTATTAGGACCATAGTGGTGCTCAATGAGTGTATACTGCACACCTGCATACCTATATAATGTACTTTTACAATGGTTTAGAAGCAAGTTCTGTACATTCAGTACATTCGGTACAGCACAGGAATTCGGGTGCAGCATGGGTTTTTCTTCAAGTGTACCCCTTCATAATTCTGTACACACCTAAAAGTATGCATATTTTCCCTGAGGCCAACATGACGATCTAGGTTTGTAACTGCTGGCAGTCTATCTATGCTCAATGCCAGTTCTTAGGTGTCCATATTTCACATTTGTGGGCACCCAGAGTAATTGCGTGGCCAGTGTCAGACTTGAGGGAAAATGGTTTCTAGTCCATTGAGTTTGAGGTTGAGAATACATCAGACAAGTCTGGAAGTGAGCATTCTGGAAGATATTTCTTTGATCTTCTCAAAACATGTTTCCTATTCCCAGTTCTCCTTGGTCAGTGAGAAACAGTATGGTTTTGTGCCCTGAGCAACAAGAGGGTCATCTAGCTTAATTGTTTTGCAATAACAAGAAACTTTTCAGCAGGAGATAAGTGGCCATGCATCTATCTTGAGGCTGCTGCCTCTGATGATTTAAACAGTTACAGGCTTTATCTATCATGTTATCAGCAGAACATGTGCTCTTTCTTATCTGGGCATTAATGTCTGTCTAAGCACATTTATTTGAGTGTACACGTTTGCACATGCATGCAAGGCCTCAGAGTGCAGATATTTTACCTGTCTCTCTCAATTAAAGACCTCAAACACTCTCACTAATTTACAAGCATTCCTTCCTAGAATAATTTACTTTGTGTGCACAAAGTGTAACCTAGCATTGGCTAGACATGAGCTAAGTTGAGTGCTGCTGGAGTTGCAACTTGCAAACCACATTAAAATGTATCATACTAGTGCACCTCGAAGAAGATTTGGAAATTCTCCACAACAGTAAAGGGTGCCAAATATACCACTATGTGACACAAGATCTAAAAATGCCCCAGAGGCATAGTAATAGCCCAAGAAAGATTTAAAAAGGTCCAGAAGAGTACATGTTGCTGTTAGCTCTTACATAGTCTCGGAAAAACATTTAAACGTCCTTTCTGGGCAGCCCTCCAAATTTTATTAAGGCCCTGATTGATTTACTCTTAGCCATTCTAAGCCAATCAATCAATAAAACAAGGGACTTAAGAGAGGAGAGGACAAAGAGGGAAAACAACAGGGCTCCCTGCAAAAACAAATTAAAAGCACACAAATCTGAAAACATAAAAAATACATTTACATTTGTGCATTAGGCAGAAAGTACATCTAAATGCAGTGCATTCAAGGTGTGTTCCCTGGGAATCTAACCAATGACCTTGAAAAACATATTGTTGTCATTTGTACAGGAGAAGCTGCATCTCTGGATAGGGAATGATATTATGCTCATGATCTATAAGGGAACTTTCTGTAAGTGCAGTGCTGTGAAGTGAAGAAAGGCCAGACACCTACAGATGTTCTTAATATGCACTGAGAAACTTAAGCCAGATTTGCGTTTGTAGATGATCTTCCCAGGAGGTAATGGCTTTAAGTAAGGTTATACTTTAGGATAATACAGTATTTCTCAATTGCTAAGACACAATTTCTGAAAAGCATAATGCAATTCACAAAATTATAACCACAAATAACAAAACTACAAACTCAATTGAACAAACCTAAAACCTTTAAGACAAACTCAAAACTATATTATCAATAGTCCTCTGGTCCACAAATTCAGCAGAGGAATTCCTGACCAGACCCACTACGGGTACTAACAACTTTGTATTGGAATAGGTGCTTCACAGGGTTTGGCCATCATGGATTAATCCCCCTGTGTGTATTTTCCACAGTACGGTCCCCCTCTTGGCGGACCCGCGTCTCCCTTGGGCAGTCCCCTCTGCCCCCTGGTCACTGTGTTTGTAGTAACTCTTCCCTCAGTAGGTAGGATCTACCACCGTGCCACTTCCACATGTGGCCTAAAAACACATGTGACGTATTCTCCACATTTAACCTCCCCCAACCTGGGCAGGTGGTGGTCTCCATGGTGTCTTTTCCCCCTGAAAGAATAGGAGTTGGAAAAGAATGCCTTCCCCGATGCGTGTTATAGCGTTAAATGGCCCCAGCCGCTTTCAATCTATACGAGAAACATAGAGAGAGAAAAGGCGTGCTCCCTCGCTTGCTTTCATGTGGTGGCAAGTGTTACGAATGCAGACAGCGAAGGCAGACGAGGAGAGCGGATCTAAGTGCAGCTTACTTTATTATTACAAACACAAAGGAAAACCCTCAATAGGGAAAATAAACACAACACCGAAAAAAAAAACAACACACACACACACACACACACACACACACACACACACACACACACACACACACGAACGCTAACAAGAAGACTGTGGAGCTACAAAAGGGACAAAAGTGAAAACTATGGAATAACAAAAGGGACAAAAATGGAAAACAAAGGGGCAACGGTAAAACAAGACAAGGTCATACATAACAGCAAGGGGGTGGCATGCAGACTATGAGGGGTGGCAACACCAAAGCAAGCACCCATGCGTTTATGGATTTAGGTACCAAGCTTCATTGCAAAAAGTTCTAGTTCATTAATTGGAGTCACAATCAAATTATATTGATCCATGAATTTGCAATACAACTGCATTTCCACAGGAACCACATATAATAACCATTTTGCTACTGATTTGCCAAAGTACTAAGACATAGTCCATTAAACATATCAACAAATTTGAAATGTTTTTTTACCTTGTCAAAAAACTAGCAATCTGGAATAAACTTCACCACATTATGCAAGCCAAATTGTTTTATTTTGTTAAGCGTACCCATGGATGGAGAGTGCATGCATACACAATGATACTGCTAATAAAATCTTGTAGGCCTATCAACTTGAATAAGCCATTTGAAAGGAAACATTAACACAAATTTAGTTCTAAATAAAAATAAACTCTAAGAAAACGGTACTTTGGGTGGCAGTGCTGCAAATCTCAAATTAATTATTTTATGCTCAAAAAAATATTATTTTATATAAATATTCTTTTGATAAATAGTCACTCTTAATTACCGATTCAATCACTCAGATAAACACATACATAATATGGTAATTTAATCTCTTTACATCTGCCACAATCAGTCTTGGGATTTTGTTAGTCAGTAGATGAACACATAGATCAGCAATTTAATCAAGAATTTGACAGATTGGTCTAGTGGTTACATTTTGCATCTAGTTTCTAGAGGTTCTGCTTTCTAATTCACCCAAATATAACTTTTTATTGTTATAAACCAAATCTCTGACCAAAAAGCATTCCAATGCCAGATGCTCCAAAGACGACATGTAAGGAAACAAATCCGCAATGTTCCCATTAGTGTAGCAGGTATTCGACTGTCACCAGAGACATCTCCTAGTAACTTACAACTTTGCAGTGAACATTTAATTACAGATATGTTATTAACTCATACGTATATTATTATAATAATAGTATAGCTAAGAATATTCCTAAGCGGAGGTTCTGGCTTACTTGGTGCCCTTGGCGAGATCCGACGTGGTGCCCCCCTTAATATCAACAACAACAACATAAGAAACAGATCAATATTTAAGTCCTTTTTATACTCTAAATCTCCACTTTTACATCTGAAAGTCACATTTTATGCCTGTTCAGTTTCACTTTCATATCTGAAAGTATAAGTTGAGATTTAGAGTAAAAAGGGACTTAAATATCTATCTGTTTCTCACCCATATCTATCATGTCGCTTCTGAAGATATAGATTTAACCACTGGTGTTTTATGGATTACTTTTATGTTGCATTTATGTGCTTTTTTGAGCTTCCAAGATTTGGTAAACATTCACATGCATTTTATGGATGCAGAGAGCTGAAATATTCTTCTAAAAATATTAATTTGTATTCTGCAAAAGAAAGAAGCCCATGTATCTGGAATGCATGAGAGTGAGTAAATGATGATAAATAAAAATAGCTCAACAATGAATATAGAAATGAACTAACTATATATATATATATATATATATATATATATATATATATATATATATATATATATATATATATATATATATATATCAAGGTCCGCTCTCCCCATGCTCACTGGAATTAGGGACAGGTGTTAGACATAATTTAGCTCAGGTGTAAGTGCCCTTACCGCTTCCCTCTCTCCGGACAGCCACTTGACCACACCCCCGCTGCCACAGTATCGTTTTTCAAATTATGTGTTAGAGTAAAATTGTTTTGATATAATAATCACATTTTCAAACAGGGTTTGATTAGTAGTAAATAAGTGTTTATAAAGTCATAAACATCCCGTGATGCCAGGACCCGCTACTGGGCTTTGTGTTGTACTTTCATTTAATGATTATAACTAGTTTTAAATTAGCAATAGTGTACCAAACCTAGCTAGCTTTGAACCTCAAGGCTAATTTTATTCTATATTATCTTTTAGGGATATTTAGAGAAGTTAGCTAGCTAGTGCTATCTGTCAAAGCTAACACAACAGTATGAAGGAGTAACAGATTTGCAACTTCTGTGAAACCAACATGATCAGACAGGAAGTCGGCATGTTGTTTTCGAGAGTTCCAGTATCCTAGGATCAGATACATTAAGCGTCATCTCCCAATAGTCTTTCTGTGTCAATTCAAATAAGTTTACCTTTCCTTGTGGTGTGACCGTAAGTGTGTTGCATCAGCAGCATGGGAGATCTGCATTTGGAACCCACGTTGAAACCAGCAAGTTGTCACATTTGCATAATCAGTGATGGGCATTATTTGGAGGTTACATTTTACCCTCTAACAAAACCTTTTTACTCCACTGATGATTAGGCTTAGATTTGGGGTTTGTGTTTGTGCTGAGGGATCCAATTATGAAATATGAATTCCTCTTTAATGTATTATAGTCTGTTCAGGTGAAAACAACTCGCTGTACAACTCACTTTTGCTGCACCTCTGTGTACATTTTACCTGGAAAAAGGAGCTCATGCATCCCAAACGGCCAACAACACTTACTGCTTTGGCCACTGGGGGCAGTGTTTCAAGTTTTGGTTAGCACAGTTCGATTTAGCTACATAAAAGTCAACATACTCTTTCAGATTTTACTGTGAGATCAGTCTGGTGAAACCCAGGAGTAGTGTTTATAGTTTTGAGAAATGACTCTCTTTTTTAGAAATGGCATTATGGTTTTGGATATTTGGCTAATAATGTATTTATGTGTTTAAGCTATTGAGAAAAAAAAAATAATAATAAACATACTGTATGCTTAAAGTAATGCCTTGGTCAAGGTCCTGAGGTCTTGCTTTTTTCCATACTCTTTGTGTGGCTCTGTTTTTCTTTCCTCTATAGCCTGGAAACTAGAACTGTCCTTCACTGCAAGCGTCTCTCTGAACTTTTCTTGAAAAGAAAAAACCAAAGGAAAAATGCATTACCGTAATGCGTCCATATCCCCTTCCTCAAAGGCTCATTTAGTACTTGTCTCATAAAGGGCTGAAAACTGAAACTGAGCCATGCTTTCCTTACAATAGGTTGTCACTTGAAGGTTATCCCAGTCATCCCTCCACCATACACTGAGATCTGGGACTAAATGATGCTGGGCCATGGAGGGGAGGTTGGGAGGGATGACGGTGCAGAAGTGACCCTGTGATTTCAATCCTGAGCATTACGCTTTGGCTCCCCTCCAGCTGGATGTTTCTTCATTCCCCTAAAACAAATCAATCCACAAGTCTGCAGTAGATAACAAAGCGCTCTGTTACCCATTCTTTCCAGCTTATGGATCAGGGTATGGATTACTGTTCTTAATACAACACATATGTTTCTAAATTTCCATTTCAGTTACATATGACATACAGTAAGTATGATTCTGTTATTTGCCCACAGTATTGTTTTCTACATTTAAAAGTGTCTTTAAAGGCATAGTTTATACAAAACAGAAATTATGTCATTATTTATTCCCCATCATGTAGCTCCAAATCCATATTAATTGTTTCTTCTGTGGAACACAAAAGGTGAATTTTAGACGAATATATTGGCCACTCTTTTACGTAAAAAGAAAGTGACTGAGGAATGGAGCTATAAAGCCCCAAAATGACAAAAAACACCACAAAAGTTTTATAAAAGTGGTCAATATGACTCGTTTGTTATATTAAAAATTTCAAAAGCAAAACATACACATTGAATTCTATTCATAAGGTGTTTATGCTCCCCAAAAGCTGTGGATTAGAAAAACAAGTTTTCCTATTTCTGTACTGCTGTCTACCTAACAGGCTATTTGAGCAACTCATCCTATCAATAAATCACTCTGCCTGCTTAATCACATTCATTCCCCACCACCGCAGGCTCAGGTCCATTTCTAATCACACCTTCCTGGCACACAGCTGCCGTGTCCATGCCGAAAAATAACAACACAGAAAAAAATGTATTTAATGTAAAAATTTATGAAATTAGGTGAATGTGTGCACATGTAAGTTTAATTTATGTTCTGAATAAGAGTATGGATTGGAAGAGTATGGAAACACAATGACTTTTCCCTCATTTCCTCCAAAAGATATGCACTTTCTGCATTATTAGGATCAAGGAACTCATCTATGGTTCTTTTTATTAATCACGAGGATCTGACTGGTAAATTATAAATTTTGCTTATTAGTGTTCACATGGTGAGAATTGAGAGTTAACTGTGCTTGTGATGAGATTGTGATGTTTTTTTTAATGTTAGTGCATTCTGCATAAACACATTGTGTAAAATTCAGAATTTGTGTGAATTTGCCAAAATATTTAATGTATTTGCAATTTATGTAAAATAGTAGCAGTATTTATACCATTGAAAAATTAATTATTTTAGAAAATGGCCTTAGGATATGTATTTAATAGAATGAGAGGGGGAACTCATTAAGAATGGTTCAGAGTGCTATATATTCTGCCACATTCTGCCAGTAGTGTACAGCGTCACTACACTTCTATGGCCCTCACACCTGAATCATTGCTTTAACATGCCGAAAGTGCGCTTAACTACACTGCGCATCTAAATATGTGCCAGGTTATAGCACCCTTGACCATAATTTGATTATTCGTTATTTAATGAATTACTGCTCCCACGATTGATAGAAAATATATAAAAACATCTCTTTGAATAAAATGTATTTTACCATCTGCTTTCATCTAGCGGTAATAGCGCTATGTCAAATGTGCAGCCTGATCTCATGAAATTTACGTGACAACGCAACATTTTTGCAAACCAAAATTGCATGCTTTGATGTTGAGCAGGGGGCACTTAAAGTGAATAAAATTGTGTTGTAATCAGACAAGGTTTTTAAGGTGAATATTAGATGAATGTTTTAATGATTAAAACATACCCCCTAACCTAAAACTTAAATCTAAACCTAACCAATATTGTTTGTGACAGGGCAGAAGGCAGGGATGGGTTGTGATTCTACACACCCGGTCCCTTATCAGGCTAATTAATCCACCGAGAGGGATAAAGGCCGACTGCGGACGGTGGTGCGAAAGAGAGAGAACGTTTACGGCAACCGTCGTGTGCTGATGTTTGTGTCTTTTGTTTAAGTTTTTCATTCAAATATTATTTATATTGTCAAGCCGGTTCTCGCCTCCTCCTTGCTCATTAATCCCCTTACAGTGTTTAAAAAGATAAAGATGAACAAAACAAACATCCTTACCCTAATCCAACACCTAAAACTAAACGACAGCCTTTTAAAAGCAAATTCAACATTAAAAGTACATTTACGGAAGCAACCATATCATTTCGTGTTGCTTCAATGGCACTTTTGTTCACTTTCATTTCTAGCGTCCTTGGCTGGGCTCAAGACTTGGTCCAAAGTCCAAAGTCCAAAAAAAAGTAGGTGAGTCTGTAATACAACTGTTAAAATGTATCTGTAACGAGTTCAAGGAGCTAAGGAGGACACGAAGCGAATTGCTCCTCTCAAGGTAAATATTTTATTGTATATAGATCGTATAACACCGCTTCAATTTATCGTAATCAAGTCGGGCCCCAGACTCTCTCTCCCCAAGTACTGGTGGCGTGGGTCTTTTGTCCGCTCTCCCCATGCTCACTGGAATTAGAGACAGGTGTTAGACATAATTTAGCTCAGGTGTAAGTGCCCTTACCGCTTCCCTCTCTCTGGACGGCCACTTGACCACACCCCCGCTGCAACAGTATCTTTTTCAAATTATGTGTTAGAGTAAAATTGTTTTGATATAATAATCACATTTTCAAACAGGGTTTGATTAGTAGTAAATAAGTGTTTATAAAGTCATAAACATCCCATGATTTGTGTGAAAGTGAATGTACAGTTAAAAAATGTACAGTTAATTTTACCAGGAAACTGCAGCAAAACGTAGAAAGTGGTGCTTAAAACTTGGTTTGCAAAAATGTTTATAGTAACATTCATTCTGAGACTAGGTAGCAAAACCTAATTTCCTCCAGTGATCGACATCTCACAGCTTGTTCTCTGACCCATTTTCTACCATTTCACAACTAATTTTGCTGCTCATCTCTCTCTCTCTCCTCCTCTCTCCCACTCTGTTTCTTCTTCTCTGATATCAGGATTCAATGAACAAACTGATATTCTTTGCATAGGCTCATTCATGAAAGTCATGACATGAATTTCTTGCGGTGTCGTCAACGTTTTCACTCATTTCATATTGTGTTCTCGAGGTAGATAACTTGTGTTTATCTCTGTAAGGGATTTGCATTTCAAACCTATTTTTCTGATCTATTTTCCTTCCTCAAAGGCACAACACTTTGATGTCCCTCAAATCTCATTACTATGGGATCACTCAACTGCATATGCAGATTTCCAGTGCTCTGTGGTGCGTTAGACGAGGTGAAAATCCCCATCGAGCTTGCGCTGAATGAATGGAGGCAGGAGAAAGTGCAGGAGAAGACAAGCGAGAGAGAGAAAGAGAGACTGGAATGGTTTAGGCTTAGTGCCACACTGTGACGCTTCCTCTGTCCAGGGTGTTGGGTTCACTGTGTTTAGCAGTAATTAGTATGCCACAGCATAGCATGGCATTACCTCCTGCCATTCGCTAATTAAGCTGTGAACAAATAAGCACTTGTACGATAAACAAATATCTCATCCAGCCCTGTGTGTTGGCCACTGACAAACATCATTGATAATAGAAGTGCCCAAATTAAACACTTCTGCACTGTTCTATGCCATTTTATGGTGTAAGTATCGTTAGTATTTTTACATTGAAAATACAAAAGAAGTGAATTACAAGTACCCGGATGATGTACTTCTTCAACCGAGAAACGGAGTGTAGAATGTTGGACAATTCACATACTCAGTGCTCATGGCTTGGCGTACATAAGGGGTGGAGTTACCTGGCCGTGATGCTGGCCTGACAAAACAATTGTAAATAATGGTGAATGTGGCAACTAGCGGAACGTTTGTGAAGACAGCACCTTATAACTGTGAGTTGAATGCTTTACCATCACCTCACGCTGGGTGAATATGAACATTATTTGAGATATCAGTTTGGCTAATGTGCTAAAGGCAAACGATTGCGTGTCTAAAACGTCACTTCTTTCAGCTGAAAAAACAGCAAATGCTTCAATGAAGAACCGCTAGTGTTCCATTTGGGACGATACTACACTGTCAGTACAGCTTCCAAAGAAGAATCAACAATGACTTTCAGTATCACAATTTCAAAAGAGGAAGTCCACAGGATAATTAAAGACATGAGCGTATGGAGCTCCTTATCACAGAGGAGCCTATCAGGCAGTAAACAAAGAGAATAACTAATAAGTTTTGTCGCATATAGACTAAATTAAACTGAACACATCAAAATACCTCTTGGAATCAACCAACCAACAAATTAAACTACATGGCCAAAAGTACTGTATGTGGAGACCCCTTTCTAATTTATGGTTAGGCCAATTAATTAGCCATGGATTGGCTAGGGAATGGGATCTTAATTTCACTAAAGACAAATCTTAATACGATGTTACAAACAATAACAGAGATTTATGTGCTTCTAACTATGCAGTTGGGGAGGGCCCTCTGTTGCCTCCCCTTATGTTCAAGCATGGCAGTGCCCCATAAAAAAAATGCCCATAAAGAAATGAGTCTTTAGTTTATGGAGTCTGGTGTGGAAGACTCCAATTGAACCAATTGAAATCGAACTCTGTGAGCCAGTCCCCATTGCCCTACCTCGCAGATGCTTTTGTGTCTGAGTGGGAACAAATGGAAAATCTTCCCGGGATAGTGGAGGCTTTTAGGGAGGGTAAACTCCCTAATAATACCAATGGTTTTGACATCATATGCTCAGCAAGCACAGATGGGTGTGGTGTTTTGGTGTCTATTTATTTTTTGGCCAAGTAGTGTATGTCTTTGAGTATCTGTCTCAAATATCGAAGGTCTCTGTGCAATATTCAACTGTGATTGTATGGCAGCAAGTGACAGTGTGGTTTGTAAATTCATTACTTTAAGTTAAAGCCTCTCTCTCCATCTTCATGTTTACATCTGTGTCCATGATGAATGACATTTGTTTATATACAAGTGTGTAGGGCAGATGTCAGGATGTCTGAGGAGGCTCTTCATAAGCAGCAAGTAATGGTGGAAGGTCACACCTCTCGTTTCAGACTTTCTCTGACACATTTACAGTGTTCTCGAGCCCACACTTACAGAAAACAAACGTTTACTCTACAGCATTCCACTCACCCAAAGTGGCATGCTTTTTACAGCTTTGATCCAGAGCTGAAATAATGATGAGGGTTGTCTGCTCTTTCATGGGTGCAAATGCCCCCCATCCCCCTCTTTTTTTAAATATTTCTCTCATACCCACTATCTCCCATTCAAGTAGTTACCAGCATCTTGCTCAAATCTTTCTAAACCTCTGTCACCTACTCTCATCGTCTTTGATTTTTTGCCCTCACTTATGCTTCCATTACCATTTTTTTCGGTCTTCACATTCCCCATTCCTTACCCTCTTTACCTCGTTACCGCAAAACATTGCAATGATAATCTAAATGTGAATCTGTCCTGATGCCTTCCAGACAACAGTGAAGGACTCACCTGTCAAATCAACCATTGCAGTAAAACAAAAGTTTTACAAGTTTTAAACTTAGAATGGAAGATGCTATTTATACTGAGCGTAAAGAAAATATTAATAGAGGAGTCATTACTGCCAAATAAGGTTGTCCTAAATACTAAAAATTAGAAATATTTTAACAATTTATTTTTTTGTCAGGTTTGTAGAAATTACATTTTTGTGTCCATATTGGTTTCATGTATTTTTTAAAAACTTTTTTTAGACAGAAACAAAACAGAAAAAAATACAAACTTTAAAGACTTTAAACATGACATGTGGTGTAAAAGGTATTACCTTTCTTGCATCTCTTGAATACATGAGAAACAACACACCTTAATAATTAGTTACACATTTCTAACAGAATTTTTCAAGATAAAAAAAATAGTGTTTACAAATATAAAAGTCACAGGGTCTTAAAATGTCAGAAGTTCCCCCAACAAAATGGCAACCTACATTTTGGTTACACTAAATTACGTTGATTTTGTGGACAAACGTTTAAAATAAAATTGTTTCACTGCTTATTTTTTAGGAAATAACAATAAAAGATTATTCTGCACAACTCAAACCAACATTTATTTTTTTCAAGTATTTCTGCTTTTGAGACATTTTCATTAGATTTGTTCCCACATGTCATGTGACAATTACAACTTTAAACCTTAGAAAAAAAAATACCAAAATTACTTTGAACTCAGAAATGTAAAATATTATTATATTAATATTATATATATATATATTATATAATTAATATTATATATATTAAATAAAATATTAATATATTTTTGAATGACTTAACAAAAAAGTGAGCGTCACGTCATTGACCCAGATACTATTTGCACAAAATAGTTGTGTCACGATCCCCTGTTTCTCTAGTCACGTTCATGTCACGTTTCCATGTTCATGCCATGTTCATGCCTTTGTCAGTGTGTGCTATCTCTTTTCGTGTTCGTTCGAGGATTACCCTGCTGTTCATGGATGTTTGTCAACTCGTGTTCACCCGTGTGTGAGTATGTGTTGAGTTTACTTTTCCCATTGTGGACCCTTTTATTTGTTCCAGTGTTTTGTGTTCATCCTATTGTTTATCTATTAAACCGCTTTTGGATCCGAATTCCCTGTCTGCCTTCTCCTTTCCACATTCGTGACAGAACGATCGACCACAATGGATCCAGCGGCTTTCTTCGTGGGACTGACGCATATGGAGCTAAACATCCGTGAGTTCTCCCATTTTTTCTCCTGCATGGCCGGCTACACCGGTTGGGATGACAACCTCCTGAAGACCGTCTACAGGATTGGGGTACCTACACACCGGTGTTGTGTTTTGCCGGAGATTGGAGATTACACCTGGCAGGAATATGTGAGTCTCTTCGTGGAGGAATTCGCTGCCGGGGAACCTCCTCTCTCGATCCCGGCTCCCACCTCTGGGCTCTCTACGCCTGCCCCGGTCTGCGAGCCAGAGCCCACACCTGCCCCGGTCTGCGAGCCGGTGCCCACGCCTGCCCCGGTCTGCGAGCCGGTGCCCACGCCTGCCCCGGTCTGCGAGCCGGTGCCCACGCCTGCCCCGGCCTGCGAGCCAGTGCCCACGTCTGTCACGGTGAGCGAGCCTGAGCCCACGCCAGCCACGGTCAGTGAGCCTGTGCCCACTCCAGCCACGGTCAGCGAGCCTGAGGCCACGCCAACCACGAACAGCATTCCAGCGTTGTCAGCCTCATCCGCCCGGAGGAAGAGGAGAAAAGGAAGGGTCTCTACTCTCCAGCCTCCGTCTACCGCAGCTCCGTCCCCAGAACCCCCCGTGGCTCGGCCCCCAGCGTCCAGCGAACCCAAGCTTGCGCATACCACGGTCAACCAGCCCATGCCTGTAGCCTCAGACGTCAGTGAGCCAGTGCCTGTAGCCTCGACCGTCCCTGAGCCAGTGCCTGTAGCCTCGACCGTCCCTGAGCCAGCGCCTGTAGCCTTGACTGTCCCTGAGCCAGCACCTGTAGCCTCGACCGTCCCTGAGCCAGCGCCTGTAGCCTCGACCGTCCCTGAGCCAGCGCCTGTAGCCTCGACCGTCCCTGAGCCCGCGCCTGTAGCCTCGACCGTCCCTGAGCCAGCGTCTGTAGCCTCGACCGTCCCTGAGCCAGCGTCTGTAGCCATGACCGTCCAAGCACCAACGCCTCCCGAGCTTTCCAGAGCTCCACCTCCCGAGCTTTCCAGAGCTCCACCTCCCGAGCTTTCCAGAGCTCCGCCTCCCGAGCTTTCCAGAGCTCCGCCTACCGAGCTTTCCAGAGCTCCGCCTACCGAGTCTTCCAGGGCTCCTCTCGAGCTTCCCAGAGCTCTGCCTCCCGAGTCTTCCAGGACTCCGCCTCTCAAGTCTCTCGAGCCTCCCAGGGCTCCTCCTCTCAAGCCTCCCAGGGCTCCTCCTCCCGAGCCTCCCAGAGCTCCGCCCCTCAAGTCACTCGAGTCTTCTAGGGCTCCGCCCCTCAAGCCTCTCGAGCCTTCCAGGGCTCCGCCTCTCGAGCCTTCCAGGGCTCCGCCTCTCAAGCCTCTCGAGCCTTCCAGAGCTCTGCCTCCAGAGCCTCTCGAGTCTTCCACGGCCCTTCTCCCCGAGCCTCCTACGTCTCCACCTCCAGAGCCTCCTACGACTCTGCACCCAGAGACTCCAGAGCTTTCTAGGGCTCCGCCTCTCGAACATCCTACGGCTCCACCTCTCGAGCCTCCTACGGCTCCGCCTCCCGAGCCTCCTACGGCTCTGCTCCCAGTGACTCTAGAGCTTTCTAGGGCTCTGCCTCTCGAGCAACCTACGGCTCCACCTCTCGAGCCTCCCCCAGCTCTGCTCCCAGAGACTCCTGAGCCTCCTATGGCTCCGTCCCTAAAGGCCCCTACGGCGCCACCTTCCTCGGCTCTGCCTCCTGAGCCTCCCTCGGCTCCACCTCCTGAGCCTCCCACGGCTCTGCCTCTTGAGCCTCCCACGGCTCTGCCCCCTGATCCTCCAGAGGTGTCCATGGTTCCGCCTCCCGAGCCTTCCAGAGCTTCGCCTCTAGAGCCTCCTACGGCGCCACCTTCCTCGGCTCCGTCTCCTGAGCCTCCCACGGCTCAGCCTCCTGAGCCTCCCTCGGCTCTGCCTCCTGAGCCTCCCACGGCTCTGCCCCCTGAGCCTCCAGAGGTGTCCATGGTTCCGCCTCCCTCGGCTCCGCCTCCTGAGCCTCAAGAGCCTCCCTCAGCTCCGCCTCCTGAGGCCCCAGAGCCTCCCTCAGCTCAGCCTCCTGAGCCTCAAGAGCCTCCCTCAGCTCAGCCTCCTGAGCCTCAAGAGCCTCCCTCAGCTCCGCCTCCTGAGCCGTCAGAGCCTCCCTCAGCTTCATCTCCAGAGCCCCTCGCAGCTTTGCCTCCGGGAACTGTCCCTGTCCTGAGGCCGCCTCCCAGGCCTCCTGGACCTGTCCCTGTCCTGAGGCCGCCTCCCAGGCCCCCTGGACCTGTCCCTATCCGATGGCCACCTCCCAGGCCCCCTGGACCTGTCCCTGTCTTGTGGCCGCCTCCCAGGCCTCCTCGAACTGTCCATGTCCTGTGGCCACCTCCCAGGTCCCCTGAACCGGTCCTTGCCAAGTGGCCAGCCCCCAGGCCATCTAAACCGGCCTCTGTCCTGTGGCCACCTCCCAGGCCTCCTAAACCTGTCCCTACCCGGTGGACATTCCCCGGGCCACCTGACCCGGTTCCCTGTACACACCCCCAGAGACTGCTTACCTGCCCTCTCGGCCTCCCTGGACTTCCTGCCTGCCCATTGTGCCCCCCTGGACCTCTTGTCTGTCCCTTGTTGCCCCCTGGACTGCCTGTGTGCCCCTTTTGCCTCCTTGGACTGCCTAATTTCCCCTTGTGCCCCACGTGGTCTGTCTCCGTGTCCCTTGTGCCCCCTTGGTCTGTCTCCGTGTCCCTTGTGCCCCCTTGGTCTGTCTCCGTGTCCCTTGTGCCCCCTTTGGTCTGTCTGTTTTTCCCCTTTTCTAGCCCCTCTCTCCTTGAACATTTGTTTATCCCTGCTATTTTTCCTTTTCTGTTTCGTAAGACCGGCTGGAATCTGGTCCTTTTGAGGGGGGATTCTGTCACGATCCCCTGTTGTCCTCACTGTGTCCTCTGTTTCTCTATTCACATTCATGTCACGTTTCCATGTGGTCCGTCCCGTGTTTTCTGTTTCACCCTCGCCAGTCACGTTCCATGTCACTCTCTTCCTTGTTATCCGTCTCGTGGTTTCTGTTTCTCCTAACACACTCCCTGTCATTTCTTCCTTGTTGTCCGCCTGTGTTTCACTGTCTCTGTTAAAACTACACTTCCCTTCTTCCTCACTCCTCATCACCGCTGTCACAGCGTTATTGTCCGCACCTGTCGCTTATTTTGTTATCACTGTGTCTGTCTACTTAAACCCCGTCGTTTCCTCGCTCCGTTGTCGATCATTACCGTTTCATGTTCATGCCTTTGTCAGTGTGTGCTATCTCTTTTCGTGTTCGTTCGAGGATTACCCTGCTGTTCATGGATGTTTGTCAACTCGTGTTCACCCGTGTGTGAGTTTGTGTTGAGTTTACTTTTCCCATTGTGGACCCTTTTATTTGTTCCAGTGTTTTGTGTTCATCCTATTGTTTATCTATTAAACCGCTTTTGGATCCGAATTCCCTGTCTGCCTTCTCCTTTCCACATTCGTGACAAGTTGCAGGTGTAATTACATAAGTCATATTTACACAAGTGTAAATAACAGCAAATAAGAACTTGATTATACGGTAATTAGAAGTAATATGCTATTTGTACTAAAGATACATTGTCTATGCAATAGTGAGCAGAATTTGTATATTGACACTGCTTTTTAACCTTGCTGGTTATATTCAGCTCAAAAATCAAATACATACATATGTACAAGACTTCACAGAACATATTCAGTTTGCTGGATATATGAAGTTCAGATAATATAGGAACTCTCCTAAAGTATCAATGAATATTTTGCTCAATACATCACATCTGTGATGAGATAAAAATGTGGAAGTATAGAAAAGCTTCCCCTTAAAATAATTTCAAATTTGAGGTCAAAGAGGACAAAAAAATTGTCTATATACTGTATGAGAAGGGGGAGCAGGGAACAAGTATAAAAACAGAGGAAAGAAGAGGTAAAACTTGAGATGAAGAAACAGAGAGGAAGGGAGGTAGAGAGAGGAAGAGCCCACGTGCAGATGTTGCTCATGTCTGCAGACGAGCACAAAGACACCTGAGGGAGGCAATGTCAGTGTGGAGGCAGAAACATGCAGCTAGAGATTCAAGGAAATGTCACACATGAAAAAAGAGAGTTAGAGCAAGAGAGTTGAAAATGGAAAATAGGGTTGAGGAGCAGAGAGGAGTGCGTGGGAGATTAATCCTGCCTCCTCATGGACAGCTTGTCATGCCAATGTCAAAATAACCACAGTATTCACAAAACAGCAATTATTGTAATAATGCATCAAAACGCAAATGCTGGTGGATCGCTGCGACGATATGCTGATTGCAGGCTGTCCTGACAGCATGAAGAGTAGCACTGCTAGAATCAAAATCAGTGATCCTCACAGGTCACAGCTAGGTGCTTTGCAAAATACACCTAGTGTGAAAAGGTGTTTGTTGGAGACGTTGGCGGTAGAGATCATAATCCATGTTCATGCTTTCCATCATTAGAACCTGAAAGAAGATGAAATTTCCAAAAGGATCTCAGTGCATAAGGGAAAATGCCTTTATGGAGAATGCACCATTAATGTTCATTATATATTTCGGTCCAGCTGTGCACCTGACAATGAAAAATTGTTTGCATAAACATATTGAGTGGAAATCACAGCACAGTTGCACAAAACACTAGGGTTTCTAGAGAATGACAGATTCAAAATGGATATTATGAGTAATGCAGCATTCATAGAATGAACTTGAACTGAATTCTCATGTGTAATGGTTCAATGAAATGAGAAAGAGGGAAATGGCATTTCCAACTCAGGAATATCACTGTTTAATCAACACAAAACAAAAACAGTTGCATTAAGCACAACGGTGTAGCCTACATGACAGCAGAAAACACACAAACAGCTTCCGGTGTCTGTCTCCATCTCTCTCCACACTCTGAGGTCTGGCCCTATTTATCTCCCCCATCTCTCACTGCAAACACCGAAACATGCAATTACCAGCCACCCTTAACCCTTACTCTCTTCAGAGACGGACACTCGACCACGCCCTCACCTCCACATACCCCCACTACCCAACACAACAGGCCGAGGAACCATCCGGACTGTCCCCCCCAGCCCCACCTGGAGAGGAAGTCCGCAACAGCCATCTGCGCCCTGGCCTGTGGACCACCTCGAACTTAAACAGCTGGGGTTTCAGATACCAACGGGTGATCTGGGCATTGGTATCCTTCATGCAGTGGAGCCACTGGAGTGGGGCTTGGTCCAGACAGAGGGTGAATGCCTGTCCCAACAAATATTAGCGGAGGGTGAGGACCGCCCACTTGATGGCCAAGCCCTCCTTCTCTATGGTGCTGTACTTAGTCTATCTCATAGAGAGCTTCCGACTAATGTACAGCACTGGGTGCTCCTCCCCCTCCACCACCTGGGACCGTACAACACCTAGCCCCCTGTCTGACTCGTCTGTATGCAAAACAAAAGGGAGAGAGAAGTCAGGGGAATGCAGAAGCGGCCCACCACAAAGTGCGTCTTTTACCTGCGTGAATGCTTGTTGGCACAGCTCCATCCACTGGACCGGGTCTGGAGCGCCCTTTCTAGTGAGATCAGTCAGTGTGTCGATAACATCTGAATAATTAGGCACATACCTTCAGTAATAGCTAGCCAGACCCAGGAACTGTCTTGCCTCCTTTTTGGTCTTGGGTCTCTGGAAAGTCGCAATCGCGGCGTTTTTGCAGCAAGTGCATCTTTCCGCTAGTTGTTATACTGCAGTCCCTGACATGTGAGCTAAGGATCGTTGGCCTCTATGGGTGCTGGGCAGTCGCTCCTAAGTATCTAACTCTTCATTCACAACATGAAAGCTAAGAGTTTAAAAAATTGAAGGTTCTCAATTGCTGAGCTCTCACGGTTTCCACTTTGATACAGCTAACATTTGCATCACTCTCTGGTTTTGGGTGTACTGCCATCACAAACCACAATGTGATAAGATTCCTTTGCTAAGAAAGGAAGAAAGGGTTTATGGTAGATACATGTCAAACAATGTTTGGTGGTTTCAAGTACTGCTGTTGTGTGATGGACATGAAGATTAAATCATTATACACAAAACCTAACATTGTTGCTTTAGATGATGGGAACATCTTTCATCTGTGGTTCAAGTTGCCCTTGATTGTTTTCTCATACAAAGAATCAATTTGTGTTGTGAGAGCTGTGATCATTCTTGGAATAAACAGACTTGAAAGAATCATTAAGTGTGCGGGACTCTATAAGGGGCCATTACTTCTGAAATTAGCTTTCCAACAGGTGAACTGCATGTGTGTGTGAAAACTTCGAGTACCACATACAGAACAATCGTTCCTGTCAAAACCACTTGCATGAAAAAGCTGTTATTTTCCTAGAATGAAGACACATGACTCTTACAAGAAGGTCACACAAACTATTGCACGAGAGGTCAGATAAATCTGCATTGAGAGAGCTCTACAGCATGTGTGAGATGAGCTTTCAGTACATGTCAGTCATCTTAGATAGACCTGACATTTATTCCTGTTTAAGCTACAGACCTCTGCTCCAACAATTCTACAACACTGCAGGCTGCAGAAATCCAGAGTAGAAGAATCAGAGGGGAAGAGAGGAGGCAAAGAGTGAAAAAAGATCAGGATGAAAGGAGAGGCAAGGACAAAAAAGAGGAAGTCAAATGAGAGGACAATAAATGAGAGAAGATGAGACATAGTGTATGGTGCTACTGGTTGTTTAGATCAGTTTTACGATCAGAAATATTTAATATTTATTAAATATTAATTAAATTAAATATAAATGAACTCATTAAATTCTATCCTCGGGGCACCACTCTTTAACAAGAGAAATATGATAGTAAGTTACTGATCGAGTCTCATAAAAATCTACCCTGAAATTTGAGTATTTTGATTATAAATCAAAATACTCAAGAAGGGGATGAACTAGTCAAATTATTGCCATACGAATCCAACAGTAATCTGGTTACAGCTGGCTTCTAACAACAACAAAATAACAATACACTGAAGTAATATGGGAGTTCTTGACGTGGCAGAGGCTGACTTCAACACAATATTCAAACAAACAACTAGGAGTACTTCTTATTATAATATAACAAGATTTTTTATAATCGAACATCAATGAACACCGCCAATACTGTATGAATATAACACAAAAACATAACATGGAAATCCTAACTAAATAGTGGAGCTATATGCTAGTGTATGTATGTGTGTATGTGGGGGTGTGTCTAGATATGGTAACAATGAAAAAAAATGGAGAACTAGTTTCAAATTGGAGGATCGGTCCACATGGAGAACTTGGTTCAAAATCGCGAATGAGATTTAAAATGGAAACTAAATTCAAAATGGAGGATTAGATAAAAAAGGGCAGAGCCAACCATTATTTGAATGTGGAGGGAAAGAAAGATGACTGGATCAGGTCCAGATGACGGAGCTAATACCACGTGGGGGTGGAAATGAGCAGGCACACAAAAAAACTGAACGAAACATGCAGGAAAATTTGAAACACCAGCCTGAGTCGGACATAAACCGCGGTGCTGCTCACTCTGTGAATTTCAGTGAGAAAGAGAGAGCGAACAAACAGGGGTGCATGCAATTTAACTGAGGATAACCACTGGCAACAGCAAGACTGAATTGCTAGTTCAGATCACTCAATAAACACCATTTCACCCATAATTTACGATCTCACAAATCAAAACAGCAAACATTTAGCATCAAATATACGATTTAGTTTTACAAGAAAAGTCACAGTTTCTAAACTAAATCTGCCCAGATATCAAGCCTGTGTGATTTCAGCAGGGTTGTCCATTTGAATTCCTGTTGAGTTGAGCGGTCAGGAGAAAACGATCTGGAGTTGGTCCTTTGTCTTCCGCTCGTCAGCGAAAAGACATGTCTCTGCTTTATTTCTTGGTCCGGTGATAGAGAGAAATGCAGGAGATAGTCAACGTTGATAGAAAACAAGGGAGAAGGGAAGATGGTCACCTTCCGTTTTCTAAATAAATTCACTGTTGTCTTGCAGTGAAAATGAATGAACTGGTTGTAATAAGTATACTACTAGACTGAAACAAAGCTAAGTTAATCTTACTCTACCGTGGCCAAATGGTGAGGTTAGAAAAACGTGGTCTCTCTTTGTCCAGAAGTAGGGAAAACTCCATTGTATGTGTAGATACACATCTCTTGAGGGTGATGAGAGGTAATGAGAGAAAAAACTAAAGGCGAGGAGACACGATAAGTCAAGATGAGAGCAGAGGAGATGAGAGGAACTGACAAGAGGTGATGGGAAGATGGGAAGAGATGGGAAAAGAGATGTGAAAAGACAAGAGGTGATGAGACAAAACTAGAGGAAAGGAGACGAGAGAAGCCAACACAGAGGAGACAAGTGGAGAGGATATATAACAAATGGAAATGAGGCAAGACAATAGGAAAGAATATGAGATGAGAGGGGTAGAAAAAAGAGGAGAGGAGATGAGATGAGAAGAGGAGATGAGAGGTAACAAATAAAGAGATGATGAAAACAAACAAGAGCAGAGGAGATGAGAGGAGAAAAAATGAGACATGACGAGACACTATGAGACAAAATGAGAAGAAAGGAGATGAGACAAAAGATGATGAGAAAGATGAGAAGACAAGAGATGAGAGAAGACCAGATGAGAAGAGACAAGATGAGAAGGGAGGGGAGGAGAGGAGACGAGAAATGAGGAAAGGAGGCGAGATAAGAGTAAGGGAGACTAGACGAGAAGAGAAGAGAGGAGAGGAGATGAGATTAAATGAGAGGAGACAAGATGAGACAAGAAGAGATGATGAGACCAATCAAGACGTGAGGAGATGACAGGAGAAGGGATGAGACATGATGAGAGGTGATGAAACAAAATGAGAGAAGAGAAGAGATGAGAGAAGAGTAGATGAGATTAGACATTACACAAATTGATTACACAAACTAAAGGAAAGGACAAGACAAGAGGAGATAAGACAAAAGAAGAGAGGAGACAAGAGGTGATGAGATGAGAGGCAATGAGACCAAACAAGAGAGGAGATAAGAGACATGAGACATGACTAGAGGTAATAAGACAAAACTAGAGGAGAGGAGACTTAATGAGAATTAGGTAATGAGAGGAGATGAGACGTGAAAAGAGGTGATGACACAAAACTAAAGGAAAGGAGTGAAGACCAGAGGAAACTAGTAGAGAGAAAAGGAAATGAGATGAGAGGAGACAAGAGAAGAGGTAAAGACATGAGGAGACTAGATGAGAGGGGATGAGACAAAACAAGAGGAGAGTAGATGAGATACAATGAGACAAAACAAGAAAAGATGAGACAAGAGGAGGCAAGACATGAGGAGAGCGGGCGAGATGAGGCGATGAAACAAAACGAAATGAGACAAGATAAAACAAGAGGAGAGGAGATGAGGAAACAAGACAAGATGAAAGGAGAGGAGACAAGATGAAAGGAGAGGAGACTAGAAAAGAGACAAGACAATAGGAGACTAGAGGAGAGGAGATGAGATGAGGAGACAAGAGGAGAGGACACAAGAGAAGAGTGAATGAGACAAGACATGAGGAGAGCAGGCGAGAGGCCATGAGACATGATGAGAGGATACAAAACAAAATAAAACAAAAGGAGACTAGACATGAGGAGATGAGAGGAGAGAAGACAAGAAAAGACAAGATGAGACCAGATGAGAGGCAAAAAAAGAGGATATGAGACACATTGAGACAAAACAAGACAAGATGAGAAAAGAGAAGACATGAGCAGTGCAGGCGAGATAAATGTTGTGTGAGACAAAATGAGATGAAAGGGGTAGAGACAAGATAAGATGAGACAAGAGGAGAAAACACATAAGGAGAGCAGGCGAGATGAGGCAATAAGACAAAACGAGAGGAGAGGAGATGAGACGAGATGAGATAAAACGTCTAGGTTAGGTATGTAACCTCCGTTCCCTGATGGAGGGAATGAGACGTTGTGTCAGAGAAGCGACACTAGGGGTCTCACTTGAGCGCCGATATATACAGTATTTGCATGTCCCGCCCCCGGACATACGGGTATTTAAGCGGCGCAAATACGGGAGTTCATTCAGGATTTATCTGAGGAGCCGGAAATGGTCTGGCCACAACAGTGGCTCGGCTCAGCGACGTGGCAGGGGAGACACAACGTCTCGTTCCCTCCATCAGGGAACGGAGGTTACATACGTAACCTAGACATTCCCCTTCTGTCGCTCTCTCCACGTTGTGTCAGAGAAGCGACACTAGGGGTCCACTTATAAAAGTGCCATGCGCTGAGCCGTGTACGTAAACTGCTGATACAGGAGCGAGCAGGTATTCTTACGTGCAGGACGACCAACTGTATCAGGCTGCACGTACCCTTCCCCAATGCCCCATTCAAGCCATCAGGATTCTTTATCGTTATCCTGGAGGGGAACAAGGTGCTGGCCGCCAACCTGGGAATGGGCCAAGCCTGGCCGGGCCTCTTTTCTCTCTGTTTCTCACATAGAGCAACTAAGGCCGGGGCCCTTACACGCATTGAGGGAAGGAGGTCTTAGCCCTTATCCAGGGCGGAGAAGACCCTGCGGAGGCCACGCCTACCCGAGAGGGGAGGCAAGTTTAAGTGGCAAAACCATCAGAGGCCTGCTTAGGGCCTATGTGGAAAAGTCGGTGCGGTGGTGGATCCAGCCTCATAGAGGGGGGAACATACAGCACGGCAGCCGAGGCAGCCATGACTGCCTAAGGGAAATACGGGAGTCAGCTCGCCAGAGGGGACAGAACCGTGGTGTTACACACAGGGGGAGTCCGAAGGAGGCCTGGGTGTGATAAGCCAGGGAAATGGCGTCGACAACCCAGTGGGCGAGTCTCTGCTTGGAGACAGCTTTCCCTTTCTGCTGTCCCCCAAAGCAGACGAAGAGCTGCTCAGCGCGTCTGGTGCTCTGTGTGCGGTCCAGATAAATACGTAAAGCACGTACTGGACACAGCAGTGAAAGGGCTGGGTCTGCCTCCTCCCGGGGCAGCGCTTGCAAGTTCACTACCTGATCCCTGAAGGGCGTGGTAGGAACCTTGGGCACATAGCCCGGTCGCGGTCTTAGGATCACGAAATATAAGCGTCGCTAACAGAGAACGCATGCAGGTCCCCAACCCTCTTGATTGAAGCGAGCGCGATCAGCAGGGCAGTCTTGAGAGAGAGGGCCCTGAGTCCAGCTGAGTCAAGCGTCTCGAAAGGGGGTCTCTGGAGTCCCTTAAGGATGACCGAGAGTTCCGAGGAGGGGAACAGGTTAGGCCATCTATCGTGAGACTTGCCGTCTATCGTGTCATGGTGGGCCGCGATAGTGGCGACATACACCTTGAGGGTGGAGGGGGACAGCCTCCTCTCCAGCCTCTCCTGAAGAAACACGAGCACTGACCTAACTGCGCACTTCTGCGGGTCTTCGCTCGGAAGAACACCAGTCCGCTGAACAGACGCCACTTTAGAGCGTAGAGATGCCTGGTAGAGGGGGCTCTGGCTTGATTGATTGTATCTATGACGGTCGGTGGTAGGCCGGCTAGATGTTCCGCATCCCGTCCAAGGGCCAGATGTGGAGTTTCCAGAGGTCTGGGTGCGGGTGCCAGAGCGTGCCCCGTCCCTGAGAAAGAAGGTCCTTCCTCAGGGGAATTCGCCGGGGGGGGCTGTCGTGAGGAGCGTGAGGTCCGAAAACCAAGTCCGGGTAGGCCAGTAAGGGGCTACCAGAATGACTTGCTCCTCATCCTCCCTGACCTTGCATACCACCTGTGCAAGAAGGCTCACTGGGGGGAATGTGTACTTGCGCATCTCCGCAGGCCAGCTGTGTGCCAACGCGTCTGCCCCGAGGGGAGCCTCTGTCCGGGCATACCAGAGCGGGCAGTGGGAGGTTTCTTGGGAGGCAAACAGGTCTACCTGAGCCTTGCCGAACCGATCCCAAATCAGCTGGACTGACTGGGGGTGGAGCCTCCACTCTCCACCAGGCAAGCTTTGTCTTGACAGCGCGTCCGCTATCACATTGAGGTTGCCGGGGATGTGAGTGGCGTGCAGTGACTCCAGTCGCTGCTGACTCCAAAGGAGGAGACGACGGGCGAGCTGTGACATGTGGAGGGAGCGTACTCTGCCTTGTCGGTTTATGTAGGCTACGACCGTGGTGCTGTCTGTCCTGACTAGGACGTGTTTGTTCCGAATTAACGGAAGAAACTTCTGCAGGGCCAGAAAAACAGCCAGCAGCTCTAGGCAGTTGATGTGCCAGCGCAGCGGGCCTCGGTTCCACCGGCCTGCGGCTGCGTGCCCGTTGCATACGGCACCCCAACCCAATTTGGAGGCGTCGGTTGTGACCAGAACGCGTCGGGACACCTGCTGCAAGGGTACTCCTGCCCTTAGGAAGCAGAGGTCTGTCCAGGGTTTGAAGGTTTGGCGGCAGGCAGAGGTAACTTTTATGTTGTGAGTGCCGCGGCGCCATGCTCGTCTCGGGACTCGAGCCCGGAGCCAGTGCTGAAGTGGTCTCATATGCATCAACCCCAGCGGCGCGGCCGCCGCGGAGGATGCCATATGCCCCAGGAGCTGTTGAAAACGTTTTAGCGGGACCACGGCGCCTGGCTTGAAGGAAGCGAGGCATTTCAGCACTGACTGAGCACGCTTGTTGGAGAGACGTGCTGTCATTGGGACTGAGTCTAACTCCAGACCGAGAAAAGAGATGCTCTGGACCGGGCAGAGCTTGCTCTTTTCCCAGTTGACCTGAAACCCCAAACGGCTGAGGTGGCTGAGCACCTGGTCTCTGTGTGCGCATAGTAACTCTCGGAAGTGGGCCAGTATGAGCCAGTCGTTGAGGTAATTGAGTATGCGTACTTTCGTGAAGATGTGAGGGGACAGAGACAGGCCGAAGGGGAGGACTTTGTACTGATACGTCTGGCTGTCGAACATGAACCTTAGGAAGGGGCAGTGTCGAGGGCGAATTGAGACGTGCCGCCTTTCTTGGGTACAACGAAGTAAGGGCTGTAGAAACCCTTCTTCGTTTCGGTTGGAGGGACAGGCTCTATCGCGTCCTTTAATAAGAGGGAGGCGATTTCTTCGCGCAGGGAGAGGGCATGTTGGCCGTGTACTGCGGAAAAATGTACGCCCGCGAAGGGGGGCGGAGACCTGGCAAACTGAATTGCGTAACCGAGTCGAATGGTCCGGTGCAGCCAGCGTGACGGGTTGGGCAATGAAAGCCACGCCTCTAAACTCCTTGCTAGGGGCACCAAGGGGACGTGTTTTTTGGACGTACCTGAACTCGTCTGAACCGGCCGGCCGGGGAACAGTCGTGGCGCTGAAGGCGGGGACACCGCGTCCATGAAGCCGGGACTGTTGAGGCCTGAAGCAGAGTGCCGTGAGAACAGCATTTGCGGGCCATGTGCCCCAGAGACAAAGGAAATAGCTCTTTTATTGATAATTTGGGTACCGCAGCCCGTGTTAGGGGGTGCGGCAAATGAAAAAACAAAGGATTCTCCTCCCGGCCCTCCACCGGGGGACGGAGCGGTCTTACCACCTCCGGAGCTAACGTCTTGGGCTCTGGGTGCGTTGTCTCAGGAGCGCCTGGGAGCCTTCCGGGTCCTCGAGGGGGTCCGTGAGACAGGGGGCGTGCGCTTCCCGTGGTTTGCTCAACGCTGGGGCTGAGAGCTGGGCCCGGGTTGAGGCGGAGCAGGGGCTTGCCTTCTCAGCGAGCAGACGGGGCATGGGTCGTGGCGGCAGGCTTGCGGCGAGGCATGATGTGAGAGATGGCCTCCGTCTGCTTCTTCACCATGGAGGCCGAACTGGGAGACAGGGGCGTTGAGGAAGCGAGTCTTGTCAGCTTCACGCATGACCATGTTCAGCCACAGTTGACGTTCCTGGACCACTAGCGTGGCCATCGCCTGCCCGAGCGCTTGCGCTGTGACCTTCGTCGCTCTCAGGGTGAGGTCGGTCGCTGAGCGCAGTTCCTGCAGCATGTCGGGATCAGGGCCACCCCCGTGCATGTCGCGTAGTGCCTTGGCTTGGTGGACCTGCAGGAGAGCTATGGCATGCAGGGCAGAAGCGGCGCGTCCGGTGGCGCTGTAGGCCTTCGCTGTCAGCGAGGAGGTTGCTCTACAGGTCCGGGAAGGGAGTACGGGGCGACCTCGCCAGGTGGTAGGGGTACCGGGGCATAGATGGATCGCAACTGCCCTATCCACCTGGGGAATTGCCTTGTACCCATGGCGCGCTCCGCCATCGAGGGTGGCGAGGGCGGACGAGCCTGTGGCGATGTGACGAGTGGAGAGGGGTGCTCTCCACGAAGACGTCAGCTCGTCATGCACTTCCGGGAAAAACGGGACCAGGGGGGGCGAGGCTGTGAGAGGCGCCCAGACCCCAGGAACCAGTCGTCGAGCCGTGATGGTTGTGGGGAGGATGGAGGGTTCCAATTCAAGCCCATGCTGTCGGCTGCCCGGGAAAGCATGTCCGTCATCTGTGCGTCGGCCTCAGCCTGGGCGTGCAGGCCCGAAAGCGGCAGCCCAGGGGAGTCCTCAGCATCAGATAACCCGCCCTCCGATGCCGCGGCGAGCTCATCGGCTTCCATCGCAAGAGGGTCGGCCGACTGGCTGTGAGGCGAGTCACCACTACCTCGAGCACGGACGGGAATCAACGAGCGTTTCGGGGCGCGGGTGGTCCGAGGGGGGCGTACCCGGCGGGAGCTGCACCCGCTGCCATCCACAAATCGCCTCCATCGCTAGCCGCATCGTCCTCAATCCCGTGGGAAGAAGGAGCGACACGGGGGGCGGCTGGAGTGGCTTGCTCACGGTTGTAAGCAAGCCGCGACCGCAACGTTGTCATGGTCATGAACCATCCACAAACGCAGCCTCGGTGTGATCGCTACCCAGACACACGAGACAGCGCCTGTGGCCGTCGGAAGCGGAGAGCACTCTACCGCTTCCAGGAACAACACAGGGGCAGAAGGGCATCTTTATAAAGACGCGTCCTTAAAAGGACGTTCAACGCCGCTGTGTTTTGCTCTTTTAGAGGAAATTACTCTTTTAAATAAAATCACTCTTTTAGGGAAAAAACTCGTGACAGTTTTTAAATCTGCACTGTCGATGCGCCCAGGGGCAGGAATGCACAGCCGTGCAAACAGGAGAAAGCCGCTGTTGTGCGCCGTAGAATCCAACAGCATGCAGCAGAGGGATAACAGGAACTCGGTGTGTACACGCAACAGTTGCAGACACGACCATCGGCTCCGAAGAAATTTTCTGAATGAACTCCTGTATTTGCGCCGCTTAAATACCCGTATGTCCTGGGGCGGGACATGCAAATACTGGTTGCCAACTCTCATTGGCCTTTTTTCATAGTCCAGAGGTGAATATCGGCGCTCAAGAGAGACCCCTAGTGTCGCTTCTCTGACACAACGTGGAGAGAGCGACAGAAGGGGAACAATAGGTGAGGAGACAAGGAGACAAGACAAGATGAATGGAGAGGAGACATGAAAAGAGGAGAAAAGACAAGAGCAGAAAAGACAAGAGGAGAGGAGATGAGAGGTGACAAGCTGAAAGGCTATGAGAGGAGAAGAGATGAGACGTGAAGAGAGGTGGTGGGACAAAACTAAAGGAAAATAAACTAGGTAAGACAAGACGAGAGGAGATGAGACAAGAGATGAGAAGAGGAGAGGATTTGAGAGGTGATGATACCAAACAAGAGGTGAGAAGACAAGAGGAGTAGAGAAGAGATGATAAATGATGAGAGTGAAGAGGAGTGGAGACAAGAATAAAGGAGACCCGGTCGAGATAAGAGGCACTGAGACAAAATGACAGGTGAGATGAGACAAGACAAGATAAAACAAGTGGAGACAAGACATGAGAAGAGCAGGTGAGATGAGGTGATGAGAAAAAATGAAAGAAGAGGAGGTGAGACAAGAAAAAAGAGGAGAAGACAAAAGAATCATAATTTACACAATAATGATTCATCAACATTATAGACATTACGGTTTTATCGTCTGTTAATGTCTGATCTTCTGCGCTATACAAATAAAATTGACTTGACTTGACAAATGGAGACGAGACAAAAGGAGAGGAGACAAGAAAAGAACAGCTAAGACAAGACGAGAGGAGACAAGAGGTGACAAGATGAGAGGCGATGAGAAGAGAAGAGTCATGACAAGAGATGTTGAGATCAAATGAGAGGATAGGAGAGAATACAAGACAACAGGAGATGAGAGTAGAGGGGATAAGATGAGATGAAATTAGAGGAGATGGAAAGAAGAAGAGAAGAAGCAAGACATGATGAGACGAATGTAGATTAAATGAGATGAAACGAGACAAGACCAGACAAGAGAAGAGACGAGATTAGAGAGGAGACGAGATTACACAATGCAAGAGTAGAGGAGATGGAGAGGGCCACACAAATATAAACATGGCAGAGAAGAAGAGCTGAGATTGAGGATTACTCTTTAAACCTTTTGCATTTATTAGGTGCAGATTTACATTATACTCACTCTGTGATGTGAATGTTATTTTAGATGGAACATGGTCCAATGCAAACAGATGGAAGAGAATTGTCAAATGTGTAAATGTATGCATATCACACAGAGTATCTACACACATGCATTCACATTCAGAAAATGAGTGTGTGTGTACATGTGTCTGCATGGCTCCACACTTGGTGTTTATGAATATGCTCATAAGCCTTGCAAAAGGCCAAAATCACCCACACAAGCTTTCCTTTGAAACCAAGAATAAGCACACTGCACATTCTGATTCCCCTATGCTTTACTCCTTCTCCCGAAACGAGGTCATCCAAGTGACATCTCTTCAACTCAAAAGATCAAAGTTGTTTTTGAAACTTTCTTTCTCCCTTTTTCTCTCTCAGACTTGTGTCTTTATGTCCTTCTCTCTCTTTTTCTCCCTCTCTCACCTGAGAGTCACCAGTCAAAGTCATTTCAAATAGATACAGAACATCAATCAGCAGAGGAATTATATTTGGAAGTAACGTGCTTGTCTGAAATGTTTCTACAAATTAAATTGCACGATCCGCCTACTCCAGTTTCCACCTTGCTGCATTCTGGCTTCAGTGACTCAGAAGACCACTGAAACAAACTTTATTTCCTGAAGAAACAATTTTGCAGTGTGCTCTGTTGGTCTAATAACTAGCATGAGCTAACATAGATTCTTTTCAAAGACAATAAACAGGTGACACTTGAAAATCTTACTGAACTAAGAAATTTCAAAAGCTCAGTGTACTGTAAATATTACTTTGGTGCGGTATGTATGAAGGTTGCAGCCGTTAGCCCCCCTTCCATCCTTTGATTTTGACAGATATGTTAATTGTTAGCAGAGGGATGGTGTAACAGGTAAAGGATGGGCAAGGAGGAGCCGGGAACCGGCTGAACAGTCAACATAAAAATGTAATATCAAATTCAACATAAATAAAAAAAATAAACAAACACACACACATGCAGTGCGGCCACGTGCATCACTCTCTCTCTCCCGAACTGGCGTCTCTGGCCCCCCTTTACCTCGCTCTCCCAGTGTTCATCTGATTCAGTGCTGGCCATGCATCCTTCTCCTCGTCACAGATGGACTGAATGTTCATGATGCAACAGGTTTAAAGCTCTGCTCCTCAACATATGCTTAATAACATATGCACAAACTTTCACAAAACCAATTGGAAAGGCTATGATACCTCAGTTCTCTTGCATTAATGTGCAATAATATAGTATCTACACAGAAACAGAGGAAATAGCATAGGATGTTAAAAAGAAACCTCAGAGATAACCAGCAAAGACAGCAACAGCACTAGGAACAGTTCTTCTTCCAGATATATAGTTAATTATTTTAATTAGGCTGTTTATGGTTGCCTTGCAATGCACATTACTTTCGTATGTTTGGTAACAGGTGTACGTTTATAGAGGTTCATTCTCTATATTCATTATATAGGAATGTTTTTACCCCTAACCCTTACAAAAGAACGGTGATTCAACGTGATTAACTGGGCCCTTAGCCCAACTCTATTACATCCCTGAGCCAAGAAAAAGCTCCAGCCTCACAGCTCCTCCACACAGCTCAGTCGCTGGCCTCACTCTGCCTGCTAAATGTATGTTATTATATGCAGGCCTGAAAAAACAAAGAAGTGGAGAAAAGGAGGGAAACAGTGCTATCAGAGGTATGCGAGGCAGACGTGAGAGCTAATTTATCATGTAGAGTGCCAAACAAAATGTCTTTGTGTTTGTAAACCTTTCCTCTTAGCTCCTGCAGAGTCTGGTCCTTTTTAGTTTACACTAAACAAAAACGAACCTTGCAACACCTTTGCATAGAAATTTCTTGAATTTGCCAGGGAATATTTTGAAGAGAATACAATAGATGTCTGTTGGAATCATTGCTAGATGTTGGCCTTATGGATGTTGACTGATCTTAAAATTATTAATAATTAATGATATTAAATGATGGAGGAGTATTTGTGAAGGCCTATCAATGCACTGCAAAAAAAAAAAAACATTTTATTATTAAGTGTTTAGGGATCCAAGTGTCAAGATTTTTTAATTTGAATTTTCCGAAAAACTTCCCAAAGACTGTTGGTCTGATTCGCACAAAATTTAGCATGCATCAACTAGATACCCTAATGACAAAATGTTATGAAAATAATGTTGGTTTGTCAAATTTAGATGATCAATTGTTTGCCCTTGGCCCAAATTCACTTATCGTGTATATCATTTGAATGCAAAGTTCAAACTTAACGAAACTCCAAAAAGACCCAAAAAACTAAAACAATTTGATCGAGGAAGTTGAAATTTGACCTAAAACTTATTTGGGTCAAGTGTTAACATATCCTTAAAATACTGAAGGACAAATCAACCTAAATGTCTGCCAGACGTCAAACAAATGTCAGCAGCTAATAACTTGTGTTGTGAACAGGTGATCATTATGAAATTTGGCATTCGCATACAGATTGTCAAAATTAGTCTGTTCACCAAATTTTGTGACAATCGGCCACAAGGTGGCACTATAATAAACAAATATACTTTTATGGTAATAACAAAAACATTCAATTGCCCCTATAATATACACTGATGCAATTGAAAACACAGAAGGCTGGAAATTTAAAACAGTCAAATCGTGGAACACTTCCGTGTTAAGATTAGGTGATAAACCTTTCTGAGATCTGTTGTACAAACAGACAGGTGAGTGTAACACCTCATTAAAGAAGATGAGACTCTGTAGAGACATTGTTGGAGGGGAAAAAATAGGAAGCATGACAACTTGTTTGAGACTGGCAGTAGCAAAATCACAGGATTGTAAATGCAGACCTAAATATGCCATGTGAAAACAGGAGTTAGAAAGTCAAAGTCTGTGTGCTTGTGTGTATGTGAGGAGAGATCAGAAGCATATTCAAATTTTGACTGAAAAAGCTTCTGTTACTGTATATTTATTGAAAAACACATTCTTCAAACTCATTCTAGGTAGTTATTCTGATTCACACATAACTGAACTGTGAATGACTGATGAAAGATGTCCGACATTTTGTACACTAAGAATCAATTACTTTTACTTTGCCCCTGAACAAATTTGGCAATTTTGGTAGTATTATTCATTTCAGACTACTTGGACCCCAATAATTGCCGCTTGCATCTATATTATTGTCTTGTTGTCCATTAAAAAAATATTCAAACATCCTTAAAGAAAAACACATTTACTTGAAGAGAAAAAAATCTAAGAAAAAAGTTAAAAAATATACAGTATTTTTAAATATATCTTACCCCATAAAATAGTTTTTACTTGTTTTAAGCACAAACCTCACATAACTTTAGTAATATTTATGCTTGAAACTAGAAAAAAATAAAAAATAAAATTCAAATTTGCCAATGGGGTAAGATAAAGAGTATATTCTCTCAAAATGTACAGTACTATTTTGCTTTTGCTTTTTGTTTTTGTACATTTATCTTGTAAAGAATATTTTGATATTTTTAGATACAGTATTTTTAATGGAAAACAAGACAGACATGCCCATTAAGAAAAGTATTTATTTTTGCAGTGTGGCAGTAGGTCATCAGAAGTTGAGAGAGAGGGCAGGTGAATGTTTGTGTCAGGGGTAAACTGGTTATCACGTCTGATGAAAATGTTTTTCTGTCGATGATGTAGAGAGAAATGACCAGTCCAGCGGTTTCCTGTTGCATGCGTATGTACTAGTAAGGAAAGGTGAGCAGAAGAGGAAGTGATTGTTGCAGGATGCCAAAAATCCATATGCCATTTCAACATTATTCCATCCTGCTATTTAGTAAGCCCCTTTCTCATTGTGTGTCAAAGCCACCCTACATCCTCTTTTTGTGTTCAAATATTGGTTTAGATCCTCTCAATAAAGACATCCAACTTAAAGGAAATCCCTCTGACATTTTATAAAATAATTTCTTTGCAGAAGGATGTCTCAAGTTGCTGTGTCTTCATCCATAAGACTATAATAAGGAAACGTCACTCTGGTGACAAATACTTGTGCCAGATTAAAACAACATTAGAACATCACTTTAGTGCTGCATTTGGCTCATTTCTGAGGTTTTATTTTACCCAAGGCTAATCTTTTATATATAACTATCTGTAAAAGGAATAATGGAAAGGAGGAGGCGAGAACTGGCTTGACAGTATAAATTATATTTAATTAAGAACTTAAACGAAAAGACACAAACACACACATATGACGGACAGCTGCCCATAAATGCTCTCTCTCTCTCTCTGTCGCACCACCATCCGCAGTCGGCCATTATCGGAGTTGGAGGAAAATAGGAAAAACCGAGTATGGTCATAAAAACGCATTTGTGCATGGAACTACTTTCTTACGCGACGAATCAGAATCTGCTGTTGCTGGTTCAAAACAAATGATGCGTCCAAGCCTCCATTGGTAATTCAAAAAGTTCACTTCTGAAATCGTATCACGGCTTGTGCTGTTTCTAACAAGTTATTGGATAAACAAGGATAGACTGCTGGATATGTGTGTGTGTGTGTGTGTGTGTGTGTGTGTGTGTGTGTGTGTGTGTGTGTGAGAGAGAGAGAGAGAGAGAGAGCGTGTGCAATCAACTGTTGCCACACCCAATCAGAGATGCTGTCAGCTTTAACAGTGGAAAGTAGATGCCCAAGAGGGGGTATTCCTCTCTATTTCGTGGTAGCCGGTCCGCAAGAGTCATTCACTATAGAAATAGTGATGTCCTCCTCCATTATAAAAAGTATGTATCCAATGTGGAAACTCTGTTAAAAGGTAAGCACTTGAGTTCTGTAATAAATCAGTCTGTTGTGTCTCTCAGAATGAGCCTTAATCCTGAAGTTGTCCATTTAAAGCCGTTTAAAGCTATTTCTAGTCTCGAGACGCCAAGTGAAAACTGCCAAAATGAGCGATCCAGAGGAGAACAAAAACCACTGAAGTGTTACTTGGTGTAAACATTTATTTCGGGCTCAACTTGTTGGCCGTCATAACTCAGAATAATTAATATCAACGTAACTATCCTCGGACCATTGCTTCATATCATCTACACACCCAGATGAGGCACTGTCTATAAAAAAAACTGTCATGTGCAGTATCAGCATGTTTTTTGACAATTTTTACAAATGTAATACCTTAAAAATTACATTACCCACTAAGAATATACGCTGATGCAATTGAAAAAACAGAAGGCTGGAAATTTAAAACAGTGAAATCGTGGAACACTTCCGAGTTCAGATTAGGTGATAAATCTTTCTGAGATCTGTTGTACAAACAGACAGGTGAGTGTAACACCTCATTAAAGAAGGTGTAGAGACTCTGTTTATCACATTGTTGGAGGGGAAAAAATAGGAAGCATGACAACTTGTTTGAGACTGGCAGTAGCAAAATCACAGGATTGTAAATGCAGGCCTAAATATGCCATGTGAACACAGGAGTTAGAAAGTCAAAGTCTGTGTGCTTGTGTGTATGTGCGGAGAGATCAGAAGCATATTAAATATTCATTCAGTTAAGCAGAGACAGCAGCAGAAGAGAGGGATGTCATATGAAATGAAGACACAACAATTCAATGTCAGACATGGCGCAGAACAAATCAAACACAGTGCTTTATGATGATAAATAACTGCTACTGAAGAACAGACCAGTTATCCACCAAATATTAGCTGCGATATTTATGTCTCGGTTAAAAAAATATATAAAAAACAACTGAAAGAATGAAGTGTGACAGACACATCATCGCATCAGACAAAAGCTATGTTTGGAATGGTATATTACCGTACTACTTCCTGAGTACTGTGCACTATACAGTGTATACTCCCTATAATAAAAGAAATAAAAAGTAAAACAGATAAGCATTTCAAACAGTAGCATGCTACATTTATATTACATGACCTCACTGCATTTGTCAAATTAACTTTTCACATTGGGCGTTTATTTACAGTGGCATTCATCATTCTAGTCCAGTCAAATAACAAGTCAAGGTGGAGATGTTAAAGTTGATATTATATCCAGTGTTGAGTGTAATCCAATTACAAAGTAATTAGTTACTGTATTCTAATAACTTTTTAGTCAAAAAGTAGTGTAATGCATTACATTTTAAAATTTTGTAATCAGATTACAGTTAATGACTTTTAATTAATTTAACTACTTTTAAATACATTATAGGTTTATGCTTATTTCTAATAAGGAATGCATGAATTATGGCCCCGTAACGAGTCATTGTGAAGGAGAAATGTGAGGCACTTAATGTATGACTTGTGTAACAATGAAATAGAAATATAGACATTATTTTGAATTTGTTGAGCAGAAAATGTTTAGATAGTAACTTAAAAGCAATAAGTAATGAGATTACTATTTCCATGAAGTAATTACCAAAGTAATCCAATTACAATTTTAGAGAAATAATTAATAATTTTCAGTGGATTGCTATTTAAGTAACTTACACAACACCGATTATATCAAGTTCATTCATTACTTGAAAATGGAAGGTCGTGTCAGGCGCATTGCGCATTACAGTTTTCCATGCGTTGTGCTCCATTTAATGCACATTTTGGCCAATGTAGTAGGTATTCTATGCATTCAGCGAATTCACATCCTGTGCACAGTATGCACAGGAAATACTTCAGCAATAGTTGGAGTATTACGGTAGTATTATATAACAAACATAATATGGTCTCTTGCTTTGTGCAAATTATTTACATATGCAGACAAAACATGAACTCAAACCACTCTTTAAAATCAAACTGTGAAAAATTAACTCATCAATAACATTTGCATTTTCCTGTGAAATCAAATGTTTCCGATAAGTTTTGATTTTGCATTTGCCTTCATCCTGATACTGTACAAGTGCCAAGAACAGGGAAATCAGACATGAGGAAAATGCCACAGAGTTCACTTCTGGCTCCAGGGACCATTTTGACCATTTTTAGCATGGCTCAACCTGCAAGATTTAGCTTTTATTGCAAAATTCCTAATCTATGATTTGGGGGATTGCTATGCTTAAGACAGAACCAGGAACTGAGCACTATGTTGAGCAGTGTCCATCATCTGGCACTGTACTTTTTATCTAATTTGAGCCAGTGGCATAAACTGACATTTTTGTGTTGATTTTAATTTTCAACATGTTAAACATAGTGTAATTGCATGACTATGCTACACAAATGGATTTCTTGCGTGCCTAAACCAATTAAGGCAGGAAACTTGCTGATTTTGCTGCACTGATTATGTTTGGAAAAGTTCCACCTGTGCCAGACCATGAAAAGCAGCAATATACAGTGGAGTGTGAACCATTTACCATATGGAGAAAAGGGAGTGAACTAAGACAGAACTAGGCCAACACTCACAGTCTTACCAAAATAACACAACATATTGGATTATTCTTATTCTTATTTATTTTGTTACTTTTTTGGATCTAGCACTGCATGAGTGGGCTGCCTACTAGAGAAGTCCTTTAATATCTGCTGGTTTTTATTTGACTATCTATGTAAAGGCGACGATACTAATACCCAATTTTTCAAACAGTACCGAACATGACCCCATATCACTGAACATGGTCTTTTGATCTGTGTAAATAATTTATAGATGCAATCAAAACATTAACTCAAACATCTCTTCTAAATTAACATGTATCAACATTTTATGCTACCATTTGTGTTTGAAATCAATTGTTTCAATATGAAAGTCATTATTAAGTGTGATTCTGGCTCTTGGTATACTTATTTAATCTACAGATTGCAAAACCAGAGAAGGCTGTCCTATGAACAGTTGCAATCCGCTACTAATCAGTACCAAGGTACTCTAAAGCAGTATTATGGTGCAAATTCATCTGTAACTTGGTAGCAGCTTGCCAAAGAGGCAGATGCCAACATGGACAGGTTACAGACATGCCTTTATCCTTGAAAAGAAACCATGCAAGGTAAAACAATAAATAAATAAATAAATAAATATGACCTAGATTACCCAGACTATAAGCAATGTTGCAGATTCAATACAAGTTAAACTCAATCGACAGCATTCTTGGCATAATGTTGAAAACCACAAAAAAAAAATTAAAACAATTATAATTTTTTTAATCCACACTGTTTCAAAAGTATAGCCACAAGACAAACACATTATACATGTTAACATGAAATGATAATTACAGCCGTTACAGCATTTACCAGACTTTGGTCAACCAGTGTTACATCGCCAAGAACAAAGCTGTAATATTGGATTATGCTTTGCATTGCATTTTTAGGCTGTCGCCTGCAATTTTCACACTTACATTTAGAAGCTCACCATTTACACATACTGTAGACTAATTGCCAAAAACTGGTCTACATTTTTTTATCCTGATATTGTAAGCATGTCATTCTTTTTCTGTTCACACCATCACCCAACAAAAAGGCTTGTTTTATTCCACTAGAGGGCAGCAAGTACTAGAAATAATAACAAAATGCAGATCTGAAATGTTGGTGGCGCTCTAACGCATTTAAGCACTCACAGACGTGCTTGTCCATAGACATTCAATCTAATTTTCAGTTCATGCACCACCCACATTGTTTCATAGACTATTTCGGCCTCTGAGTGGACTAGAAGCTCAATCAAGGTGTCATAAAAAGCATAAATTGACACATTAAAAAAATGGTTGCTTAACAGATGGTTATCTATGGAAAGTTCAGATTCTAAGCTTTTAAATGATACCTCTATGCCTGACATTTTAAACGTAAATTTTTCCAGCTCCATTCCAACTTGGTGTCAGACTCCACTGCTATGTGTCTGAATGATGATGACTAAAAGCAGCCAGTGCTAGAAAGATGTCACTTCAGTCTTATATGATGGACTTCAGAGGATGAACTGATGCAAACTCCAACTGTAGGACATCAGATATTTCATATGCCACTGCCTGAACCTTAGACTTAGGATGGACCCCACAGAACCTCACCGAAATGGCCTGCCGGTTGAACTGTGATGCACCTCATTGATCTCGGCCTGCATCACCTGTCTATTGATGGATTGACTCTTGACTATCGTTAATTGCCAACAAAAGCCTTCATTAGCCAACTAACAAAGGACAATGCATCAAAAAGGCATTAGTCATTAATCTTACAGTTCATAAAAAAATTATCTTCTTTTTTTTTAAACAATGGACCTTAATGCTTACTTAATTTACCCATTTAAAACCATGAAATGCACTGCACATAAATAACTAATATTGTCATTATATTCATGCTGTTAGCCAGAGGGTGTTTCTTCCAAGGTTATTTTTCTCCATTAACCTTATGCAGTTTTGTATTCCTCGCCACAGTCACCTTCGGCTTGCTCACTGGGGTTATAAATACAATTATTTAATTATCACATTTTTATACACAATTTACTAGTTTTGGGGTACTTGAGTTCAGACTCGAGTCCGAGTCTTTAAACTATTAAGTCCAAATTGAGTCGGAGTCTAAAAGGGGATGTGTCGGACTCAAGACCGTGTCCATAACAGGCCGAGTCTGAGTTGTGTCTGAGTCAGAATTAATCGGTTCAAGAATCAGAATTAAAATTGTAACCGTAAACTCATAGTCAATATTTTAAGCTTATTTTAACCTTCCCAACTAAGGAAAATAGTTTGTCAATATACATGTAACAAAAACACCTCTGTTGCATTTCATATAAACATTTTATGATTATTATCCTGCTTAACATATGGTTTCAGAATGAAAGCATATGCTTTAGGTGTATGAAGACAAAACTGAACTTCAACACAATTCTTATTGCTTTCTGTTGACATTTCAATTATTTGTTTCTTTTCCCCTACACTCAAACATAGATTAAAGAAAGTGAAAGCTGCATAAGTCATTATGACCAAGGTTATTATGTTTCATATTTTAATTTAGTTTTTATTTTTACTTCATTTTCAATTTGTCAATTCAGTTTAATTTAGTTTTATTTAAAATTATCCCTATCTATGAAATAATAGTCTATACTTTTTTCTCTTTCAGCTGACTGATTTGTGAAAATACAGTACATTCAAATGAGCCAACACAGTAGTAATTTGCACTTGATGCGAATTTGCAAAATCTACATCCAAAAACACTGGAAAAGCCCACTGATAATATTAGGGCCATGTTGTCACAGACATGATTTTCTAGTTAATTTGCAGGAAACAGCAAAATGAAGGACAGTTCTGCAAGCTGCTCGTGTACCTAAAACCTTGATGCATCCATGTGTCTCGCAGCTGCTGCCGCAGAAGATAAAAATAATAATTATAATTGATATTTGTTTGAGCGTTGGTCTGCAATCAGTATGAAATCTTAAATACCAACCAAAGAAAATTTAATTGAGCGCTTCAACTGCAAAAACAAGGAGAATAATAATTTTGAGTCATAAATTTAACAGAATTGTCTTTCAAAAGTGTCAGAGATATAGGCTAAAAAAAAGACGTTCATTAGTTACCTGGTGGTTTAAAAAATAAAATAAAAATTGTGCATGGTTGAATGTTGTGAACGGTGGACAAATGCTGTAAAATAATTTATTTTAAGCAGCTCGTCAATGCTTTGAAAATAGTCAATCAATACTAAATAGGGGATGTTTATCTGTTTAGAGTTGCTGTCTGCTTTAGAAATAATTTTACCAGTTGTCTGGTCCCGTGTTGTGTGAAACTGCCTTGTTTAGTTTCTATTACATTGGATACATAACCGTCATGCCAGCCACCTCAGTAGTTGATGATATAGAGTAGTCGCTGTAGTAACATTCAAGCATATTGGTTGACTGATGAGTGTGCCTGTGCACATGCGTATGTGTGTGTGTGTTTGCTTAAACTCAGTTAAACAACTCTGGCTACGTCTACGACTTCAGGGGCTAAAACAGCTGCATGCAGACTGCATTCATTTCTGTTTTGTTATTAGTTGATGCATTTTTACTCTGACTTGACTCGGACTCGAGCCTTTCGGACTTGGGACTTGGCACATAACATTTGTGATGCAATGAAAAACAAGCAAACAAAAAAATTATGTAACATAGGGTGACCATACATCCTCTTTTCCCCATACATGTCTTCTTTTTCAGACCTGAGAAAATTATTAAATAGAACACGTTTTATCACACTCATGCTTACCACGTTAAGTCATTTCTAACTGAAAATGTTGACTATATCGAGACAAAATCAAATTTACTACGTATTAGGGATATTTAAACTAATATGACGGATGAAATAGACTATGGAAATTGTACAACTCAGTCTGCAATTGTGTTTCAATGGCAAAAAAGTCAGAACACAAGTGCGGGAGAAGTCTCTATTCACCTATTATTCATACTAAATCGAATGTGAAAAGAAGAAAACATCAGCCCAAGGTGAGATTGATCTTGACTTTAGGGAAGTATGCTACACCTGGACACAGCAGGAAGACTGAAAAGTGTGGTGTAGTACTGTAGTATATAAATTGTTTTTAAGGGTATCTGATCTTTTCTGTATTTATATTCCGTTATGGGCATTATTACATGATTTAAATGACAATTTATTAAATGTATTAAACACATAACATTTATTTAATTCAAAATAGTAATAAATCTGGTTGTAATGACTAACACAGCTTTCACTTTTTTGTTGAACACGGCCTGTTATGGACTCGGCCTTGAGTCCGACACATCCCCTTTTGGACTGAGACGCAATTGTTTAAAGATTTGGACTTGACTAATATGGACTTTTTTGTGGTAATAATCATTATAACATCATCCATCCATGTGAGGAGTTGTGACTGTACCTGGTCTGGATTTACCCTATCAAATCCACTAGAAAGGAAATACACAAACAGGATGTCATGTTCGCTGAGTAGAGGAGATCAGACTGCCACCATATCAAGTGACAGCAGGTGGCCAAATTATGCAGTAAATGCAGTGTGTGTGTGTGTGTGTGTGTGTGTGTGTGTGTGTGTGTGTGTGTGTGTGTGTGTGTGTGTGTTACTTGACACATGCTTTAGACTGGGCACAGTGCCCACATTCACAGGGCATAATCTCATTAGGTGTCAACAACATTCTAATTTTAGGGCCAAGAAAACATAAACAGATCATCATAGAACGTTTCAAGAACTTTGTTAATATGAGGCCAAAAACTATATTTATTTAGTGAAATTATAGTGTATAACGTCATTGAGAGTTAATTATCAGTGACTAAGAGCTATTCTTTTTCATCGCTGTATATTCTGAATGTGTATATCTCTTTCTTTTTTTAGTCTATCTGATTGGTTTAAATAATCAACATATCAGATTGTTTCTAAAACTAAATTCAAATGGAAAATTTAGCATCCTCATATCCATTAATCAGAAGACTTGTTAGAGCAAAAATCCAATCACAAAAAGGATAAAGAGAGAGTTTGAAAAAAATAGTGGAACTAGATTTTATATTGGACATCAAGTGGCAACCCAAAAAAGTAAAAAACATCACATGTATGTAATGTAGCCTTTCTTTCTTTCACATTTATTTTATCTTGCATAGTTTTGTTCGTGGTTTTCAAGTCTAAGGCAATGTATAAAGAAACATAATTTTTGTTGTTGTCAAACATGTTGCTTTATTTTGGGGCATAGCAGTGTCTTCTTTTCCTCGTCAGTACTGTTTATAATGTCGGTACTTTCTAGCTGTTTGAGAGGTTTGACTAAGCGCATTAAACTAGAAAATTCTCAGTAGAATTCAAATTAGTTGCATCTGTTATGTGATCTGCGCCGCAATATTGAGGGAAGCCCAGCTGACATAAATACAGTAGATTACAGCAAAGCAGATCATTGGTGCGAGCATGAGATTACAATTAAATTTGCATCGGCAGCCTGCAATTTCACCTGGGCGACAGCTGAACATTTTACAATGAATGTAGAACCATGTATTGTTCTTTTCCTGTTGTTCACGACCCAATCCGAACACACCTGCAACCCAATTTTTGTTTGCAACTTATTCTTTGAGAAACACTGCTCTAGAGTATAGCAAACACTCTTTATGCTGCCAGGCTATTTAAGGTTACAAACAGCATTGAAATTGGACAGCTTCCCTTAAATATTATATATGTAGTGATCAAGTAGTGACTAAATGCTTTTGGAGGAGTCTACAAACCAGGCCTTTTAAGAGACTATAATTCGCTGTAATTTCTCTAAGTCTGATGGATGGCGTTTTTCTACAGGTTTAAGCTGATAAAATTAAATGTGTTTTCCTGGAAATATCTGCATGTGGCAGGCACAAGGTCACTGTGGGGTTGCATTAATAGATGTGCTTGTGTGCACAGTACCACCCCCACTTTCATCGGCACTTTACATAAACAACACTATTAATAAGCGTAATACAGCAAACTTGGACTCATTCATACATACTGAACCTCATCTGGATGTCATAAAGTCACATTTCCTTCATCAGAATGCTTATGGGCTTTAATAAAACATTATCCATTTGTTTTTATTAAAGACGACATTACTGACATTTCACAGTGACTGGTTTGCAGGGGAGGGGGAGTTGGAGGAAAGTGTTTAGTGTGTTCAGTTCTCCTTCATGAAACAATTTCAAGTGCAGCAAATCAGTAAGACAGTGTGGCGTAAAGCTATAAGTCTAAGCAGAGGTCTGCAGGGAGGCATTTGGAGAACAAGGGGGCTGCGATTAGGCCAAACCCCTGCCCTGCCAGGGCAATGAAAGCACCCCCAATACAGCTACTGAAAAAGGGAGGGTGGAGCAGAAAGAAGAGTTTGAGAATTGAGAATCAAAAACAGAACATACATTTGTTGGTGCCTAAAATGTGATTGTCATCTACAATTCAAGTTTGGATCTGCTTCAAGGTCAAATTAGCCCAACGTCTCGCATTGTAGGATCTTCGACTTTTAGTTCATTTTTCAAGCAGATTCCTAAGCTTTTTATACTTAAACTGTCTAAAAATGACCAGCCTTACAAACTCCCCTGTCCTCCAGCCAGCTCACTTGCATTACACCATCATTTATCACTACGTAACAAACGTGTGCAATAAGCACCGTACAATAAACATATGCCACTGACTCTCCACATCATGGTAATCCACCATCATCCTAAATGTAGTTTGAATCCTCTCCAAGATCAAGGCTGAGATATCCCGAGCTTAAAGACCATTAGCTTAAATCAAAGACAGACATCAAGTCTCTCCCTCTTCCATTCTCCCTCTCTCTCATCCCATTAAATCAAAAACACATGTCCCCCCACCCCATACCTCATGAAATAAAACTTTCTCTGAAATAAAACTTTCTCAAGTGCAACTTAATACTGAGGTTATCATACACTGTGCATGCATACATTACTTCCTCCTTTTCATCTTTTCATCGAGAGAGAAGATAGCAGTTCTCATTAGTAGGTTGATTACCTGCTTTGGGATAGTTACACACAGCCTGAATATCAGGAGATCTGGAACACTAATAACTAGCTGATTGGCACCTTATTATCCACTACTGCAGTTATTATTTCTGTTTGTTCACTGTGATATTGGTATGAATGGATTCCAAGCATGGCAATGAAACTGACATTTTATGATATGTGGTTTCAACAACAACCAAGAGACCTATTTTAAGAGTGCTAGCACTAAGCGCAGTGCTATGCCAAAAGTCATACATGCCAAGCTGGTGGGCATGGCAAAGAAGTTCTGATATTTTCTTGCAAGTATGTGCTAAGTGTAGGTGCTAATGGGCTGGGTCAAGTGCAACTTAATACTGAGGTTCTTCTCTGGCACCATCTGTGTCCTATATACAGTCCATTCCCTGTCAAGAATCAGTGATATAAACAAAAATAGCACATTTATAAGAAGTTGGTAGTGTACTTGGACTTACGCTCTTTTGTGCATTAACTGTGTCCATGAATGTCATGCATATTTCTGACAGTGACACACTCCTTTTATATGCATGGAAAATGTGGCTCTCATTAGGATTTGGATTTATGCTATGTTACATTTAGAGAATGTAAGTATTATTAATAATTTTCATCTACTGACACACAATTAATGGCTAGTATTAACAGTGTTTGTATTGGAACGCACTTCACTTCTACCATTCGATTTAGAAAATTTTTATTCATTTATTGAAACAAAACAATTACACCAAAAATATTTCTAAGTTCAAATTACACTTCAAAACTAAATGAAAATATCAAAATAATGATGAGGTAAAAAAAAAAAAATCATACCAAATACAAACATTTACTCTTCCACTCATCACTTTTGCAGTGACTTAAAAATTACTCTATGACAACAACTGGAAAAATACCAATATAAATTATATTATAATTGTGAATATAAACAAAATAATAATAATTTAAAATAAAACATGACCTATTGATAGTTTAACACAAATCTCAGAAACATGTGTTTTATAAAACAGCTACAACAGTGAAAAGTTTGGACATGAACTTAATTAACACCTGCTGGTGGAATCTCCAAACCTCAAATGTAGGAACTGAGTTTAGACTTTGCAAAGAAAACAGAAATCCCTATGAAATGTCTTGGTACAATAACCTAATTCTCAGGTATATAGCAAATGAAGCTTTGCGCCACTTCATTAAAAGACAATACTCCCACAGTTTGCACGCATACACCCACAGATAGCACAAACACTCCCACCCACGGCCACTTACGCTTGCACGAAATTAGCACTCATGAAAATTTGATAAGACATTGCACACAGTCATAGCGTGTAGCACTGCACTTTGCACGCTTACGAAAATAGAGCCCCAAATGTTTTGTGTAAACACAGGTAGTATAACATATCTCGAAAAGAACATTTATATACAGGTAAATCTTCAGTTAGGAAAATTCTTTTTGTCCCGCAGGATGATTTCAAATAAAAAATAAAACAATCATTGTAGGTTTAAAGGATAGATAATAATCGTTTTTATTGTGTGTGTTAAATAATTTTTTCCTAATTTTTAAAGTGTTTAAATGTTGAATTTGCTAGATTTCTCTTATTTTGGCTTGTCCTCCACCCTCATTTTTTATTCATTTCATCACTTCACCTTGACAAAATCTTTATATAAAGTGTTAAAATAAGGGGAATTGTAGTTTGCACTTTTTCGAACTAATAAATACTTTTTCGTATTTTTACAATTTGTATTTTTTTTTTTAATAACAAATAATTCCCAATACTGTTGTCATTACTGTTGTCATTCCTTATATTTTTGTATAAAATCTGAGTTAACAGACTGTTAGCTAACTTGTTGGCTAGTTATGTTAGCAAGTTTAAGATAACTTAAATTTTTTCTTTAAAACATTTTAAATATCATTACTATCACAAAAAAAAAAAAACAGAAAACCTCCATCACACATTATGACAACATACTTGAAGGTTGGTCAAGGCCATAATTAGATCTCTATTCTGATACATGTGATTAGTCAAAAACACCCCTTACTGAAGAATCACTTTTACACAAATGTGACTAATTAAATGTATGCTTGTTCTAGTAGCTCATAAGCCAGAAATAAACTACCGGTCAAAAGTTTTGAAACACTTGACTGAAATGTTTCTCATGATCTTAAAAATCTTTTGATCTGAAGGTGTATACTTAAACATTTGAAATTAGTTTAGTAGACAAAAATATAACTGTGCCACTATATTAATATATATATTATTTCATTTCATTACAAAACTAAAATGTAATAAAATAAATGTTTTTGAAATTGATGACTTGGATCAAATAATAAACAAAAGCAGCCAATAAGTGCCCAACATAGATGGGAACTCCTTCAATACTGTTTAAAAATCATCCCAGGGTGACACCTCAAGAAGTTGGTTGAGAAAACATCAAGAGTACATGTCTACAAATTCAAAGGCAAAGGGTGACTACTTTGAAAATGCAAAAATATAACACAGTTTTGATTTATTTTGGATTTTGTTTAGTCACAACATGATTCCCATAGTTCCATTTATGTTACACCATAGTTTTGACGACTAACTATTATTCTAAAATGTGAAAAAATACATATATATTATAATAAATAAGAGTTTCAAAACTTTTGACCGGTAGTGTATATGTAAAGATAAAACATTTGCATGGAAACTTGGTAAGTAGTATGGAGACGCAAACATGTAACATTTCTCTGACACTTTTCTTCAAATGTTTTGTGGCAGTGAATCTATCACACCCCCTGCACAGCTGCGGCCTCGCGCAATAAGAAAAAAGCATGTGATGCATTCCCACTCTCTAGGCAACCAGTGCACAATAAAGGAAGCTGGGGTAAGGTCAAAACAGAGTAAGGCTATCAGCTCTTCCCTCAGGTCACGCTGAGACACCGTTGATCCAACAGCACAATTAAAAACAAACTCCTGTCTGTGTATAAAACAAGCCTATGTGGGTCCTCTTGGAAAATAACCTGGATGTGTATGATTTAAAGCTGTTTAGGCCAGGAAATAGTGTAAGTGTGCGTCATGTGTGAAATATTTAGCAGGGGTCCTGGATGGCCTAGGTCAGCATTGGGCCATTTTGGAGCAATTCTGGTACAGCATTTTGCCAGAAAAGCACAGCATGCTATTTTGTAAACTACACTAAAAATGGTAATCTAATTACTACTATATGCCAAATGTATCAGTACACACACATACTACTGGTGTTTATTGAATAAGGGTGTTCACACTTGTAGTTCGGTTCTCTTGGTCCGGACCAAAAATGAAAATGATACATTTAGTCCTGGTTCGTTTAGTGTTCACACTGGCATTTTTAACACCGAACCTAACGATACAAAACCAAAGGCATCAGGGAAAAGTCATGATGGACAGCTTTTATGATGTATATTTTTTTATGGAACTTACCGAACATCCAAAAACAGTGCTGGCAAAATGCATTTGTTGGATGTATATATGGTGGTCTATATATGGTTTACCAGCTGAGAACAAACGAAGAGTTAATAAAATGTGTAAAGGAGTCAAAACTATGGCAGGCATTCCACCGTTGTACACACACAAATGAAGATATGCTGCAAGGACTGCTGACGGGCGGTTCCGAAGCCAGTACCGAACTGTTATGGGAAACATAGCTCCTGAGAAGAACCAGGTATGCTTGAGGTCAGTATTTGGCAAATTACTTCCTGTTTTGGTCCGTTTAGATGTCTTTGGTCCATGTTGCGTTCATATATCAATCGAACCATACCAGAGTTAGTTTGGAAGCGGTCCGAGACCAACTTTTCAGGCAGTCTCGGTTCGCTTTTTTAGTACGTAACAAGGTTCGGGTGACAGCATTCACATTTGTTCAAATGCACTAACAGAGCAATCGCACCAGAGTTAGTTTTAATCAAATCAAACCTGCCAAGTGTGAACACACCCTAAGACTCAGGGATTTTCTGTGCTGAATTTGCCCGTAATGCCTGATGCATAACCCTGACAAAGCAGGGTTACATGCATACATCTATCTGCTTGTCCTCTGAATCAAAATAACCATCTCAGCTAATAGCTCAGGGGATAGAGTTACTCATAAAGCCATGCTAGAGAGGAGCATCACAATCAGATCAATCATGCACCAGAGCTGCAGTAATCTGCACTTTTACCTGCCTAATGTCTTAAAGCGAAAGTCAGTCCATCATGACTGTAGAGTTACAACCTCTATAGTACCCCCACCAGGGAAGGAGGGATGCTGCAAGACACATTGTTTGCAGTTTACCTGAGGTAAGAATGCAGCCTGGTTTGTGAATGGCATTCAGAGTAAGAGCAGAGATAGGGCATTCAATTAAATGAAACAGTGGGAGTAGAGTGGGGAGGGTCTTCATCCCATCGGTGGCTTGTCATCTCGAATTCATTTCATTAATGAAAACAGGCAGAGACCAAAATGAGAGGAGATTCAAGACTGTGATGGAATGATTAATTTTATAAAATGAAGGATGTGAGAGAGAGAGAGAGAGAGAGAGAGAGAGAGAGAGAGAGAGAGAGAGAGAGAGAGAGAGCAAAGTGACAGCAGCGCAGTTGGGCAGCAGATTACTGAGGTATATGCGGTTCAAGCTAATTCATAAAGCAAACATCAAAGAAAAAGCTGGAGGAGTTTCTTCCAAGCTGAAGAGGGAGAACATGTCAGGACAGAAGCTGAAAGTGTAAAGATAAATGCAATCATCTTAATGGCAATTGGAGGACAATATCAACATCTATATGTACTAGCATGGTACAAACAGCTTCTTTTTTTCCACCTCTCTAGCATGCTGAAATAATAATTTCCTGAGAAGCTCTTGGTTCTGTCTTCAGGGGCTAATATTTTATACAGTAGCTACGTAATCTAAAAAAGGAGTTCTACTTTTCAAAAACATGTTAAGAAATGCAAACGCCTTCAAAGAGCCACATGAAGTGAACACCAAAGTGACTTCCTCCCCTTCAATCTGATTCCAGAATCACTGTGATGGATCTTTGGATAATTAACTTTAAAATATACTTGCGCTGGTCAGCCTCCATTTCCTGTTATTTCAACGCATCCCCAACATGTCTCTGAATATATATCTTTTCAGTTTGTTTGCATAACATGTGTGCATTACTTGTGTAAGTGTTGGGCATTTAAGGTTACATTTATAGCTGAACATCCTTATTTTCAATAGTTTTATTTTCATATAGTTTAGTTTCATTTTAATCAGTTAATATTATCCACTAAAACAGTAGTTATCAACTAGTGGGTTGTCAAATTTTATGCTTAATTAATAAAATAATTTTGTAAAGTCCTAATTGTTTTTAATGTATTTTTTTATTGTATAGTTCTTTTCACAACACACATCGTTTCTTCATTACTGGCAAGCCTGACTAATGCAGTATAGCTATGAGTTGAGGGATAAAGTTTAAGTCAGAAGTTTTCATACACAATAGCCAAATATATTTAAACTCAGTTGTTCAGAATTTCTAACATTTAATTGTAGAAAACTCCCTGTAGTTAGTCAGTTAGGATCACTACTTTAAGAATGTGACATATCATAATAATAGTAAAGAGAATTATTTATTTAATCTTTTATTTCTTTCATCACATTCTCAGTGGGTCAAAAGTTTACATACAATTTTTGTTAGTATTTCTGTTAGCATTGCCTTTAAATTGTTTAACTTGGGTCAAACATTTTGGGTATCCTTCCACAAGCTTCTCCAAAAAAGTTGCTGTAATTTTGGCCCATTCCTCCAGACAGAACTGGTGTAACCGAGTCAGGTTTGTAGGCCTCCTTGCTCAACACGCTTTTTCAGTTCTGACCACAAATTTTCTATCTTTGTGATGGCCACTCCAATACCTTGACTTTGTTGTCCTTAAGTCATTTTGCCACAACTTTGGTACCATTGTCCATTTGGAAGACCCATTTTCAACGAGCTTTAACTTCATGGCTGATGTCTTGAGATGTTGCTTCAATATAACAACATAATTTTCCTTCCTCATGATGCCATCTTGTGAAGTGCACCAGTCCCTCCTGCAGCAAAGCACCCCCACAAATGATGCTGCCACCCCATGCTTCACGGTTGTGTTAATGTTCTTCAGCTTGCAAGCCTCACCCTTTTTCCTCCAAACATAATGATCATTGTGGCCAAAAAGATACATTTTTATTTAATCAGACCAGAGGAAATTTCTCAAAAAAGTAAGATCTTGTGCACTTTCAAACTGTAGTCTGGCTATTTTATGGTGGTTTTGGAACAGTGGCTTCTTCCTTGCTGTGCAGCCTTTCAGGTTACTTCTATATAGGACTCGTTTTACTGTGGATATACATAATTGTCTACCTGTTTCCTCCAGCATCTTCACAAGATCCTTTGCTGTTGTTCTGGGATTGATTTACATTTTTCGCACCAAACTACGTTCATCTCTAGAAGACAGAACACATCTCCTTCCTGAGTGGTAAAATGGATGTGTGGTGTCATGGTGTTTATACTTGTATACTATTGTTTTTTACAGATGAACATGGCACCTTCAGGCATTTGAAAATTGCTCCCAAAGATGAACCGGACTTGTGGAGGTCAGTGGAGAAATTTTTTTCTGAGGTATTGGCTGATTAATTTGGCTTTTCCCATGATGTCAAGCAAAGCGGCACTAAGTTTGAATGTAGGCCTTATAATACATCCACAGGTACACCTCCAATTCAGTACACCTCCTATCAGAAGCTAATTGGCTAATTGTCTAAAGGCTTGACATCATTTTCTAAAGCTGCTTAAAAGCACAGTTAACTGAGTGTATGCAAACTTCTGACTCACTGGAATTGTGATTATATTAATTAAAAGTGAAACAATCTGTCTCTAAGTAGATGTCCGAAATGACTTGACCAAACAATAGTTTGCTAATATTAAATCTGTGGAGTGGTTAAAAAAATTAATTTGAATGACTTAAAGGTTGAAGTCATTAAAACTCATTTTTTTAACCACTCCACAGATTTAATATTAAATGAGTGAATGTAAACTTCTGACTTCAACTGTATATGGAGAAAAGCAGAGGTCCTAAGACTGATCCATGTGGCCCTCCATACAGCTGGATAAATAGGACCTAAACCAAGCTAATGCCTGTCCACAAATGCCAAAATAATTCTCAAGCCTATCCAAGAGAATGTCTTGGATGGGCTTGAGATTTCTTAAATGGGCTGTAATTGAAGGATGGGCAAGTTAAAACTATATTGGACCTGACAACAAACCCACAAAAAAACAACCTGTTCAATTCTAAGGGACTGAAAAAAAGGTGCAAATTTGCAATGCAAATGCAAATTTAGTGCAAAAAAAAACTTTACAAACATTATAAGTGGTTCTCAGAGAAAAACATTTACCATATGATCACTTTAAATTATTACACCTTTTATCAGAGGGTTTAGAGCAAATTTTGTCACAGCCTTCTGAGCATGCCCAGTAACTTCAGCCTATCAGAGCTGTTATACTGGTGAAACTCGAAAAATTTGAATATCGTGCAAAAGTTCATTAATTTCAGTAATTCAACTTAAAAGGTGAAACTAATATATTATATAGACTCATTACAAGCAAAGTAAGATATTTCAAGCCTTTATTTGATATAATTTTGATGATTATGGCTTACAGCTTATGAAAACCCCAAATTCAGAATCTCAGAAAATCAGAATATTACATGAAATCAATAAAAAAAAGGATTTTAAATACAGAAATGTCGGCCCTCTGAAAAGTATAATCATGCATATGTACTCAGTACTTGGTTTGGGCCCCTTTTGCATTAATTACTGCCTCAATGCGGCGTGGCATGGATGCTATCATCCTGTGGCACTGCTGAGGTGTTATGGAAGACCAAGATGCTTCAATAGCGGCCTTCAGCTCTTCTGCATTGTTTGGTCTCATGTCTCTCACTTTTCTCTTGGCAATGCCCCATAGATTCTCTATGGGGTTCAGGTCAGGCGAGTTTGCTGGCCAATCAAGCACAGTAATACCATGGTCATTGAACCAGGTTTTGGTACTTTTGGCAGTGTGGGCAGGTGCCAAGTCCTGCTGGAAAATGAAGTCAGCATCTCCATAAAGCTTGTCTGCTGTTGGAAGCATGAAGTGCTCTAAAATGTCCCGGTAGACGGCTGCGTTGACTCTGGACTTAATAAAGCACAGTGGACCAACACCAGCCGATGACATGGCTCCCCAAACCAACACAGACTGTGGAAACTTCACACTGGACTTCAAGCATCTTGGATTGTGTGCCTCTCCTTCTTCCTCCAGACTCTGGGACCTTGGTTTCCAAATGAGATGCAAAATTTGCTCTCATCAGAAAAGAGGACTTTGGACCACTGACCAACATACCAGTTCTTTTTTTCTTTAGCCCAGGTAAGACGTTTGACATTTGAAGCCCATGTCCAGGACCCGTCTGTGTGTGGTGGCTCTTGATGCAGTAACTCCAGCCTCAGTCCACTCCTTGTGAAGCTCCCCCACACATTTGAATGGCCTTTTCCTGACAATCCTCTCCAGGCTACGGTCATCCCTGCTGCTTGTGCACCTTTTTCTTCCACACTTTTCCCTTCCACTTAACTTTCTATTAATGTGCTTTGATACAGCACTTTGAGAACATCCAACTTCTTTTGCAATTACCTTTTGAGGCTTTCCCTCCTTGTGGAGGGTGTCAGTGATGGTTTTCTGCACAACTGTCAGGTCAGCAGTCTTCCCCATGATTGTGAATTCAACTGAACCAGACTGAGAGACCATTTAAAGGCTCAGGAACCCTTTGCAGGTGTTTAGCTGATTAGAGTGTGACACTTTGAGCCTACAATACTGAACCTTTTCACAATATTCTAATTTTCTGAGATTCTGAATTTGGGGTTTTCATAAGCTGTAAGCCATAATCATCAAAATTATATCAAATAAAGGCTTGAAATATCTTACTTTGCTTGTAATGAGTCTATATAATATATTAGTTTCACCTTTTAAGTTGAATTACTGAAATTAATGAACTTTTGCACGATATTCTAATTTTTCGAGTTTCACCTGTATGTCACTGTCAGACACGGAGGACTAAAGGAGGAAAAGAGGGAGAGGGGTAGCCATAATTTAAAGCATTAAACATGAATCATGACTGATATAACGGAGACCAGCATTCCTCTTGGCTACACCCTCCCCCCTCCACCTGCAAGGACACAACAGAGAACAGCGCCTTGTCCTCAGGATGTAAGACAATAAATAAAAATGAGCGAAGGATGGAGAAAGAGGTGGAGGAGAGGAGTGTTTTGGCACCAATGCATATTAGCTGTAGAGCAATATGGACAGACAGCAATATGTAGAGGAGGCAGCTGCAGATAGAGCATAGAAAACTTGTATTTAAGGAATAGTTCTCCCATTTACTCATGCTTATGTTATTCCAAAGCTGTATGACTTTTTTTCTTCCATCAAACATATAAGTAGATGATAGGAAGAATGACAACTTCAGTCACCGTTCACTTACATTGCATCTTTTTCTAATCAATTAAATTATAAATAACTCCTTTTGTGAAAGAAAGTCAAACAGGCTGACGTGATAATGAGCAAATGAGAACAGAATTTTCATATTGGGGTTTACAACTGTAGCTGACAGAACGTTATGGAAAGAAAGAGGGAGAGAGGAGGGTAGACAGTACGAGTCACAGATCCTGTAGGTTTTCATAGATTAAAACATGTAAGTATTTCTTATAGTCATAATGTTGCTTGAAAGGCAATGGTGTGCATAACAGTCTGTGCTCCAGGACATACCTTATCTATGCAGCCAGTTAGGAAAACATCAGTGTTAAATGCAAATATCTTGAGGTCACTATACTGCTGATAACCCGACAATTCAATGGAACATTAGAAATAACCTGCATTGCAAATTACATTTCTGATTTTCATTCTACGAATAAAGTTGCCTGTAGCTGCGAGCAAAGATTAAGACTTTGTACCTATTGCAGTATTCATTTGACACATTGACAGCATGTTCTTACAGTTCTGGGTAAGAGGTGCCTAAAAACAGCCCATGTGTGAGACAAAGTCAGATCAAAAACTTTTCAGCTTAGTTTAAAGGTGAAGTATATCTAATTTTATGTTTAAATTATTTCTGCTGTCCCAATACCTGTTAACATGCCTTGTTTGTTTACATTTGTTTAAATTGAAATCATGTTGTATGACAAAAAGTATTGTATGTCATTCACAAGAACTAGGACTTAGGATTCCATATTTAGATAATGGTTGACAATGGAAGACAGCAAGTGGGGCAGTAGGAATTTTTGGGTAACCTGTTTTGCAACAATCAGTATTTTTTGCAATTCCATTCATGGCACAGAATTTACACATTTGACCTTTAAATTCACACTCCATTACTTTGTCACAGTTGTATTACATTGTCCTACAACATTTAGATCAACTTAAAGCCAAAAACAAGCACACAGAGGCCGTAAATAGATTTCAGAGGGCTGTCAATGTGATGTGATGTTTACTACTGTCTTCTGACCTGCATGTCGACTTTGTGATGTGCATTTCCACTGAACTCACCTTAAAAAATTACTCTGGTGAAAGCCTTGGAGAGAAGTTCATAATGTGCTGGAAACTGTGCACCCATGTGTCATCTGTCATGCCCATGTCAATCCCACCTGTCATTCACACACAGAAACATGCACAGCTCTTTCTCAGAGCCCGGAGGGCATGTCTGTCTGAATACCAAACACAGACTGCATGAAGAACCTTTTGATATGTCTAAAAGAGTGCATACACAACACAATGCTTTTTATTTAAAATGTCTATAACATATTGAAGTTGACATCTAATTAGTTAGCATTTAATATTTACCTAACACATAATATCATATTCAACATTTTATAAAATACCATCCACTCACTTTCCAGTGACAATAAAAACATTCAGCTTTGAAATATGTATCCTTTGAATTTCAAGATGGCAATGTGTGAATTTTTGACCTTCTATTGGTCACGCGTTCTCTTGTCATCCAGATTCGCCAAGTTCACCAAGTTCCGTCATATTATATTTCTTCGCGTAAGCTTGTGTTTCCGGTCCCATGCTCAGATGGGTTTGAATGGGAGTGAGTGGCGTGTGAAGTGTTGTGTGACCGCCCTTTAAGAAGTCTGTTAAAAACAGGAAAAAATAAGGAGACAGGAGAAAAGTCAGTGCAAATTTGGTGCAAACTAAAAAAACTTTATAACTTTATAGGTTCTCAGAGAAAAACATTTACCCTATGACCACTTTAAATTATTACACCTTTTATCAGAAGGTTTAGAGCTAATTTGAAAGAAATTGGTACTTTTATTCACCAAAGTGGCATTCAACTGATCACAATGTACAGTGTATAGTCAGGACATTCATAATGTAAAAAATTACTATTACAATTTAAAACTACTTCAGTGTTCTCATCAAAACATCCTTCACGTGCAGCAATGACAGCTTTGCAGATCCTTGGTATTCTAGCTGTCAGTTTGTCCAGATACTCGGGTGACATTTCACCCCACATTTCCTGTAGCACTTGCTTTAGATGTGGCTGGCTTGCGGGCACATCTCACGCACCTTATAGTCTAGCTGATCCCACAAAACCTCAATGGGGTTAAGATCCATAACACTCTTTTCTGATTATCTGTTGTCCAATGTCTGTGTTTCTTTGCCCACTCTAACCTTTTTTTTCTGTTTCAAAAGTGGCGTTTTCTTTGCAATTCTTCCCATAAGGCCTGCACCCCTGAATTTTCTCTTTACTGTTATACATGAAACTGGTGTTGAGCAGGTATTCTTATCTCAGGTATATTTATGGGTTTTATAGATTTTGTTGTGCATGTTAAAACAGGGAAAAAATAAGGAGACAGGAGAAATAGGGTTTGTTTGTCCCAACTCCTCAGCCGTTAAGTGGAGGTATGTGCAGTAGCGCTGCTTCACACGTGGTCTCCAGAAATCCCCCAACAAATGCGAAAATAAAAGTCACCCCCATTCAAGGAACATGAGTCTTTGTGCATTTTGCAAATTTCTCTAATTATTCTGCCGAAATAATTCACACTAGATTTTGTATTCTGCTGTTAGCATAAGAGATATTGTTCTGGAAACACAGCAACTGCCTTGTTCCACCACAACCTCCCGAGAGACAGAATTAACAGAATAGACATTAAATAATGGTTAAACCTAATAATGCCAAACACAGCATTAAGATCTCTTGCTCACTGTAAAACTGTTCCACTCAATTCCACAGTTCTTTATTTATCTTTAGAGTTTAACATTACGATCAGACAGCACCCTTTGAAAACTGCTCACATGGTTTTAAAATTTCAGACCTGAGCCTGCCGCCCAGAGGGGCATTGCCAAGTCAGGATGGACTCTGCCATGCAAATGGCATCACTTATATGTAGAGAGGACTGTTAATGAGTCTGGAGATGAGGAACAATTTTGGGGGAACAGCACTCTCTATGGAGGTAGGTGCCCTCCAAAAAACTGAAACCCCTTAAGTCTGCTATTCATGCACAGGTGCACACATATATCTCCTGTCCACAAACCCCTTAATTTGAGCCATCCAACCTCCTCCGTGCCCTATGACATGTACCTGTAAATTACCACTAATGGGACAGCAAATGCAAGCTTGGCTTCGACTGTCAGGGTGATACGTGCATAGAGAACAGACGGGTGACCCCACTCTTGTGATTAAGGGCTGGTGCTGTTAAGTTGTGAAGCGGGTATTGAACTCCTTAATGCAAAGCCATCAGCACAGCACCACTAAGTAGCACATAGCACACAGTTGCCCTACCCTTTATAACTGAATCTGAAATCTGAACAAAAGACTCCAAAATTATACTAAGTCAAAAACGAAGTGAAGGCTGTATAGCTTGCATGTGATAATCATTGACGAGGAGGAAATAGACATTATTTTGAATTTGTTGAGCAGAAAAACTGTGAAAAGTATTAGTTTGGGTTTTTAAAAAGTATCTTCAAAGGAAAGTAATTAGCAATTGTATTACTTATTCCATTGAATCATCTGATTACAATTTTAGAGAAATAATTAGTATTCTGTATGTGAATTACTTTTATTGAGTAACTTACCCAACACGCATCTCTCAAGTCTCATCTTGGATTTATTTTTCACTGAGCTTGTCGCAATGCATTTTGGCATTGCCTTCACCAAAAAGAATACATGTGATGCTGCCGTACAGTATTTAAGTTGCCTTCCTTTTGGAACAGGCTTTGCATCTGTAACATGCATATGATGCCTTAAAATGCTGGCTTCGTAGGCAGCTCTCTAGATTTTGGAACAGAGCAATTATGTCTGATAAACTAAAGTCATCTCTTGTAGCAGATCATTAGGCCTTCTATTTTAAAATAGGCATTAGCAACAATTTGCACAAATTGAGCAACTAGCTGGATGGAAGTGTATTAGTCACCTGCAAGCAGAGACAGAATATTTTTTCTGCTTAACAAAACGTGACGGACCAATCTAGCTATCTATTCCATTGTTGCACATAAAGAGATACCAAATATGCTGCCATCATGTCTGATGTGGTTCAGTTCTTATCGAACAGGAGAAAGGCCTCAAACAGGTTCATGTAACTGGGAGCAGGCTGTTTTGTGTTCATACTCGGCTGTCTGCATGTATGATCTGCAAGTCCTTTGCAAACACTGCCATTGTCCCTGAGCTTTGTATGACAGGTGCTATCTGTAGCAAATACCATGTCTGGAATTTTGAATAACTACTGTAGGCCTATGTGACTAACATGACAGTACGTCCATAAATCCCATCAGCAGACTCTACAACTAAAACCAGAGACCTTCAGCCACTGCAGGTAATCTCGAAATATGAACTGCAACATTACCTTGATCAGAGCAAATAACAGCAAAAAAGATGGCCTTAGTTCCAGAAGTATTTTCTATTTTAATTTTCTGCATAGACATTTAAAACAAAATCCTCAATAAATTCTAAATCACGAACCAATCCAACTAGCTCCGAATTTAATAAAAATCTAAATGCATATGATGTAAAGCAAAAAAAATATCTGACATGCTTCGGGGCGATCGTCTGTGTTCTGCAACTTAATGTATAATGTATGAGGAAGGGCAGCTGGTGGAGTTACTGGTGCCCCTCTAGTGTAAGATGTCGACTTAAAGAAACAGCGCACCATTATTTTTCTGTGCTTTCTTTGTCTTTTCTTACTTTATCATCATGAAGTAAACCACTGATATAGTGATTGATGTATGTCATCATGAAATCAGAGACTCTCCCCTCCAAATCCGAACACAAGTGGTCACAGGAGACACATTTAAGTGACCGGATGTAAACAGCGATGCGTCTCACCTGACCACATATGATTGGCTCACCCGAGACGCATCTTAATAACTGGTGAAACTGGGGTCTTAAAGGTGCTGTAAGCAATTTTAGCCATTCTACTTCCACAAGACTGAGCCGTTGGGTTAGCCACGCCCCCTCTTTCCAAAGCCCTGAACTCCAAAGATACCAAAATGAGCTTTATTAGGCTCTTTCCCACTGCAGGTACTAAAGCCCATTTTAGGTACCTTTCCCCAGGACTAGTACTTATGGTCCACAGCCGCCATTAGAAAACAACTAGCAACTAGCCTTCTAATCAAAGGATTTTACAATTCCCTCAACAGAAATAAAATAAAATTAACAAAGTATACAAAGAGGCTGGACAGTGCAGATTCATTGGCTTTTTACCAACATGTCAATTCACATGGAATAAGAATAACAGGGGTTATTTTTACAGAGCGTTTGATAGGTAAAATATGCTATTATCTTTACCGGCTCTGGAAAGCGCAGCCAGCAAAAATTCCTAAAATTAATTACTAATTTATTTTAGGTAATTAGGCTGTTACATTACCCCACATCCACATATAAAATAACCCCATCCAAATAGGTCAAAGAGAACAAGACTATTAGACTAAGTAGCCTAAAACAAGGTAGCCTATTGTTTTTGCAGTTATTATTTGCGCCAAATTAGGTTGTGTGCCAATATGACGTGGGATTTTTATTTGCACCTGATGCAAAAAGATTAAACAAGAATGGTGACAAAGAAATTCTGTCTCATTTATTTCTCATTTCAAGCCGTTCTGCTCCAACATCGCTCTTGCTCATGGATGATAACTTTTGAACCTGAGCATTGGAGTTGAGCGATCGCACATGAGTGAATATTTGAGTGCAGCGACAACTCGCTCCACTCAGCTCACATGCTCTGGTTGGGGGGCCGACTCAGTTACATCATTCACAATAAGCATACTTAAAGGGAGTGGGCAATTGCTGCTGATCTCTTTTCCAATTATTTGTTTCCATGGCAATGAAGACTTCTCTGATTGGTGGGTCTCTCTTCAGGATTATGGTTAGTGTAGTTCTTCATCTAGAATTTGTTTTGTTAAGCTGAAATAACACTCACTTGTGGCTTCTATAGAAGCATAAATTATCATCGCTCAGCAACCTTGGGACTCATGAAAGGTCTGTTTTGAAAGATTTATATCTGTTATTGTTAAAATCTATTTCTCTATGGAGAGAATTAATTGATTTATTAATTTTTAAGCCCTACTTTTGTGCTCTATATTAGGTAAAAACAAAAGGAGAATGGAGTTGCTCTCAGTTGGCTCAGCATCAGCAAAGGCTGCTGGGTAATTCTGTTTAAGCATGAAATCAGACAGAATTCAGTGGTGCATAGAAATGGAGCAAAAACACAGTGAATAATTCTGTTGCACATTAAGAGCATGATGTGCTAATTCCCCTGAGCTTCCTGCAATGCCCTGTATAACTCATCAGTACTCTAGATTCATCTGATGTGTCTCAATCCTACATACTTCACCTTTTTGTATGCCACCCTGGAGATTAAATAATGAAATTCTTTAATGTGCTCCGATGTCAAGGCATGAAGGGCATAAGAAGCGCCATGTTAACCCCAATAAAAAGCCCTGTGATCTTCAGGTTTCCGGTTGGCGGAGATAGATGAGATCACTGAGTTTGTATCCCCCAGAACTATTTAATAAATCTCTTTTTTTTTATATACACGACTCACCAAAGACTCTTCCTCTGAAGCCATAGAACACAGGCAACGTTCACCTTACAGCAGTGTTTCACAACCGATATCAAAGCAAAGAGCAATGTTGATTCCCATAAAATTAATCATAAAAAGGTTTAGAAATAGTGGCCTACTTTTAATTTCCACTGCCTTTTGTTTTTTTTTTTTGTGCTATGAGGATCAATATTTATGCAGGTGCAACAACTTCATGACAAATTAGCAATAAATCCAAAAGTAGTATCTGAATATAGCCAAATGGCAAAGATGATAAATCTAATGAGTTTTACGTCAGGTTCAGGGACAATCTATGTCAAAACACATTGGTGTAGGCCTACAGACTTGGATCCCAAAGGATATTCTGTACCTGATTCAATCAGGAATCAATCAGACCTACTGGCAGAAGTGAGACGCTTATGGAGACATGCCGTAATACTGGAAACCTCTTGTCTGTCATGGCGCTCCTCTCATTCCAACACTAAAAGCTTTGAAAATCAATCTAATTACAAGTGAAGTTAATGTGTTCTCTTAAGGAGAGTACTACTCTCAGTTCCTGTTGGGTGATTTTCAAGAGAGCAGCATAAAAGAACATGGAATGAGCATGTGATTTAATGGCCTGTCTACATATGTGTATAGATATCTGGGAGCTTGTATCTGTTGTGTTTTGTAAGAAAGGAGGAGACCTTCTTTTACCATGACTTCACTGGGTGCATAAGAGTACATTTTTCAAAAGACAGACAATAAAAAGTGGCCATCACCTTGTGAACCCTTGTGGAGAAGAGACATTGCACTAAGTACAAGCCATATTGTATGGGTAGTTGACATGAAATATTTTCAGAAATTTGACATCCTGCGGTGTGAAATGTTATATTCCATCTAAAAAGTATTTTAAACAGCATTTTGCCAGTTCTTTTAGAACTATTATGCATGCAAGTTATGACATCAAACTACATGGACTGGTTGTACTTAAAATTAACTATTAAAGGCAAAATGATTATTAAAAAATTGCGACCAGTTAACCAAAAAAAGACACTTTCCTTTTTACATTGATATATACTTTTGACGTTGCAAAAAAAAAAAAAAAACGAAACTGAAATAGGCTCGCTGACATAAGGCATCAGCTACCACATAAACTGTATATGGTAAATGTACAACAGTAAAATAAAAACGTAAAAAGCTAAATATTTACTTCATATCGTTAAATACAGAGTGCAAGTTTTTTTAAATATAAAGCTATTTTCCAAAATACAGAAAAAATCTAATAGGTTTAAACTTGCTATACAACAGAAGGGTGATATAGGCGTCTGCCCTGGACTCCAACATGCCCACTCGGACCCCATTACAGAGTGATAATCAACTTTTAATCAACTCTTTAAAGGTAAAGGCGATTGTGGCAAGCAGGGCCGAGCGATAAGGATAGACGGCTGGGGGAGAATTATAGCAATCATTCTGGAGAGAGATAAAGAGGAGCCGCAGCTCGAGAGAGAGAGAGAGAGAGAGAGAGAGAGAGAGAGAGAGAGAGAGAGAGAGAGAGGGTCTGTGTGTTTGTATGTGTGTTAATGGGACTGCTGAAAAGCAAACCGTTAAAGTAACTGCTGGAAAGTGAATCTGTGTGTGTTTATTTATTGGGCTGAAAAGACAAGTTAATGAAAAAAAAGGACTTCCGTTTGGATTGTTCACCCTGCTCCTGCTTCCTCCTCCTTACAAGAGAGTGCATGATGTGTCACATTGGTGCCAAAACCTGGGATTTTGGAGGAGGAATTAAAACTTTAAGGTGCTTTCATGGAGTCATCCCCACTGGCTGAAGATCATGACGCAGAGGAGATTCCCGATCTGGTGATGCTGGAGTAGTTCGTCAGCAGGTGATCGAAAGGGACGGCTTCAGTGACATTGCCAGGCGTTGCTGACGGTGGCAGTGCAGCTGGCTGGGGATCGTTTGGCGGTGTGTTGGGGGGGCGGCGAGCCCTCTTCTCTCCCTCTCTTAAGTAAAAGATGAACTCTGAATAAATGAAAATACCAAAATGACACATAATTGCAAGTTACAACAAATACACTAACAGCAGCGTAAATAAAATTGGAGAACAGTAAAGCTATGAGAAGTAAATAGTCATTTGCATAAGTTATTCATACCGCAAAGCATTACTGGGAGCTGAAGTGCAACTTTCTGAATAATGCACACGCTTGATAAAAATGCAGAAAATAAGTCATGAAAAATATTACTTTGTGGCTATTTGAGTCTTTATTTAAAGGATAGCAGAAACAATGCTTGCCAAAGCATAGGCCTTTTCACTTCTCAAGAATAATCTGGGGAAGGATATATTTATATTTGGTTATATTTACATATGTACATATTCTGGCCAACTTTGTTTTCATTGATTTTCTTGTAAAAATAAACATTTACACATAGTTATGTGAGTAACTGACATGAAATTTGTTTGAAACTTTCTTCGTCTGAACATTTTAAACAACATTTTATGATGTTGTATAGTTATATATACACAAATATATTATTATTATACTTGTTGTTTACTACAACCTCATATTAACTGAGACAAGTTTATTTGCACTTCTAGAAAAAAGTTGATAGGTGATTAAGGTCTTTTAAATCTTTGAAGAAATACTGACTTGACACAGCACCTAAAATACACACTTTCCCTTGAACTTTCATTTGCATTTTAACCTAACATATGTATGCTGGGAGAAAAAAAAAAAGTTTTTGGACATGTTATTTGTTTGCTTATTTCTAGTGCTTTCTCCAAAAAAACTCCACTCATCACATTTACAGTGGTGTTTTTGCACTGGTTGTCATGACAAGCAGTCAACAGAAATTTCTTTTTATTTCTTTTTTCAACAAAAGAAATTTGAAATTGAGATTTGTTTTTTTTACATTTTTGAAAACTGAGATAACATAACTAAGAATAGTTAACTAAAACTCCGCTAGCTGCACAGTAACGTTTGTGTCTTTTTACTGTAAAATATTTTATTTATTTATTATTATTATTATTTACTGTGTAATTTAAATGTTCAATAATTTTTATTTTATTATATTCTTTTAAAAGTTCTTTGTTATCTGTAAATTAAAAAGGTTAGTTTGGCATTGAAAATGTCATTAAACTTGTTATTAATAGGACAACAAAGTTTGTTTATCTTTCAACCCGTTTTTGTAATGTAATTCAATACAGTGATAATACCGTAAACCATGAAAAAAGCTTCAGCAATTTTCGTGATGTGAAAATTTTATACCGTCACATGCCTTACTGACACTGACAATAAAGTCTTCAAAATGCTTTGATTACCCAGCCACATTTTCACTGAAACTGAGCATATTGAGCCAAACTACAGTAGTTTGTCACAGAGATCCAATTTATTTATTTATTAAGTCACTACCTCTGCAGGGCAAAATAGACATAAAATGTACAATGGAATAAAAAACATTTCAGTAGAAGCAACATACAATACAAAGCATTATTGCCAAAAAAAAAAACAACACAACAACAACAAAATATTCACTCACTTTTCACTTTATTATGAACACTCTGGTCCTAATAAAGCGCCCGATGTGGTCTTCTGCTGTTGAAGCCCATCCTCCTCAAGGTTTAATGTGAGATGCTATTCTGCTCAATACTTTAGTATGGAGTGGTTATCTGTGTTATCGTAGCCTTTCTGTCATCAATAAAGCGTTTCTGTCTGCAGAACTGTTGCTCACTGGATGCACTTTTGTTTTTGGAACCATTCTGAGTAAACTCTAGATACTGTTGTGTGTGAAAATCCCAGGAGATCAGCAGTAACAGAATTACTCAAACCAGCCCATCTGGCACCAACAATTATGCCACAGTCAAAATAACTGAGATCATATTTTTCCCCCATTCTGATGGTTGATGTTAACATTAACTGAAGCTCCTGACACGTACCTGCATGATTGTATGCATTGTACTGCTGCTACACGATTGGCTGATGATTACATAAATGCATTAGTAGTGTGTACTTGAGCTCAACACACATAACTCTTCCACCCAGGAAAAAAGAAAGAGGCAAAACAAGGATGAAAACACCCCAGTACTGTTTTCTATTGTAGATCCTTTCAATATTAACCAAACAAGAAAACGTATAACTTGATAATCATAAATATAAAAAATTATGAAGACAAATGTATCAAATCTAATGAAACAATATTAACCATATCACCCCTGCCACATGGACAAACAAAAAGTGTGTAAATGTGCTGAAGATTTGAAGTGGAATTGTGCTTTAGCTGCTCTAATGGGGAGTGGCTGTTTCCTAGAGTCTTAACAGCAAGATAATTGTCTGATTAAGCATTTGAGATGATAATCCCTCGTGCATGGGATGCTAATTTTTCCCTAACATGTGCTTAAAGACTTTTCTATCAGAAAGGTTATCACTCTGGTGATCAGATCTCTAGTACTTGGGTGGGGTGGGTAAAAGCTATAATAGTTGTTTTGAATGTACATCTTGGTTGTACTGTAAAACAAAGAAATTTGGCTCTTTACAAAAAAAAAATGTCTCTAATATGACATGATTAATGTCTCTTAATATAGAGTTATTAACAGTTTAAACCTCAAGGTTTTTGTCTGTGACAACGCCTATGACATCCCTCAGATATTAAACAAATTCATCTTTGTCAATGTTTTGAACTGATTTCACTGTAGCTAGCCTCAAGTCAAATGTGGTCACTTCAGAACTGTGAATGAAAGCGTACATTGTGGAAACAGCTGTGCTTTTGAAAATCAAATAGGATTATGACATTTGAATTAGGTAATACTGTGAAAGTATGAGAGTTAGATATATGAGACAGAGCAATAAAACATGTTTTGTTAGACTTGCAAATTAGTTTATAGGCTTATAGGTTTATATCAGGGACATTTTATAGCTCTTTTCTACGTATATTGAGCAGGCATCCAATCCATCCAAACAGTATGTGCTTTCCTACTCTCAAAATACATATTTAGGCCTCTTTTCAGAGCAGTAGCTGTGCTGAATCATACAGATCCTGGAGGGATCCATTTTTCATGTTTAATGCACCTAATCAGGGGCAACTCTATGTTTACCAGGTAATGGTAAATAAGATATAATGACTGCAGTTTCCAGGCCTCCAGGGGCCCACTACTCACATAGTCATCATTTGTTGGGTTATTCAAATTTGTGTAAACGTAATCCCCCTACACCAGATTCAGTTTTAGTAAATAAAAAACAAAAACCTTTTACACAAGCACAAACAGCTACAACACACAATGGAACATCTGTATACCTCACATCTTGGACTTCTTTTAAATAACCATGTGCATACTTCCAAAGTAAGCTCCTCCCAGCTCACGTTTCTTTAAGAACTTCAAATGTCAATGCATTGCAGAGGAAATTGAGAGAAATGTAAAACCCAGGGGGTTTCCAATGTTCTTCCAGTGCGCAGATTTCAGTCATGTTCCCATCCAGTTCATTGAACAGATGGGCAGAACCTTACAGACAGAGAGAGAGAAGAGAGACAAAGCCAGAAGACCGTCAAGGATATAGACTAGAGGATGTGAGGACAGAATAAAAGATTGAATGAAAGTTGTGGGAGGCAAAAGATAAAGCTGCCTTTGTGTAGTTTTCAAATGAGAGATCACATTTGTGACACATTTCTAAACATTTAAGAGTAAACCAAGCTGAGAAAATTCAAATCACGGTTATGTACAATACATTGAACACTAAACTATTAAACCTTAAGTCTGATAAATGCCATCTGAACTAAAAAATTTATAAAAGAGCCTTTATCCAGTGGCAATCCTATTTTTAGGTGGCAAATGCCACTTTGGATTAGCATCAATTTGTAGCATATACTACCCCCTGCTGCCTAAACGTGCCACTACATACTACATGACAGTATGATCATACAATTTTGTTAATCACGTTAACAAAAACAGTACATGTTCCCATGATCCAATATCAATTCGACTACAATCAAGGACATTTATTTGATTTATTTTTCATTTTTATGAGGGCTCCAATAAAAGGATGACCTGTTTGTGAAAACATTATCAAAGACTTGTTTGCCCAGCTCTTCATGTGGTCTCGATGGCAACCAAGAACTACATTAAAAAGGAAGCATTCAGTAAAATGAACTAGTCCTCAAGGCCACTTTTTGCATGCAATAAAATGTAACTGATTATTTCAGTGGCAGTGCTGACACCTAGTGCCCAACCCAGGCATTAAAATAGTCTTCATGTGACTGTTGCAGCTTTTGTCAGTACAATAAAGAGGGGGGAAAAGGAAACAAGCTTTTTTTTTTTTTTCAATGTTAATTTTTATTTAAAAAATAAAAAATAAATATTAAACAAGCAGACAATTAAAATATTTTTAATCAGACAGCTCATAAAATGTTCTCAAACCCTAATTTCAGTTTTTACTGTGGTCAAACTCGGTCAATATGTAAAGATAGCAATAAGACTGATCACTACTCATCCTCATCCCATCCCAGAAGTGTATGAATTTCTTTCATCTGCTGAAGACAAATAAAAGATTTTTAGAAGAATATCTCAGCTCTGTAGGTCCATACAATTCAGGTGAATGGTGACCAGAACTTTGAAAGTCCAAAAAGCACATAAAGGCAGCATAAAGGTAATCCAAACGGCTCCAGTGGTATAATCCATATTTTCAAAGCAATATGATAGGTGTGGGGAAACAGCTCAATAGAAGTCCTTTTTCCAATAAATCTTCACATTCTTTGTGCATATCGCCACCTACTGGCCAGAGAGAATAATTTATAGTAAAAAAAAAAAGGCCTGAAATATTGATCCACACCAATCATATAGCATCTGAATATATGGATTAAACCACTGGAGTCATGTGGATTACTTTTATGCTGCTTTATATGCTTTTTGGACCTTCACACTTCTGGAGAGCTGAGATGTTCTTCTAAAAATCTAAATTCTTCTAAAATGTGATCAGAAAAGAAAGTCACATATCTGGGATGGCATGAGGGTGAGTAAATGATGAGAGAAACTACATTTTTGGGCACTATATATCACTCACTAACCTTCCATACCTACAAAAGGTACAAACCAATGTTATTGTATTGCTATTGACAACACTATGGGATACAATATACAAAAATACATCCCAGGAACAATTTGCAGTGTTAAAATTATAATAGTTACAAAGATTAGGTAAGCCACTGTAAGAAATGAGGACACACCTCACGGTTGGAATCTGCTCACAGAGTAGAGGTGTGTGGAAAATGTGTTTGGAGGCCAATAGACAGCTTACACAGGCTGTAGCAAGTAATGGAGAACCAAGACTAACACATGAGGCCTCACTCTGGCTGATTGTGACCAACTCTTACCTAGTCAATGTTTAAAAAGTTGCTAGCTTTGGGTAACAGCCCAAGAGCACAGACCTGGCTCACGTTGCACAAGCTGCAATACTGGTGTGCTCACCTCCCAGATCATGCTTTGACCCAGCTCTATGGATTCAGGCAAATTTGACTTTTTTTTTTTTATGTATAGTATCGGTGTCATCCAAGTAAACAGTCTCATTTGTGCAACTACAAGAAATCACTTTAAAAGGGCCAGTTTTCTGCATTAAAATATGGTTTGGTCCATGTTGTAGACATGCACTAGATCAACATTAAAAGGTAGTTCACCCAAAATGTACATCCTGACATTTCTTTTTGTGTTCCAAAGAAGCAAAGTCAGTAATATGGGTTGTAAAGCATGAGGTGGAGTAAATAATGGCAGAATTTTCAATTTGGGAGGGACTATCTGTTTGTCGGTGAAGGTCTTGATTCAGCCAGGTCATTTTAATATGTCATGTACTGTATGCTTTGCGTTCATTAATTTATTACTACACTATGTTTTACATTAACTAATAAGCATACTTCATTAGTTGCAGGATACGATTTTCACTGGTATTTAAGCGTATTGCATAACATGACATTATGCACCAAGTGAATTGCTATGGGAGTCGCCTCACTGATGCAGTCAATCATAATCACTTTGTGAATGTAAACAGGAGGAAACTGTCAGGGTAGAGATGCGAGACTGTAATGTAACAGTTTGTCCGAAAAGCTCTGCTGCACCAGTAAATGCTACAATATATTTTAATATCTTGGCTATACAAGAAAGGCTCTGCCATTGATGTGAACAGCAAAATCAGGGTTCATGTAGCTAAAATAATGTTGTGGGTTTGAATCCCAGGAATCGCATGTACTAACAGAATGTATACTTTGAATGCACACTAGTTGCTCAGGATAAATTGTATGTCAAATCCAAACTTTTAATGTAAATGACCATCCTACCAACCCACAATACATATGAAAAACTAAACATACACGAAGAGCAGTTCTCAGACTCATTGGCAGCAGTGTAAACTCTGTGACATACACAATGACGAAATTCCTGTTTACATGCATAGACACAGAAAGTGAGGAGGTTAAATTTTAGGGCTAGTCCCATTACCTATAACTGAAGCCAATCAAATAAGTGCAAAAACATCTGCAAATAATGAAAATTGAAGGCCTGCTGACGAACTCTAAACAAACGAATGAACTATCAACTATACAGTCATTTTGAAATGGAATCAGTCCTGTCACAATGTTGATAACAGACATTCAATTGCAAGAAGAAAAAAATAAAACACACTTACAAAAATTGATCATCACCAAGAACCACATGGTTAACCCTTGTGTTGCTTTAACCCAAATTAAATGAGTGCAATAAACAAATCCCAACATATTGACTTTATTACTTGGGTGTTTTGAGTTAGGTGGACCATTTTCATGATTTCTCTACTGGAATTTTTTTTAATTCAATCAAGTTATCGGAGCATGAGAGTGCTTTTGAGTTGACAACTTAAAACGTTAAAGTCAACTTAACATGGTAAGTTGTCATTTTATCAATTTGTATACTTAAAAATGCTTGTTAATTCAACTTGCCACCTCAAAGGCATAATTATTTTTATTTATTTTTTGTCTAAAATACTGCTAAATCTGAAAGGGTGAATACGGTTTTGAATATTGTAATGGTAATATTATTACGAATACTGAACATATTGATATTAAACATGATTTGGCATGAAAATATATACACAGAAGCATTGATATGATTTATAAACAAAATAAAACTAGTGGATAAACTGTTTGTACTGAAGATAAATTGTTGCTACACATAAGCAGGATACAGGTTTCACAATTTTACTGACTGTAATGCGAACCATCAGAGGCAGCAATAAAACAAACATTGTAATCAGAACGTGCACTGCATATTTAAAATAAAATGGCTACAAAGAATAAGACAATGAAATACTGTGTGAAACTACAAAAAGGCAAGGAACGCTGTTTTCAAAGCAACATTTTCAGAATCTTGAACCGTAAGAATGAGGTAAAATGACACTAGAGTTAGACACACCTTATAATATTCAATATCGGAATACTACAAAAACTTAATTTCAATACATTTTCGGTTACCAAAAATAAGTGCTGTCCTGCAAAATGCAGATCACAATCACAGGGTCTGTTGATCCACTTAATATGCCTAATTTACATATTCAGACATGAGTCATGACATCAGTCCAAAGCGCTGACGTAATAAAACAGCATGCGAGTAAACATAGAACAACACTTGAACACCTCATCATTCACAGAATAATTCTGTACCTTAGCACACTGCAAAATCATCAAGGCTGTGAACAATCACTCTGGGACATGCGGACCCACAGTCCAATGATGGCAATTACAGTTCAAAAGTAACGAAGTTCACACAGTTAGACTGCATCTAGAGCATTAAAGCGGACTAATTGGTCCAATATTCCCTGTACCAGTGTTCCCTTTAATCAACTAAAGCTGGTCTTAGATGTTTTATTCATACAGATTAAACCAAGGGTTCTGGTTAAAACCTCCTACTGTAGGTGTACTGTAGCAATGCAACAAAGATATGCATAATCGGTTTAAAATATATTTTTTAAAAAATCACATATAAAATTCTAGTTGTCAAAAAAAAAAAAAATCTAAAAACAAGCCTATACCCTATATGCCCTACAAAAAGGCATAATGTTAGTAACTATGCCAACATTGAAACACTCAGTTTTCTCTGAATCGGAGCATAGTTGAGCCAAACCAATCTGTCACAGGACAGATCATATCCTATGAAGAGACCCACTTTCAGTCACAACTTAATTTTGACAGTGTAGTTACTGTATTTTGCCTTTGTACTTCAGAGGTAAAGCTATAAAATAGGGGGTTGGTGGAAGTTTTAGGAAGACATGGTGAGGTTCGTCAAACTATTAATCTAGTCAAACTAGTCCATTTAACTTTAAGTGGACATTAAGTGAAACAGCAATTAGTCTTACCTAAAAATAGACTCTTCCACCCTCTAAAGAAACACTGTACAGTGGCAAGTAGAAGTATGTGAACCCTTTGGAATTACAGTATCTGCATTTAGTCTGATCTTCGCATAATAAAAGACAAACACAATCTGTTTAAAGTAATGACAAACAAATAATAAATTTTGATGTCTTATTAAAATAGTTGTTTAAGTAGTCACAGTCCAGGCTGGAAAAAGTATGTGAACCCTTGTATTTAATAACTGGTAAAGCCTCCTCCAGCAGCAATAACCTCCACCAGACATTTCCTGTAGCTGTTGATCAGCCTTGTACAACACTGAGGGTGGATTTTACACCATTCCTCCCTACAAATGGGTTTGTTGGCGATTTCTTGCACGAACAGCCCTCTTCAGGTAATGCCACAATTGGGACCATTTTTAGCCATTCTGTTGTTTTGCTAGTGTGCTTTGGGTCATTGTCTTGTTGTATCACCCAACTTCTTTTAGACGACAGATTGCTACGCTGTCATTTTCTATCAAATCTCTTGACACAATCTTTCAAAATGATCATTCCCACAATGATTTCAAGCTGTCAACGTCCTAATGCAGCAAAGCAGTCCCAAAGCATGATGCTTCCTCCACCAAGCTTTACAGTTGTTGTGAGGTTTTGGTGTGAAGCACCCTTTTTCCTCAAAATATAGTGTTGTGTTTTTTGCCAAAAAATGTAATTTTAGTTTCATCTGTCCACACAGCATTATCCCAGAAGCTTTGTGGAGCATCAGCATAGTCTTTCGCAAACTTGAGATGTGCAGAAATGTTTTGTTTGGAAAGCATTGGTTTCCTCAGTGTTGTCCTCCTATGAACACCATTCATATTCAGTGTTTTTCTTATCGTGGGCACATAAATGAGCAAGTTTAAAAGATTTCTGCAGAGCTTTTGCTTTTACCCTTTGGTTCTTTTTTCACTTTCTTCATCATTGCACAATGTGCTCTTGGGGAAATCTTTGCAGGGTGCCCACTCCTAGGGAAAGTAGCAACAGTGCTAAATCTCCTCCAATTGTTGGCAGTTTGTCGTACTGTGGATTGGTGAACATCCAGATCTTTTGAAACCCTTTTGTAGCCTTTTCCAGCTTCATGCATCTCTACATTTCTTCTAAGATCCTCTGACATTTGTTTTGATCAGGGCATGGTTCACATGCTTCTTGAGATATATTGTTTTTATATAGCAAAGCACCTCTACAATCTCATCTTCTTAAATAACACATGCCTCCAAATTGGCTTTTTAGAAGTCATTAGCCCAGAGGTTCACATACTTTTTCAACCCTAAACTGTGAATTTTTTAAATCATATATTCTGTATTGACAAGAACAAGTGCTGTTAATTGTTTGTCATTCCTTTAAGCAGATAATTAATGCAGAAATGCAGGTAATTCCAAAGTGTTCACATACTTGCCACTGTACCTTTCTTCTCTCTCTCTAAACACCTGTACCTCAGGACGCGCTGACTTGGTTCCTAAAAATGTTATGAAGGGAGGACGAACCAGTCCAGTATAGCCTCACACTGTGTCCTGGACAATTTTGACCAATCAAATTCACTGACATCAAAGCAGCCTTTCTGCCACTTGACTGAATGCAAACATACCAAATTACTTACATCATGCTGATAAGCAACACTGCTTTTGCAATGTCTCGGTCTGTTTCAACACAGTAGAACAGGGGTCCTAACATCTCCAAAGACACTCTGAAGCATCTGCAGCATTCTGCTGGTGATTCTACAAATGTGTTTGTATGTCTACCAAGCGTTACACTAAAAAAACATGATTTCAAGTGATACCACAGCAGATTATTCAGCCATTCCTACCACAAAGCAGCGGCGTTTCCTATGAAGGCCTAAATGTCCCACTTCGTTTATACCTACAGAATAAGTCATGAAGTGCTTTGAACGTCAACAGCATGAACACAACCGATCTTCTTGTGCCAAAGATCAAAATGGGTTGACATATGGCCAACAGGATATGAAGCAGGTTAAGGGAGCCTTTGTGGTCCTCTGACCTCATCAGTACTTATTAATTCCAAAGAGACGGACCCCGTGGAACTGAGGCAGTTTGGGGATAAGCACAGTGAGCAGGGAAATGGTGTTGATGACAAAGTGCACCCTGTCATACTTTGTATAGAAACTGGTCAGGAAATACCTGTAGAGGACAAGGACGAGATCATGTCAGACATCAGTAAGAAACATGAGATGCACAGCCAATAGATGTTGCCCAAGCAAGCGCAGTACAACATTGCATCCAACAGGAACACAGGATGTGCTTTCATGCTACAACATCATGCAGCTCATCAATCCAATAAAAATATGATTTAAAGTGGTAGTAAAGTGCTTTTATGGTCAATAAAATGTTATAAGGCATCACAATTTTACAGACAGAAAAAAAAAAAAGGTTAAAGAAAATATTAGGTGTGTGAGGCCCCATTTCAAGTTACCAAAGAGAGCAGCAGTAGAAACTATATAATTAAACAACAGATTAGTTAGTATTATTATTATTAATACGGTGACGTTGTGCATTTATGCATGTAAGATTGATAGTATGCTTTCTATAAAAAAATTTAATAATAATATGTGCCAGCCCAAGGAGGTGGGCATTCCCAATCTTTGTTACTCCCAAGGTATCCTTCTCACCTACTTTCACAATTTAGGGAGAATTTCTTTTCTCTGTCGTTTTTGGCACCATTCTTTATAAAGCCGCTTTGGAACAATATGCAATATCTATTGTGGAAAAACACTGTACAAATAAACTCAAGTGAATTAAACTTGCTGATCCCTCAATATAATAGATAGATCCTAACCCTAGGAGAAAAGAACTCAGGACAGATTAGAGAAAATGATCTGACTGACTGACTGACTGACTGACTAACTGTTTCTAAATACAGCTCTCCTTGTCAGCAGACACCACAGGAAGTCAGCATCACTGCCTCTTGTTCATGGTCATGCAGAGCAAGCTGTGAAAGCATTCACAATGCATGTGCGCAGTTCAAGCACGGAAACAAATTTGCATGGTGTAATGAATCTCAAAATTGCACAGAGTGAAGGGGAAACCTCTTACAGCATTATAGGGGTGATGGTAAGAAACTTTCGGGAGGCGGTGAACTGGACCCCGTAGTCCATCTGTTCCCAGTGGGTCAGTAGCCGGGCCTTGCCTTGGTCCGGGGTCTCAAATGGCGTACCTTTCACCGTGTGTAGTAAGATATACATACACTATAGCAGAAAGAAAGTTACAGTGAGATTAATTATGCCAAAGGTGATGTTCTATTCAACGTTTTATCAGCAAATGTTGTTAAACCCTTAGGACAACACCAAGAGCTGATCTCTTTTGGGAACAGGAACACTAAGAAAGGCAATACAGGATGGCACTGTAAGTCCACCATTGGCTGAAATGACAGAACATGGAGCCAGCAATTAAACAGGTCAAAATTCAGCAAGGAAAATGCCATTTTAGAATTCTTGCAGCTGGGGATAGTCAAACACTGCAATTGTGACTATTTTAAGCCTTTGCATCTTAAAAAGCTCTAAAGAAAGCACCTGTGCCACAATTATATTATGAAATTCCAAAGAATTCCACTGCAGTGCCTCATCCTTACATCACAAGCTGGACACTCTTATGTACATGTGTGCACATGCTATTGATCTCTTACAATGTTGTGGATGAGGTTGGTAAGAGTCCAAACCACCGGGACGCTGACGAAGGGTATGCTGAGTAATGTGATGTGTAGGAGTCCGATGCCAAGTACATAGGTGAGCCATATGCCCCTGCTGCTCATCACGCGGGTGTTTGGATTCACCTCACTGTGCGCCGTACCCACGTTCATCCTCGCACTTTCTGAACAGTAAAAAGAAACGCATGGAAATGCACATGTGTTCAAAATTACATTTAGCTAAGCATAATGTGATATTTAAAAGTCTATTTTTGTCATTAAAAAACGAAAAAATCCATCAACATACAAAAGTAACCCAACTTTTGAAACGATTTAAAATAATACTAGTTTAAATGACGGATCACTTTTACTTACAGTAAAATACTATAAAGGAGACTTCTTCACAAATCACTCAGAAACTTCGAGATAAACTGTAAATCGGTCGCCCCCAAATAATTGCTTGTCTCTTGTTGTTGTTTCTTTTCTCAAACGATACCTCAGGAAATCTTCATTTGTTGAGCAAGCTCTTCACTATCGCTGCGGTTTTGCGCACATTAAACATGACACGTATGTTTATTTCATCATGTTTGCTTTGAACCACTTTGCTCTTGTGCAAACAGACGGTGACAACACGGCAAGACTTCATACTTGCACGTCATCATTTATAGAACTAACATTTAAAGAGATGGAAATGTATTCATCGGGCTGGCTGCTGATTGGATGCCATGAGTCACATGAAGGATATACGCCAATCAGCGTTTGATGCGTTGATAATTTGCTCTACAGGCTTACGCCTCCCTCGACGTCACGGAAAGATACTAGGATTTATGGGAATAGTAGTTTATTCAAAATAATATTACACAAGTTTAGACATAAACATCACAGGAAAACTCCAGTGGCTGTAACTAACAAGATAATTATGTCAACAAAAATTTTACATGTCAGTTTATGTCAGTCTCAATTAATTGGGACTATATATGGAAGACAATTTATTCACAAGATGAAATGGTCACAAAAAATAAGTAAAAATGGTCTCGTACAAAATTGCAAAATTACTTAATGTCAATAGAACTCTGTAAAAGCAGGAACGCAGTGAAAACGTATTTTATTATTTATTGTTTTTATAAAGATTTGATAATTTTTCACACCACTGACTTTATATTATTTCTATACATATTTTTTTTTATTGGATTTTATATTTGTGCATGTTGTAAAAATAAATACAAAAATAGGTGCTAACGGCACACATAACTGTGGAAGATTTGTATCATGTTATTAATGTGTAGAAGCTTTCATTGCATTAATTATGCATGTAGAACATTATCTAATAATTTTTTTAAGCCTCAAGCAGATTATATATTGCATTATTCCACTGCTAAACACTTAAATCAAATCAGAGTACATTTGAGATTCTCCAATAGAATGAAAAGAAATAGGATCACAACGAAAATGTTCACATCCATCTTCACAAGGTGAATTGCATCAGAGTCATTTATGTCTTGTTTCACTTTGCACATCAGATACACATGATTCAAACATTATGGTCAAGGCAAACCACTCTGGAGACACCCAAATAAAAGCGACCTAAAACAGGAGAGCAGTCAATACTTTCATTATGAAAAACAGATGGTGTTCTATGGGGAAACTAGAGTTGTACATAACCTAAAAGCTACTTAACCTAAAAGCTACTTGATTGACATTTTAATTGCTGTATTTGACAATATCAATGTTTATTCTTGTAGTCTGCTTTTTATTGCTGTAGTCCTGCAATGTCTCAGTGTGACTTCACCACTCCATCCTGCACGTTGCATAATGGCTGTCAAGCTAAAAAGGCTCCAGCAAATGTTGTAAGGGCAATTACAGGCTTCTAAATGAGGTTATCTAATCTCAGGCCCAAAGATGTTCCTTTACTGTGAAATTTCACAGTAAACTCTCTAATTTTGCCCTGTAGGAACTGAAACGTGAGCCATATGTCTGAATGACGTGTAAGCGCCTTTACTGATGATTAATCTGCAACAAATGCACACAACTTCAAAGCATTGTGGTCTTGCTCTTACAATGCTCTTGGCGGGTAGCTACTATATTTTAAAATATGTTGAATTTTATCTTGGAGCACAGAACATGCTACTATGATATTCTTCAACAATGCAACCCTCAGGCCAGAAGATTTATGTTTCCTAACATGATGTGTTTCCTTCAGCAATATCCATGCCTGTTGAAAGCAGGCTATCTTTAAAGACAAGCTTATGTTTAATCTCAGCAACATCGTGTCTTTTTGTCACCTGGGGGCATATTGCTTGTGATATTAATTCACTTCTAAATGACGACTTTGTGCAGAGTAAATCACTGACTGCAGATTAGATAAAATTCCCATTATGACAAACAGGAAAAAGCCCTAGAAATAAATTGCGCCCATTCTCTTCAAATGGCATTGCCTTTTAATGTTGGATGCCTTCACAATTTAACTTCTATAGTATTTTTAACAGATGCTGCCTTGAGGTTTCTGATGACTTTATTCTATCATCAATGTGAAGTCAATAAGCTTGAAAATCATAGTGTATATAGACGCACAAATTTATTTCATTTTAAAGAGCTTCCATAATTACTACTGTTCGTCTTACAGAAGACAACAGCTAAGGGATTTTAATATGAAATGCACCACAGACGAATGTTTCGCTGACTGTTCATGTTCTTACAAACATTTGCATATTTGCCCCAGAGGTTTTTAACTAGAATTCTGAACATTCCCTAGCAGCATGCCTCAAATATTTTAAGCCAAACCCAACCAAATCTATCCTCCTTTAAAATATACTTACTGATTGCTCTTTCCCAAATAAATATAGCTTTAAAAATGTGGAGGCTTTATAAGACTACAGCAGTCTCAACGCTTAATGTAACATAATTCTGCCTTACACTACCAATGCTAAAGCTTCCATAAAAACATACAGTACAAGTTTGTTTCCAGTCTCCAAAGAATTTAAACTGCAATTTGAAAGTGTTGACATATCTGAGAGTAACCAGAAGATGTCAGTATCAACACAATGTTGATGTCTTCTTTACTGTTACTGTAGCGATGTTATTATTAAACTCACAATGATACAATATAGAAAGCAGATTTTATTTCTATAAGTCACCATCACAGTGAGTAACTTGTGACCAGAACCAGTAATTAATCATGTTCTGGACCATTTATGTTATTGCATTGGAGATACTGTAGCCTTAAGGCATCCCATGCATGGCACTGTGTTTTTTTGTTGTTGTTTTTTTACCTTTGTCATTGGCTGCAAACATGGACCCTGAAAATCTTATATAAATGTATTAAAGTTTGGAATGTACAGCATATGGACAATTAAAAAGGGGTCATCAAAATGGGCTTTGATTAGTTTAAACAACATCTGAATAAGTAGAAAACATAAAAAAAAGATCCTTTCCAGCCGTCAGAAGATAGACTGCTTAATTTAAACCAAAAGGACAGGAAAATCACAATCTGAGGTTCATTTGAATCCTCCGGAAGCGAATCATGACTTTTTCAGAAACAACATCTGCTAGACTGTCGAACTCAGACAAATCATATACACCCAAATGTCATATTTAAAGTGTCTATAGAGTGACATTATTTCCACTACCAGTTTTTTATCAAATCCGTTCATTCAGAACTCTCTCACATCTCTTAGTTTGAGGCCTAGGGTTTGGACTGTTGCACTCTGAAAATAAATATGGTCTTCATGTCTCACGTCTGATTTGATATTTGCTTAAGAATGCATGCCAGACAATGTGCTTTGCTCTACGTACAAGGATAACAGTAACCTGAAATATGTAATACGATCAATAACCCTTAGTCAAAAATAATTTCGATCTGGAGAGAGGAGGAAGAGAGGGCTTGTGACCCAAGCCGGTCTAATAATAGCCACACTGGAAAAAGCTAAAGTACTGACACTCCATTATTGTCCTATAGAGGAAGCTGAGGATTAGAACACCAAAGAATTTCGATAAAAGAAGTATCTGTTGTGGGGCCGAGGGTCCTGGGGGGCTGTGGAGCTTTAGGCATTGTGCTGGAGGGTGATTGAGAGTAAGAGTGAGAGGAGGGGAGTAGAGATGTATTGTGCTCAGACGGAGCCTTTCTAAAGGTTGTTATTAGGAGAGAAATAGTGTGGGGGTGGCTGTTGACTCTTCATCTTGTGTGAACAAAGTATCTGGCATATAGCCTCTCTCTCTCTCTCTCTCTCTCTCTCTCTCTCTCTCTCTCTCACTCTCTCCAGGCTTTCGCTTTACGACTGCCATGAATACTGGGGCGAGCCCACGGAGAGCCCTGCCAAGCCCAGACCTGCGCGAAAGCTTATTGTCCGGCTTAAGTGAGGTTTAATTAAACAAGCTCTGTTTCATGAAAGAAGAGAGGTGCTTTAAAGAGCCTGGGTCCTGTGGAGATGCTGAGCTCACCAATGGCGAGGATGATGCGCAGTATTGGGCTATTGAAGGGGAAAGTGTTTGCTGCTCTAATGAAAAAGGTTTGTTTGGGGGGAGATGCACGGGGAGGGCTTGAGGAGTGTCTGGGCTTTGTCCTCAGCTTACAAAGTAGGGATAAAAGCAGTGATATTATACAAATGCACCCATTTCCAGGACATGATGCTGCGACGGGGGCCCGGAGATGGGTCAGACTGCTCACTCTCAGCCGCCAATGAAGCACACTGTCTACGGAATTGGCACCCAACAAAATTATTTTTCCTCTTCTAAATATAGCAAACACAAAGATGCACGCATTCCAGTTCCATCCTGAGAGCAGAGGCTGTGGGGTTAAAAAAATTGGGGGGTTGCGGGCTCTGGGTATTAAGCGGATTTTCTCTGCAACTGTAAGAACAAGCTAATTCCTCAGACCTCCTTTATCTCTAACATGGTAATAACAAACAATGAAATTCTGTAGAGAAAGGGCACAAAGAAGAGGAGGGGAGAGGGACAGACACAAAAGAAGGAGAGATGGAGAGAATGAAAGAGAGGAAAGACGTGTGAGGAGAGGGTGGGCTTGGGCGTGTTAAGAAACTTTCTCGCTCTAGTGTTATGTGTGAACGCTCTACTAATCCAAGTTTTATTGGTTGCCTGTGTCCAGCCACACTGTCCGGATTGAGTGTGAGTGTGTGTGAGGGATAGTGGGGGTCTGCTGAGAGAGAGGAAAGCCTGAGAAAGAGCTGGACCTGACTACGACCGTTTTCGGGTCGCCTTAGAAACCTGCACCACAGGGGACCTCTGTGTATGTTTCTGCATTCTGTGTGCATGCTGCTACCAAACACACACGGATTAATGCACACATACACAAGTTAATGCTGTAATTTATATGATGTATTGCAAAGTGATCCTGTTTAATTGATCTGCTTGTATCATCTTTCAAAAACTTTGCAGGTGCATCAACAGCTTGAGTTATCTTCCGTCCATTCATCTATATATTAACCATTCCTTGGCCTTACGGAGCTTTCAGACCCATTTAGAACCATTTTAAAAATGGGTCAAAGCAATCTGCAAGACCAATGAAGAGTTAAAGGGACAGTTCTCCTAAAAATTAAGATTCTGTCAATATTTCCTCTCCCTCTTATTGTTCCAAACCCATATGAGTTTCTTTTTTGTGTGGAACACAAAAGACAGCATAATGTTAGGGGCTGACAAGCTCAGTCACCATTCAATTTCATTACATCTTTTTCCATACAATGAAAGTGAATGGTGACTGAGATAGAACAATTTATTTTGTTGTGTTCCATTGAAGATAGAAAGTCATATGGGTTTAAAACAACATAGGGGTCATTAAATTATATCCCTCAGACATCAGATGAAAACAGGAACAACAGGAAGCCAAAAGGATGTATTTCCAAGATTATAGGGACAAATTTGTGGGTGTGTAAGGTGATGTATTAGCCTGGCCCTAATAAAAAGCAGGAGTGTCCACAAACATGACTTAATGAGGGAGGATGAGAGACTCCTGACCCAGAGGTCAAAGCTCTGGGCCAGTCTCTTTATTCCCATTGATCTGCTAGTGCACTTCATTTCTATGCTCTAGGGCCCACTTCAGTAAATTAATTAAGTGCGATTGATACGAGTATCAAGACTTCCTCCGTAGTACAATGGCATTTCTGCACTTGAGCACAATAGCTAGGCGAGAAGAGAAATCCCTTGTTTGTGCTGTAGCTATGTCAAGCATCTCTATGGCTTTTGTTCTAGTATCACAATGTCGCAATGCATGCCGGAGCTTAGAATTGAGATTCTAATCATTGGCTCATTTCCAGCCAGTTCATCATGTCACGGCCTTATAACCTTGACCTGGGAAACGTGGTTTCAATATTGTTGAGATGCCAACCGCAAACAATTCCTAGCTTCCACTCGTAAATTACGTTCCGATCATGTTTTCCCAGCCAATCCTGGCGAACAGATCTGCATCTGTCACTCCTCAAGAATGCAGAGTCCAATCAAACCGCTGATCTCGGCACAATGCAGCTGATGGAAAGCAGATCTTTATTCCTGATGTCGGGAGCACAGCACATACACACTAAATAACCTGCACTCTATCCAACAGGTTTACCGGAAGCCCAGCTAATTAGTTCAGTTTGGTGTAAATCTATTGCAAGGATGTAGCATCAGTTTCATCCAACTTTAACAAACACAGAAAAGGAGTTTATCTCTAAAGGTTCCAAATGTTAAATTGAGGAAATGGGAACCTTAAAATGTTATTTAAATGTTAGCATAACCTTCCTAAAAATGTGCAAACTTCTTTTAACTTAATTTGCCAACTTCTTTATCAGTTTTCTCTCTCAGACAAATATGCTAAGAAATCGGGTATAAATGTTGTTCTAAGAAAAACAATTCCCAAAATTGTAAGAACCTTAATCAAATACTTATTACACAGTGCTGGGTAGATTACTTCTAAAATGTAATTAAGTACTGATTACAAATTACACAATTTAAAGGTTACACTTTTTAGGAAATCTAATTTGATTACTTTTGGATTACCCATTGTATATTTTGATGAAAATCTTATTATAAATTTTAAATGTATTAAGTAACAATTACAACTTCTTTCATTATACATTAGTAAACATAAAATCAAAAGTAAACTTGCTATATGTCAGTTGCTGAGTGATAAAAAAGGTGCTTAAAGAGTCATACAAATTAATGTTCTCAAAGAAGACAAAGAGAACATGCTTGTATTTTGAATTTTTAAATAATTGCTGTTGTTTTGGAACTTATAAATAGTTATTGTAATTTGTATTATCCAGCTTTGAAATCAATAATAAGAGAATGTCTTTAGATGTGATGTATGAATGTCTCTAGAGATTAGAGACCTTATAGTTATTCATGAGAAGTGTGGCCACTTATGACAGGTGTTTTTTTGTTGATTTTGTTTGATTGTTTTTTTTGCCATCATGAAGCATGGGCTGACATGCATTAGCATAGTACAAAAGAACAAAGTTACATGTGACCAACACCTCTATTTGCTTGCAACATTTGTTTTTACAAAAGGGTGTCTAATTACGGACAGGTTCATTTGTGCATTTATTAAGAAACAAAATTTTCTAAAGTACACTGTCTTCAATGTATGTAGTTCTACCTTGTTAGGCCTGTCGCACATTATTCAGGCTGTCTCAGACAATTCTTTCCCAATTTAGGAGCATAATTAGTAAATTACACACTAGTTATTACCTTTGGCTAATTGGGGATGTAATCAGAATGTAGTCATGTAATCTAAAAAATAAGTAATCCGTTACTACCCAGTAAAGTAATAACATCATAAGGATGTTCCATTAACACTATTTTAACAATGTGTGTTCCTAACCAAAGTTTTTGGAATGTTTCCTGTTAGGTAGAACAGAACTATAAAGAATAACTTTGTGAATGTCAGAATGACCTCCAGTGCCTTGAAGCAAAGCCACAGCCAGCTTTTGCTGTGGCCCTTTTGATGTGGGAGAATAATGGCAAAAGAATGGGGGCAATGGGAATATGACCTCTAGACCATGGTCATAACTGTCTGTGTCTCTCCCTTAATGTGATGTAAAACTAATTTCCCTTATCTTTCTGTGTGAGAGACAAATAGATACATAGAGTGAAACAGAGAGGCTTCATTGAATGCTAGAATGAGAAAAGAGAGTTTTATTCTACCACAGCCAAGCAAGAGTGATGGACAATACCACACATTTTTAAATGGATAGTTCAGACTTGAAATTCTGATTGGATGAGTAACCAAACCAGTCTACAGTTAGTGAACTGTACAGTTACAAGTTAAGGTCAGTCGACAGCATTTGTGGCATAATGATGATTACCACAAAATATTATTTCCACATATCCCTTTTTTACAGTGAGTCACTTACAATGGAAGTTAATGGAGATGATTTCTGGAGGGTTTAAATGCAGAAATGTGAAGCTCATAATTTTTTTAAAGCGCTTGCCTGAATTTTTCTATAAACATGTGTATTATTTGAGTTATAAAGTTATTTAAATCATAATTTTAATAGGTGTTTTAGGGTTTATTTCGGTACGTTACCATGGCAACAAAGTTGTAAAAAGTTGGACTTAACTTTATACATAAAAGTTTAGTAAGTGATTTTATCACACTAAAATCATGTTAACACACACATTGTTTACATCTTGTGGCTATACATTTGAAACAGTGAGTATTTTAACATTTACGGATTGGCCCCCATTCACTTCCATTGTAAGTGCCTCACTGAAACCTAGATTTTTCAAATGTATTTGTGGTTATCAATATTATGCCACAAATGCTGTTGATTGAGTTATACTAGTATTGAACCCAGAATATTCCTTTAATGTTACTGTTTACTATTAAATGTAACTTAACAGGAAATTATTTAATTACTGTCCCATTGGCTGAATTCAAAACAACGGCAGTACATATTTACTCAGTGATTAAAGAAAATGAGTGCTACATTACATTACTTAATTGCTTTTCTAGAGTATGCTCAAAATGCAATTCAGTGTATTTGTCCCCATAGGTCGGCAGTTTTTGTACATGAAACTGGTCAGTCCCGGCGACAGAGGTCAATCAAAGACAGAGGCTACATTTAAGTACAATGCATTGTCATCTTTTTGTGTCGTCTCTTTCTCAGCACCGTCTGCCCTCAGCCCATCCGAATGACAATAGTGTTTATGTAAAATGTGCTGCCTTTGGGCCACTGGGGCACAGAACACTGCATGCCTGGCCCTGTCACACCACCTTTTATGGCTTTTTTACTGTGTTCCCTTTGTGTTCCATCTACACAAGGGGAGGACGCTGCCATCAAAATTCTCCAAGACTTCTCAGTGTGTGTGTGTGTCAGTGTAAGCATCGCATGCACATGTATCCGGAACAATTAGTTCGGCACGCCATACTTAAAAATGAAGCAAGCCCCCGTCCGTTCCCTGACGCCATCTCTGGAACTGGCTACACCGGGCGAGCAGCAGGTCCGATTCAGTCTGCCACAGCTGGGCTTCCTTGACATTAATAGAGACAATATAGATCTTAATAAGACAAATCTTCCTCTGTGAAACTCCAATCCTGACACCCTTTCATTCTAATTCCCTCCCTCCCTCCTTTCTCTCTCTATCCCTCTGTCTCTTTCTTTCGCTACATTACCAGGGGGTGGTGCATGATTGACAGAAGGGCAGGAATAATCTTTTTTTTTTTTTTGTAACCTAAGGCCATGCTCTCTGATTGGCTTGCCAGCTGACATCTCCAAACCTTGCTTGTCGTTTTTTTTCCCTCACTCTTTCTCTAATATTGGCCCTGATGATCCTAAGGGGGAAAAAGTGGGGAGAGAAAAAGATATGTACCTTAGGGAAGAACCACAGTAGAGGGAGGGAATCAGAGGACGGGTAGGAGCGTGTGTGTGAGTGTGTGAAAGAGACACATACTCCCCTAACTACTGGGAGACAGACACACTTTCCTTACCCAACTCAAAGAAGCAGAGAACCCAGGAGAATTTTGTGCTTATCTTCATTTGACCCCTAAAATTCGAATTACTCTCAATCATCAATCGTCAATCTTTTTCTTAAGACTTGCCTACTGGGACTTAATTTTCAGCCCCTCTCGAGGAATTCTATGATCTGATCAATAGACATTTCCAGCCACACAAGACATACCTCATGGATTTGTACCTGGTTGGATATCTCATGTGCATGTGGTTGTCCTGGTCTCGGGTGCTTGGAGGCTATCCCATCTGGTGGTGAGTAGCAATGATCCCCAATTTCTGCATCACTTTCTCCAGTAGCACTGGGGAGAATGGTGGTCAGTGATCATTTTTCAGAGGGCAGTTAATACAGAACACTTTCAGTTGACTGCGTGGAAAAAGCTTCTCTGCTCAATCCAAAGAATCTTAACCTCAGCCAGTGGAGAAGGAAATGTGGAAAAGGCTACCCTGTCTTTTCCTCGCTGTCGTATTTCACCCGGCTCCATTTATCTTAAATATGAAAATCTTTCAATTCAAAAGAGGCACGAATGCTGTTTTTAAAGTGGTGTTCTGTAAGAGATGCTGTAAGAGTGTTTGTCAGAGATAAGGTTAGGTTAAGTGTCAGCCAGCGAGCTGCTGGATGGGGTATATTGTTGTCTTCTCTAATAGCCTCAGCACTCCAACCGTGTTATGAGTGTTAATTGGGGAATTAGTGTGGTTGCCCCTTGGCTTGGGTCTCAATAAATTCATTGGGGTTTAACCCTAAGCATCATTACACTATAAACCTAAAATTGCTAAGAACATTTATGGTGTAGTTGTGTAAAATAGCCTAGATTAATCTGTGTTCAACATACATTTTTAAAAAGACAAATATATACCAAATAATGGCTAGCTTATTTTGCAGCATAAAAAAGTATACTGAAATGGGCTGCATAAAGATACCACACATTATTTAATACTCTTACTTTTCTTTTTGTTTATTTGCAATCAAAAAATTCATATCACAAAATGTTTCCTATTAAAACCATAATTCTTTAGTCATTTTCTCTTGACAGGTTGAGTGTCGTAATTACATTTTAAGATAAATTAATTAAGTAATTAACTATTTTAAACTTGCAGAATTTCATAGTGGGCTTGATAACAAGTATTACTAAAAAATAATTGTCAGTTTTCATTTGTTTAAATGATTCAGATTTAATATTATGCTAGTACTGTTAAATTGCTTATGTTCGGTAGGTTTCGCTACAGATTCAAAGGGATCATATTTACCTCAGAATGGTGCTGATATGTCATAGTTCCACTAATTACCCCATCCTCAATATGCCACTGACCTCACAGGGTTCTCTTGTAACATGAGTCTTTTCGCAAAAATATTTGTGTAGGCGTACGACAAAAGCCCCCCCTGGCTTATGATACAATACTTGTCAGAACTAATGTGCTTAAGTAGTCCCAGTTAGCATGTGGTCCCCGCTGCACTCTCGTTCCAAACCACCAGCATCTTCTGGTTTCGTTTATGGAGCGAGGGCTGCCAAACATGCAGTCGCACACATACATTTACACACACAAAGGCCACAGGGCTAAAGTATTAATATTTGCATGGCTTTACACCCAGAGTGTGACATTCAGTGCCATCAGACAACACTGACAAAGAGCAAAGGATTCTGTGTCATATTGACCCGTAGCTGTTCTCTCTAAAGATGTTTTTATGACAGTGGTGTAAGATTCACCCAGTGGCAATGATTAATCTTGTTGATTTGGTGACACCTTTGAAACAGAGTGAGAGAAAATGACAGCGTGAGTGACAGAGTGAGAGATTAAATACATACATGGGCTGAGAGACAGGTGTCATCCCATTTCTTGACTTCACCTGAAGAAGAGACATAAAAAGTCCTAATGTGTAATTTTTGCTTTATAAATCTGTTTCTAACTCTTCTAGTTTTGTTGGTGCAAACAAATGTATTGAGGTCGATTTAGTGATGATGCTTAATATTTCAATCAAACTAAATATTTCAGATGTGAGTTGAACAATTCTTCAGTCTGTGAAGGGGTAAAAGAAAACTTGTGTTCACTGAAATGGATTGATAGAAAATAGTTTGTACACTGTAAAATTGTGAAAGGTTTTTAAATCTGATCGGAACCTTAGGAATTACTTTTGTTGGTTTAACCTAATGTAGTCAGATTGATTCAGTCATATGAAATCATATTTTTGACTTTGAGGGAAGAAAACTGTTAATTTATATATTACCACATTTTTGCCTGACACTATATTTCTACTGTGTAGCAAGAGATAATATATCTACTGCACTATAAAAACATTTAGTCAGATAACCTAAAAAATGTGCTTCATGTGGTAACATCTAAATGAACTTGAAGTTATAAATAAAAGCTAAAATATACCAAAATGTACACATACTTTCATTTCAGTAGCAAGATCAGTAGTTTTATCTGAAGTAGGGGTTAGTTCAAATTTTAACAACAATTAGGTTTAAAATGTCAATTTCACCAATTTTATTGTACTTTCTCCTCCAAAATCTGTTCATGTATTTTGCGCCTACCGCAGTATGTAGTCATAAAATTATATGCGAGTTCTTTTCTGTTTTCAGATGTACATCTTACAAGTTATAAACATAGTATTTTGTGAGTCTGAGAGTTCTGCACCCTGTAATCAGTATGACTTTTGTATTTTCAAGAGTCAGTCAAATCAAATATATATCTTAGAAAAAAATGAAAAAGAGAAAAAATGGTTTCCTATTGAATCCTCACTGTTAAATCTCCTAGAATCTGAATGGACTATGAGCAGCCTTGCAATAATCAGACCAATTTATTTCCTAATCTTTTTCAGCAGCTTAGCAGGCCACTAATATCTGTCTTTATCCTCTCAAGATGAACTCATTAAGCTTAGCCCTAAGAAGGGGGATCTATTGAAACCGATCAGCCTGTCTAGCTTTGTTCAATTTCACGTGAATTACAGATGATGAGCACGCTCAGACACAATCAGCAGTCAATCCAAATACCAGACAGAAAGGAACAAGGTATTTGTGGCTTCTTCCCACAACAGCACCACTAAGCTACCACCCATTCAGATCCAGCTGGCTGTTTGCACTGATGTTCATCTGCTATCTATCAGGACTTCAGTTTGGTTACAACACAGCAGTTTAGAAGAGGGCTGACCCTGAATGATCAAGTCACGGCTTGCCCTATTAACACTTCCCTTTTCAGTAGCTCTTATTATCTGTAACCTTACTGAAGTATCAGTCAAAACTGTGGAAGTAGACTGTTAATACTGCTTAACACCACATGAACTCACTTAACACTTTATTAAGAACACCTATACACCTACTTATTCATGCAATTATATGATCAGCCAATAATGTAGCAGCATTGCAATGCATAAAATCAAGCATATACGGGTCAGGAGCTTCAGTTAATGTTCACATCAACCATCAGAATGGAGAAATGAATGTCGACTGTGGCAGGAATGTTGGTGCCAGAAGGGTTGGTTTGAGTGTTTCTGTAATCCACTGGGATTTTCATGCACAACAGTCTCTAGAGTTTACTCAGCATGGTGCAAAAAACATACAGTAAGCCGCAGTTCTGCTGATGTAAATGCCTTGTTGATGAGAGAGGTCAATGGATAATGGCCCGACTGGTTGGAGCTGGCAGAATGGCTATGATAACTCAGATTACCACTCTGTACAATTGTAGTGAGCAGAATAGCATCTCAGAATGCACAACATGTTGAACCTTGAGGAGGATGGGCGACAACAGCTGAAGACCACGTCTGGCAATTTGTTAGGACCTTAGTGTTTGCTAATAAAGTGCTCAGAGAGTGTACACTTTTAAAGGAATAAATAACACAAAAAGGAAAGTTCTGTCATCGTTGTATGATTTTCTTTGTTCTGTAAAATTTATAGAACAATGTCCAAGCTGCTCTTTTCCAAACAGAAAAAGTGAATGGTGACGACTATGGCTGCACGATTTGGACAAAAATCATATTGTGATTATTTAGAAAAATGTTGCGATTGCCTTTTGAACTGTGATATCACACAAACTACACCAAAAAAAATTGTTTTGCTTATTTTTAAGCTACTCATTTCAATTTCATAAAAAAATTCCATCAAATTAATGACTGACTGACTGACAATTTCATTTTAAGTAAATTTGTAATGAAATTAAAATGTGTAAATCCTAAAATATATATATTTTTTTTGTCGTAGCTAAGTGATACGGTTTGGTTTTGCTCATGCTCTTCTGCCAATAAAAAGACTTAAGATTACTCTTAAAATGAACCAAACAGACCTTTTTCGCTACAGTCAAAAACAGTGAAACAAAAATAAAAAAAACACATTATTTTTTATGTTTTCTTCATATTCACATTGCACCTGGCCATGTGTACCTGGTTTTGCCCACTATTCATCAATATAATGTTTTTGGAACCCAGTCAACATGAATATGATATCATTGTAATGTAATATTTATCATTATTTTAATTATTATTCTTATTATCATTATAATTATTATTATACGATAGTAATATATTGAGCTTTTTTTATAATATAATCAAGCTTTTATTTTGGCGGGAATTATATGAACACCTTAAGATTTTCTGGTTGTAGCAGATTTCACAACATCTGTATAATGTGCTGCTCGTTTTAACATCTTTGTCCACAAATTCTCAAATTTTATTTGTATATTATTTGTATATTAGCTGCCAAAAGGGAAATTAAAGTGAATCTGGAGCTTTAAATATAACACGTTCAGCGCACATAAGCAGACAGAACTGAACTCAGAGCACGAAATGTTGAGGTTGTGGGCACAGAATTGCTGTGAACAAACTGTAATAATGCACTAACACAATACAGACCAAACAGAAAAGGAAACATAAACATTGACGTGAGCAGGGCGTGCAAGCTATTTATTTATTAATTGAAATTCGCAGCCTTTTGCAAAAGGTCATATCACAATTTAGATTTTTTGTTCTTTTTCGATTAATTGTGCAGCAGAATGCAGAAGACAAACAGAAGGCTACAATATCTCATCCATTTTCCAACAAGAAAAATGCTGTGTGTACATCCAAGACCCAAAAGCACCTATAGCTGTGACATTGTACCTACCAAGCAGGGTTGTTTGTGAATGTTCAGAATGGCATTTTGAATGTTTAATTATTTTTTTTTGCATTATTTGACGAAGATTTATACATTTTGATCCAAAAAAATATGAAATACAAAACCGGGTACCTCTAGCAGAAATACAGTTTGCAGCATAGTGAGGTCCTGTGACCTAACTATGTTGTATATTAATGATTTTAACTAGGCTTGGTTCCATATTTAGACCTATTTATCCTTTGTATTTTCTACTTCTTTTATTACTAACTGTGACAGATCTCTTGCTCTATTTATTAAGAAGGAAGCGGGAGCCGGATAAACAATCCAATGTGAGTCTTTTTATTTACAACACTTTATCAGTGTAACACATGATCTAATGGCTTTTCAGCACAATCAGAATCACACAAAATCAGCTTTGTACGTTACTCTCTCTCTCCTCCGGCGGTTTTGACTGGCCTTTTTTTCCAGCTGTTACAGGTGATTCCCACAGGTGACAATACTTACCGTTCTTCTTCTCCCGGCCTCGCTATCCATAGACATCGCTTGGCCACGGCCACATCACCACATACTCCCATTGCCCGACACTATCCAACAGGCCGGATAGCTCCCCGGCCTGTCCCTTACTCCCCCCGACCTGTGGACCACCTCAAACTTAAAAGGCTGGAGAGCTAGACACCAACGGGTAATCTGCGTGTTGGCATCCTTCATGCCACTGAAGTAGTGTGTGATCCAAACAGAGGGTGAAATCACGCCCCAACAGATAGTTTCGGAGGGTAAGGACCGACCACATGATGGCCAAACATTCCTTCTCTATTGTGCTGTACCTAGTCTCCCTCAGTGAGAGTTTACGACTAATGTACAGCATGGGATGCTCCTCCCCCTTGACCATCTGCGACAGTACCACTACCAACAGTGAAGTCAGGAGAGTGCAATAACGGCCCACCACAAAGTGCAGCTGCTGACACAGCTCCGTCCACTGGACCGGATCTGGAGCCCCCTTTTTAGTGAGATCAGTCAGCGGACTGGTGACGTACAAATGATTAGGCACAAACCTATGATAATAGCCAGCCAGCCCCAGGAACTGTCTCACCTCCTTATTGGACTTAGGTCTTGGGCAGGCTGCAGGTTTTATCAATTTGGGGTCACAATTGCCCATGACCCAAGTGGAAGCCCAGATACCGTACTTCCACCCTATCAATTGCACATTTCTTTGTGTTTGCCATGAGTCCCGCTCATCTCAACCACCTCAGGACAGCCCTCAGATGCTGCAGGTGCTGCTCCCATTCATTACTGGAAATAATTATATCACCCAGAGAGCCAGCAGCGTAAGCAGCATGCAGTCTGATGATCAGGTACATGAGCCGCTGAAACGTAGCCGGGGCCCCAAATAAACCGAATGGAAGCCCCACAAATTTGTGTAATCCGAACGGTGTGTAAAATGGCATCATTTCACAGGACATGGGAGTTAAGGGGATCTGCCAATATCCCTTTGTTAAATCCAGTGTCAAATAAATGCGAGCTGCGCATAAACGATCGAGCAGTTCATCAATCCGAGGCATTGGGTATGCATCATATTTAGACACTTTTCTATAATTCACACAGAACCAGACCGAAGCGTCATTCTTCGGAACCAGCAAAACTGGGCTACCCCAGTAACTGTGGGATTCTTCTATTACCCGATATCTGGCATGGATTTTAATTCCTCCTGAACCACTTCTTTTTTATGTTTAGGTAATAGGTAGGAACTAGGGCTGCACCAAACGATTATTTTATTTAAAAAAAATTGATTTGTCGATTAATCTAATGACTAATATCAAATATTAATTCATTTTATGCTCGTTTCGAGGACAACACCACCGCCCTTGCGGAGAGAGCACTCGCGGCTGACGCTACAGAGGTTGATTCACTCTCCGTCTCTGTTGTGGATGTAACCCGATCCTTCCGACGGGTGAACATCCGTAAAGCCGCGGGTCCAGACGGCATTCCGGGCCGCGTCAACAGAGCGTGCACGAATCAACTGGCTGGTGTTTTTACGGACATTTTCAATCTGTCCCTCTCCCTGTCTGTAGTCCCCACATGCTTCAAAACATCAACCATTGTGCCTGTACCGAAGCAAGCCACAATCACTTGCTTAAATGACTGGCGTCCTGTTGCTCTGACCCCCAACATCAGCAAATGCTTCGAGAGGTTAATCAGAGATTACATCTGCTCTGTTCTGCCCCCCTCTTTGGACCCATTGCAGTTTGCCTACCGCACAAACCGCTCCACTGATGATGCAATTGCATCTACACTACACACTGCTCTCTCCCATCTGGAAAAAAGGAATACATATGTGAGAATGCTGTTTGTTGACTACAGCTCAGCATTCAACACCATAGTGCCCTTCAAGCTTGATATGAAACTCTGGGCTCTGGGCTTAAACAGCTCGCTGTGCAGCTGGATCCTGGACTTCCTGTCAGGCAGACGTCAGGTGGTTAGAATGGGCAGCAACATCTCCTCATCACTGACCCTCAACACTGGAGCCCCACAGGGCTGTGTTCTCAGCCCCCTACTGTATTCACTGTACACACATGACTGTGTGGCAACACATAGCTCCAATGCCATCATTAAGTTTGCTGACGATACGACGGTGGTAGGTCTGATCACTGACGATGATGAAAGAGCCTACAGAGAGGAGGTGCACACTCTGACACGCTGGTGTCAGGAGCACAACCTCTCCCTCAACGTCAGTAAAACCAAGGAGCTTGTGGTGGATTTCAGGAGGAAAGACAGAGAACACAGCCCCATCACCATTAATGGAGCACCGGTGGAGAGAGTCAGCAGTTTCAAGTTCCTCGGTGTCCACATCACTGAAGAACTCACATGGTCCGTCCACACTGAGGCCGTTGTGAAGAAGGCTCACCAGCGCCTCTTCTTCCTGAGGTGGCTGAGGAAGTTTGGAATGAACCAACACATCCTCACACGGTTCTACACCAGTGCTGTAGAGAGCATCCTGACTGGCTGCATCACCGCCTGGTACGGCAATAGCACCGCCCACAACTGCAAAGCCCTGCAAAGGTGCGAACTGCCAGAAACATCATCGGAGGTGAGCTTCCCTCCTTCCAGGACATATACACTAGGCGGTGTGTGAAAAAAGCTCGGAGGATCATCAGAGACTCCAGCCACCCGTGTCATGGGCTGTTCTCACTGCTACCATCAGGCAGGCGGTATCGCAGCATCAAGACCCGCACCAGCCGACTACATGACAGCTTCTTTCCCCAAGCAGTCAGACTGTTGAACACTTGATCTATCACGATCAATAATTAGCACTGCACTTTATTCATCTATAATCTCACACTGGACTGTCAACATATTCTCCTCAATATACTACTTCATATATATATATATTTCATATACTCCTTACTTATTGTATTGTATATTGTGTATTGTATATTGTGTGTATTGTTTACTGTACATTGTATATAATTATTGTGTTGTGTAAGTACGTGTACATTTGATATGTAAATTGTGTTGTGTAAGTATGTTGTTTATTGAAATTGGTATATGTCTCGTCACTGTCATGACTGCTATGTTGCTCGGAACTGCACACAAGAATTTCACCTACTGTTGCACTTGTGTACATGGTAGTGTGACAATAAAGTGATTTGATTTGATTTGATTTGATTATTATATATATATTATATTATATTATATTATATTATATTATATTATATTATATTATATTATATTATATTATATTATATTATGCAATAGTAAAATATGTCACACATTATTTCTTCACTTTCACACATTATTTTAAGGCTCTCTGATTAACTCACAAGCCCTTATTTCTCATGAAGGAAGACTTTGAGATTCTGTTTCTTGCATTTGATCATCTCCACAAAATAGAGCAGGGCATCTCCTCTGTCTCACTGCATGTTATAACACTGCATGAATAAACCCACAATGACCACGGATATTTGATATTTCATGGCCATAAAGTGAAACTGGAGCGCTTTGCGTTCACAAAACGAATCCGTTTATACCTTGTTTATATTTTCGACGAAGTTTTGCGTGCTCATTAGAGCGCTTGAGAAGTGGTTCATCTTCACACACTCTCAAGAGAGTTGCTGTTGTGACGTCCGCGGTGCGGTTCACTGAGATGTTTGGAGTTCAAGTGAATGAGACACAAGTGCTTTTTCCTCCACGCCCACTGGCGAGTGAAATGTTAAATTTTACTTGCCAGTGGATAATAACAGACGTTTTTGGTTGCATAGTGCGAAATTTACTCGCATATGGGAGTGATTTACTGGCAATGTAGAGGGCTGCATGGCCGTTTAAGTAAACAGAAAATCTAAAACGACCAAATAACAAAATTAGATGACGCATGGTGTAAAGTTACGTTAGCAGCGGTGCAGAAATTACTTTTAACATGGGGGGCGATGAGGAAACATTTAGAAAATATATTTTTAGTGACTACTACTAACAGAAATACTATATCATGTTTGGGTGGTGACAAAAAGTAAACAGGACTTACGGTGCTGCCATCTTGACAAGCGATCCAGGATGCTTTCGCTTCAAGTGTTCGTTCATGGTGGTTGTACGGCTGTGATAAGCCATTTCCAATGTGCATATCTTACACAGCACCACATCATTGGATCTCCGGCTAAAATACTCCCATGCTTTAGATCACATGGGCAAGTTTTTTTAGCTGCAGTTTGTTCTTCTGGGAATCCATGCTTAAACCGGGTGATGCATTTTAATTATTCCATTGCGACGCACCAACGCATGTTATGCAAATCAACGTATTTCTGTAATCGATGACGTCGATGAATCGCCCCAGCCCTAGTAGGAATGACTGCGTACCACTACCCATGGGATTTCGATATGGTGCTCTATGAGATCCATACAACCAGGAAGAGGCAAGAACACGCCGGAGAATTCTCCTTGCTACCTGGCATCTTCCATGACTTGTGATGGTGAGAGGTTGTCTCCGCAAGTGACCGGGGTGACTCGATCAGTCGCTTTTAAGTTCACCTCCAGCCTGAGCTCCTCCCTCTCCAGAACCACCATTGCCAAAGTCACGGGGACCACCTCTCTCCACAGTTTTAGGAGATTGAGGTGGTAAATCTGACGTGCTCTGCCTCTATCCATTCGTTAAACCTCAAAATGGATTCCCCAGCTCACTGTGTGACCTCAAAAGGTCCTTGCCATTGGCAAGTAATTTAAAGCTCGATTTGGGGAGCAATACAAGGACTTTATCTCCCAGAGTAAATTCCCATAGCCAAGTACCCCTATTATACAGCTTCTTCTTGAGCCTGGAGCAAATTCTAATTAATTGCCCCAGTGTGTGGAGTTTTGCTTTTAGGTCCAGACCTACTGAATTTAGTTTTGGCTGTTTGAAGGTCCCTCCTACCAATTTTCGCATAGGACGTCAAGCATACCGCAGGGTCAACGGCCAAACAATAATTCAAATGGAGAGAACCGCGTGGAGGCTTGCGGGTCCTCTCATACTGCAAATAATAGGGGCTCGAGCCACTTGTCCCAATTTCGAGCATCTTAGTGCACAAACTTACAAATCATATTCTTTAGTGTCTGATTAAACCGTTCAACTTAGCCGTCAGTTTGGGGGTTGTAAACGCTGGTCTGAATCAGTTTAATCCCCAATAATGTGTACAGTTCGCTTAGTGTACGTGACATAAACATAGTGCCCTGATCAGTGAGGATTTCTTTTGGAATCCCCACTTGGGAGATTATTCTAAAGAGTGCCTTCACAATACTTTGTACTGAGATGTTGCGCATAGGCACTGCTTTCAGATATCGCATTGGGTAACCAATACAAAGCGACAAGGTCCATGCCAATTCTTCCTAAGGTGACCTCGCTCCTCACAATGGCACTTTTGGGGTGGCTGCCGGATTCACCATCTGACATTCACGGCATGCCGCACACCACCTGTGAACATCCCTGGGAATTCCCAGCAAATAGAAAAGGGCCATCAGACGGTTTAGTGTTTTTTCCTGCCCTAAGGGACCCACCATCGGATTATGATGAGCTGTCTGGAATAGCATTTTCAAATGGCTGTTCTGTACAAACAATTGGTTTGTATCCTCCTTTGTCTGAATGTCCTGCGTCACTTGATACAACCGATCCTTAATGTAATGGGTAAGAGATGGGCAAGGAGGAGGCGGTAACAAAGTTTCTAACTTGATTGACAAGAGTTTTTTTCTTTCTGCCTTATTTTGTTGTCATTATGAGACACGTATTCTAAAAGTATTATAACACAACTGTATAAAGTGTTGATGCTGACTACCACCCTTGGAGTCAGTAGTTCGAATTGTGTGCAGAGTGACTCCAGCCAGGTCTCCTAAGCAACCAAATTGGCCCGGTTCCTATGGAGGGTAGAGTCACATGGGGCAACCTCCTCATGGTCTTGATTAGTGGTTATTGCTCTCAATGAGGAGAGTGGTAATTTGTGCATGGATCGCAGAGTATAGCATGAACCTCCACATGCTGGGAGTCTCCACGTTGTCATGCACGAGCCACGTGATAAGAAGTGTGGATTGACTGTCTCAAAAGTGGAGGCAACAGAGACTTGTCCTCCACCACCCGGATTTAGGTGAGTAGCCTCGCCACCACAAGGACCTACTAAGTAGTGGGAATTGGGCATTCCAAATTGGGGAGAAAAAGGGACAGTGTTAAGTAAATGTATTCAGAATACAGGTGATTGAAAACATAACTGGTGCTGAATAAAGTTACTTAATTATTTTGTTTTCTGAATATATAACGACATTACATGTATTACATTCCAGCCCAACCCTGGTGATCACAGCTGTGAAGACTTTCCGTGAATAATGACTTAAATTTCAGTCTGTGTAACACACAAAGATATCATATGGTTTCAGAAGACTTGGAATATAGTACACAAGTCATATTTTACACTTTTATTGATGCTTGTATAGTGTTATAGTTTGTGCTTGTTGGAGCTTGACAGTCACTGGTTACCATCAACTCTCATTGTATGAAAGAATATAGCTCTGATATTCTGCTAAAATCTCCTTTGGTGTTCCAAGGGAAAAGATAATTTAATAGGGGTGGGAATAAAATGAGGATGAGTAAATGATGACAGCAATTCCTTTTAAACATATGATTGTGTAAAAGCTGAATAGAACAATATATATGGTTAAGATTTGAGCTGCTCTTTTAGCTGCCATAGCAAAGCAAAGCTTATATGGCTTGCATTTAAGGACTTGTCAGGAAAGAGCCCTTTCAGATTAAACGCATAAACACATAACATAAAACTCTAATTCTGAAATAAATACATTCAGAAGATTCTTTTGGAGGGAAAAGCCATGAAGGAGATAGCACAGGGAGGCCAGTACGCATTCTGACCTGCTCTAGTGTCCTGCTGGCTTCAATGAGACTTGACTCATCACTGCGAGAGAGGAATGTCATTATACACCCTTCATTCCAAACCCCCCTGCATGTCAGCCAGTGTCACTGCTTTAATGATACAGCAAGAAAATCCACCAGATGCAATTCAATAGAAAAAGATCATGGATGTTCAGGGATAATGGGGGCCACTTAGGAAAAGGAGGGTGGAATCAGATAGCCAGATCAGAGGAATCTTACTTTGGAAAAGTACTGCTTCAATATTTGTAGCAAATCAATAGTAAAATACCAAAAGTTGTGTTGCACATTAATGGTTTAAAATCTCCCAGTATCAGAGTAGTCAATGATTACAAGAACATATGGAGATGTTTTCACATTTTTAGAAGCAAGTTATAATGTTACTGGAAGTGCTTATTCTGAACACATTAAATAATTAAATCAAAATCAGATTAGAAAAGAGGAAGTAAAGCTACAAATCCATGTTTGTCAGCCATAAATCTAAGCGCCATTCACTCGGAAACCTGTTCTGCTGAAAAGAGTTAGACTAAGCACAACAGAATGAAACAAAAACATTAAAAACTATAAATGTGGCAGTAATGACAGAATGAAAAAACAGTGACACACATCACACAATCATTAAAGACATCCTTCTAGCATGTGTTTACACAAGAAACAATAATAAAATCAGCAGAGATGGACACTTGTTCTATGTGAGTGGCACTAAGTATCCCAACAAATCTTTACTCTGACTGACATACATGTAGAGAGTTGCCTTTTTAACCATGGATCATCAAGACCACCTGAGGTTATTTCAAATTTCATCCTTTTACACACACTCACGCGCGCGCGCACACACAGAAAACTTTAAATAGTGATAGCTGTTTTCTTTGAGGTTAACTTTAAGTAGATGTAGGCATTTACAATTTACAGACTTTCTCTTCCTGGCAAACAGGCCAAAAATATTGATGACTCATCTTTCACTCAGAGACATATCCAAATTTTGGTCCAAAAGATAATGTCCCTCCCCCTAATTCCACCTTTCTCTGACCTGCAAAATCAACTAGCAAAGGTTTGTGGTTGTGAGGCCATTAGTTACTTAAAAAAGAAAGAATGAGCCCATCGATATGTCCCACCCCAATTTCCATTTTCAATAGGAAATACATTAACACAGGAAAGAAAACTGTGCTCATCAAGTCATTTCTTTAAGCAATTAGGCCTACTGCTGGAAATCAGTAGGCCTAATTATACAAAAATTATACTTTTTACATAATTGTTTTTTATTTTACCATAAAATTACATGTATTGTCTTATTACATTTATTAGAATTTTTTACTGTATATTTTAAGGTAACTACACTTAGGGGGCTGGGTAACTCAGTAAGTAAAGATGCTGACTACCACCACTGGAGTTGCGAGTTCGAAGGCTGAGTGACTCCAGCCAGGTTTCCTAAGCAACCAAATTGGCCCAGATGCTAGAGAGGGCAGAGCCACTATAATGTGGTTTCCACTCTCAATGGGACACGTTGTGAGTTGTGCGTGGATAGCGAGGATAGCGTGAAGCCTCTATGGTAGTCTCCACGGTAACACGCTCAACAAGCCACTTGATAAGATGCACGGATTGACGGTCTCAGACGAGGAGGCAACTGAGATTCGTCCTCTGCCACCTGGAGTCACTACGCCACCATGGGACTTAGAGCGCATTGGGATTTGGGCATTCCAAATTGGGGAGAAAAGGGGAGAAATAAATAAATTAGGTAACTAACTGTTAACCATTTAACATTTTTGCTGTAACAACTTGCGAGACAATCAGGCTTCACTCGATTTTGTGGCAGGGACCACAAAACCTCTAAAGAGAATGTTCTACTTTAAAGCAACATTAATATTTCTTCTAAAACTGCTTGACAGCCAGGACATTATAAACAGCACTGACAAGTTAAAGAGACACTATGGTGTCAATTACGAGGCTTTTTAAATTACACATCATCATCCTTACTAAAGTAATTTTTACTGTAGTCACATTAATTGGTTACTGCTATAGATTAATATTACCTCTATTAGGGCAGATCTATAAGACTTTTATTACAACTGTGAAAATTGTTCTAAATGTGTTTAGGCTATTTTTTTTTTAATAACAAATACTACAGTTTATTTGTATGAAAAACGACATTAACCTAACCACATTAATGAGGAACCATCCATGATCTTACCTGTGGTTGTCGCCTTATTATTACAAATGGCACTTTTAAACAATGGAAGAACAATAGTAAACATTCATGAAGGCAAGTACAATTAAGAATGAAGGGGTTAAAATCTGGATTTCCATGAATAATGAGCTATTGACAAAGTTGTCCTGTTCTATCCTACTCCTGTTCCAGTTGGCCATTTTTGCCTTCAGATATTCTAAGAGGTGATTTAAATCATTAGGCTTGTGTCCTCCTAAACTCATATAATTTTCTTTCAAATAAAGTATGTCCAAACAAATGCATGCAGTTATAGTCCCCAATTACCTATATCAGTTTTTGTGGTGCAGGGGATTTTGGCTAGTAAAAATGCTGAGTGGCTAGTGATTTTGGAAACACATTGGTCGGTGAGCCAAAAGGTTAATGTCAAGCCCTGTTGCTAATCCCTGGTCAGGCTGCTGGATGGAATTGGAAAAATCTTTTTGGCAAAACCATAAACTTCTCTTACCAATCTGTGTCCATCTCAGTGACTCAAATGGGTTTTTAGAGAGCTGGGGAATGCATCACAGCTTTAATCAAAAATGTCAGCTGGCTTAGGCAGGGAGATCCGATGGAGTCAGTGTTATTAGTCCTCTCTGGCTCTCTGACAGTTCCAGTAGTTGAACAGTGACAGGCGGCAGCTCCTGGAGACATATCTACTTGCAGTAGGGATTTTTTGGAAATTTTTGAAAATTGCAGCTGCAGAGCCACACGTCAGAGACAGCTTCCGGACAGTTGTGCCAGGCATGTCAATCTAACATCTCTGGTATCGTTTGTGGTTCTCAATATCACTTTAGATTCTATTAAACTTTATTGTCATTGTGCAGAGTACAAGTACAGAGCCAATGATGACATTGTAGAGAAGGAAAGCTGTTTCTTTGCCATTGCAAGTTGGATTTGTTAATAATTTCATTTTAGAACATGTTTCAGCAAATCAGCTTTCAAAGTAACTAGTTAAACTAAATCTTTTGGAACTACTGTTACTTCCATCATTATTTTAGGCAAGGGTGGGTACCTCCCACAAAAAAATTCAAAGGGATGCCAATCAGAAATCTAGACAACATGAAATGTTCTAAGCCTGTGCATCATCTTAAGCATTTGAGGATTGGCTAGTTAGCCCTATCCAGTTAGCCCCTGCTGGTATATGCGGTAAATACACCATTATGGGGACAAAAGTAGCTATGTATTCAGACACTATATATATATATATATATATATATATATATATATATATATATATATATATATATATATATATATATTTATTTTTTCTTTGCCAGCTGAGCAGCTGCCATTGATATGAATTAGAATTCTAATATATAGTTCTTTCGAGGTCGGTTGGGGATTTTTCAGAAAGGACATGTGTTTGAAGGATTGGGGCAGTATAATTCAGTGGTTAAATCAGGTTATAGTTAGAAAAATGGCTGAAATGTCAAAAATCTGTTCACCCTAAAACTGAAGTGGCATATGGTACACCCCATCTACTCAGCTACCGATACAACACAACTCCCATCAAAGATCCAATTACAAAGAATGAAGCTGTCAACACTGAAAATTTTCAGACGCTTTGCATGTTCTGAGAAGCATTTGTGTACAGTGCATCACTGTTTTTAACAGTGGTGTTCTAGTTTTGTGCATTGTGTTGCTGGCTTTCAATGTAGATGGGGTGTCATTAGGAAAAGAGGAAGAACAGTGAGAGAGAAAACAGGTTTAAACATTTGAAAAAGCTTCTGACATATTTTTATCTGATAAGCCCAGAGCAGTTGAACTGCCAAACAAAATTGTGGCGGGAAAAATCCCTTACTGTTGACGGAGCTTGTGTTCCTGTTCTGACAGAATGAATGAGGAAAAGCCCCATCCTCAGGCTAACAACCCGTCTCTCAATTTTTCTTAAGGACACTTAAAAAAGCTTATGGAAAAGGAGCCCAAGTCATAATAAGGAAACTGACCAAAATTAAACAAACATACAATTAAACTGAAATGGATACAACTCATTGAAAAAAAAATCCAATAATATTTTGAAAATTCATTTGAAACTTTCCATAAATAATGTTAAATAAAACTCAAAAAGGAAAAACACACTGTATGCACTGAAAAATAGGGAAAGCAGCTATTTTGAAAATACTAAATCAGTACACTTGAAATCATACAATTTTTTTTGATTTTTCAACACAGTAATCAAAGTGATATGATTACAGTGCTATGAAATGTTCAAATGGATTCAGACTTCTAATGGATTGTGTTCACTCAACATGATTATTACTGCTTGCTAATAATAAAGGTGCAATATGTAAAGATTTTCATGTAATATTCACATTTGTTTGCCAATGTCTGAACGGTTTGTAATGCAACTTAACAAATGAGCCCTTCCCGGACTTCCTAGGTTGCCAATTAAAGCCTGTAGACTGATTTTCATGCGAAGGGAGTGGATCGCCGGGAAAATCCAAAGGATGTGACGTTTATATGCTCCTGAGAGCCTTGCCTGAGTGCTTTTCTTCTGCGATTGAACTGTGACAACAGTCTGTAACACTAGGCAATGTTATCTTAGGATGGAATAATGTCCAGCTCCCAGCATAACCTCCGACTCCTACACAAACTCTGAGTAAGGCAAAAAAAAAAAAAAAAAATGTTATCTGGTCTGGCTAAGCGGGAATGTGACCGTGGCCGAGCGAAAACTAGAGTGAACATTGACAGGGCATTTGATTCCTGGTAGGAACTTCCTTTGGTTTTGGGGATCAAAACTGACCCTGAATTGGCATTCTTCTTATTGGACAGGCAAGCTTACATAACTGCAAAGCAAGTGAAATATAGTGTCATAAGGATTGATCTGTGTAATTTTAGCTGAACTACAATAAAACATGAAATGAATGCTAGACAATGTTCAAGATAATGCAAAAATACCCATACTTTAGTGTAATGTAACTTTGTTATACAGCAAATATATACATTCTATTATTATAAAACACTAGAGCATCGTTATATCAAAATGACAGTTGTGATGGAATCACATCAATACTGAATTGTGTCAACATATTTATAATGTACAGTCTATTTTATAAACAGCTACTGTCATCATCCACCAAATTTAGCTAACAGCTATTGATAAAGCTGGCTTGCTAGCTAACGCCGACATAGGCTAATGTATAAATGCAGTCAATGTATCATGCAAAGAAAAGTGATTACTTCAAACTACAGTCTCGCATAACCAGACCTATATCCTCTCTTTGTTTTTGCCCTTTCCCAGCACTGGAGAGTCAAATATAATATGCAGTCTCAAAGTTTGTAGTAAAACAATCATAACTGTAATTTTAATTACACTACCTCATCTGTTAGCATGATGCCGTTGAATCACGTTCAGTCTCTTTGTACGTTACGTCATTGATTTTGTTGATGCTCCCTCGCTCACGACCCTATGGATTGTGTGTGCGAGCACAAGCAACAGGTAGCTGGCTGCAGTTCCCTTAACAGCCACAGGTGTCTTTAATAACAAGGGTTTCTGAATATTACATACTGCACCTTTAATTTACTTATTTAAAATGAGCTAATGCGACACAATCCTTTAGCATTTAGTCTCAACTTAATTTTATTGTGCACAATCCATCTTCCATGTTCACTTAATCCAACTGTGTTGGGACTATGTGAATAATATTTGTTGCATAAATGTATTGCAGTAACTAGGCTGTATATATTGCATATATAATTGCTGTATATATATATATATATATATATATATATATATATATATATATATATATATATATATATATATATATATATATATATAAAACATGCTATTGCTAATATGTTTGTTGCTAGCTTGCAACAAGCTGCAAGGTTCAAGAACAGATTAAATTTTAGTTAGATTTCACTACACATATTATTTGAGTAAATCCTAAATTTTTATTTCATATCAAAGAAACTCATTGTCCTTGTGTGGAACCAATGTCCACAATTGAATTAGGTTAAATCAACACATTTCGTTTTTTTCAGTGTGGGGTATTGTTGATTGCCGCAGGAAATTGTAAATTAATCAACTATGACTTGCTCAAAAATCTTTACACTGAAATATTCACCTAAAGAAATTTTTAAAGATCCACATGGGATACAAATCAAAGGAAGCTTGACCTCATTAATAATGTAATTACTTGCTGTATGTTGTGTTGCATTCTTGAATTTAACCTTTTCATAAGTAGGGTCTCAATTCCTCTGCAGTGCCCCCTGGAGTGAGTTATTTGTGCACATGACACTGTACAGCCAGTAGAAGGGAGCACAGTGTAGATGAGTATTTATTTTATTTTATAATTGTTTTTTATTTCTTTTCATAAAAAATACAAAATATTTATATAATATAGTAAACATGTGAACAAATGGGTTATGTCTACTGTAATGTTTTAGTTTTATTTATTTAGTTTTAATAGCTGTAAAAACAAAACAAATGAACAAATAATATCAGCAGTCTGGTTTGCTTATGCACTGTTTGACATCTCAGACATCATGGGCAGGTTTAGCTATACTTGTGAGGACCACATTTTTTAAAATGTCCTCACAAATATAGTAAACCTTGAGAAAACCGACTTGTGAGGACCTTTTAGCGGGTCCTCACAAGCAAATAAATTATGTTTATCTTTAAATTTAATGAAGTGCACAGATTTTGTGAGGGTTATGTTTAGGGGTAGGGGTATATAATATATATTTAGCCTGCTATAAAATACATAGTATAGTAAAACCAACATCAGTAGGTGTGGATCCGTGCATGGGAAGATCGCATTTAGATATGATGGCTGTGCATATGCAAGCTGTGAACTGTTATCGTGGTACTTTGGTCACAGTTTGGTTGTTTGTTACATAAAATAAACATATTATATGCTTGAGTAGCTGTCTGTTTGATGAATGACAACTGCTGCTAATGTAAACAAATGGTAATATGCATCAGAGGAAGATCGCATTTGATGTATCGACTGTGCGTATAAGAGCTGTAAAGGTTTTTTGTGGTACTTTGGTGACGAGTTGGAGGTATGTATATAAAATATACATATTCTGTGGTTTAAAAGTTTGTATGAGTAACTGTTTGAGCAAATATAAATAACAGACGCTTGACCAGCGCAGCCTGTGTAAAAAAACACCATTATACTTTGCATGAACCTTAATTCAGCCTGGGGTGAATACGAGAGAGAGAGAGAGAGAGAGGGATTGAAAGAGGAATTGATTATGACAGGATACTTCTCTCTCTAATCCTTCTCCTCTCCCATTTTGCTCGCTCTTTCTCTCCAAGCCTCACTTTGGTTTTGCAGCCTAAGGCAAAGATGCTTTCCATACATTTAACACAAAAGGTGTGCGTAATTTTCCAAAAATCTCTCATCTCCCACGTCTTGTCTTAAAATGTCAGGTATATGTCTCAGTATGAAGTAAAGGGAAGGGCATAAATTTCTACCTAACAACACATAGATTTCAGAGAGCTGTTGATTTCAACCACTGTTTGGCCGACTTGAAGACTTCAATAACCCAACTTTAATCTCATGTTGAAAAAGTCAGAAAGTAGTAAAGGTCCCAAAGTTTCTCAGAGAAACATGGGTTCATTATGAGATTGGTAACTGATGTTAAAGAGAGAGTCAAGTGATCCAGACAGATACTTCTTCTTCTTTCGGCTGCTCCCATTAGGGGTCGCCACAGCAGGCCATCTGTGATCAGCATATTTGACCTAGCACAGGTTTTACGCCAAATGCCCATACTGACGCAACCCCAGTGGCTGGGGAACTCTCACTTACACCTAGATGGCAATTTAGAGTCTCCAATTCACTTAACCTGCATGTTATTGGACTTGTGGTGGATACCGGATCACCTGGCGGAAACCCACACATACACGGGGTGAACATGCAAACTCTTTTTGAGTTTGAGCCGGGACAGTGCATTATCCAGACAGATACATCTAAATTGTGCAAACGATTGTTACCTTGTTACTAGGTGATTTCAAAGCTAAGGGTTATGAACAATGACAGTAGACAAAATTAGGGTAATGTAGGAGAACTTTTCCCCTTTGAGCTGTTTATTTGCAATATACTGTGATTATCACCCCATCAATTCAAAGCAAAAAATGCTAGAATATGGTAATGACAACATATACTTGCTTATGATCAGAGCTTAGCCATTCCACATTACTCAGTGTCCCAGAATACGCTAATTTACTCCACCTGGTGATGTCATAGATCTATTGTGTAAAAAAACTCATAGTGCATCTCAAACAGTTCTCAAAAGGTGCAGACGCTGGCCAGGAATGTGCCGTGAAATTTCCCTGACCTGTCTGGGGCCTGGGGTAGCAAGCCAAAGCTGTGGCCTTGTAATGAACTCAAACACAGCTTTAATAAGGCATCGACATCAAGAGCTCCAGGGGTCGGATGTCAGAAACTCACAAGTTCAAAGAGATTCTTATTTCTTCTGCCTCTAGACAAAACCAGAACACTCAGCAGCTTGGTCATGGACAGGTGCCGCATCGTCAACTCTTTTTGGAAGAACTGATGTATGCATGAGAGCAGAAAAACATTTGGAGTATGATATTAAATATTGGTTACATGTTTTGGTTGGAGAATGAGCAATAAAGGTAGCTTAATCCTCAGCCAATGGCCAATTAACATTTTACTGTTTTGTGTAGAGCGGAATTCCCTCTTCATATTCCTTGCATCTGTGGTTTGCAATGGTCCATTTATGCGTGCATCATTATTTTCGTCTTAAAGCACTGCCATCACCACCCACCCAGCAGTATGGAAAGTGAGCAAGAATACCTGAAGGCTAGAGGTGGCCCTAAACCTGCTCAGACAAGCACCTGCTAGACCCTAAAGCTTCAGTAGCAGACTCCCAAAGACAAATTAGCAATTCGCATCAACCTGTGTTTGTGTTCCCCACTCGGTTGTGCACGCCACACCCTTCTTTCACTGAGTCAATGCAATGTATATGTTTCAATGCGTATTTGTGCAATGTATCATGCAAAGAAAAGTGATTACTTCAAACTACAGCCTTGCATAGCCAGACCTATAACCACACTTTGTTTTAGCCCTGTTCCAGCACTGGAGAGTCAAATATAATATGCAGTCTCAAAGTTTGTAGTAAAACAATCATAACTGTGTAATTTTAATTACACTACCTCATCTGTTAGCATGATGCCGGTGAATCACGTTCAGTCTCTTTGTACGTTACGTCATTGTTTTGGTCGATGCTCGCTCGCTCACGACCCTATAAAGTGTACTTGAGCTCGAGCAACAGGTAGCTGGCTGCAGTTTCCTTAACAGCCACAGGTGTTTTAATAACAAGGGTTTCTGAATTTTACATACTGCACATTTAATTTACTTATTTAAAATGAGCTAATGCGACACAATCCTTTAGCATTTGGTCTCAATTTAATTTCATTGTGTACAACCCATCTGCCACGTCACCCCCCACATTGAGAGGCGTTACCTTGAGAGTTTGGTAGTTCGCACGCAGCCAGAGCAATGCAGTACATCCCCTTCTCATCCACTTCAGAGTCACTGGTGCATATCACTATCAAATACTGAACATTAGGAGGGACTTGAAGCATGCATGCATTGCAAGCATGCTCAGATCCACATCAACGCACCATGCGGTTTAGTAACTGACTTAATCAGACATAACTATATCTGATAAAGTGCCTCTGAGAAAGCAGAGAAAGGCTGTATTCATATTCCCTTTCCCACAGCTCAGCTCAACAGATGCACACGAACACTCTAATCATCCACATGGTTGAGAGATTAATGGACAGTTACACTGCAAGCAGATGCATAATTATAAATTATGCCACATACTTACTTAGCAAACATAGCAAAAAACAGGCTCTGCTTCCAGTAAGTTGCTATGTAAAGTGGCATGGGTTTTATTCAGGCACTTAGAAAATAATAATGCAAACTAACAATATGCCGTAGAGTAAATTAATGACATACTATAACTACAGTATATGGCTTTATTGTAGGAAAACAATGAAAGCACTGCTGTTTTGGTGATGTTATTGTGAACAGTATCATCTACAGTTTGTGTAAAAAGGGCTCATAATCACTTCTCTTCCTTTAAGTACAATGTTCACAGATAAAGGTAATTTTTAACCTCCTGAGAGCTGAGCGTGACTGCTATGTGCATTTTCCAAGTAGTGCATTTTAGTAGCACTTATAAACATGCCAAAAAGAATAATTATATAGCAAATAGATTCCCTAAAAAAATATTTCCACATATGTGGACAGCAGGACTAATCAGTGAAATTTTAAATAATTCCAAGGTTTTTTTCAAAATGTTATTAAATTGTTCATATTGTTTGCAGGGGTGTTAGTTATTCAAGTTTTTGAGAAGTTACAGACATTAAAGCTGATCTTCCGTAAAGCTGCTTTGGAACAATGTGTACTAGGAAAAGCACAAAAGAAAAACTATACACTACACACTTTGGCAACAAAATCTCAATGTTCTCTCTTTGGACTGTTAAACAAATAAATTATAGCCAGTGCTGAAGTATTTAACCCATCAGAAAGTAGCATAATCCATTCTGATATAAGTAATGGCCAGCATTGTCCAATCACTGCCAACTAGGGTTGCACGGATTACTGGCACTAACGAAGTATCACAATTTAAAAAAAATTAAATGGTACGATATCATCTTGTTGCTAATTTTGGTACCATATTACAGTATGCTGCCATTAGCAAAATTATATGAGATGTGACATTTGTGAGATGAAATCAATGACAATTTGAAAACAAAATAAAAAAACCTCTGAATATGGCAAAGTGTGATCATTAAACAGCAATTTATTTAAACATTATACAGTCACATGCACTGCGTGCTACAGAATGAACAAGAGGTGCCGCTCTGCTCTGTCATATGCTTCATACACTAACACATGCGCATACATGCTTGCTCACACACTCAACCAAATGCAACACAAACTACTGGTGCTTAATTTTCATGCAGTGTGTTTAGAGTATAAATAGCTGTTAACACTTAAATTAACTCCTCTGGTGCAGTTTAGAGATTTCAGCTCGAGAGACAGGATTATCCCAGCATTAATTGGAAGCTTGATATAACTAACCCGTTAAAAACAGGAAGAACTCAGAAATCTGTCAAAATAAAAGTCACGCTTAAATAAAAGCTCTATTCAACTGGATGCGTGAAACTGAAGACAATAGCAACAATACTCATAATAAAAATTATATAATATTAAATGTCTGTTTTAATAAAATTATTATTATTATCTGTAAGCAATATCACAAATGCAAATGTTTTATGAGCATGTTATGATTCAGCCATAGCAGCTTTGTTCCACAGGTATTCAGATTTTTCTTTTTTATTATGTTTTCATTAATACTGTGAAGCTCATATGTACATACAGTTGAAGTCAGAAGTTTACATACATCTTAGCCAAATACATTTAAACTTTCCCAAGTCCTGACATTTAAGCGTAGAAATCATTCCCTGTCTTAGATCAGTTAGGATCACTACTTTATTTTAACAATGCGAAATGTCAAAATAATAGTAGAGAGAATGATTTAATTCAGCTTATATTTCTTTCATCACATTCCCAGTGGGTCAAAAGTTTTCATACACATTGTTAGTATTTGGTAGCATTGCTTTTAAATTGTTTAACTTGGGTCAAACTTTTTGGTTAGCCTTCCACAAGCTTCTCACAATAAGTTGTTGGATTTTTGGCCCATTCCTCCAGACAGAACTGGTGTAACTGAGTCAGGTTTGTAGGCCTCCTTGCTCGTACACGCTTTTTCAGTTCTGTCCACAAATGTTCTATCGGATTGAGGTCAGGGCATTGTGATGGCCACTCCAAAACCTTGACTTTTTTGCCACAACATTGGAGTTATGCATGGGGTCATTGTCCATTTGGAAGTCCCATTTGCGACCAAGTTTTAACTGTTTGGTTGATGTCTTGAGATGTTGCTTCAATATATCCACATAATTTTCCTTCCTCATGATACCATCTCTTTTGTGAATTGCACCAGTCCCTCCTGCAGCAAATCACCCCCACATAGAGTTGGGATAGAGTTCTTCGGCTGGCAAGCCTCACCCTTTTTCCTGCAAACATAATGATGATCATTATGGCCAAACAGTTTGATTTTTGTTTCATCAGACCTGAGGACATCTCTTCAAAAAGTAAGATCTTTATCCCCATGTGCTCTTGCAAACTGTAGTCTGTCTTTTTATGGTGGTTTTGGAGCAGTGGCTTCCTCCTTACTGAGCAGCCTTTCAGGTTATGTTGATATAGGACTTGTTTTACTGTGGATATAGATACTTGTATCTTCAAGGTACTTTTCTGTTGTCTGGGACTGATTTGCACTTTTCGCAATTAGTTAATCTAATCTAATCAAATCAAGTTAATCTCTAGGAGACAGAATGCATCTCTTTCCTGAGCAGTATGATGGCTGTGTGGACCCATGGTGTTTATACTTGCATACTATTGTTTGTACAGATGAACATGATACATTCAGGCATTTGTAAATTGCTACTCAAGGATGAACCAGACTTGTGGAGACTTGATATTTTAGTTTTTCTGAGGTCTTCGCTGATTTCTTATGATTTTCCCATGATGTCAAGGAAAGAAGCACTGAGTTTGAAGGTAGGCCTTGAAATACATCCACAGGTTCACCTCCAATTCAGTACACCTCTTATAAGTAGCTAAATGTATAATTGTCTAAAGGCTTGACATCTTTTTCTGGAATTTTCCAAGCTGCTTAAAGGCACAGTTAACTTACTGTAAGTAATCTTCTGACCCACTGGAATTGTTATATAGTCCATTAAAAGTGAAAAAATCTGTCTGTAAACAATTGTTGGATAAATTACTCGTGTCATGCACAAAGTAGTTGTCCTAAACAACTTGCCAAAACTATAGTTTGCTAATATTAAATCTGTGGAGTGGTTCGAAAATTTGTTTTAATGACTTCAAACTAAGTGTATGTAAACTTCTTACTTCAACTGTATATATATATATATATATATATATATATATATATATATATATATATATATATATATATAATATTTTATTTGATTAAAGCTGTATGTATCAATTTGAAGAAACACCATTTGATTATATGTACTAGGGCTGGTATCGCACCGAAGCCAAACTTCTGGTATCGGAACAACCCTACTGCCAACCATGTTACAATTAAATTATTTATTATAAATTCTGAATCTAACTAATAACCACTGTACCATGCCTGCAAAACATGTTTAGTGGTTCAAACATCATCTGCAGCCTGAAACTTGGAAACCCCATGTTGTTTTGTCACATGACTCAATGCATTAAAAGTTTAATCTTTTATTTAAAGCCAAGAGTCATCTGAACTGAGATCAGTCAAATTAAATGAGCGAGGCCAAAATACAACATCCACGCATGTGGATGCAGGGGTCCCACAAGGATAAAAGTGAATGTTTTTATCCCATTGTAATATCTCGATAAATGCAGAAGTGATTTTTAATTCTGTCATCATTTACTCCCTCATTTTGATCCAGTATGACTTTCTGCCCTTCATGCAACAAAAAAGGAGATGTTAATCAGCATGTTATGGACTGGCAGCCCCAGTCACAATCACTTTCATTGTATTGAAAAAAGTGCAACTTCAACATTCTTAAAAATGTCCCCTGTTGTGTTCCATGCAAGAAAGAAAGTCATACGGATTTGGAACTACATGAGGGTGGGTAAATGCTGCTATTTTATAAAAGCAATAAGCCATGAGAGGCTATGTATTTTGCTTTCTTAAACAGTGAAACCACTTTAATAACTGAAAACTAGAGAAATATACTAGGTAGCTGAGTTTTAAAGTAAATTAATTTAAAATGTATTAGTTGTCCTCAATCCAGTTGTCTTCAATGAACTGCACATTTTATATCTCATAAAGTACATTCTGGTTGCCAAATTTAGATTTTCAATTAATAACATTTTCAATAACAAGAGACCATTATGCAGAAAGACTACTATATAATAAAGCCAACATAAGGCTCGACATGAAATGTAAACCTGTGTGGCTGTTTGAAAGCTTCCACTTTCACCAACATACGAATACAAACAAACTCACTCTCCCTGTCGCTCGCATTAACAAACAAAGTGTTATGACGTCAACTCACTGACATGGTTGATGATGCTGTAACTCTTCCACCTGATGCTGCTCTATAGTATCAAAGCACCATGAGACGCACATGTTCCTCTCGACTTGAGACTCACCTGAGACTCCTGGCTCCTCTGATACAAAGACTCACCTCTCACACCTCTGATACCTGGCAGCCAGTTAACAATTCCCAGCTCTGTGTTAATTTCACACAACATCAAACGGAGAGACAGTGCGAATTGAGCGAAGAAAAGAAAAGACGAAAAAGCCTCTGAGGTGCAATTTTTTCTCCTGACTTCAATGGTTGGGCTTTTGTGTGTGAGGGGTGCACTAGTACACTCATATGTCAGATAGACTGGTGCTGTGATAGGGTTGCACCCTGCGGGGGGCCTGAGGTCATCAAAAGCAGCTGATCTCTAATAGGTGTAATCCTCCATTGGCCCGAAGGAGGAACCACGTAAACCTTTGGCCCAGAAAAGAGCATCTATGCCAGGGCTGTCAGGCAGCATACCTCATCGCTAAGGCATGGAACACAGTACACTTCTGCGGTACAAACAAACACAATTGTTGTTTCATTCTGCTTTCTAAAGACTAGTTGGAAATCATGACATTAATCTTGATTATTTTCTTCTACTGACAGCCATAGTAATTTATAGGTTTTTTGATAGGTTTGCGTTAAAATACGATTTCTTGAACCTTTGACTTGCTCACTGGTGGTTCACAGGCCATATTCTGCAACGCTGCTTTTTACACAAATAAATATGAATTTAATTGAAAATTCTTCTTTTCAGGTTTACACACAAACATTAATAGTGTAAACCTGATGATAAGAAAAAAGATACACTTTAACTACAAAATAAATACTTTTGGAGATAATGATATTATTGAGATCATATCTTTTGATATTAGTACAATGACAATATAAAAGCCAATTACTTAATTATGCAAACATATGGGGCCCTACTTTTTTAAGATCACTACATGTTCACACCTCAGATGCAATGTGGTCACATTCGTTTTTGACCACATTCATATGTGGTTTTTGTGATCCAATCACAAAATGTTATAGACACCATTTAGAGCTGACCACATGTGATCGGATCACCCAGAACACATCTAAATACCTGGTGGAAACAGGGTCTATAGACATTTGTATTTATGAGTCACAGGGTTCAGATGTTTCTGATGATATGTTGTATAGCGTTGTCTGTGAGAAAATGAGGATGTAAATCCTGACAGATTTCTCTGCAGTAGAACTGAAAGTTTTCCAAATGCTAATAGGATTTATGTGTGCATGTGCATACTGTAATGTGTGTGTTCTGCATATGTTAACAAACAATTCAATTAAATAAATATGTGACAGCAATGAGATCTTTAAGTCAGAGGGCAGTTGTTTATATGCCATTGTACCATAACGGTAAGCATGTTAATACAAGGACATAGAACATAGTGTGTGTGGTTTCGTCTTGTTTTATTTTGGACCGAAAAAGAAGTCAATTCAAATTAATTACCAGAGTGAAAGAATAATAGTTTCTGGCATAACTAGAGGATTAGGCCTGTTTCCATGAAGTGTTGATGAAACCATGTTAAGGCAGATGCCAGCTCACAGTTTGGAGCATAGGGAAAGCTCTTAGGAATGCCTGCTGTCAGCTATTGCACAGTTACAGCACACAACCACACACATTGATACACACACTTTTAAACAGTCAAATTGTAGGATGACCGAAATAAGATTTGTACTAAAAATGGCATGGGGAATTGGGATTTATCTTTGTACTAAAGTGTCGCAAAACGGAATTTCAAACAGGATTACCAAACTCACCCCATCTTCCATTGGACAAACAAACATATTTGAGTCCCAGCCCAAATTTATGCCAAGGGTATCAACCTTGATAGAATCTCCTCTTGAATTTGAGTTGGGGAGTTAAAGGGGTACAGTGCACCATGCCAGTCCTTACTTGCCACATAATTAGTCATTATTATTATATCTCTGTCCTCCAGTGGAAGCCTAAGAAATGTTCCATAGAGTTGAGTGGAGTAAGGTGGGTCTAATCTAGTTGTTCCTTCCCCCGCTTATGTTTCAGGTCCCTGGCCCTTGGGCAGCAGTACTCATCCCTTGGATCCCAACCCATCCTGTGTGGCTCCATTCCTGGCTTGGTGCCCAAACAGCTGCGCTTCTGTCGCAATTACATTGAGATCATGCCCAGTGTAGCAGAGGGAGTCAAACTGGGAATCCAGGAGTGTCAGCACCAGTTCCGTGGCCGCAGATGGAACTGCACCACTATCAAGGACAATCTAGCCATATTTGGTCCAGTACTTGATAAAGGTATGGCTTAGCACCACACACTAGAATTAGACGATAAGCTGTATTCCGCACAAATACATCCTAAATTGCAATTATAGTGAAAAATCAAGCACACAAAAGATGCCGATTCCATTAAATTGCAGTGGCCCTAAAAATTATTTGGATGCTTAAGCCTCACTTAATATCTAAAAGAAAAGTGGTATTTGCAAATAAATTATGCTAGACTTTTTACAGAACCAGCTTCAAATTTCTTAGCATATTTTGTGTTTTGCAATTACTTCTAACCAACTGGTACCAAGGACATTGTGATGTACACTCACTGAGCACTTTATTAGGAACACTATGGTCCTAACAAAGTGCCAGACATGGTCCTCCGCTGTTGTAGCCAATCCACCTCAAGGTTCAACGTGCTGTGCATTCTGATATGCTATTCTGCACACTACACTTATACAGAGTGATTATCTGAGTTACCATAGCCTTTCTGTCAGCTCGAACAAGTCTGGCCATTCTCTAATGACCTCTCAACAAGGTGTTCCCGTCCACAGAACTGACACTCACTGGATGTATTTTATTGTTTTTGGCACCATTCAGAGTAAACTCTAGAGACTGTTGTGCGTGAAAATCCCAGGAGATCAGCAGTTACAGAAATACTCAAACCAGCCCATCTGGCACCAACAATCATATCACGGTTGAAATCACTGAGATTTTTCCCCATTCTGTTTGCTGATGTGAACATTAAATGAAGCTCCTGACCCATATCTTCAGGTACAGGCATTACTAATAGTGTTAAGTGAGTGTAGGAAGTCAGTAATGTGTTCACACAGGTGTCCTAGAAGAGTAACCACAGGTATAGTTCATCACATTCTAAAACATTTGACAACCAGAAAATGTCTAAATACTTTTTTAATCTTCATTTTGGTCATTATACAGTATAAATTGTTTGAATATTTTAAACCTAACAAACATCTTGTGGTAAAATATGTTTTTTTAAAATATGTGGTAAAATATATCTTGTGCTATCCTACTTAAAATAAATGTCTCTTGGTTTGACATTTTTTTATCTAATGCAATGAACTTCATCCATTTTAACTGTGGCTTAAGTGTCCAAATACTTTTTAAGGCCACTGTATGCTTAAGAAAAGAGTTAGAGTAGAATGTAGAATGGGAACTTTTTAAATTTCCATGAACCAATTGCCTTAAATCTATGATTGATTACATTAGTTGGGTTCTCTAGAAATGTGCTGATACAATAAATGTGAATGGCTCTGAAAAAACATACACTTGACGTGTGAAGGAAAAGTATAACTTCACTTAACACTTCAAACAAATCAAGAACATGGCATCATCAAAGGACAAATTCACTTCAACTGATGCACTCAGTTGTGAGAGGAAGGATGTTAAATGGATCTCTCCTATTCTCTCTTTCGCTCTCACCAGATCACATACATTCTGGATGGTTAAGATGCTGAAGTAGTTAGTAGCAGTGCAGGACCTGTGCAGGAAAAGGGACTGAGTGAGGGAGAGATAGAAAGAGAGCAAAAGAGAAGGTAGACCAAATTAGATTACAAGCAATAGAAAAGGGCTAGAGGGTTCAGTTCGACCCCTACTGCGCATGAAGGCCAGTATGAGCCATCCCTGTGTGCCTCTTACTGCCCGGCTCCCACGGACGCCCCATTCACACGCCCTTTTGACTGTGTCATGAAAGCAGGCTGAAAGGGAATCTCCCATCCTTCCCCATCATGGAGGAATAGAGGTGGAAGGCAGGGGGAACTGGAGAGGGAGGGAGAATGGGGTTTTGTGATGGGCAGAAGATGAGGGGGACAGACAGTATGAGGTAAAGTTAAGGAAGAAGCATTTGGATTGGCCCATTCGTTTGAGAGAGAGGGGCTTCGTTAGGATGTGCGCAGACTGGGCTTCTTAAAAGCTTTGGAAAGGAAGGTTATATTTTGGCATAGTGGCTAGTATGAGATGCATGTGTGTTTTGTGTATGCGTGTCACGGGGGGGGATTGCTCCTTTTGGGAATGCCAGCCCCAGCTCTGGGCAGCGCTGAACTGGGCTATAGGGTGCGGGGTGCTGGGCCCTTTTGTGTGGGTAATACGGTGTGACAACAAAGAGACAAAGGCGGATTCATGGACCCAGCAGGTAGCGGGAGCTGCACTCTTCTTGGCCCTTGGCCAGAGCTCCTGGGGCCCAGAGCTCACAGTTCTCTGTTGTAATGAACCCAACTGGGCCTGCCAGAACCAACTGGGCCTCCTTCTGGCCGCGAACCCAGAGAGGTGTGCGCCCAAACACAACCTTTATTAAAAAGGACTGTTTGTGTGTGTGTAGACATGAGCTCCCTGCAAGAATAAAACAAGAATACCAGTGGCGAGATGAGTCTGCAAATTCATGACAAAAGATAAAATGCAATAAATATCCAGAACGTCCTAAATCCAAGATTATGCTCAAGATAACAAGTGCAAAACTCAAACATGAACATGACAGCACCCTCACTGCTGCTCTACTGTCAAAGACCTGTAAAAGAATCAGTGAGTTTATTACAGCATTAAATATGAAGTCTTTACGTTAAAATATGTTCTCCTATCTCAGTTTAATAAGGAGAGACATCTATTAAGTGAGCCATTAGAAGGTTGACATGAGCAGTTATACAATTATACATGATACAGAGAGCGTAGTTTTATTTTTAAACATTGAAGGGGTTGCAGCGTGAAGCATTTACCTATGTTTTCAGTGGTCATGGTGTAAATAAAGGGGGGGGGGTTATACTTGTGGTTTTGAATCTACGCCCCTGCATGACACAATGCATCATTTAATATTTTAAGGAAGGATGACAAAATTGTGAGTTTAGATACATCACCTCTGTCTTTCGGAGAAGGCATGCATACCAGGGATTAAATTGGGGTGACGTATGTTCCGGCACCTTGGCACAATGTTAGTGTTTGGGAAAACTGCTTGAAATCAGTTATTATTTTTGCAATTCCATTTAGTGCTGCTAAAGGCACAGAAATTAGAGACTTCACTTTTAACACTTTACCATGACATCCATCATGCCGTTTATACACAACATTGTGAATAGCTGCGGTGTTTCTGTCACAAATTCACAAGAGCAAAGTAAACAATGAGATAATGTGACTGGTACAATGCACACACTGTAATGCAATTCACATTACGCATTTTCCAGCATATTCCATGTGTGTGGGCTCTTCTTCGGATAATCTTACACCACTATGGCCCTTCCTGATCAACTGGGTCTGACTCAGAGAATTTCTGACTTTAGAGCCACACAAATGTTTGTGTGATGAGGTTGGAAAGGGTTGGTTGAGCTGCAGTTATTCCTGTGGGATGGAGAAGAGACCAAGAGAACTTGGTGAGCCAAAATAAGTGTGATTTGATTGTGAAACAATTGTGTCTGGTTACATAATAAGATGTTGCATTCAAAGTGGGCGTAACTCCATCGCTCAGCACATGCCTTCAGAAACCAAACACGTAGAATTATTGCTGGCTTTCACACACGTGGCCGCAGGGCTCTGATGGGTGGGAGTCGGAAGGGGGAGAGAGAGAGCTCCTGAAACACTATCCAGAGAGAAACCAGCACACCTTTGAGATGACACAGCGTCAATGAAACCTCAGCCTGCATTAGCCACAACTGACATGAGCAACAATCGTCTCAGTGCTGTCAAAGAGATTGCTGTCTTCACAGCAATCTTTATTCCAGAACCTATGACAGAAAATGATCCATGCCCTTGAGACACAGCACAGATAGATGGTTAACTGTCCTCCTATTTTTGGAGGGCCATAGGTAAAGAGGCATGGATTTCCTTCAAACCTTGTAGAAGAGCCTCAGGATAGACTTATCTGTTCTTATCTGTCTCTCAGAACAAGGAAAACACAAGCAGTTGCTAGGAACAGTTAAATAAACATGATGAAATGCTCGCACAAAACATCACACAAATGTTTCCCTTTCTTTCACCATTTCTTTTCTAGCCACACGAGAGTCTGCATTTGTTCATGCAATTGCGTCAGCTGGAGTGTCGTTTGCAGTGACCCGTTCGTGTGCAGAGGGGACCTCCACAATGTGTGGCTGTGACTCCCACCATAAAGGCCCGCCGGGAGAGGGCTGGAAATGGGGCGGCTGCAGTGAGGATGCCGAGTTTGGAGTTCTGGTGTCTCGGGAGTTTGCTGACGCTCGCGAGAACCGCCCAGATGCTCGGTCTGCCATGAACAGACACAACAATGAAGCAGGACGAATGGTAAGTGAATGTGGATATGAAAACTATTAATTGGCATGCAATTAATATACTCATGTTTCAATAAAGCATGATTGTCTTAATTAATTCCAAAGCAGAAATAATGATGATACTAATAAAGATAATGAGTACTTCTATATATTGTATGTGCGTGATCCTGTATAGCTTGTAGTTAGAATCATAAGTATTATAGATAATTGTGTAAACAGCAATGAGAAATACCACAGGCGCAAACTACACTAATGTAAGTATTCCTTTACTTTGGAATATTTATATCTCCCCAAGGTCAGTTCCAGTGGATATTATCTTTACAGTTTTGAAACATAATATAATGCTATTTACTATGTCAAAGGGTTAAATATGTAATGTGTAAAGAGAAGGGCAGAGAATACACTTCATACAGTATATTCAATGTGAAATCGATTCAGTGGAACCAAACAAAACTGCAATCTGTTTGTTTGAACAGAACAATAGGCATCGACATAACATTGACTTAACTGATGACATGAGTTGAAAATAAATAATTTAGTCAAATAATTAAATATCAATATTTTGTCATTTTTATTAAAAAGCATATTATGTTCAGGTCACCCTGAGAAAATGTCTTGATATTCTTGACTTAAACATGTATAGTGTGACATTTATAAAGAATATATTTCAACTTGAAAAATATGTTTAAAAACTTTTTAAAATTAATGATTAAGTTGCATACACAATCATGTATTCAAGGTGCAAGGTTTAACTTGATTGTTAAACCACATCATATTTTTTCATGGTTATATTTTTATTTTCTTAAATCAATTTATCTGTAGAAAATGCTTAAAGGATTAGTTCACCCAAAAATGAAAATTAATTCATTATTTACTCACCATCATGTTGTTCTAAACAAATATGACTTTCTTTTTCATTCTTTTCTGTAAAAAAATAAAAAAAACAATTCTGCTCACTGATGTCATACAAAGGCCGTGAATGGTGACCACCGCTTCAAGTTTTAAAAGGATACAAAATTATAATTCAGAAGTCTAATAAAGTATTCCATGTGACTCTTGCCTTCTTCTGAAGGCATTTAATAAGTTTTAGTTAGAAACAAACTAAAATCGAATTTATTATTTAGAGAAAATCTTGACCGACCGTTGCTTTCCTGTGCGCGTTCATGAGAGTGCCCGAGAGCACCAGTTACGCTGCCCTTGCTCATGAGATGGGCCGTTCAAACGAAAACTTGCTTGTTTTCTACAATCGGACTGCCACAGAGATAAAACAAAAAACACAACACAGTAGCACACAAAACAGAAAACTGAACTCACAAAACATGTCTGAATAGTTTCAAGTCAAAGACGAGATGCATTTCTATGCCCAGTCTTATTTGTTTGAATACTTGGAAAACAAACTGATCTTGGAGGCTGAGGCAGCCACACTCACACCCTGTCCTAGACATGACACAACACGCAATAAAAAAAAAAATTCTATGTTAATCAGTTTTTGTCCTAACCAGCCATGACAAGCTTCAGGATATTCTTTTGATTGCTTGATTTCTATTTTTGTTTGGGGTCTTCGCGCCGGGTTAAAAACAACTTGATTTTGGCCGAGGGTGTCACACCTTCCGACTGTTTTGTTGAGGTCTGGCTCTCAACAGTTGGAGTTTTGTCACACATACACCTGTTCAGAATAGAGAAGATGTGACAGTTACAGCTCCCTCTGCCTTTCTCTCCGATTCTTCCAGTTCACTTTCGGTAAGCGAAACATCCAAAAACTGTGGTCTCCTCTATGTCTGACTGTGGCTTCTTTGTGTATGTGCGTTCTTCAATCTCTCTCAGTTCGATTTCTAAGAACTCCAGTTCATAAAAATAAATATTTGCATGAACCCCTCATCTTGCGAGCGGGGGCAGCATAACTGCACTTTTATTAACACTCACAGGCAACAGTCAAGATTTTCATTAAATAATAAATTAGATTTCAGTCTGTTTCTCACCAAACCTAATTGTATATGCCTTCAGAACAAGTTATGAGTCACACAGGATAATTTATTCGATTTCTGAATTTTACTTCTGAAATATAATTTTTTTTTTTTCCCAAATTGCTCGTTTTGTGTACCGAAAATGGAAGAAAGTCATATTGGTTTAGAACATCACGAGTGAGAATAAATAATACATAAATTTTTGGGTGAAATGTCCCTTTAATGTTTTTCAAAAATGTGTGAAACCACAAGATTACGTTTCTACAAACTTGACACGTGTTTAAACTAGATTTTAAAAGATTATTTTTATTTTCCTTTTTATCATCTCCGACAACCTTATTTGTCAATGACCCTAATATTTTTACAATTTATAAGGAAGGGTAAATTATTTAAATTTTTGTGTGAACTATTCCTTTATGCCAGCTTTGTTCATTGTTGATAAATTAACAATGAACAAAGCTGTACTTGTGGCACTCCTGGGTGGGTCTTACCCCACAGTTCAAAAAGGTGTTAATGCACCACAGATCTGTCAAATGTCTCTTGATCCCTTTTCCTAAAGACTTTTGACTTTTTTCATTAGAAAATACTAGGTAATTACCTGCCTTTCATGCCTTTCATAACTTGCATCTCTACTGAATTCCTTCACAGAGGTGTAAACACATTTGGTGGTTTGAAGCAGGCAGGGAGGGAAGAATAACACTGGGGTTCAGGGTTTAGCCCATTACTGCTGCTGTCATGACTCAGAGTTGGAGTTTTTCGCAATGAAGGTGCTTAAGGGGCAATAGACGAGACCACACTGCAACAGCCCGCAGCTTTGATCAGTGCTCGTCAGGAGTCGAGAGGGACCACAGGAGCAGGTATGATACAGGCAGCCCTGTCAGGACCCCAGCTGCATCACCTGCCTCTCAAACTCCATTGTTTTGGAGTAGCCTGCGGGACCCACCCAGGGCCTGAAGAGTTTGGGACATGATGTCAGCAACCCTCGATAAGCCCCTAAGGGACCCACAAACACCTGCCTTCCCCTGCAGCTGGGGAATTCTCCCACTAAATATAGCCAGGGAATTAAGGCAAACAAACCAAAGCAAAAGTATAGAAAGCCAGTGTGATGCACCATTAAGCAGGACTTCAGAGAAGAATTAGCTGAGAACTGCAAGGGCCTGTCTACATACTCAGCAGCTGAAAAACACCTGTGGACTGTGCCTGAGAGCATGAAGAAAACATTACAGTCCAGGTAGTTCAAGTCTTACATTGTGTCCTAACCAGATGAAATGTGATAAATTGCAGCAACAAGCAATTTGTCTGTCCACACTAAACGTGATAATGCTGTGTGACGTTTCACAATCACAGGTGGGGCCCTTTGGGGCTTTTGCCCCCTGTCAATAAGCCTCCAGTGTCCCCACTAAGTTTGAAGAGGAGATAAGGGGGTAAAGTTATTTTTAAATCCGATACTCGCTGAATTCTGCCTACGGTGCTTAAGGGACCTTCTGAAAAGTCCACACACTGCTAAAACGTCACTGGCTTCCAAGTGTACAGTTAATGTACAGTTAAGTAAGCAGTGGGATTTTGTAACAGAGAGATTTCACAGTGGGCAGAGAAACCATAACAGAATTATGTTCTGGACAATGTGTTATGGGGATCTTGTAAGTGAATTCTGATTTTAAGGATGCTTTTACACTAGGCACTTTTTGTGCACACCAGAGTTATGATAAAGATTGGTTCGTCTAGTTGGTGTGAACGCTGGTGCATGTCCGCTTTAAAGGCCTTCTGGGGTGCAACAAAAGCAATGTATTAGTATAATGGTAATTATAATTAAATAATATAAATTTTTTATGTCTTCTCTTCTCCAGACCATCCTGGAAAACATGCACCTGCGCTGTAAGTGCCATGGGCTTTCGGGCAGCTGTGAAGTGAAAACTTGCTGGTGGGCGCAGCCTGACTTTAGGCTGTTGGGAGACTACCTGAAAGACAAGTACGACAGCGCTTCTGAGATGATGGTGGAGAAACACCGGGAGTCCAGAGGCTGGGTGGAGACATTACGTGCAAAATACGCCTTCTTCAAACATCCCACAGAGCGAGACCTTGTCTACTATGAGGTATCGCCTAACTTCTGTGAGCCGAATCCAGAAACGGGCTCGTTTGGCACCCGTGACCGTGTCTGCAACGTGTCCTCTCATGGCATCGAGGGCTGCGACTTGCTGTGCTGTGGCCGTGGCCATAACACACGGACAGAGAAACGCAAGGAAAAATGCCACTGCATCTTTCACTGGTGCTGCTACGTCAGCTGCCAGGAGTGTGTGAGAGTCTACGATGTGCACACGTGTAAATAAGGGCAGCAGGTGGGAAGAGGACAGGGATTGTGGACATTAAAGAAAAGAGGAATGGAAAGTCAGAAGAGAGCAAATGCAGACCACACACACACACACACACACTCACATGATGTATCAATATGATACACATACTGTAGTAGTGGCACTTACTAGAATTCTTTACTAATGTGCCCTTTTTTATTTTCAAGGCCCGAAAGAGGCTTCCCGGCGATGCCCACCATGTTCGCCTTCGTTACTACTGTCATTCCTCTCACTCATTTTTGCTGTGGCAAACCTTGATACTGTTCGCTGTTATCATTCAGACTTCTTTATCTAAAACACTATCTCTCTGATCATCTCCCTCTACTGCCTAGGGGCTGAAACAGGATCTGTCCACCTCTGCTTTCCTACACACATTGACACTAAGAATGCATGAAAGAACGGGGGAGAGGATCTCCCGGTTAACTACTGAACATCGGGTCTCTAATATGCCCTGCTATACTACTGAATCCAATGCAATGCCCGTGCTTACCCTATGTTATCCTGAGGATTCCCAGTCTTGCCGCACTCTCCAACATCTTCAATGGGTCAGTACTACAGGCACAAATGTGAATCCTCTGAGGAGACATGGGCTCTCCAACATGCTTCAAACCCCTGCATGTGAACACATCCAGACTGCTCTTGCTCATTTTGAACACTGCTACAATTGTGTAAACCACATTCCCTATAATCCATATATGTTCAACATATGAACATATTGCTGTTTGCTACATAAAGACTCCTGTTTAACTGCTTTATATGGCAGGGGGATGTAATCGATACATTAGCATAGAAAGCTGTGGGCGGTGCAGTAAAAATGGGAAAAGTCATTGTGGGTACAACTCCTTATCCTTTCAAAAGAAATTAAGTTTTTTTTTTGTGTGTGTAGTTGCAGAACATGTAGATACAAAGCCATTAGTCAATCCTGGATGAGTGCATGACGGCTGGGTTTTCTGAGGTGAAATGCATGACAGCAGAATGCAATGACAAACACAGTGGGCTCATGTGCACCCAACCAGTATATTTTGCACTTACAAAATAACTAATGAATATACTAATTCTAGAGATTACAATGATTATTTGTAACATATTCTTTTTCATAAAGCTCCTCATATATGACTATGAAGGCTCCGTTTCAACACTTCGCTGATCAGGAGAAATTTGCATAGAGGAAAGAGAACAGGTAAACTAGAGGAGTATAGTTAAAGAAAGAAATGCAAGGGCAAATAAACAAGGAGGTGGAGGAGAGAGGATGGCCTCACGCTGCTGTTTGGACTGATGTAGGGCAGGCTTGAGTGTGAGTGTGTGATAAATGGAGGAAGTGGCAGGAAAGACTGGCTTCTCAATGGAGCAACAGACTAGCAGAGGTTTCCATACAACATGTTCTGACAGTCCTATACACTTCCCATTAATTAAGTTTAACTACACAAAGCTGAAAGCAGACGTTAGACTAGGTTCACATCAACACCAATCCCATAGGAGCCCTCTCTCATTGGCCACACCTACGCTCTCTTTCCCATTTCTCTTTCCGCTATATCCAAAGTTTTGTACAAAGCCTTTTAAAGTTCATAATTCCCTTTTTATTTTACAATCTGAAAATGTTATGTTTTTATAAATATTATTTATTACACAATGTATATATCTGTAAGTCTGAACTAAGATTATATATTTGAAGAACTTGCAGCCTCTGCCTATTTATCTAAGATTGACTCCTGCTTACTCTATTGCCTAATATGATACTGTATATAGAGCCTCCTTTAATATACAATACAGATAACTACACCTTTAACAACAAACCATTTTTCTCCATAGTTGTATAAACAAAATACTGCTGTGTGACATTGGCATGCAGCTAAATGAAGGGTTCGATGAACCTGATCACAAGCATCTTACCACCATGTCTATATCTACTCATTCCATTGCTGACATCATCCTGTAGGTTTGTTGTCTTACCTATGGTTTCTCAGTACCTCCAGTAAAGGACAAAGTAAGTCATTAGTACAAACACTAGCTTTAGAAATTCCACAAATATCCTGAGTAGTCTGGAATTAAGTTAGATGATAGGTGGGTGTTTTGAAGGTGTAAAACTCTCACATCTGAATTTATGTTTGAGTATTAAAACTGCTGTGAGATATTTTTTTTTTAATGACATCCATAAAATATCCCTAGTACCTGACAGATATCTCTGAAGTTGTGTCCTAAAAAATGTACTTAAATTAATATTCCTGGTTCTGTACAAGTTAAGCTCAATTGACAGCATTTGTGGCATAATGTTGATTACCACCAAAACTAATTTCCCTATGCTTCCTTTTTATTTATTTATGTATTTTTGAATCCCCTTTTCTCCCAATTTGGAATGCCCAATTCCCATTACTTAATAGGTCCTCGTGGTGGTTACTCACCTCAATCTGGGTGGCGGAGGACAAGTCTCAGTTGCCTCCACTTCTGAGAGAGTCAATCTGCACATTTTATCATCTGGCTCATTGTGCATGACACCGCAGAGACTCCCAGCATGTGGAGGCTCATGCTAATCTCCGCGATCCACGCACAACTTACCACGCACCACATTGCATTTACATTTACATTTATGCATTTGGCAGACGCTTTTATCCAAAGCGACTTACAGTGCAGTTATTACAGGGACAATCCCCCTGGAGCAAACTGGAGTTAAGTGCCTTGCTCAAGGGCCCAACAGTGGCATCTTGGTGGTGCTGGGGCTTGAACCCCCGACCTTCTGGTCAGTAACCCTGAGCCTCAACCACTGAGCCACCACTGAGCCACCACTGCCCCACATTGAGATCGAGAACCACTAATAGCGACCACGAGGAGGTTACCCCAAGTGACTCTACCCTCCCTAGCAACCAGGCCAATATGGTTGCTTAGGAGACCTGGCTGGAGTCACTCAGCACACCCTGAATTCGAACTCATGACTCCAGCGGTGGTAGTCAGAGTCGATACTCGTGGTTACAGTGAGGCACTTACAATGGAAGTGAATGGGGCCAATTTTTGGAGGGTTTAAAGGCAGAAATGTGAAGCTTATAATTTTATAAAAGCACTTAAATCAATTATTTTGTTAAAACGCATGTATTATTTGAGCTTCGAAGTTGTTTATATCATCATTTTAGGGTTTGTTGTAAAATTGGCTATAACTTTACACTGAAAAGTTTAGTATGTAAGGGATAATGTACTGTTGTTATCATCCAATAAAACCCGACAGGGTGATCAGGACCCCGATGCGGATTGGAGGGGTCTTGTATCACCTTGAAAGTGTTTATTTTTCTATAACAACTGGCTGACACTTATTATACAGCTAATGGACATTAAATATTGATTTGCCTTGCAATTATATAATTTGAGAAGGAAGAAATCACTGAACAGCTGAAATCAACTTTTTTTGGATTGCGTCGGAGTTCTGTTGTTGGTTTGTTTTGGTGAGAATGACTGTTTTACTCCTCATTATTCAGCCTATTAAAAGACTAATTGCCAAATAAACAAATACATGGACATGAAAACATTTTATTACCTAACTTGAAGAGATCGAAACAGTGATCAAAGCAAGAGAGACAGCTCGCAAAAACCTGGATGAATGGTCTGATATGTGAAGCTGCGGTTTGTTACATAGCAATAAAAGAATGCTAGATGGCGTTATTGAGCAATCAGAATAGTGTATTCCAGGCCGCGGTGTAATAAGCGATTTTATCAGACTAAAATGATGTTACCTTGCACATTGTTTATAATTTGTGGCTACACTTTTGGAACAAAGAGTATTTTAACGTTTACAGATTGGCCCCATTCACATCCATTATAAGTGCCTCGCTATAACCCAGATTTTTGCTATTTTTTAAAGTAAGGGAGGGACAAGACAAGTTACATTTTGTGATGATCAATACTATGGCACAAATGCTGTCGATTGAACTTAACTTGTATTGAACCCGGAATACTCCTTTAAGAGGTCTACGTCTTCATGCCTGCAGCCAAATAGCCTTTTTGCTTGTGTGATATTGCTTAAATTAAAAACATCCAGTTTGAACTGGAATAAAATCACTTGTAATCTTTGTAAATCATTGCAATAGTTTGTTCATGTAACCATAATTTCTGGCAAAAAAAAAAAAAGTTCCCTACAATTATTCTTAATAAGTCTGTGGTAACTTAGTAATACTGTAAGGAAAAGAAAAGAGGAAATAAAAAGGTATTAGTTCACCCAAAAAGGAAAATGTTATCATTGTTTACTCACACGTGTTGTTAGAACCCTACATTACTTTCTTTTTCTTAACACAAAAGGAGAAATTTAGAAAAAATGTGTTTTCACTTTAACGGCCCATCTCACTCTCAAAGCTCTAAAACTCGCATTAAGAGAATAATGGTCATTGGACATTTTTAATAAATAATACATTAGATTTCGGGTTGTTTTGCACCAAATGCTTTAATATGCTTTCTTAACAATCATGAGTCTCATGGATTAATTTATTAGACTTCTGAAATACTTTTGAAGCTTGAAGAAGTGGTCACCATAACCTGCCATTGTATGACATCACTGAGCACAAAATATTTCCACAATTACTCCCTCTATGTTAAGAAAAAGAAAGAAAGTCATATGGGGCTATAACAACACGGGGTTGAGTAAACAATGACTGATATTCATTTTTGGGTGAACTAATCCATCTTGATGGTGTTCAGTCCTATATCCATCATTGGACAAGCAAAAATTAACTTAATCACAAACAGAAAAAAATTATTATAAGCAACTGACTGGTCCCATTTTGACATCCGCAACGAGCAAGAACGTCAAGCAATGTGACAAATAGCCGGCCACATCACCTCAAAACGCATCAGCACCAGGACCTCTCTACCAACGGTGAGCCTTCAGGGTTAGCAAAACAAAGCATAACTCAGCGGTACAGGGGCGAGGAGACCTGAGGAGATGCTTCATAACGCTGAAAAAAAATGCTTTTGCGAGGAAACAACTCATTTACACCAAACAATCCTTTTAGAGTGAATTTTGTATGGAGATTACTACGATAAAATTGCTAGAGAACTCACGCATAATTTTGCGACATGTAGGTGTCAGTTTACGGCTCAACCCAGAAATTTTTTGTGTCCGCAAACGGTGATTTGTTGTCGTAACATGCTTTTTATTATTTATTTATTAATATTATTGCTCTATAAAAGACTTTCAGTACAAAGAGAAATGTTAATTCAAATAAAAATTCAAATAAAAAATAATGATAATATATATATGGGCTGTCAGTAGCTCGAATTAATTACATGGTAATATTAGCTGAGAAATCCCCTCAAATAAGAATAATTCAATATATAATGATTAAATGATTATAAATAGTTATATATAAATAATTATAAATAATATATAGATATACACTGGTATACAGCCAAATGTTTGGAATAATGTACATTGCTGTTTCGGAAGGAAATTGGTAATTTAATTCACCAAAGTGGCATTCAACTGATCACAAAGTATAGTCAGGACATTACTGATGTATAATCAGCACCATCACTATTTGAAAAAAGTAATTTTTGATCAAAACTAGACAGGCCCCATTTCCAGCAGCCATCACTCCAACACCTTTTCCTTGAGTGATCATATTAAATTGCTAATTTGGTAATAGAAAATGACTTGCCATTATATTAAACACAGATGAAAACTATTTAGCTCACTTAAATGAAGCTTAACATTGTCAATGTTTGTATCTTAGTTGCCACAGTATGCAACAGACTGGAATGTCTTAAGGTCAATATTAGGTCAAAAATGTAAAAAAAAAAAAAAAAAAAAGAAAAATGGCTTTCTCTAGAAACTCAGCAGTCAATCATTGTTTTAAGGAATGAAGGTGCTTGAAATTGCCAAAAAAAACCTGAAGATTTCATACAAAGGTGTACACTACAGTCTTCAAAGACAAAGCTCAACTGCTCTAACAAGGACAGAAGAGATGTGGAAGGCCAGATGTACAACTAAACAAGAGGATAAGTACATCAGAGACTCTAGTTTGAGAAATAGATGCCTCACATTTCTTCAGCTGACAGCTTAATTGAAATCTACCCACTCAACAGTCACACATATTCAAGTCACAAGCAAGTCTCAAGTCTTAACCATCAAGTCTCGAGTCAAGTATCAAGTGCAGTGCAGACAAATCAAGCAAGTCAAGTCAGCGACTCACCTTAAGCATGTCAAGTCAATTCGAGTCCTGATTAGTTTCAAGTCAAGTCGAGTCAAGCCACAGTACTAAAATAAATAGAGGATAATTTTTTTTTTTAATAAATATTTATTTTTGCTCTGAAATGAACTTATAAACATATCTTTACATAATTGTTTTTTTTTTTTATATGAATTGTATAACAGTAATGTGTTCGGCTAATAAGTTATCTATAAAATACAGTGCATGTACAAGTGAATCTACCTCCCTAGAAACCTGGCCAATTAGGTTGTTTAGGAGACCTGGCTGGAGTCACTCAGCACACCCTGGATTAAAACTCGTGACTCCAGAGGTGGTAGTAAGCGTCTTTACTTGCTGAGGTATCCAGGCCCCCTCCGTGGAGGAAGTTTTGATGAGAACTCTGAAGTAGTTTAAGAATTTCTGAACTATACATTGTGATCAGTTGGATGCCACTTTGGTGAATAAAAGTTCCAATTTATTTCCATAAGTGCAAAATCTGTACATTATTCCAAACTTTTGGCTGCCAGTGTATATTAATACAGATATATAGATACAGATAATTAAAATGCATTACATTGTTTTGGCACACAAGTGAAGCATTAAAAAATACAATACAAAAAATGGCTTTAGAATGCGATATATTGTTTATTTCCATATTATTGAACATAAGCCTGGCCTACAGTTCACAGCAATCCCTTTTGCAATTTAATTCATCAATCATTTTTTATTATAAGGCTTGTCTAAGGATGCGTCAATGTTCACCTGCATCAGAAGGATGCTTTTGGAGGATGCTGTTGCATTGCTTCATAAACATACAATTTTTATACTGCCACCTCCCTGCCCAGTAGGTGAAAAAAATGGAATCAACAAAAACAAAAGAAGAATGTGAATGTGGAGATTTATAGTATAAAATTACTTAAATATTGATCTGTTTCTCACCCACATCTATCATATCACTTCTGAATATATGGATTTAACCAATGGAGTCATATGGATTAATTTTAAGCTAATTTTATGTGCTTTTTGGACCTTCAAAGTTCTGGCTACCATTCACTTGCATTGTATGAACCAATAGAACTGATTTTTTTCATTTTTCTTAAAAATTCTTTGTTTGTGTTCAGCAGAAGACAGTCATATACTTTGGGATGGCATGAGGGTGAGTAAATGATGACAGAATTTTCATTTTTGGGTGAACTATCCCTTTAAGTGCTTCGTTACGGGAGCTGTCCGGTCCAAAGGTGCTGAAATGTCTCCAGAAGTTTGTCTTGTCAAACAGAAAAACGTCCAAACATGGAAATTATATGTTTTTAACTATTATTGGGATGTTATCTGGGATGGCATGAGGGTGAGTAAATGATCAGAGAATTTTCATTTTTGGTTGAACTATACCCAAGGAAGTTGTTTCTTTTGCTTAAATGGTGCTTATTTAACAAAATCAGATTATTGTGGTGGTCATTGTTATTACGTCATATATTTGGGTCACGGGTCAATACCACTGATATATCCATCGTTTACCTGGGGGTCTTACTGTGGAAACAAATGTGGGTGTGACTTCCGCCGGAAGTCGTTCTACAGCATTCCCTAGCTCTGGCTGCAGTCATTTTAGACCCCGTATACAACTGATAATAAGACTCGTTTTGGATGATCCAATCGCAATTGTCAGTGCTAAAATAGTTGTATACGGGGTGTAAAATGTTTTGTGATTGAATTGTAAAAAACACATACAGCGGAAGTCAAAAAACATATTTTATTTGAGGTTTAAAATGTCATCCTGATGCATCCCAGATGGCAGCAAAGCAACACCTCTCATCTGTCAATCACCCGACAAACAAAAGTTTAAACTTACATGCGGATTTAAAAGGTATAACCGCCTGATTGGAAAACAAACATGGAAACAACATGCCGGTTTTCTTCGCGCTTTCTTTGTCTTTATTACTTTTTTGCAGGTCATTATAATTCAGTAATACTGATATAGTGAATGAGACATTACCTGTCTAATGAGATACCTTCATTTGGTCAATTGTTGAAGACAGCATAGATGTATCCTTCCCTACCTATGAAATCCCACAATCCTGTGCATAGATCCATGGCATTGAGTCGAAGAAAAAAAAAATGGTGGCTCAAGCAAATTTGTGTATAAATGTATTTTTTCCCCACTTTTGATTCAAAAGATAAATTAGTATTGTAGTTTTTAAATATTGGCTGCTTCCGAAAACCAAAGGTAGCTGTCTTGTTGCCTTGCTGCCCTATCAGTAAATGACTCAACAGACAGCGTTTGCGTATGAAGGTATCTCCAGAAACTAGTTTTGGACAGGTTTCACAACCACTTTTTTGTTGCAAGGCAACAAGACGGCTACCGTTGGTTTCAGACAATGCCAAATTATGTCCGGAATCTATTCATACTACTTGCTAGCATACCCAAAAAATTTCCTATTTTTCTGACCGAGAAGTGCGTCTTTCATCAAATAAAGTACATACTCTGACAGTACACTATTTCGGAAACAGGGACAGTGTCGTGGAAATGGAGGCAAGTAGTTTAAATGCTAATCTGCTTTAAGCAAGGAGAAAAAAATGGGAACTTCTCTACCTGGGAACTTTTTAAGTCTCAAAGCACAGCTACAGATTCTTTGTATGTACATAATTACAAATAACAGTTGAGTCTTTTATTGCCATCTTAAAATCTATTTTTAATCAGTTTAATACATAATTCATATTTCTCATGAGAAAAATTATTGAATTAATTTATTCCAAACAGCCATGCCATGAAGCACAGCAAATATTGCATGCTATACTTCAAATGTTTTTACAAAGAAAATAAATGTTACAAGTACTGTGTGTGTGTGACGCTTTCCAAGTTCAGTAATGTACACATCTGCATCTAAACTCCACTTCGGTTACTATTAATTTCACATTAATGGTAATAGTCATAACAGGGTCATAAAAAGAGAAAAAGAGGGGGCTACACACAGTATATGTAAGCAAGAGATAAAGAAGAGGAGAATTAAAAGCCAATGTGAACTGTCCTGGCACTGTTGGCAGTGGTGAGGTAGGTCAGGGGGTTTACTTTATGTGCACAATTCTTTATGCCACTTTGATTTCAAAGCTTGCCCCATTTGTTAGACTCTGAAAAAAATAATGAGTCCCTCTCACTTTAGGCTAAGATGAGGGGCTGTTCATCTCTTAGACTACAACCTTTCCCATGTTGCTGACATGGAAACTTCTGAAAGACCTAAGAAGGGCAGACAGTTCCCTTTCATTAAAACACAAAACAAAAGCCAAACATGACATGGAAGCTTTGGTCAGAAAAAGAATCAGAATTGCTTAAGTCTGTACTGAAACATACAAAAGATGGCATTAATGACAATGTGAAAGATTTAAGGAGTAAGGCATCATTGATTGGAATAGTTAATCTCACTACATACATATAAATATGACACATTATATATATATATATATATATATATATATATATATATATATATATATATATATATATATATATATATATATATATATATATATATAAACACCTTATAGGTCTTCACACACATGCATGTACTATTTTATACACGTGTCCAAAAATCACAAAAATGAGGCACTATACAAAACTGAGGTGTCAAGATGCTGGTGTTGAACAGGGTAAAGGCAGTTTCATGTAGATGCCATGGAAACAACATGCAGTACACTATACGGTTCAGAAAGTGAGGGATAGAGATATATGTTGTAGTCTGGCTCTCTCTGTCACTCAAGTGCACATATTGTTTTCCTGACACCTTTACAACTTCATCTGAAAGGTATGAAACAACAAAAGAAACAGAAAACCAGATTAAACAGTGAAACTGAAACATAAAAGGAAAGAAAAAGCAGATTAAGATACAAAGACAACATGAAAACAAAATTTACCCTATTTTCATAAAATTTGTGTGCACAATATATGCACATTATTTGAACCCTTATATAGTGTTCCTGTCAAAACTGACCGATTCACCTCATTTTCTTTCTGAAAAATGTAGTTTCATCCAGTTGGAATTAAATTCCATTAATTTGTTCACACAGGGCATCTGAACACACAACTTGTTTTAGATCATTTTCATAAATACAGAAATATTAGTTTTAGGAGCATCCCAATCCTTTAGATGAGCACTTATGTGGATGTGTTTGCACACACACAAAGTCCTTGGACATGTGCGCGCTCGCACACACACTACGTGCATTGAGCATCCCTTTGTGCATCGTCTTTCCATGTACACTGTTTGAGGAATATTTCAAGATCTACTTCTCAAATTATGTTGTGTTTGGGCTTGTATAAATCAGAATACATTCTAAGCTTTAAAATTACAACTATTTGGTTTTGATCAAGCAAGGGGTTATTAAATTATAACATAATTATTATAATTAAAATTTTGTCTTCAGGGAGTGCCCCCACTCTGTATAAGCTCAGTTCAATGAATCCTTCAATCAATAAAAATATATATATTTTTTTAAATGTTTCAAAAGTCATAATCACTAAAAAAAAAGAAGTTAACAAAAGATCTAATGCAGTGTCTTGTGATAATATATGCAATATGAGAGATTTATTTGACCAGAATTCATTTTTGACCAGGAACACAAAAGTTGTTAGCACAAACAAACAAGAGTTAAAAAAAAAAGTTTTTCATAATTTTTCATCAAAGTGTAAAACTTAAATTGAAACTTAAAAATAAAATGCTCTTCACTTCTAAAATGACTTTTTTCTGTGCAGGCACATAATAACTTTTTTTTTTTTTTACAATGCAATTGATTCCCAATTAATTAAATAATCAAGTTTTACCATATTTCATACTGAATACTCAATTTAATCTGAAACTATGTCTCTTTATCATAGTTAAATACATTGGGAATGGTGTTTCATGTTGTCTTAAAGTGTTTAGTATTTGATCAACATTGTGAGCAGAGACTGTGTGTAAAATCTTGAGTCACACAAATGTGCAGAAATGAGGTTTGTTGACTACATGGCAGTCCTACCATAATAGCCTTGGTTTGTCAGGCTACTTTCCTGGACTGCCAGACTATATGGCCACATGTTTTTCAGACCCAAACCTGGAGAACAACATAAGCATAATGTTAAATAAAAAATCAATGCGGTAAAGGAGGAAAAATCTATTTTAGGCCAACCGAGAAATGGACTTACGCTCCTTCTTCTCTCAGTAGTGCCAAGAACTTGTTAACTCTGTATTCAGGAGGCATCTGAAAACAAAAAAATAAAACATACCCACAGAGAAGAGGTGAAAAATTTTGAAATATTAAAGATTATTTTTTTTGTTATCCCCACATTTCTTGTGAGTCCCCTCTTCTGGAAAGTAGTGAGATGTTGAAAAGACAAAAAAGTTGTCAACTATGTAAAGCCTGGAGGGCTCGGAGGGGCCCAGAGTGTGTCTGTGAGGAGCTTTGGAGGGGTGGCAGTAAATGTCGGAAAGGGGAAGTGACAAGACTAGTGATAAATCCAGCAGGTCACAGTACCTGTTCACTCAGGACAGGAAGACTGACAGACTACTAAGTATTCATACACTTAAAGCACACTAATAAGAACACACTTAACCTTTGTAAAAAAAAAAAAAAAAAAAAAAAAAACATATTTAAAAATATATTTAAAACATCATTAAAACAAGATTAATTTACTTGAGATGTAAAACTGCATAAGATATTAAGATGTGTTTTCAAAGAATGTATCTTGAATAGTTATTTTTTCTCACCCCACTGGAAATTTTTTTCTTATTTTAAGTAAAGGTCTAACAAAAGTAAAAACTAAATTGTAAAAGAAAAAAAAAATAATTCAAGATATATTCTAAATTAACAAGTTTATGCAATATTGCATCTTAAGTAAATGAATCTTATTTTAAAGATGTATAGATAAACAATACATTTTGAATGGAAAACAAGACAAAAAATACTAAAGAAAACTTTTTTGTTTGTCTATGGCCATGGTGTAGGTCATGACCTAAATTGTGCAGTTAACGTTCCTTTATAGACTAGAACAAGACTTAAGAATTGGCCTTTTAGAGGAAAGCTCTGAGAAGACACCAGAGAGGAAAATTAATGGAGTATGCAATAACTTATCTTTTCAATTGCCTGGGGCAGTTGGAGAAATGAAAACTATTAAAAGAATAAAGGGAATGGGAGGAAAATGCAGCGCGGCTGTGTGCAGCATGTCCCGGCAGACTCAGTCTCATTCCTCTCTGGGGGGAAGCACTCAGCGCTGCCACATTACTGCATACCACACCAATTACACAGCATCCAGCACAAACATGACTGCAACTCCAATTATGCCACCACAAAAAACAAAACAACAACTAACAAACACGACTACAGTTCTCATTAAACAAGACTAGCACTAATCTTTGGTGTACTATTGAGATATATGGCCTAAAATTAACCTAACAACTAAGAGCATTTTCTATGGAGCCAAAAACTCTTGATGCTAAAATGAATTTAAATTGTCATTGTCTTAGTCAATTGGGTGAGTTTAGATCAGGACTACCTGTTTGAACAAAGAGTGGTAATCGTTTGAAACCTTTTGAAAACAGTTTAGTATTTTTAGTAGTCTGGAACTTACATACGAGTGTTTAATTTTTTTTATGTTAAAAAACCTTCTCGTAAGGCAGTTTAATATCGAGAGACAACTACAAGTAATACATAGGTGTGTTGCTCTCCTTGAAAAAAAAAGTTCAATAGTGTGACTCTTTGGAACAATCAAAACATTGCTTTTTTTTTTGTGTATCCCAGCCAGTCCAACATAGCACAACCAATAGCGTTATTCAGTTTTCCCAAGCATTAGCAGACAGGGAGAGTATTCAGAAAATCTGTTTTAAAAAAAATAATAATAATTTGTGCAATTTCGTTTATTGGTGCTATAGGGAAATTAAACAGGTCACCTTTCATACTATACTGTATATATTGTCATTACTAAGAATAATACATTAAATTAAAATGTAATAACATTATTGTTCAGCTAACTTCATATTAGGATTTTTCTTCAATCAACTCCAGAAGCAGGAAGTACGAGCCAAAGTATGTGCAGATGAGGACTACAGGGCTGTTTACTTGTGTGTCGAAAGATGAACTCTGGAGAAGGCACATCTGGAGGGGCTTGTTTTCATTATGATGCAATAAAATAATAGAATTTGACAGGAAATCCAACCACAGATGATTTAGCAGGAGAGCTGTGACAAGTCGTCTAGACAGCACCCAGAGTAAAGTGTTCTATCTGTGTCTCACCTGCAGTGACATCTCAATGAGCATCTGAAGCTTCTTAATGCCCAGCCACACAGTTTTTCCTTTCACCTCTTTTGCGAGAGTTGCTCGTTCTTTGTCCTGAAAGCCCCCGAGAAGCTAAACAACACAATGGAAGAGACATAAAGACAACTAGTTATGATTTTGAGACAATCAAAACTATGATCGGATTCTCATGGACAAGCAAGCAATTTAGACTCCTTTTTGTTTCCTCTATTGTTTTTTTTCTAGAACGCTCTTTCTCAGCCACTGGAGACCAAACCAGTCACTGTGATTTTGCCAAGTAGGATGTGTTCCTGGATCAAGATATTTTAAAGGTCCTGGAAAAACATTCTTGTCAAAGAAACATTGTCCTAACCCTATCCCTAATCCTAACTTTAAACTTACCCCTTTCTCTATCCCTGAAATCTGATTGGTTATTAGGAATGTTGTTCCAGGGCCAAACAAGGATGTTGATTCAGGAACAGATCTTAAGAGCCCTTCAAAATGAACACATTTTTGTATCCGTCCATGCTATTTTCCCGTTGTTTTTCAATGTAAACACATGCTAGATGGTCATCTGTGACAGTTGCGCTGCTTCCAGCATTTTTTTCTCATGCAGAAGCATCATGCTTTCTGACATGCATTGTTTGGTAAAATGGAATGTAAATTTTAAAAGCACATCATAAGACACCTGCATTCTGTTATATTTGTTGCAATGTGTCTAGCTGCAAGAGCACATATGGTCTGAATGGACCCTTACTTGGCAAAATCACTGTTACCAAACCAATGTACATCTATCTCTTTTTTTGTCTTGCTGGGTCTCTAGATCTGGCTCCTTATATACCTCCAGGGCCTCCATGAGGTGTTCTCCTCTAGAGATGTTGGGGATGTGAACTGTAGTGCTGAAAGAGTCCAACATGCCCATCTCCTGCAGAACATCTTTCCTGCTAGTTGTGCCGAGAATCAGCAACTTACGACCCTTTGAAAAAAACACACATAATCTATCTCAGTATTATAATATGTACATTTGGGGAGTATTACATCCATAAAGAGCAAACAACTCATTGTGATACCAGGTGAGCATAATCACTGCTGAAGAAACTTCTATAGTACTGACATCACTATGTACTTTTTACACACTGTAAGAACTTGTGAAATTGTGCTAGTACAGCAGTGTGATGGAGTCTATCTAGGTGGAGCAAGGAGGTGGGGCATTCCCAGAGGCTCAAGCGAGCAGAGGGAGATTATGGGTCGCCCCCCTGTGGCGCCCAGTATAGGCTAGTGCATGCAGATGAGGTGCCACACAGGCTGCAGGCCTGCCAGGTCCCAGCTCTCTCACAAACCTTTTCTGTCGATTCACCCAAGACCAGACTCCCCGCTGAGTGCTGCTCTATACAGCCCTGATCTGGAGGAACAGACCCTCGGCTATTCAAAACACCTTACAAACAAGCACAACACCTATTCCTGCCTGACATACACACTCACTGCCAGTCATGAAACTCAAGACCTTCACAACAGTAAATTGTTTGGGACCCGTACACTACAACAACATAAATGCACTTCATTACATATACATATTGTGGAGGCAATGCACAGCCCATATTTCAAGTGTTGCTCAAATATAATAGCTCAACACTGTTGCTATGTGGTTCCTAAGATGTTCTGAGAGGTTTTTAGCAAGTTGCTAGATGGGTGCTAGGGTGTTCTGGGTGGTTGCTTCCTGGCTACTAAGTTATAAAGCCAAAACTTATGTCTCAATGATATTCTGGTCTCCTTCAATGCAAGTCTATAAGAATTTTTCAGTAGTTTTATAGTCTGTAAGATGAAAAGTCTGATAATTCTAACCATTATTTGAGTTATCAATCATGCCTGCAGAAGAAATTTGTGGGTTATGTTATTTACTTAATATTTAGGGTTATGGATTTTACATACGTACGAGCAATCATAATAGTGATGCTTGCCTTTGCAAGAGCCTCTAATAAATTATAAATGAAAGGCATAAAATAACAATAGATTGCCTATAAGACAAAAACTCTGATATGTCTATAAATAAAGTATGCAGGTTGCTTCTCCCAAGTAGTCGGGTTGAGTATTGAATTGTCTGGTAAAAAGGAGGTGCTACCCCCTGTCTGTAAATTCCAGTATTACTGTCTGGTGTGTGTGGATGTGTTCTCACCCGAGGAGGAGGTTTCTTCAATAACACCAGCAGAGCCTGCAGCACCAGGTTAGAAAAACGTGGACCAATCGGAACAAAATCTGTGAAGTGGAGAAACATCAGAGCCATTTAAAACAATGAAGAGTGGATAGACAGGGTTTTGGGTAAGTGGTGTTGTGTTCATTATGAGGACCAACAACAATTCGGCTTTATAGTGTTGACACTTCAGCTAAAATAAATGAGGGAGAAAAAAACACAGACAAGAGGAGAAAAGGCACCTCGAGATGCCTATAAATCATCAATGAAAAGGTAGCACATAACAGCTGCAGACTGTCAAAGTCTTGTTACCTTACAGACCTATTCAGTCATGACATCAATTTAAAAGGTAAAAAAAATGAAGGTTAGCTTACCATCAGTTTCCTTGGGAATTTCTAATAGGTTTTTCGAATAGCAGTTTTCGTTTAATGTCAAAAAAGGTTGGTGGTTAAATTTACAACTAAATCACAACGGATAAGTTTAAGTGCTTGACGAAATGTTGTGTGTAGCAACTTGTGCTATTAAAGCACACAACGGTTTCATGAATGATTAAGTTATGACTGTAGGCAATTTTTCCTGTAGAACAAAGCACAAAAGTCTCTTCAAACAATTTTGAAACCCATGGATCAAAAATGCAACTACAACCTAGGGCTGAGCGATATGGCTACAAAAATGATATCTCTATATTTTTCAGCCTATTGACGATATTCGATATAAACACTCACTGAGCACTTTATTAGGAACACTATGGCCCTATTCAAGTTCCTGACATGGTTTTCTGATGTTCTGAGATGCTATTCTGCTCACCACAATTGTACGGAGTGATAATCAGAGAGTTAATGTAGCCTTTCTGTCAACTCGAACAAGTCTGGCCATTCTCCGTTGACACCTCTCATCAACAGGGCATTTGTGTCCACAAAACTGCCACTCACTGGATGTTTTTTGTTTTTGGCACCATTCTGAGTAAACTCTAGAGACTGTTGTCCATGAAAATCCCAGGAGATCAGCAGTTACAGAAATACTCAAACCAGCCCGTCTGGCACCAACAATCACGCCACTGTCAAAATCCCTGAGATCATATTTTTCCCACATTCTGATTGATGTGAACATTAACTGAAGATCCTGAACCATATCTGCATGATTTTATGCATTGCTGCCACACGATTGGCTGATTAGATAAGTGCATGAATAAGTAGATGAACAGATGTTCCTAATAAAGCGCTCAGTGAGTGTATATCAATATATACCTTTGCTCTAAAATGGCTCAAAAGTGATTTTAGCCAAGTAGATTCAATATTTTATAGGCATTTAATACAAATATATTTAAGAATAATCAAGGCATGTTTCCCCAGAGTTTTTTTTTTTTACTAAATTAACATGAGAATGAGATCTAATCATTTACATTGGTATGCAATTTATATTTTTAATCCAATGATACATAGTACCTTAATAAACACATTATTTACCTTCCTATATTTTGACTAAAACATTTTTTGTGAATGAACAAGATATGCAAAAACTACTCTTATTATTTTGGAACCCAGTTGAATATTGCATCTTACAAAATGGGACCCAACCAAGTTCATTATTATAATATAATACTGAATCATCATCATTATTTTGAGGATTAGATTTGTTTTATATAAAAGTAATCTATTTATGTCCTATTTACTTCACTTTCACCTGGAGCTTTTATTTTTACCCTGAAAGTGCAATGTGTAGTTTACAATTTTCTGCATCTGGTGAAAGCTGTAATCTCCTCTTCTGTTATACTGTGCTGCCTTTGAAGATTTGTATAATAACTTGTAGTGGTTACCAATGTTTTAAATTGCACGAATGCTTGAACCTGCAGTACTTGAATTGCTCTAAAAGCGCTAAAAACACAAGCCCTTTAACCCCCTCCCGTGCACAGAACAGAGTATCACCCAATCGCTATTTTGATTTTATTTAGATTTATTGTGCAGCCTGAAGGATCATGAAATTAGTCTACTGATGTGCTCTTTATGAAACTTGTCGGCCAAATAAAAAGCAAAGCACAGTAAAATCATTGTTATTATATCGTAAATATTCTATATATCACCCAGCCCTACTACAACCTGAACAGCTCTACAGTATTAGCGGATTTGACAGGAAGTGTGTTGTTCTCTGTGTAATGATGAAAGACTCACCCAGCAGACGCTCTATATCGTCCACCACCACACAGCTAAGCTGGGACTTGTAGGCATCCTCAAAAATCTACAAAGATGAAAACCATAAACTCACTATTAAGCCACTGAAACATCACATTTGTTAAACCCGTATGGAAAGTTTCAACACACACAGATCTGTTAACTTTTTTACTTCGGCAACAAGGTTGCTACCTTCTTGATGGCCTGACACTTGGCGTTCTCTGCAAAGCCGATCATTTTGTCTGGAGAGCAGATCTTGATGAAGGGGAACTGGGAGTCTTCTGCGATCTTGGCCGCCAGTGCAGTCTTCCCACTGTGAGGAGGCCCTGTGGAAGCAGAGAGTCTTACACTCTCAGTCGTATCAGATTACAGCATTATGTTGGAACGTTATTCTTTCCGTTCTGAACAGACTGATCGAGCAGATTTGTGTTGTATAACATAAGAAGATCAGATCCTTCCTATCTGAGCATGCTACACAACTCCTTCTCCAGGCTGTTGTTATATATAGACTAGAGGCACAAAATCCCTTTCCCAGACATTCACTTCATTTGTTCCTCGCTGGTGGAATGACCTTCCAAATCCCACCCAAACATCTGATTCTCTAGCCACGTTCAAGAAACATCTTAAGATGCATCTCTTTCATGAGCACTTGATCCAATTCTACTAATGCAAAAACAAAAAAAATTATTCTAAACCACTGTCTTTCACCTTCTTCTCTACTAATGATTCTCTAAACAATTTGCAACTTTGTATTAGAGCACTTCTCTTATTACTGCCTCCTTAGGAAGGAGACTCACTTCTATTGTCGTCCTCCTCCTCCTCAAGTCCCATTGGATAAACATGCCTGCTAAATTAATACATGTAAATGTAAATGTGTGTATGTTTGTGAGACTTGCCCTCCAAAAGCACAGTTACTAGTGGTGTGCGTTCACTGTTCTTGGTCTGTTGCACCAGAAGTTCTCCATCTCCCAGTATGTCAGACACAAAATTGCTCCATTTGACAATGCCGTTCATGATGTAACTGCAGTAATCCTCTTGATTGGTACCAAAGGCCTGTACAGAAAGAAGAAAACCAAAGGTTGCATAAAATATTCAGGAGAATGCAGGCAGAGAGATACTACATAATAGCTTCACTACATAACAGTTGTTTTTTGTCTAGTGGCAGTCCCAGATGGCCATGCATTGAACATCTGATGCATGTTGCAAACAAATTTGGCAGGAGCATTCCAAAATTGCAAACCCCAATCTGATTGTTTGTCTTCTTAGAATTTCAGTAATCAGGGAGCACAGGCTCTTGACTCAGTCAGAAGACAAAGTCCTGGTACCAAGCTGCTTAAATGAGTGCTTACAAGGAAGGATATGTTAGTAATTTTTACATGTCGGTCAGATGGCCACTTTCAGTTGGCAGTTCTCGGTCCGAATAAACTGCAATGTGGATCAGACTTCTTGTCGATAGTCACCACTGGCTACATGAGATGTTTTTCAGTCTAATCAGTGGATTTGAAATCAATGTAAAACTATGAAAAACTGTAAATGTCAGAATAAAGAGTGGACTTACAGGCTTAATGTCATTATTCAGAGAGGCCAAGAAGTCACTCCTGCTGACCTGCAGAGTCTGAGCTTTTTCTGTGTCCACTTCTACCTGTGCACTGGCCTACAAGAGCAAAAACACACAAAGATTCATCCTCAAACTCATACACTTAATCAAGTAGAAAGCTCTAGAAGAAGGCCAAGATGGAGAAGGCAGAAGTGAAGGGAGAGTGAGAGAGAGACCTATTACACCCGTTTAAGCTCCCATCATTATGTGTCAACACCATACAGAAGTGAATAGGCTGTATCACTTACACATATTCCTAGCAATCTAAATGAGGACATACAATGCTGTGAAAAAGTGTTTGCCCCAATCCTAATTTATTTTATTTTTGTGTATATCTCATACTAAATTGTTTAAAAAAATTCAAACAAAAACTAACATAAAACAAAGGCAATCAGAGTAAACACAAAATACAGTTTTAAACGATAATGTTATAATAATGTTTATTGAAGCAAAAAAGTTATCCAAAAACAACTGGGTCTGTGCAAAAAAGTATTTGCCCCCTTAGTTACAAAATAACCAAATCCATGAAATTGCATTCATAATGGGGTTCAGCTGGACTAGACACACCAAGGCCTGATTACTGCCAGCCCTGTTCAATCAAGTCAACACCTAAATATAACTTTTTCAGCAGCATGAATTTGGCTAAAAGTAGCACAATATCCCAAGGTTGAAAGAAATTCCAGAAATGATGAGGAAAATGGTGACTGAAGTATATCAGTTTGGAAAGGGTTACAAAGCTATTTTAAAGGCTCTGGGACTCCCAAGAACACCGTGAGAGCCATTATCTCAAACATGGAGGAAACTTGGCACAGTAGTGAACCTTCCTAGAAGTGGCCGACCTTCCAAAATTTGGACTCATCCAGGAAGTCACAAAAAAGCCAAGGACAACATTCAAGGAACTGCAGGCCTCTCTCGCATCAGTAAAGGTCACTGTTAATGACTCCATTATCAGAAAGACTCTGGCCAAAAATGCCATCCATGGAAGAGTGGTGAGGCTGAAAACCATTGCTAACCCAGAAGAACATTAAGGCTCATCTGAATTTTGCTAAAACACACCTTGATGATCCTCAAACATTTTGGGAGAATGTTTCGTGGACTGATTCCAGTCGAAAGTGGAACTGTTTGGAAGACAGGGGTCCCATTACATCTGGCTTAAATCAAACACAGAATTTCACAAAAAGAAAATACTTCCTTCGGTCAAGCATGGTGTTGGTAGTGTGATGGTGTGGCCAGGGCGACATGCAATAATTTAGGGGAAACATGAATTCTGCTCTCTACCAGATAATCCTAAAGGAGAATATCCGGTCATCAGTCCGTGAGTTGAAGCTGGATTATGCAGCAAGACATTGATCCAAAGCATAGGAGTAAGTCCACCTCTGAATGGCTCAAAAGGAGCAAAATTAAAGATTTGGAGTGGCCTAGTCAAAGTCCTGATTTGAACCCGATTGAGATGTTGTGGCAGGACCTTACATAGGCAGTTCATGTTTGAAAACCTTCTAATGCAGCTGAACTAAAGCAGTTCTGCAAAGAGTGGGCCAAAATTCCACCGCAGCGTTGTGAAAGACTGATCTCCAGTTATCAGAAGTGTTTGGTTGCAGTTGCATTTGGTTGCTACAAAAGGTGGCACAACCAGCTATTAAGTTTGAGGGGCAGTTCGTTTTTCACATGGGTGATATAGGTTTTGGGATAACTTTTTTGCTTCAATAAATATATATATATATATATATATATATATATATATATATATATATATATATATATATATATTTGAAAACTGTATTTTGGGTTTTCTCGGGTTGCCTTTATTTTAGGTTACATCTCGTTTGAAGATCTAAAACAATTTAGTATGAAAAATATAGAAAAATAGAAGAAATCACAAATACTTTTTCACAGCACTGTTCCATTGATTTATATTGTTTAACAGGAAACTAATTTGAACAGGCTCACCCAAACCCTATTCCTAATACGAAAACAGTTTTGTCCCCAAACACACACACACGCACACCAGAGCTGTTCATAACTGTGTGTTTTAAGAGTTCTTTCTTTTCTGCACATACAATCATTTCTTGTATGCACATAAAAACCACAAACCGTATTCAAATGCATAACACCACATAATGCTGCAACCTGATGTTAACTGAATTTTATTTGTATAACAAACCAATTTTGAAACTTTAGTCTGTTGACTTGAGTTCCAAACGGAGCTCTGTATTGGTTTAGTTTAAATCAATAATATTTAGTTCTGATTGTGTATAAGACGATGAGATTAGACCTTGATGTGGCGGTTCATGGCAGTCGACTGGGCGGCCCGAACAAGCCCCTCCAGCTCTGCTCCACTGTAGTTCTTGGTTTCGACAGCAAGCTCCTTTATGTCAACATCTTTGGCCAGCATATTAGACTGCCTCATCTTTGCTGTGTGTATACTCAGAATCTGAAGGCGGCCCACTTCGTCAGGCAGGCCTGGGGAAGAGCAAATTCTTACCTTATTAATTAACTGAAAAAAATGGAATGTGGAAAAGGATAAACAGCATGTGCCAATGTGGCTAAACACCCCATGAAATAATTTGACCAGCACAGTTTTCTGTCCTGTGTTGGCACATATTCTTTTAAAACAGAAAGTTTAAGCAGGATATATCTAGAATAAAGTTTTTTTTTTTTAAATAGCCAATAGACTTCAGTTACATCACATCCATTAACAATAATTTGCTTGGACAAAAATCTGTGTACTGCAAAACAGGTCATCAATATTTTAGTTTCTCTATATTTAGTTTCTAGTTTCTCTAGAAGACAAATACAATTTAAATGTGTATATGTGCTAAAGGTGAATTTTGTCAATGTTTAGGAGTAAACTAGCATATAGATGGTATGAATGCTAGCACGTGGTCTAATACACTACAAAACTCTTTTTTTGATTTCATGGGGTCCTTGAAGAAATTAGCCATGATGGCTTGTTCTCACCAATCTCCATTTTGACCTCCATTCTACCAGGCCTCAAGAGGGCTTCATCAATCAAGTCAGGCCTGTTGGTCATCCCTTAAATAGATGATGATTCAATAATGAGAGCAAAGCTAAATCAATGCACATATTGAATATGCAACAAAATTAGAGGGTAACTTAAAATCAGTATAGGCAAGACGGGGTCATTCCTTATAGTCCTACTTGTCAGATCTCAAATTATTTCCTCACCAATAACCAGGATGTTGTTGAGCTGCTCTACACCATCAATCTTGGACAGTAGCTGGTTGACCACAGTGTCATGGACCCCCGTGCTGCCTGCCATGCTGCCACGTTGCTTACAGATGGCATCAATCTCATCAAATATGATGATGTGCAGACCGCTGTTGGCCCCCAACTTAAAAAGCCAAAAAAGAGAAAGAAGTATTATGCTAGAGAAGACATCAAAACATTTGCCAATAGGTTTTACAACAGTGTGGCACAATGTTTAAAAATCTAAGCTGCTAACTGAAAGGTTGTAGGTTCAAATTCCACAAAGGGGCCCTTGAGCACACCATTGAACCCTAGGTTGTTCCAGAAGAATTGTCAAAGTAATTAGGTATGGTTCATAATGGCCAACAACCACCTAGTCAATTATTGTGGCCAGCTATATTTTTTCTCACTTTGCGGGGGCGTTTAATGTGCAGTGCTTTTGGTAATAGGCAGTTTGCACTGTAAAAATGTCTTGGGAAAAGATATGTTTCTAAATTTCTTCTTTTTTAAAACAGTCAACACAGCCAAGCACATTCAGACAGATGTCTTTTGCCATTGTGTTGTTTTTTGTGTGTTCCAGCATGAGGTTTGCATTTTTTAAATGCTGTGTCAAGTTAAAAATCCTCAAACTTTTAAAATACAAGACTCTTTCTGATGTGCTAGGTCTAACTGTTTTGGAACCCAAGAACATGGCCTTTGTAAACAGCCCCTAAAAACTAATCTGGTCAGTTGAACCGAAACCTTATATATAAAATCTATAAGCTTCACATTTTAAACCCTCAAAAATGGGCCCCATTCACTTCCATTGTAAGTGCCTCATTGTAACCTTGATTTTTGCTGCACCTATTTTTTAAGAAAAGGAGGGACGAGTCGAAGTAATTTTTTGTGGTAATCAAAATTATGCCACAAATGCTGTTGATTGAGCCTAACTTGCATTGAACCTGGAATAAGGCTGATTAGTCAACTGGTCGTTTTGGAAAATGTCGTTTTGCACATCCTTACCTAAAATAAATGTATATTTGTGTCACTTTATATAAAAATGTCTGCAAAATAACGGCTTACTTCAATTCTTAATAAAACAGGGAAAAGGAAAGGAGAAACAAATCCCATACAGTTCTCATCCATGGTTTAATGTCTGGCTAGTGAATGGACTGTGACCGTACAAACGCTGAGTGAACATTGTGACAATGGTTTACAATTCTTCATCTCTGAGGCTGTCAGGACCTGGGCCGTAACATTTAGCACAGATGGGAGGCCACTATGAGTGTGCGTGGCTTTCCCGTGAGTCAGGGTGAGAGGTTAGAGATAGCTGAGCGCTCTCATTAAGAGGTGCCGAGTGAGCTCCTCAATGTCATGTAGTCACACAGTCTACCAGCACAACAACATCATACAGAGCCAGCCATTCACTGCCAACACTTTTTGACACAACACCCTTTTGGGTAAAAACTAAGTCTGATAATGTTTCTAAGCAAACACAAGGCCGTTTACAGTAATTCAGTAAGTACACTTCAACAATTTGGAGTTGCTGGAGGGTCCCAAAATCGGGAACAAGCTTGTGTAAAAACAGCATCCTTCGTTCAAACCGAAGTTTGCCTGCCATCAAATTTTGACTGTTGGCAAAGCACTCTCTTTTCAGAGTGTCAAATATCGGTGGTTCAGTCTCTGAGCCAGATGAATGTAGGGGTGTTCAAAACGTCCGTGTGGTCATTCTAAGTGAACAGTGATTTGTGAAGTGAAAGAATGGAGGTTTTTCTGAGTGTGTTGTTTTTAATAATTTGTATGAAACATACTATTGTCCCCACTGCATTTTCTGTTTTCTTACCCGCTTCTGCTCATCTTCTGCATCAGCAAACAGCTTTCTGATGTTGGCCTCTGATTCGCCCACATATTTGTTGAGAACCTCAGGCCCGTTGACCACCTTGGGTTCTCTGGCATTCAGCATTTTACCAATCTGACGTGCCATCAGGGTTTTACCACAGCCGGGCGGCCCAAACAACAAGATCCCCTTCACATGTTTACAGCCTGCGGTGAAAGAAGGGGTTTGTGGGGTGAAGAGACAAAATCTACTGCATAAACACAAGACTGTCTTAGTGTTTGAGACCTCCCAAGTCATCGCAAATATGGCAGTTGTTCTCAACTGATTTGGCTTCAGAAACACTACTACACTATACATTGGACATCATGTGGCAAAAAAACACATTACCAAATTTGTTTCTCATGCAACCAAAAACATGCTTAAAAGGAAACATTGCAATGTATTATTAATTTATTATACTACATCGGCTAAAACTATGTTTCATTGTTTTCAAGAATGAAGGGTTGTCACACAGCCCGTCTATGGACCTTATTCACGTTAGCGTCATTTTTTATTTTTAATGGGAATGAAAACAAGGCTGTGAGGGATCGACTTACAGTCCCTTCAATGGGCTGTACTGCAGTTTAAAGTGTTTTTGGATCGTTCCATGGACAAAACATTGATAAAATATCTGTCCAAGAACATTCAGTATACAAAGAACTCCATACAACACGAGTTGTGGAAAATCAGATGTGATCTAGGAGTTTATACAGTTTTATACTGTTCGTGCCATTGAAGAGATGCAAGTATATCCCTCACAGCCTAGTTGTCATTACCATTAAAAAAACACAGATGGTTGCCATTAGCCTAAGTGACCCTTTGCTAAGCTCCGCCCCCTTGATTAACGTTGTTTGAGCTGACAAGCTTTGCAGAACTTCCCATAGCAATAAATGGGAGAGTACCTCAAACGGCATGGTTTTTGGCTAAATATTCCCATAAACAGAATTGATAATATTCTTATGTGGGCTGGAATGAAGAGTTACATTGTAAAGCATATTTATCTGATGTTTTTGTAAAATAATTGTTAAATTAAACAGTAATTTGACTGAAAACTGTGGAGGCAGTGCATCAGAATTGAGGCAAACAATTATCACAGTCCCTTGAAAAGAGAAAAGCATCATTTGATGGAGATTACACACTAAATAACATTCGTTTAAATGAACAGAACTGCTCATAACACATTCACTATGATGCTGTGAACTATTTATTTACGATCCCCCTTGAACTAATGTTAAGTTATTAGCTTTAATTAATCTTGGAGCAAACGTAGTTGTCCTTGCTAATGTTATGCATGTTCATTTGGAAATAAGGACTGACATTGTTTAATCCATAGCATGCTCTTCTCAAGATTTAAAGATTAAAAAAAAAACACTGCATGTATCATCTCTATGTACCTCGAGTCACTATTGCAAGTAACCCGGCAACAATGTTTTTAAATTGTTTTTGAGATAATTTCTAAAAAGAATTCCAGTTAAACTCCTCAAAGACATATTTCTATAGAAAAAAAGCAAATGTGTGTCAGAGAAATGCCGGACGGCAACAATTGTTTGGACAGGATTGGTCAGAAATGCTTTTAAGGCAGGGCTTATTTCTACCTAATTACAGATAAATTTGCTCCAAAATGTTTTAAAGTTTATTTGGATGCTCAGCCTTTTAACATTAACACCAAAAGAAATAAGATTAATTTTCTCCTCCATTTTAAAGATCTTAATTATGTCCAATTATACGGCTAGTTTAATTATTTGCTTTCAGAATTATTGTTCCCTGTTGTCAGACAGTTGATAACCATTGGCATCAGCACACACACACAAAAAGTAACACACACAGTTTGAAAAATCAAATCATGTAGTCATGTTGTTTTCACAGTAGCAGTAGTGCTCCTCGATTATAATCATAATCACGATTATTTTGGTCAATACAGAGATCCCAATTATTTAACACGATTACTCATTGGCTTTGGAAACATCATTCATTTATTGAACTTTTTTAAAAAGACTTTTCTTTTTAACAATGGATTTACTTGAACTTGACATGTAAACTGCACTGGGTAGGGGAGGAGGCTATTGTCATATGATAAATATGTTGTGTTATGTATTGTGGTCAAATAAAGAAAAGCCTCCATTGCCATCATTAACAGCAAGGGTCCTCACACTTCTATGGAATGAGATCTACTTTGTCATCATGTTATTGCAGCAAGATCTGCCATGTACAATAAAGGCTATACATTATCACAATACAAAATGCCAGTAGTCTGTAGTGAAATTTGATGATTCTCAATACCAGCTTCAAAACCACAAAAATAATAACTAATATGTTAATTATGAAAGAATGGTTTTAAGTCCTTAAGTAGTTATTCAAGACTTGTAAACAGTCAGTAATAAAATAACAATAAAAAACAGCAAAGAATAGAAATAAATAAAAAATGATGACAAAAAATGCTAATTAAGAAAATCCAGTGGTTTTTTAACAGCTTTAAAGGATTTTAACAGCGGTATCAAGTATTTAATTATCCATTCAGAATGAAATGCAACATAAAACTACTACTGGTATTTACTATATGATTAGAATACATTAATACTTTTTAAAGCTACTAAAGTTACCCAGTCAAGAGAAGTGAGTGTTTTCTTGTTATGATTATTATGACACACTACACTAGACAGCAGCAAATCTATTAGCTTACATTTATACTTACAAGTTATCGACATCATCGACAATATCACAGTCCAGATGCACTTTAAACTTTTCAAACAGCTTCAGGTGATGTAGATCGCAAAGTATGAGGGAATTATACAAAAATACCAAATAAGTAAATACAGAAGCACTCTCGTTGTGGAATAAGTGGAGTAAGAGCTCTTTAAAGTAAACACTTTAACACATTTTAAATGCTATATTAAGCTTTTTTTTAAAGTTCAAATATTTCGGAAGCAGGTAATGTAAATAACTACAAACTCCGACTCTGACATTTCTGGCAGAGTGACGAGCATCCCCGCGCCAGTGTATGCATCAGCCAGGAGAAGATTAAATTCCTTCCCCGGTCACTCCATGCAACTCAAAGACGTGACACTAACCGTACAGTGAAATGCCAGTTTTGGAGTTTATTTTCATAACCTGCTTCCTTATTATCTGAACTTTAATAAAGGATGCTTTAAAGATATAACACCAGAGTGTTTCATTGCGAAAAGGAATGTGGTTATAATCACTTTATTTCGATTATCTTGTTTTCCTAATCTTTGGAAGCCAAAATTGTAACTGAAAATAAAATTGAATTAATCACCCAGCCCTATGTAGCACACAGGCCTTTTTTGATGAGAAATGGCATTTGAATCAGGCAAGGGTCTTTTCTCAGACAAATGCCCTGTTTTTGGTTAACAACATCTGTTGGCTTCCATTTTGGAGGGAGCGGGAAGGCTGCAGATAACCAGGAGGCCTGAGATGGGAATCAGTATGGCCATTTACTCCTGATGACAGACTCAGGTTGAGGGAGGGCAGGAGTCCAGACTCTTCATAGAGGAGAAAGACGAGGCTGTGGCTGGGCAGGCTAAAATGACCTATAGGTGGTGAGTTTTGGGTGAAACTGGGTGTATTGGTGTAAACTCCCACCCAAGCTCTGTCTGACAATAACATACTCAGACACACACACACACCTTCATTCAGCACCTGGGCTCCAAAACGAACCCCAATTAGGCACTCACCTTTGTGCTATCAAGACCCGCCATCTCATTAGAGCAGCCAGCTGCCTCAGCTAGAGGCCAACTCCTGCAGCCATCACCACCCACAAAGGTCATCTCTCTCTCGCTCTCTCTCTCACTTACACACACAAACACAGCACTCTATTGTAGGCTATGTGTGTTTGCATAAATGATTGAGGCTGAATTTAGTAATTTCTAAGCATCATCAAAATTATTTAAAAAATAAATCACGGTTTACAAACAGTTTTCAGAAAACTCCCCCATCTTAAATGTCAAAGCAATTGCACACATCAGCTTTAAAGATGCACTCGGTAACTTTTGTCTTTGTGTCATCTTGGACTTACACTGACACCTAGCAGCTTGGATACAGCATCATTTAAAATCAATAGTTTTCAGTTTCAGATGCCATTGTTGTAATTCAGCCATGATTACTTTAATCAATGAGTGAACGTGTCAAATAACAGGACGGTTACTGAGATTAAACGAATAGTATTCGGCTGGTCATGTGATTCTAACATGGCAGCCCCCATGTGCGGACCCTCTCCATGTAGAATAAAAATGCTTTTATAAGGTTACTGATAGGACTGGAGTCTTCATTTTAATGTGAGCGGTCGTGATTTCTAACATATATTGCAAAATTATGATTCATGTCTTAAGGAGTTAGACTTTTTTAACACCTTTAAGTCATCTGACAATTTAGAACAAAAGGTCCTTTAGAGTTGTGATTTTATGAAATAAAATGAGAGGTGCTCTTTAACGTCACATTTTGAATTGTACTGACCAATCCTTCCAGGAAATCAAAATAAAGAAGGCTTGCAGCTAGCAACTATTTTGACAACTGCTTAGTAAATGGATAATGGCACAAAACTAGATTTTTACATTTGCCTGAGGGAGGGTGGTGGTTGCTACTGCCAGCCTCACTGCTATGAAAAAGCGTTGTGGTTGCTTGCCAGGGCAACGCTTTGCAGCCACCAAGATGTTCTGAGTGGTTTTACACACGTTGCTATGTGGTTGCTAGGTACTTGCTTCCTGGCCCAAGTTAAAAGTGCCACCCCAAGTCTCTACAATATCCAATTTCCTACATATGGCTTGGGTTTCTTCTTCAATGTATGTCTATGGAGATTTTTTACTTATTTTACATCCGCCAGGCAATAGGAAGTTCAAATGCTTAGAAAATTAATAGCACACCTCTCAACAACAACAAGCCACATGATTTGAGGTATCATTCATGTCTGTAGTACAAATGGTGCAGAATGAGTTACAGACTGAAGTTAAGTACTTATGGTTAGAGGTTTGTTCAAACCCTTGACCCCAAGTATGAGCAACAGTAACAGTGATTCTTGCCTTGGCAACCACCACTAAAAATGTTTTTGGCTGCACTTTGAAAACAGCAGCAGAACGGTATAAAATAATAATAAAACCACAAACTAAGTGTTAACAGGTTGGAGGTACAATGTTCTGCATGAACACACACATTCCCTCTTCTGAACATGTAATCAGTTCTGAAGTCAGATTTCCACTTTTTCCTTGTAGTGACGTCATAAAAGGGACTCTATATTTCTCAGTAATATTATTACATTTAGGCTACTGTTCTTATAAAAAATATTTGGACGCACTTTATAATAGGTGCCTTTATTGAGTACTAACATTAAAATTAGGGCTGCCCCCTGATAGTCGACCAAAGGTTAGTCGATGAAAAGAGTCTTGGTCGACAAAGTTTTGGTCGCAGAAAAAACAAACACCGTATTACTGCTGGTTGGACACTAGGTGGTACTATGGGGTAATTTTCATTAAGCAGGGTTAGGGTTAAGCCAACACAATAAAGAAAGACACCTTGATTTCAAACTTAGAACTTATTTATTTTAACAAAAAATTCAAATGAAACAGTGGAGTTTCTGGGGAGTCGGTGCCTTACGCAGACTGCGTAATATGTATATAGGGAGCGGTGTGACTGATTACCGCCAAACGGAAACCCTGCTACTGTCTACAAGGTTCTGTCACAGTCTCTGTTTGATACTGCACTAGCCAATGCAGAAGTTGGATACATTTCTGGAACCCTGCAGGTAATCTACACTGTCATTAACCCATTTAATCCCAACAGTCACAATTGTGACTGGGGTCTAAAAGGAGTTTTTGTCAATTCAGTTGTCAATTGTAAATGACAGTGCAGACTTTTGTCATGATTGGTGCAAACAGTCACATGACCAGAGCTATTGTATATATATATATATATATATATATATATATATATTTATTAGGGATGTCCCGATACCACTTTTTCCACTTCCGATCCGATTCCGATAACGGAAATCTCAGTATTGGCCGATACCGATCCCGATCCGATACCAGTGTTGTTTTATTGCATAATCAGTTTAGAATATCTTTACATTATTGTGTGGAAATAATTGGGTGTACTCTTTAATATGTAAAGAAACACAAACCTTTAACTACACATTATTTCAATATAAATGTATAGCTTATTAAGAAACACTTTATTATTAACTAGCATACTGGATACTGGCACTCCCTGAGTTCTGATTACACGCACCTGCATATCATTAGTGGCTAATCAATGACTGCATAAATACCCCGCTTTCGCGCGCGCGCGCGCACACACTCTCTCTCTCTCTCTCTCTCTCTCTCTCTCTCACTCTTTCACAGTCTGTGCCTGTTCTCATCGATAGTAGAAAGTTCTGGAGTCTCAGAAATACTATGTCAAACATGTGTCTTCATTATTGCCTGCAAGTATCATATAATTGTTGTAAGTTATCTCTTTCATCGTGTCTATACACTGTTTCTGGATATTACTTACCTGCTGTTTGCCACTCTGCTTAACTGGATTTACTCACAATGTTTACATCACTGTTTCAATCCTCTGCTCAATAAATCCTGCAGAGTTCATATCTCTGCTGTGAGTCTCTCCATGACAGCTTTAACTTTTAAACCCTCACCCTTTTTATTCACAGTTTAATTCGCTTCTTATTTATATTCTGGTTAAATGCACCTCCAGTGCCGTTCTAAGTCCATATTATAAGTGAACCGAACTGCTGAGCATCTACATCTGAGATGTTCGTTTGTAGCGCTCAAATATTGTGCGTGTGTGTGTGTGTGTGTGTGTGTGTGTGTGTGTGTGTGTGTGTGTGTGTGTGTGTGTGTGTGTGTGTGTAAACTGAAGCACCATTCACTAACGGGCTGAAGCTGCGCGTGCATTTATATATTTACTTATTAAACACAGCCTATTGCAATTCACAGAGCTATCGCATGTCTTCAAGTGGCTTTGAATAAAATGCACGAGTCATATGAACCGCTTTAATGGTGTTTTAACAGTTCTTTTATGTCATTTTTTAAGCTTGACAGTAACGAACATGACTAACACAGAGTATCGGATTTGGGTCGGGCTCGTCAGACCGATACCCGATCCGTCTAAAAACGTCAATATCGAAGCCGATACCGATCTAGGTATCGGATCGGGACATCCCTAATATATATATATAAGTAACCCCGTTTTCATTTACCGTCAGGAAAGAATCCGCCTAAACATACAGGTGGAAAATTCCTTACATAAATGAAGACATAAAAACAATTATAAAATGTAAAAATAATCATTATAATGATGATAATAATCACAGGAATATACATCATGGTTCGAGGTGAATGTGTGAGCGGGACACAATGAACTGCTTTGTGGAAATAAAGCGAACGGAACTTAAAACACCTCCTGAGCTGAGATGTCTGAGATCATTTGCAGCACTCATAGACGATACTGTTCTTGCAAAAAAAGAATCGGAAGACAGAAACAAAGAGTGAGAACCTTTTAGAACCGCATGTTCCTGGAGACTGCATGCCGCCGTATCATATGCATAGACATGTCATTGTTCTTAAAAATATAATAAAGTGTGTTTCTTCAAGCACGTGTCTGTGTGTCACGGGGGAAATTATTTGTAATATTAATTTTATAATAATAGCCTAATAATAATAATAATAATAATAATAATAATTTAATACATGGGAAAATTTGCCAAATATCGTTTTGACATCATCAAAAGCATCAGCTATTGGTGATCTCTCTGAACATCATCGATCCACGAGATCATCGTCTGTCGGCACAACCCTAATGTGCATTTCCCTCTATAAATTAACAAAACATTCAGACAGTCTCCTTGCTGGTTTTTCCAACACATTCAGAATCATTACCGCTTTCCCGGTGTCGCTTCAGCTTGCTTTCATGCATCCGCTTGTAAAATGTATATTTTAATTAATAGCATAAACGTGCGACTAGTTGACTAATGGCTTAATTTAATGCCTACTAGTCGAATAAGAAAATCTTTGGTCGGGGACAGCCCTAATTAAAATACATACAATACAACGTACTTATTCTGTAACTACATTTTGTTCTGCAAAAATCTCACAAGATTAACATTTTCTGCTACTGAGGTTGAGGTACAGGTAGGTTTAGAGGTAGGGTTAGGGGTAAGGTAACCAGTGTAACTACAGATGTAATTAAATGCAGGTACTTTAAATGTAAGTAGAATGCAACAACATGTATGTACATAATAAGTCCATTGTATCATATGTTTAATTACATACTAGTTAAAGAAACCTTATATAAAGTGGGTCCAAATATTGTTACTTGTGCTACATGATGGTGCGATACGTGATGGCACGATGGAAAGTATTGGAATACATATCAACTTCACATGGAAACCTGGCCACATGAAACTATAGGCTTATGTCCTTCTTTAAAACACTTAATCTAAAGGGCTCCCATGATTTGGACAGCTGGGTCATACACTTTTTTTTATACTGCATCATGCTCAGTGGTCGCCACCATTTTTAAATGTCTTTCTCCATGCCACAGTGCACAGAATCAACTAATAGATAATGGTTTACATGTTGTCAACTGTTTTCTATTATCAATTCTTGTCAATTATCTGTTGCAGACAAAGACATTGTTTAAAGACTGAGAACAGAATGCAGACAGCAGCTTCAAATTGCTAATTATTATACTTCATAATAATTTCACAGCAGAAGTCTGATGGGAATTGTTTGTTGGATAGAATCTTTAAAAAAATGAACTGCTTAGGGGGTGCATAGGAATCATAAACAGTCTAAAATCACAAAACAATCACACTGCAGTCTGACCAAATATAATTCAAACTTGGCTTGAATGTAAGCCAATGGCAAGAAAACAGAGATGACAACATAATCATCATGGGTTGACGTTTTCTAAAAGACTTGAACTTTCTCTCATTTATGGTTAGAATGAGGGACTAGGAGTGTCTGAGAGCTGTCAGTCCAGTCTTTTAGCCAGTGTTCTTTATTTTGGCTGTGCCTTCTTTCTCACTCTCTCTCATACAGGAGTTGCAGCATACAGTGATTCATGTCGCCCACAACACACAGTGCTTCTGCCTCACTGGCCACTTAAACTGAGGGGATATGGTTGGACAAAAATAGACAGTCCATGCCGTGGAAAGAGAGAGTTGGAAAGATATATATCTTTCCAGAGACAGAGATATATGCATTTGTGGCAACATCACACAGTAGATGTGACTGAAAGAGGGTGAGTGAAAGAAAGAGAAAGGCCCAGTTTACACCTGGTATTAAGATCCATCACAGATGATCCAAGCACAAGTGGTCAGGCGAGACACATACTGGTAGTAACTTCAAATGCGTTTTCTGTAAAAACTTGTGATTGGATTTCCAAGGGGAGGATCTCTGATTTTGTAACTACACAAGTAACCTACTATGTCAAAGTGTTACTACATGGACAGTGCTATGAAAAAGTATTTGCCCCATCCTGAATTCTTCATTTTTAGTGTATTTTTCATAGTAAATTGTTTTAGATCTTCAGACGAGATATAACATAAAACAAAGGCAACCCTAGAAAACTACAATTACAGTTTTCAAATATATATTTATTTTATTGAAGCAAAAAAGTTTTCCAAAACCTATATCACCCCACCTATATCACCCATGTGAAAAACGAACTGCCCCCTTAAACTTAATAGCTGGTTGCACCACCTTTATCAGCAACAACTGCAACCAAACACTTCCAATAACTGGAGATCAGTCTTTCACAATGCTGTGGTGGAATTTTGGCCCACTCTTTGCAGAACTGCTTTAGTTCAGCCGCATTGGAGGGTTTGAGCATGAACTGCCTGTTTAAGGTCTTGCCACAGCATTTCAATCAGGTTCAACTCAAGACTTTGACTAGGCCACTCCAAATCTTTCTTTTTTTTCATGCTTCTTTTGTGTTATTCAGATGTGAGCTAACTCCTATGCTTTGGATCATTGTCTTGCTGCATAATCTAGTTGTGCTTGAGCTTCAATTTACGGACTGATGACTGGATATTCTCCTTTAGAATTTTCTGGTAGAGAGCAGAATTCATGTTTCCCCTCAATTATTTCAAGCCGCCCTGGACCTGAAGCAGCAAAGTATCCCCACACCGTGCAACTACCAACACCATTGTCGATCATTGTGATGAGAAGGAGGGCGTGGCCAGGCCATGATGGAGCATGACTGGTGCTGAATCAGCTGATCAGCAGGAGAGTGAGATAAGGGGCGGCTGGATGCGCCAGTTTGAGAGAGAGAGAGAGAGAGAGAGAGAGAGAGAGAGAGAGAGACGCACACAGCTGCGCTGCACGTTAGTTTATGTTGGTTTTAAGTTTACCATTAAACTTTATTTACTGTTCAGCCAGTTCCCGCCTCCTCTTTGTTACACACCTTTTAGTTTAAAAGGATGTTATGTTGAATTTGGCAGTCAGTCAACTTGGCAGTCAATTACCTAATATTCAATACACTTTTTGCTTTCTATTCCAGTCACATTTTACATTACAGTTTTCATGTTACAGTGAAAATTTATTAAATTAACAATTAGGCAACTAAGTAATTAAAGTGTAATTATATTACATAGGTACTGTAACACATAAACGGACGGGCAAGGAGGTTGCGGGAACCGGCCAAACAGTGAACATAACATTTTATGGTAAACTTAAAACCAACATAAACAAATGTGCAGTGCGGCTGCGTGTGTCTTGCTCTCGAACCAGCACTGGTGCGCTTTGGCAAAATTCAGACAAGCTTTAATGTTCTTCTGGTTTAGAAGTGGTTTTCGCCTTGCCACTCTTCCTTGGATGGCATTTTTGGCCAGTGTCTTTCTGATAGTGGTGTCATTAACAGTGACCTTTATTGATTTGAGAGAGGCCTGCAGTTCCTTGGCTTTTTTGTGACTTCCTAGATGTGTCATTGCTCTGCTCTTGGAGGAATTTTGGAAGGTCGGTCACTTCTGGGAAGATTCACTACTGTGCCAAGTTTCCTCTATTTGGAGATAATGGCTCTCACTGTGTTCTTAGGAGTCCCAGAGCCTTTGAAATAGCTTTGTAACCTTTTCCAAACTGATATACTCCACTCACCATTTTCCTCATCATTTCTGGCATTTCTTTTGGCCTTTGCATAGTGTGCTACTGGGTGAAACCTTTTAGCCAACTTCATGATGCTGAAAAAGTTCTATTTAGGTGTTGATTTGATTGAACAGGGCTGGCAGTAATCAGGCCTGGGTGTGTCTAGTCCAGCTGAACCCCATTATGAATGCAATTTCATGGATTTGGTGATTTAGTAACTAAAGACATATACATTTTCACACTGGCCTAGTTGGTATTGGACAACTTCTTTGCTTCAATAAATAACATTATCATTTAAAAACTGTATTTTGTGCTTACTCAGATTGCCTTTGAAATTTCTAAACAATTTGAAACAGTATGAGATATACACAATAACAGAAAAAATTAGGATGGGGACAAATATGTTTTCACAGCACAGTATATAATACTTTTTAGTGTTTTTAATTTCTGCACATGTCACAGATTACTTATAGATTTTTAATCAGGCTCTTATATTACATATACTATGGCACCAAAATAAATTTTGACTTGCCCCTCCTTTTCTTAAAAAAAATAAATAAAATAAATAAATCTGGGTAACAGTGAGGCACTTACAATGGAAGTAAATGGGGCCCATCAATAAACGTTAACATATTCACTATATTAAAAGTATAGCCACAAGACATAAACAATATGCTTGTTAACATGATTTTAGAGTGAAAAAATCACTTACTAATCTTTTCTTTGTAAAGTTACAGCAAATTGTATAACTTCTTGCCATTACGATGTAGTCAACAAACCCTAAAACTTCTGTTAAAATTAGGATTTAAACAACTTTACAGCTCAAATAATTCATGAGTTTTAAAAGAATAATTAATGTAAGTGCTTTTATAATCTTATAAGCTTCACATTTGTACATTTAAACCCTTCATAAATTGGCCACATTCACTTCCATTGTAAGTGCTGCACAGTAACTTTGATTTCAACTTTTTCTTTTTTTTTTTTTAAACAAAAAGAAAAGGACAGGTACATAACCTGCCAATTTTAAAACTTCATAAGTGCCATCATATGACTGACAGGTGGTTAGGTGGTCCTTTGCTGTTGTTCAGAAGGTATCAGAATGGATTAGTATTTCCACTAAAAATGTGATGTGGATTAGTTTTCGACTACCTCCGAATATGGTTTGAGTGATCCAAATAACAAAGCATTTTGGAACCTGCTTACACTTGTATTTAGTGATTGGATTATCCGAAACGGATGCTAGTACCAGTTGTAAACTGGGTCAAAGAGAGAGAGAGAGAGAGAAAATTGTGAGCAAGGGACAAACACGACTCACCCATTTGCTCCACTATATCTGGAGGAAAGACTCGAGAGGCGAAGGCCCGGCGGAAGATGTCCGAGAACTCCTTGTCCAGGCCTCCGATGCCCATGCGTTCAAAGTTCCAGTCGGGGTTGATAATGGACTGGCGAGAACTTTTGGTCTTTGCTTTTCCTGGGGAAGAATGAACAAGAAAGAACAAGTTGCTGAGGAAAACTAAATACATTAAGGAAAAAAATCATATTTACTCTTCACTCATCAAAGTAAAACTTTATGTCAATCTATGTGAAGTACAAAAAAGTTGAGTAGACATGACAATATGAGATATATTCCTGAGGAGAAAACCCTCATTCTCTTTAGCCATGTGCTCTGACTGCCATCTTGTGGTACAGTTAAGCCCACTAACATCTATCTACTGTTGTGGTTAGTCATGACAGTTCGCTAGAGTTAAGAAAAACCCTAATGATGTATTATTAGCAGCTGCCAAAGGCGTAACATCCACAATGAGTCCTTAGGTTAACAGCATTACTTTTTCTAAATACAAGAAATCAAACAGGGACTCTATAAAATAGAGGGCCCCTGAAACCTTGAACAAAACACCTTAAAAGGTACTCCAATCTCAAAGTCTACACTTCGCATGTTATTAAACACTGGTCAAAGAGGAATATATTCCTCTGTTTCCTTAAAGAGCCAAACAACATTTGAAAAATGAACTATACAGTGAACAGGTCCCACAAAATGACTCAAACTTTATTTTTATCCTCTCTGTCAAGCTTATCTAAATACTGAATGTATTGTATTTACGAGTGTTCTGAAGACACATACTGGACTATCAGTAGCACATTAACAAAATTGTTATTAATAAGGAGTTATATATGCATGTGAGACATGGGGTGAATTCCAAACTGCATTTTTGTGCCCTTGAAGGGCACTGCGGAAGAGGACACTGCTCAAATTGTTGTTCCAAACAAAAGACTGTTAGCGAAGAGTACATTCATAAAGTAATGACACGTTCCCTTCAGAGTGCCCACATCAAGAACTCTGCCCTTTGAAGTGAGTAAGGTGTAGGTATGATCACATTCGATTGGAATTTGGCCACAATGGTGGTGTGTGTTTGCAAGGTAAACACTAACCAATCAAATTTACAGATGAGCTCTCAGCTTTTTCAAAAATCACCTGACTGTTGCCGTGCAACAGACCAATCTCAATCTGAAAAATGGAAACAGAGAACACAATTGAAGCTCTTTTACTTTTGCATCAAATTAAAACAGTAAAACAACAACTAGTGTTACTGGAATGAGAAAAAAAATTGATGATCTGTAAGTGGAAGTATCATTTCCTAATGATACAACCGCAGTAAAGAAGTACCTTCTGTTTTTTGCTGGAGTTGTGCTCACCCCTGAGGATGCTGGGATCCATGGCCTCTATATCTTTTATTACCAGTCCAAAGAGCTTATCACAGAAGCTGAAGACAAACTGTCATAGAAATGATGCAGACTGTATTTCTAAACTGTCCTGTAATATCCAAATGCTAAAAAAAAGATTTTGATTTAAATGGGCAAAATGTTAAAGCAGCTAGTCTTCAGTCTGAACTGTGGCTTTGGGTGATCTCTTTGATGTCTTACCTGCTGGCCCATGCTAAAAGCCTGTGCGTTGAAAAACTGGATAAATTCAATGGCCATTTTATCAGAGTCGTAAGGGTTGCTGTCAACACTCTTCTTCTGCAGGAAGTCAATCTCTAGTGTCATGGTTCCGACATACTGTCTTGATGGGTCAAAGTTGTAGATACTGACTGTAAGCAAGAAAACAGGCAGATGGGGGCTATAAGACAACTGTTACTATTGAGTGTTTTTGTTTGAGAAACGTTTTCTATTGATTTGCATATTTTTCAGGGTAATGATAGCAAACTATGCTATCCAGATTTAAAATCAAATGACTTAACATTAAATTCTTGGAAAAGCAAATTAATCTAAATTCCTAAGGAGTCGCAATAAGTTTTGCGTTCCATCACAAAAGTTTGCATTCCCTCGCAATAGTTTGGGTTCCCTCACATTAACTTTTGCGTTGCATTTTGCCCTTGAAATAGTTTGCATTACCTCGCAATAATATTTTTTGCATTCCCTAGGAATACGATTTTTTTGCGTTCCCTCGCAATAGCTTGTGTTTTGGCTGAAATTATTTTTATATAGTAATAATGTAGTAACCATGACTGTTATAGGCTTCTTTTTGTTTTCTGGTGGAAACCATGGTTTTAATACAGTATACTGTATCCATATAGTAAACATGATTTTATTATAGATTAACCAAGATAGTTCTTGTGGTTATTATGGCTTTTACTAAAACCATAATAACCACAAAATATAATTTTTATTAGCATCGTTTTCATTTTCCTGAATTATTACTATGGTTTAACTACAGATATCAAGGTTAAAGTATGGTAACTATAGTAAAACCATGGTAAATTTATTGCAAAGGTACGCAAAACTTATTGTGAGAGCACGCAAAACTATTTCAGAAAACAAATTCTCGCCCTGTCCTCTAAGGGGCTCCATAAATTCCTAAACCGCTGGTCAAAAGAACTCCTTGAGGAATAATGATTGCCGATCAGATCTCTGAGCCTCTATGTTCTTTCCATCCCTCCTGGTAACACCCTCTAACCAGCCACAGTCAAATTCAGTGTTTTTTGTATGGATGTCTTGTAATGCCACAAGTAATTGAAATAATGAAAACAACTGAATAATTCAAATAGTTGTGTACCTTCCACATCCTGGTTTAGAGAAAGTCCAGCCCATTTCCTCTAAGACACAGAGAGCATATCGAGGAGTCACTAATATGTTGCAATTAGACCAATATATATATATATATATATATATATATATGAATGTCCATATATATATATGAATAATTCATCATGGTTCTGTCATGTTACAGGTCAAACCATCAATACCCTTAGCTGAGGAAATGCATACATTCAGACATTTATCAATGAAATAAAGCAATTATTTGGAAGAATATATTGCTAAAAGCCACAAAAATACATTAGTGTAACTTTCTCTTGATAGATGGTCTTATTGATCAGCACATTAATGAAAAAGGCACTTAGTTTGAGTCGCTAATAGTTTCTCTAGTTTTGTGTTTCATTTCTTTGCACCGATCTCTTTTGTCTTATTTATAAAACATCATATCTAGCCAGAAAATGAGACCACTGTGAGAAAGTTACTGTAGTACCTGAGAAGTCTCGCTGATGTCATGTTAACAGATGAAGGAAAAGCAGGAAAAACAGTGCAAGTGACAGATATTAAGATAGAAGCATGCTGGAAAGCTGTACCACAATAGTACAAACAAAACAGCTCAAAACATGGACCAGTCCATGCAAATTCATCTTTTCAGATTTGTTAAAACATTTCAGAAGACGAATAGCATTTTGCATATTGTTAAAGTTAACGAACATAAAAAAAAGATAAATGAAAATGTTTTGTTAATACAAATAAAAATTTAAAACTAACATAACTGGAAAACTGAAACTAAAATACTTTTTCAAGATTCCCAAAACTTACTGAAATAAAAATAAACAATTTTAGATATTCTGTGTATTATGAAATTTGAAATCTTTACAGCTCAAATTCATTAAACATAAATACACCACTAGATAGCAATGAGAAGTATAACTTCATATTTAAACATATATCAGTATAATTGAATTCAATATTTTAATTATATCAGTCAATATTTTAGCAGCCTTAAAATTCTAAAAGTTTAAAAATATATATAATAAAAAAACTAAAATTAGAAAAGGCTACAAAAACTATTGAAAACTAAATTACCTCAATTAAAAGCACAAATTAAAAAATTAAACTAACCCTGGGCTTGCACATTATATACTCAGTGCATATCACGTGTCAAGGTTCAATAATAAATTGCACTTTATGAAAGTATTATGAGGAATAACGACACAATGTTGTACCTGAGGTAAACTGAATGCAATAGTTCCAGGAACCACGCTTGGGTGGGTTCTCACTGTGAAAATAAACTTCTGAGTTGGCGTGATTTTAATAGTCAAATGCCTAGAGAGATGAGAAACAGAAAAGCTGATTACATGCAATTCGAGATTATTTTTACAGTTACACGTCTCTTCTTTCTGAATCACTACAACAAATACTCACTGTCCAGATTTGAAGTCTTTCTCACTTGCAACCGCACAGTTGGTGAGAGACAGTTCATCTGTCGGGCATCGTGCTGCTTGCATTAACTTTGTAGGAAAGAAGATACAGCACCAGATAAATAAAGAGCTAAGAGGTACCAAACTACAGAAGCTGAAATTTCTGTCGGGTTTATTATGAAATTTGTGTTCATAATAAACCCTGAGTTATGTAGAAATACACTCTAGACTTCAGTCTTGTAAATTCAATCCTGTATATTTGTAAACTGTGTTATTATTTTCCATAGGAAAAACAGCTTACTGTAGCAGTTTATTCGATTACTCTATTTACTGAAAGCATCCAGCCTAGACTTCATCACTTACCAGTTCTCTGCTAAAATTACCAGTTTCATCATGGCAGTCACTTACTGAAAAAGGCATCACTCCCCCCATTACATTTACTGTAGCCTCTGCCAATATTCAGCCATTCAAACACTTACAGCTCTCCATCTCTAATATAAAGCATGTTAACTAGTACTAAAAAAAAAATCACAGAGAACAAACAGCAATGCTGTGTGATCTAACAGGATTCCTAAAGGCCTTTATTAAACCTCAGGAGTGCATTATAACCGATGGTGTGAGGTGGATTCCAGACATTCTGAATCTCGTGTAATCTCCTCAAACACACCAGTAATCCTGTAATGCACATTATGCTATGTAATACACTACATACAACTGTTTGTTTGCGCCCTCTTATTTTATTTCTATGGTTTGTACACACTGAATAAAAAACATTGACTCAACATCCATAACGTAAGAAAATAAACAGCTTCTACTCAGTAACGTATATTTTTATATAATTTGTAGCTTAACTTAACATACATTAATGTGTACAACACAAAATATTAATTATACGGTGAACTTAAGAGTGATACATAAAGGTAAAGTATAAGTTCCCTGAACTTCTTTGGCTTAAAAATCAATAAAATGTATGTTATAAGTACTACTCATAAACTCAGAATCCATTGTTTAATGACTGATCTCAGTCATTATTTTCTTCTGAGCCAATAAAATTTGTTATTAATGTTATTTTGAACAAATGTGCTATTAGTTGTTAGATCTTATTTGCATGATATACCTCAAATAAATCAAGTAAATAAACTTTAATGAACTAATACATTTATGTATATCCAACAAAGGTTATCTAGTTATCCTGACATAAAATTACCATAAGTTGTATATCTTCAAAGGGATAGTTTACCCAAATATTTAAATTCTCTCATAATTTATTCATCCCAGATGTGTATGACTTTCTTTCTGCAGAACACAAACAAAGATTTTTAGAAGAATATTTCAGCTCTTTAGGTCCTCACAATGCAAGTGAATGGTGACCAACATTTTGAAGCTCAAAAAGGCAGCAATAAAGTAATCCATATGACTCCACTGGTTAAATCTATATCTTCAAATGGGATATGATAGGTGTGGGTGAGGAACAGATACATTTTTAAGTCCTTTTTTTACAATACATTTTCCTCCCTGCCCAGTAGGTGGCGATATGCACGAAGAATGTGAATCACCAAAAACAAAAGATGAAGAAAGTGAAAGTGGGTGTTTATAGAAAAAACAACTTACTAAAATACTGATCTGATGTTCACTTATACAACTTCTGTAGACATGGATTTAACCACTAGAGTCATATGGATTACTTTTATGCTGCCTTTATATACTTTTTGATATCCATTCACTTTTATTGTATGGACCTACAAAGCTGAAATATTCTTTTAAAAATCTTAATTTGTGTTCTGCAGAGGAAAGAAAGTAATAAACATCTTAGATGGCATGAGGGCGAGTAATTTATGAAGGAATTTACATTTTTGTGTGAACTATCCCTTTAAAAAGTGTGATGCAAAAAATGCTACATATACATTTGTACGTAAATCAAAAAAAAAAATGTCAGTGCAGTATTGGTTATAATTCTAAAGCAGTATTCCTTGCTATAGCCCTGGGGATACTGATCCACTATAATAGATAACTAAGGGGTCATTTTAGGTACTAAACAATTCTGAAATGTGTTATGTTCTTTGTTTTCAATTCGACTTGTTGGATTCAACACTCAAACTGTTAGCATACATTGTTAGTATACAATTTGAAATTAATGTTTGGCCACCACTATACATTCACGGCTTTGTAAATTTCAGACCAATTGACATACAAAAGAACGGCTGACGTAAACGCTGACATCATCTATTAGTTTTTGCATGCAAGTAGTTGAATGATAATCAATCAATCCCCTTGCTGTCCGCAAGAACAGTCCTCTTGTCCCTGAGGTACACTCTGCCATATCATAAACTTTCATTTACTCATTTATTCAATCATATGTCATATGTTTATTCAAACAAAGTTATGTTAACACCCGCTTCGTCAAAGTCAGTTTTCAAGCTCTCGGTTCCGCATTAGAGGCTTAAAATATCCCAGTTAATTTCTTGTCGATGTTTACTGAGTTTTTATCCTGTGAAAAGTCATAATGTGATGTTGGAATCGTCTTCCGGTACCGAGTATGAATGACGTGTGAAGAAACCCTTGAGAAACACAACGCGTGTAAAAGGAGCTCACATATGTGCACGCTGAGAAGAATACTTGTCTCGAAATTAGGGGTTATTTATGTTCATCTCCAAAACAACTTTAATCATAAAAGAATACTCACCCGGCCAGCCATCTTTTGCGTTTATCAGGTGATCAGCTGCAAGAGCGAAAGTTTACCTAGCGGCCACTCAAAGCAACGACATATGCAGCAAGCCGGAAGTAAAGAACAATCAAAATAAAAGCACGAAATATTATTTTCTCCTTTGGAGTTTATTTATTGGACTTAATGTGTATTTAATAACCCCTATGATAAGACATTTTTCCAATTATATATTTATACAACTCAGTTGTATAAACTACTGACCTTTTATGCTTTCTTTGCCATTGCTCTTTGTAAGAATACACTGAGCATCTTACTGGCTTCATCTGAGAGGGGGGTTTATTATTAGTATTATTGGCATTAAGCCACTCTAAATAATATAAAATAAAGCACATTATACTGTACAATAAATGCGTCGATGCATTTCGTCCATTAGATGGCGCCAGATGAATAGGCACCTAAATGCACGGAGCATAAATCCACAACTCCTAAAATTGTTGTTTATTCCCAAAAGTATTACTTTAAAGTCTAAAACAGACCTCTTTCCTAGCCAGACTACTTACTGTATAATGTATTCACAATTTAAAATCCAAGAGTTTAATATACAATTATACTCCCACACCCACACATACAAACACAAACACACCAAGTCCCACAAAACAAGTGGTGTGGCTTTAATGGAGCAAGTCTGCACACAGTGGAGTATTTATTTCTTTAAAAAGTCAACTAATTATTAATATGACTCACAACAGCATGTGCTGTATATTTGGAGTAGGTCATACTTACTGATGAACCTAGCTGTTTAACTCTCACTGTAAACATTTTATATACAGACAATTTTCTGGCTGGGTTAGCTACACTCAAGTTTAACTGTACAATAAAAACATATCCCATTTACAAGTACCACAACAGCACTTGTGTTTACAGTACACACAAGCTAAATGCACACATTCAATGCTCCATTAACAAGACTAACCATGCAGGTTTAATAATGTATGGTCTGGTCATCTTGATCAGAGCATGTAATATTTTGACTAGCGGGCACCATTTAACTCATCTGATTTGCTTAACTGGAATTTCTGTAGTTCAACATTCATGAAACAAGTGCTCACAGTCTCAGACGCATGCGCACAAACATACACTCTTTTCTGAAACAATGTAAATTCCATTATAGGATTCCTAACAAAACAACAGAATGGAACATAATAGGCACACTGAAACCACACCTAAATGAGATTTAGTGACAAGGTGACTTTTTTTTTATACATAGTTAAACCACTTTCCCTTGTTCTTTGTTTAAAATGTCAATATAATTGTATTTCTGATCCTAAAAAGGATGTGTGAAATACATCAAAACAACGTCAGTATTTATTAACTGTCCACAATTTAAAAGACTATTCCCATTTTAAGAAATACTGATCTGCCGGGATGCTGTGCTTCGAGTTTATGGCACAGTCCGGCTCTTGTTGGTACCAACACAGGCAGCTTGGTTAACCCGATAGCGCTCTCTGAGGTTGCGCCGTCGGACATGCTCATTGGTAATCTCCAGTACGTTCGCTTCAGGAAACCAGCCTTTCTGTCCATCAGACAGACGGATCCCCTCATACCATCCTAAAGGAGACAAGCAGAGAAAATATGGACAAAGGAAAGAGAGTTGAAATAGATTTAACCCTTAATATTGTGTTCCAGTCAAAACTGACAGATTAACATTTTTTTGTAGTTTATTTCACACACACGTGTGTTTTTTTCATGTTGTGTTTCCATGTTTTATGGGGACTTTCCATAGACATATTTTTATACAGGTTTTTATACTGTACAAACTTTATATTCTATCCCCTAAACCTAACCCTACCCCTAAACCTAAAACTCACAGAAAACTTTCTGCATTTTTACATTTTCAAAAAACATAATTTAGTATGATTTATAAGCTGTTTTCCTCATGGGGACCGACAAAATGTCCCCAGAAGGTCAAAACTTTCAGGTTTTACTATCCTTATGGGGACATTTGGTCCCCACAAAGTGATAAATACACGCTCACACGCACACACACACACACACACACACACAAACACTACATGTGTTGAGCACCCTTTTGTGCATCGTATTTCCATGTACACTCTTTGAAGAATATTTGAAGATCAACAAATCATATTATGCTGTGTTTGGGCTCGTTTGAATTGGGATAGTCTGCTAAAATTTACAAGAAGTACGTGACAAAAAACACTCCTGTTTATTATATTTAAGTGTGTCAGTGGGAATTTCATGCACTGATACTCACTACATTTTGGCCTCTGAGTGAAACAAATTTGCTCATTCCACTTAACTAATTTAGACCTTTACAACAAAAATGTCTCATCTTTTTGTGTTTTTGCCTTAGCTTTAAAATGACACCTATTGTGTTTAGAACAAGCAATTATTTATTACATAAATATTATTCTTTCTTTTTTTTCTGCTGGTAGTGCCCCCCACTATCCCGGTATATGTGGGCCGGTCATTTTTGACCGGTAACACAAAAGGTGTTAGCATAAACAAACACAGCACAAGGATGTGTCAGATGTGCTTCAGATGAATGAAATGTATACTATGCCTCACCTTCATTGGTTTTGCGTGTGACATTGACAATCTCTGTAGGCTCCAGATTTAACTCATCTGCCTGAACTGCCACATACTGTTCTACACATTGCACTTGAGGACAATCTGTTACACAAAGACAAACACATTAGTTTTTTTCATCATGGTGTGGACTTAGCATTGACTATTATGGTTTTTATACTTCATATTATATGTATATTTTCTATCGCCTAAACCTAATCCTCATAACGACCTTTCTGCATTTCACATTTTCATTAAGACATTATTTAATATACAACCCCAATTCTGAAAAAGTTGGGACAGTATGAAAAATGCTAATAAAAACTAAAACTAAAAAAACGGATACTTCAGCAAATAATCCAGCACTTTGAAAACAATATTCCCCAAAGACAAATTGGAAGGATTTCACCCCTACAGTACACAATATAGTTAAAAGATTAAAGGAATCTGGTCAAATCTCGGTGCGTAAAGGGCAAGACTAAAACCACTTCTGAATATGCATGATCTCCGATCCCTCAGACATCATTCATCTGTAATGGATATCATGATCATGGGCTTTGGGATAACTTTAGTAAACCTTTGTTAGTCAACACCACTCACCACTGCATCCACAGATGCAAGTTAAGACTTTACTTTGCAAAGCAGAAGCCCTACATCAACACTGTCCAGATGCACTGCTGACTTCTCTGGGTTCGGTCTCATCTTAGATGGAAAGTAGAACAGTGGAACAGTCCACATTTCAAATAGATTTTGAAAAACACAGCCGTCATGTTATCCAAGGAAAAGAGGAAAAGGATCATCAAAGCTGTTATTAGTATCAGGTGCAAAAGCCAGTGTCTGTGGCCAGGGGTGTATCAGTGCCCATGGCATTGGTAACTCACACATCTGTGAGAACACCATGAATGAAGACGTGTACTGTGTCACAGTTAGTCACCGTTATGTTCATAATGACTCTTATTTTGATACAGTTTTGTCTTCTGTCATTAGTTTGCCTTTCTCTAACTGGATAATTTAGTGCACTATGATGACCTGGATCATTTAGTGCACTATGGTGACCGTGCTCTGGTGATTTTCTTCAGAGCTGGTCTAAATAGTGCACTAAAGACACGGATGCCTCCGGCGGATCTTGACTGGACACTGTGTGATTATGTGGATGCGGCTCTGGAACTTTGTGGCTCACATTTTACTGTGGGTAAGGAGGATGAGGACATTGATTCACCTCCCACAGTGAACCCCCCCACAGTCTTCCACAGCCCCTTGCTCCAGGTCTACCACGGCCAATGATCCAACGCCCACGTCTGCCACGGCCAACGAGCCAAGGCCCACACCTGCCACATCCGTCCCAGAGCCAGCGTTGCAAGCCTCATCTGACCCAGAGCCAGCACTGCAAGCCTCGTCCGTCCCAGAGTCAGAATTGCAAGCCTTGTCTGTCCCAGAGCCAACTCACCAAGATATTAGACCTGGAGTTGGTTCCTGCCGTTGTGCCCACACAGAGAGCTCTTCCACATCGGCTGGTTCCATCCAGCCCCTCTACTTCACTGGTTCATTATAGCCCTTCCTCTTCTGCTGGTTCCGTCCAGCATGATGGCCCTTCCTCCTCCACTGGCTCCGTCCAGCAAGATGGCCCTTCCTCCTCCACTGGCTCCATCTAACTTAACAAACTTGTCTTCAGTGCCCAAATGCTTAATAAGTGTTATTAGAAGATATGGTGACGTTTCACAGTGGTAAACACTAGACTGTCTCAACTTTCTTGGAGCGTGCTACAATCATCTGATATGAAATGACTGTACATAAAAAAAAAAAAAAATGAAATTCGCAAGGTAAAACATCATATAATGTGTAGTTGTAGAGCTTTCTTTATAGCAAAGGGTTATTATAATTTACAGATCACACATTTTTGTTTTATTAGCATTTTTCATTTTGTCCCAACTGTTTCGGAATTGGTGTTGCATTTACTAAGCCGTTTTCCTTGTGGACACCAACTGACCCACACATACACATGGGTGAGTCATGAATGGAAGAAAACACATTCCTCTAGTAAGAGATTTTATAAGCTGTAAACAAAAGCATGACAAATATACAATTAGAAAGCAATTTATCTCAAGCATGTATCTGAAGAGAGAAGAAAATATGTTGGAGAGCAAAATTACAGGCATGCACAAACATGTCACACATAAGCAAATCCCTGATCGACTGACACAAAATAAAACCCACACTCACCCCAGTCCTCATATATGACTTCCTCTTGATCTTTATTGGGGTCGTTAGGATTGTGGATTACTGCCAACCACCTATGTAGGTCAGATCTGATTGGGCATATAGAGAAAACATAAATGCAGCAGAACAGCTTTATATAGGTTAACTCCTCCATTACTTCACCTCCATGACTTAACAGACTTAAAGGGATAAGTTACTGAAACAGAAAATTATTTCATCATTTACTCACCCTCATGCCATCCCAGATGTGTATGACTTTCTTTGTATTGCTGAACACAAATTAAGATTTTTTTAGAACAATATTTCAGCTCTGTAGGTTCATACAATGCAAGTGAATGGTGACCAGCCCTTTCAAGTTCCAAATATCACATAAAGTCAGCATAAAAGTAATCTCACATGACTCCAATGGTATAATCTATGTCTTCAGAAGTGACATGATAGGTGTGAGTGAGAAACAGATTAATATTTAAATCTACTATAAATCTCCACTTTCACATTAACATTCACATTCTTTCACATCCTGAAAGTGAAAGTGGAGATTTATAGTAAAAAAAAAAGACTTACCGGTAAATATTGATCTGTTTCTCACCCAAAGTGATTGCAAAGTGAACACATATATTAAACCACCGGAGTCATATGGATTACTTTTATGCTGCCTTTAAGTGATTTTTGGACCTCAAAGGTCTGGTCACCATTCACTTGTATTGTATGGACCTACAGAGCTAAAATATTCTTCTAAAAACCTTTGTTTGTGTTCAGCAGAAGAAAGAAAGTCACACACATCTGGGATGGCATGAAAGTGAGTAAATAATGAGAGAATTTTCATTTTTGGGTGAACTATCCCTTTAAAATTAATTAAACTTTTATGCAAAAATACAGTTCTTTGGTTTCTGTTTATTCTCTTATGATTACTATAATGATTAGTCAAACTGTTTAAAATGTATATATTCTCATTTGTAGCAGGTGGATTTTTGTTTAGTTAGAGCTGTCCTTGGCAAATGATTTATTTTTAACAGGCTAAAACTGTCGGGTGCCTGAATATATTTTATTATAAATTTAAATGTAAGTTTGAGTGCGCCACCTTTACACTCTTTTCTTAAAATTATTTTCTTATGATCATATGAATTCAAAACATATCACAGATCACGGATGAGTAAAATGAACAGTATATGGCTTATTTATAATTCCACGTACTGTGTGGGAGCTTTCAAAACTCTCTCCATCTGGCGTCCCTGGTGATTCTCCAGCAGGGTCAGACAGAAGCAGTTCTCCAGACTTTGCACAGATGTGTCCTCCCCCAAAGGCTGCACCTGGACCAGGGAGCGATGGGCATGATCTAGGACTACATACCGCTCAGAACTGCAGCACAGCAAATACAAGTGACAAATTACAACAATTTGAAATGTAATGCATTACACTATACTTTTTGACTAAAAAAGTAATTCGATTACATAACAAATTTCCCTTGTAATCAGATTACACCCAACACAGCTCACAATTGTTGATGACCAAAACACATTCTTAAACTATTCTTTCACTATTGTTTCCCTGTGTCTAATTGTTCCTCTCTGTTCTGGCTTGTACTTTTCTGAGCAAATTTGAAACTTTGTATTGCGACACTTCTCATGTTACTGTCAGTTTAGGATGAATTGCTCATTTTATATTCCTCATTTTTAAGTAGCATTGGATAAAATTGTTTGCTAAACGAATATGTAAAATGTTATAAAATGTGTTACCCTAATTAACCCTAAAAGTTTTGTAGACAGGTTAGAAAAGAGTGAAACTATAAACACAGACAGGTTTTTCAGCCTTCTACCTTTTCTTGCTTGCAATGACAAGAAGATCATTGAAGAGAAAGAGGTAGACAGGGGTGAATCTGGGGCGGAGATTCAGGAATGTTCCTCCTCTGTTTATTTCCTGCAACTCTCCACGTTTCTCCAAGTATCGTGTTTGAGAGATAATTGGAACTGCCTGAAGAACAGATTCAACGATGAGTCAAAACATGTATAAAAAATACATTCCATATATTTAATACAAACTACTTATCTGCTTACCTTTAGCTTGTCAAACTCCAGCATACCATTAATCTGAATAAGTTCTTCCACCTGTTTCATTTTTCCAACCTGAGTATTACATTCTTCTATGATCTGTGAGTATGCGGATGAGAAGGTGTTTAAGATTTAAAGAAATCATTTGATTCAATAATAGCCAACTACACCAAAAGATTATTTCCATTTATAACCATTTATATTCCTCATAATAATAATCATATTCAACTTAAATGTGAACATAATAATATACATAATTTTATAATAATATTCATATAAATTCTTATATCTCTTAATTTTGTAAATGGCAACAATGAAATATTCTTGGCTGAATTATCACAAAGAGACAAACATCTTAAAGGAACATATAAAAAATACAAATGTTTCCATCATTTACTCACCCTTGTGTCATTTCAAACCTGTATTCATTTCTTTTTTTCTGTGGAACAGAACGGACACAGGCAGAATGACAGCCTCAGTCACCATTTAGTTTCATTATATGTCAAATAAAAAGATACAATGAAAGTGAATGGTAACTGAGACTTACAGAAGTATGTAAACTTCTGACTTCAACTGTATGTGATATTTGGAGCTGTAAAGTTCTGGTCACCATTCACTTGTATTGAATGGACCTACAGAGCTGATATATTCTTCTAAAAACCTTAATTTGTGTTCTGCAGAAGAAAGAAATCATACACATCTGTGATGGCATGAGGGTGAGTAAATGACGAGAGAATTTTAATTTTTGGGTGAACTATCCCTTTGATTCTATTTATTAGTATCGTTGAATCCTTAACAAAACCATGGCATATCAATTTAATTGTACCCAAATGCATATTTCCAGTAACCGGACCTCTATGCAACCTTGTTTTCCACACCCTTCCCCCTCTTTTCCCATCATTTTCTCTTTACCTTTTATCTTCCTCCCTAATGGGATATTTTGAAAACAATGAGCTCTAGTTTGATACAAGTATGGAACAGTGGTTGAGGAGCGACATAATTATGATAGGAAAAATCAGGGTGCGTAAATAACAGTGGCAATAGGATGTTTACCTTGGACACAGTATCCAGAGCTTTAGATGATGTTTGTTCCTTATCTGTACCTATAGCCGTTCTCTTCAAGATGTTCTGTTTAAAAAAGAAGCAAATCATCTTCATCTTGATTCTGTTCATATTACCTTAATGACTCTGCTAAATTACAATGCAGCCTTGCAAACATTTATATGTTATTGTGGTGTATCAGATTACAATACAGTTCAGTCATAACAACTCTCAGAAAGATTTAGGATGTTTATGTGGGTATGACATATAAATAGGATATTGTTCTTGGTCTAGATCTGCTACACTGCTGCTGCTGCAGACCAAGTACAGATACTTGCTATTGCTAAAACATACACAGACATGTTGAGTTAAGCATGTGAACATGCTGCTGCACAATTGGACAAGCACAAGACACGCTGCATCAAGCATATATGACATGCTGCTGCACATTTAGAGTTGAATACAATCCCTATATTGCAAATCTAGACACGTAGAACTGGGGAGGTGGAGGGTTTCAGAGAAAACTCTTTCAGCGCACTGCAGTGAAATTGGCTTACTTGCAAACTGAGCAAATAAACATTTTAGATTAAGAAAGTTGATTGGCTACATGATTACATGGGCCTATCAGCTTACATCAAGTGAGCCAACTGGCTTGACATATCACATGAGACTGAGCTGCTTGGCTAACAGATAACAAGTTCAAAGAATCTATAAGCTTGCATTATGTAGAAATGTATGCCTGAACTTAGTAATTTATGATTGCCTAAAACATATAATTCACCCACCTCAATGAGCATTTTAATGCGTGTGATTCTCTGGAAGGGCAGCAACAGGAAGGACATGAAGGGCAGTCGCTGACACTTGGGTGACTCCTGCAGTCGTGTGATCACAGTGGCAAACTGGGAGTTAGTTTGCCTGTGAGAGACATTAGGCAAAAGAAAGAGTGAGAGAGTACACCAAAATAAAGCTGCACTCTGTACAACAAAGGCACATTATATCATAAAATCAATGGTGGAAAAACTCTTTTGTTTATTTGTATTGATGTAAGATATTATTTACATTAGAGTGGTGTAGGTCTTTTCCTGATAAACCTGGTTTCGAACATAGTCAATATATACAGGGAAATGGTGTTGGGCATGATAGTGGATCAAGTCACAGATGTCTGTGATGATAATGCTCTCATCTAGACTGTCCTGCAGGTCCTTCAGAAATCTGTGAAAATATATCAGAGGTATTTAAAAATAGATGTTTGTGACTGCTGTGATTTGTCTTATACATTATACTGCATTGTCGGTGCTTAAGACAATTACAAGTTGATGAAGATAAATATGTCCCTCTCCTGGAATTTTAGGTTGTTATAACTTTTCTTTTCTAATGGCGGATGTAATTAACAGCAAATACAGCTCTGTCAGCAAAATTCTAATGAGTGACTTGTAATTGTTACATTTGGCAAGCTGCTCTTAGTGGCAGTACAATAACACACTCTTTCATATTAAAATTTACTCTATGGGGACTCTATGTATAAAATAAACTAATTTCTGAGGTTCAGGCAGTACTGTTTCAGCAATTATAAACTGTAAACATCATCTTTTTATCTTTCCGTGGGCACACACATACCCACACTGACACTCACCTCTCGCTGACCTCTTGGATGCGCAGGATGTTTGAGAAGAGGGTTTTTTTGTCTCTGTTAATGAGAGTTTCATTCAAGTCACTTGACTTCATGAAATGCTCTGTAAGCACACGCAGAGAGCGCAAGTACGACATTTCTGATGTAATCACCTCGAACATGCTCTGCACAAAGAGAATAACAAACACATATTTTTTATGCAATCTTTTTTGTATATATTTTATCGATTTAATCTATATCGCAACAACAGAATCTTAGTATTACATTTAATATTTGAGAGAAAAATAAATATAAAAAAATAAAGCCTGTAAGTACATATAGTATAATATAGAAATATAGACATATAGAAATACAATAACATTTCTTTAATAATAATAATACTTTAATATAATCAATTCAAATAATAAATAAGTAATATTTATAATCATGTTACAATATTAATAATGATTATAAATATGTCTTATTAATAAATATATATTGTTTATAACAATTATTAAAACATATTTAAATAATATTTAAATAAATCCATAGATTTTAAACCATAATTTGAGATTATACTGTGTGTGTGTGTGTGTGTGTGTGTGTGTGTGTGTGTGTGTGTGTGTGTGTGTGTGTGTGTGTGTGTGTGTGTGTGTGTGTGTAAAAACTAAGAGACCACTGCAAAATATCAGTTTCTCTGGAATTACTAATTATAGGTATGTGTTTGTATAAAATGCACATTTATGTTTAAAAGTAATGACAAAATTTCTCTCAAATCCCAAATAAATTTTTTGTCATTTAGAGCATTTATTTATTATACAACTGGTCAAAAAAAAAAAAAAAACAATGCAGTGTTTTTTATTTTAGTATTGTATCGTATCGTTTTTCATTTCAAACAACACAATACTAATGTTTTAACTTAGGAAGAATTCAGTAATCAATATTATGTGGAATCACTTTGATTTTCAATCAGTGCTTTCATGCGTCTTGGCATGATCTCTACCAGTCTTTCACATTTCTGTTGGGTGACTTTATGCCACTCCTAGTGCAAAAATTCAAGCAGCTCGGCTTTGTTCGATGGCTTGTTGCCATCCATCTGGAATGTGTTTAAGAGGAAGATGGATGGCCACACAAGGCACGATTTTGCATCCCCTTCCAGGGCTGAGAGGCCTTCACGTGTGGCCTTTGATCGGAGCACAGCGGACGAGCCAGAATTGGCGCAGTCGGTTATGAACACCATTTTACCGGCTAGAGCACAGTCCACAAAATGCCTTTTTTCACTTAAATGGAATGTGTTCACTAATTGGGGCTTTTCACAAGGCAAAGATCCAGTGAACTGCTCCATACCTGAAATTCAAACATTTCTTCAAGAGCAATTGGACGCAAGGCTCAAAGTTTATGTGGCGACTATATCTGCATATCATGATATTAATAATATATGACTATAGATCATATATCCATTCTGAGTGTTCTCCTCCAGGCCCACCATGAGGGTCTTTCACTTGCATACTCATGTCAGTCCTCATCCCGTGGGACTGCGGCGTCATGTTTCCTCTCTGGAAGGCTATGTCATGTAGTGTGGCGTGATGACACTCTGTTTCCCATCACGTCAGCTTAGGGAACAAGACATTGTATGAGCTGGCCACACTACAGACTCAGAATTCTTTGAGGTGCGAGCGTCCCTCAGTCAGAAAATTCTGATGAATGGTGTTTGCGTGCCCATTTTTATACCGGACAGCTTAATGCCTAAAAGGGTGGGGACAAAAAGCTGATTTCTAAAATGCATCATGGAAGGTAAATAGAATGTTTAATTGACCAATCAGTTAGCTCTTTCACCATGAATATTAATGAGCCTTCCCCTGAAGTGCATTTTACTCTCTCCAAAAGCGAAACAAAACAGCGCTACCCAGAACAGCTATCAGCTCTGGTGAAGCGGCATGAGCACAGAGAAGGTACGTTCATTCGCCTACCACTCTAAACCATATAGCACACATCAATATCAACAGCGCTAACTGCTGCCTGGATCAATGGAGAAAAATACAAAGAGGTGCGTGAGCACAGGGCAGATGCATTTTTCCAGGACTGCAACATGCAGTCCATACAGAGTACAAATGAAAACATGCAATATCAAAACAGGACTTCATACATTTGATATGAAAACGCGATCGCCAGATTAATCCAGTTTGCCACACTTGGGTCTATTGTCCATGGCAAGCGTTCATTGAAAAACATCCAATAGCAATTTTTGTCCTTAAAAGTGATAAACCTGAGAAATAATGATACAACTGATGACAAACAATTCTCCATTGTTTACATGAGATCTTGCCTGATAGAATTATCTTTCATCATCGTTCTTCAACAACCTATGCAATCTGAGCAGCATTCATGTTGTAAAAATGTATATGAACTTATATATTACATTCCCGTAAACAAAATGAGCCTGTCTCCAAAGTCTTTTTGTAAAAATATATTTTTTGTGCAGTGCACAAAACAGTGCAATACAGTGCAGTCAGATTTTGTGTCGTCTTGAAAGGCGGAGCCTTAATTTTACTCTGTATACCAGCAGTGATTTTACAGAGAAAAAAGCTTGCAGGAACCTCATTTTTTGAAATTTGAAACATAACTTCTTTGGCTTTGAGAACATTGTATTTGTGTGTTGTCTTGGCACTTTTATTATTGTATTTTTAGATTATAAAAACATGTTCAGCACAAAATATTTCCATTACTATAAACTTCAGCTTCTCTAACTTTGAAAAATAACAACATATATTAATTCTGAACTTGGGAAAGAAAGCCCAACGTATCTTCTTTCAAAAGATACTACAGCTGTGTCCATACTGCAAAGGGTCAAGTAAATACAACCATTTAAGTTCAGGTATGAAATGTTCATAGTTTGTGCTCAAAAAGGGGGTGCGTATCAACAGGTTATTATTTTTTGTATTTTTACCAAATATGGGTTCTGTTCTGGGAGAATTTCTGCTCACCTCTTGGTACTTGCACTCTTCTTGTGTAAGGGTCTGTAGGACACCACTGTCTCGCACTGCTGGCTGCTCCCGCCACAAACTGTTCTGCTTGAGAGTTGGAACGGGACTGAATCTTGGACCTTTAGCTCCTTTCTCTGAGCTGACTGTATGGTATGGCTCCATCTGGAAGTCTATGCTGGTCTTACTGATGTTACGACACACTGTCCTCCTGATCTCCTTAGATATATATGTTTTTGTGTAAAACTGATACAAGAAGTCTGCAAGGTCCGAAATATGGGAGAAAGGGAGAGAGACAATAGTGGTGATATCAAAAAGATGACAATGTTGTACCTTGTTCCTATTTAGGAAAGGACAGCATTAGAACAAAATGCATGAATGAATTTATGAATGAATGAATAACATAATTAATTCCTTTTCTTGGAACAACTACAATATAATTTAGGAGAATGTTACGAACCCATGCAGGTCACAATGTTACAATGCAAAAAAATCGCAATAGTCCTAAGAAAGGACTTTCTTTACATTTTAAGATGAAATTTAACCTGGACATGTTGCCGTTTTCAAAGGATTCACCCTTATAGTAGTTAGTATGCATAAAGTTTGTTTTACAAAGTTTTCTGTGCAAATTGGTTATTTATTCGGTCAGAAAATGTATACCTTCATCCATTCCGGCTTCCAAATCAGCATATTGTTGCAGACATGGTAAACGTGGAGATCTGAGGATGAAACAGAGATTGAGTTACACAGGTATGACAGCTCTGTGACTGTAGAATTAAAGCTTAGAAAGCTTAACCAGAAACGTTGGAAGGGTGGAAGAAGTGTCAAAATATTTACTTCTCCTTGGTTCCACATATTTCTCCATTAGCTCCTGCACTGTCATTCTCATCTGTTGATGGTAGGGAAGAAGAGACCAACAATTATGTTAGATAAACCAGTACAGAAATAATCAACCAATATCTATCTGAAACATTTCATTTAAATTCAACATGAAATTTAGTTTGCAACCCATTTTAATTTAACCATAATCTGTTTGATATCAAATTGAAGCAGGATTTTAAGCAAGGAAAAAATGTAAGGTGAGACTTGACTTTGTCCATCGGGAACTAATTGGATTGTAAAAAGTGCACATTACATAACAGAATGGAGCCAGGAAGTTAAAAAAGGAAGAGCAGCCAAAAAGAAAAGTAACTGTAGAGGCATAGCAAGTTACAACATTTTGATTAGAGGATAAATATTGATTTTACTTGGAATATACTTGGAAATAGTATTTACTTGGAAATAATTACACTTCATAATTATTTCCACTGATTACATGTGGGAAATCTTCTTATTTTGTGTATACTGTATATTGTATATATTATATTTTTTGTATATGGTCTCCTTATTTTGTGTATACTGTATATTATTAGGTGTATTAGGTGTCAGACTTTATTGTAATTGTCATACTGCTATGTTGCTTTGAACCGCACCCAAGACTTTCACCCACTGTTGCACTTGTGTATATGGTTGAGTGACAATAAAGGGATTTTATTTGATTTGAATAGCATGCACCAATGAATTGTGTACAATAAAGGGGCATTCGCACATACAGCAACTTGCAGCAAGTTGCAAAGAGAGTTGGCGATATCCGGCGACAATGAGACAGAGCTCAACTCTGTGCAAATGAGCAGCGACACAATGCGCGTCTACCAACGAAAGTGTAGACAGTAATCCACCCCCTTACAGCGATAGTACAGTGACTTCATTTAATCACAGTATGTGTGAATAGAACACAAAAGGAGATGTTAGGCAGAATGTTAGGAACTGAAGGCCTCAGTCCACATTCACTTCTATTGTGCGGAAAAAGAACATCATCAACATTCTTTAAAATGTTTCTTCTTGTTCCATGAAAGAAGAGTAATACACATTTGGAACAACATGAAGGTGGGTAAATGATGACAAAATTTTACATTTTAAGTCAACAAACCCTTAAAGACCATGAATGGGTATTAAGAAAGTGAAAAGGGTCAATTTTGATTTCATGTTGACTTTAAACATTATAATACCATCATATGCACCTATAGACTGCAGAGAATAACTGCTGAGGCGTCTGCCATTTTCAAAGGTCTTGGATGGTGGTGTTGGTGGAGCTCTTTGTTGTCGAGGACTGGAAGGTGGGCTGCATTTGGTAGGGGGCAGCAGAGGGGAAGCAGGTCTTGCTAGAGGTGGAGGCATAACAAGGCGAGGGGAGCACCTGTTGTCTAAAGGCTTTCGAGGAGGGATGGCTGGAGGGGTGTGCTTGCTTGTAACAGTGTCTAACCCCTTTTGCGGTCTCGGTGAAGTGACCAAATCTAAGCTAATGTCATATATGGATTCCTCTTGTTCGTCAATAGACTGGGCTTTTGGGACGTTTGGAGGGGTCTGGGGAAACGGGACAACAGAGGCGATCAGTGTTTGAGGCCCAGGGTCTGATTTCCTCCTCAGTTGCTGCTCTATGAGGTTGCGGGTCTCTTGAAACTTGTCTTTATTAGTTACCGGTTCCTCTGTGTTGTTCTCACCCTCAGATAAAGATTCACTCAAAGATTCCACCTCCATACTTGACTTTCCCAGTTCTCCAGCTTCGCTTTCTCTCTCTGCGGCTCTTTCGATCTGATCCTCCATGTCACTGGTCTCAACCTCAAGATCCGACCCCATCTCTTCATCCTCACCATCCTCTTCCTCCTTTTCACTTATTGGCACCCATACAAGCTTCATGCCACGCCTCTGCAGGTGACACACACAGCCGCAGTTCTTCTCACACTGAGGCTCTGGGAGAGGGCTTGAATCCCGTTCTGATCGCAGTTTGCCACCCTCTTTCCCATCAGGAGCTAGAAGAATACATGAGTTATGAATACGGTTAGGTTTTTCTTGTAATTCTGACACGGTTCAAGTCAAGTTTCCATAATGAACCATACACTCTCATTATGAACCATAATCCAATATTAGATATTGTAAAAATGCCTATTTGTCAGAATTTGTTTTAGAGTGAAATGTGTCTAATGTTTTTTAGATTAAACTAATAAAATTAGCTTTGCGCAATAGCAAACCCTCACAAAACGTAACTTCAACATGCTGTTGTATCAACACAAACACAATATCAGCACAAGGGGCACAAATTAACCACAGAAAGTAACCCAAATGCTCAAAATACTATATTTAAAATGATTTAACAAATGATCATACATTTGATATATTTCATTATATTCTATTTTAGGACTATAGTTATTGGTTTAGTGCCTCTGCAGACACCATAGTGACAAGTAACTATCAGAGTTGATTTTAAAATTTACTTTACAAACATTATTGTTAGATAAGTATTTGACCAAAATGGACAGCATGGTTTGTATTTTTATATGGTTAAAAATATGCCCTCATAAAGGTAAAAATGCCCATGGTAATCAATTTAAGGGGGAAAATAATGTTATTTGTGACACTTACCAGCAGCAAAAAAGGCAACTCTTTGTAAGTTGCATGTAGACTTTATATAACTTCCCTGAAACACCAATAATAAAAGATGCCCACAGTGAAGGTGACAACACTAAACTAAAACACTAATACTAAAACAATATTTGGCACAATGTTTGTTCCATATGATATGGTGGTAAATCTCACTTCTGATGTTTCTTATGCATTCACAAAATAGTCAGTTTTCCTACTCAGCCCAATACAGTTTGTTTTGTCAATAATTTCTCTATGCACTATTATCATTACTCACATAGTAATAATTAATTTCATTGTTTGATTTTATGGACATTTTATTGTCATTAACAATTTGTATTGATTCCATTCATAAAATAAACAAACATTATACTTAATGTATAAATACAATTATATACATTAAGCCCCTCCCCCCAAACATTCCCCTACCTGACACAAACACACACTAAAGTGGTCACAAACAATTAGAACATACAAATTTAAAAAGTCCCCTTTCTGCTGGTCAGAGTGTATTGTGACAGAGGTTAATACACTCAGTGACCTATATGATAGCTGGAGTGTCTCTCGATATCCTCTGAAAGCCAATATGGTTAAACATTCTTGTCAAACGAATCCCAGATCTCCAGACTACTTTAGGTCACTTCTACAGCTGCACCACCTGCTCTGTACTATATTTGGGAGTAGCATACACCCCACTAAAGGGGCAGATACTCTGGAAGTGGTGATTACTGCTTTTGGAAAAGGTCATGAGGCATCAGTGTATTACTCCCTGTTAATTCAGAGTCTGGGGGATGGAGCTTCAACTTCTCTCAAGAGATTATGGGAGATTTTAACTTGGTATTGGAGGAGGGATTGTGGGCTAGGATTAAAAAAAACAACATAAAATCTACATATAGAGCTGTAAGGGTGTGTCTGATGCAATTTAAGATATCACATCGATTCTATTGGACCCCCTCTAGATTGTATAGGCTTGGTCTTAAAGACACACCCACCTGCTGGCAATGCCAATCAGAAGACGGGGACACATGTTTTTTTGGGGTCGTAGTCCACAGTGCCTCCAATGCCAATTTCAAAGCTCTTATGATGTGACTTGATGGACAGTTCAAGTTTCATTTTCCCCTAGAATCTCTGAGTGATTGGGTGGTCATTAATATTGAGGCCTCATGACCTTTTCAAAAGCTGTAGTCACCACGTCCAGAGCATCTGCCCTTAGTGGGTGTATGCTACTCCGAGAATATGAGGAGATGGGTGAAGTGGTGGCAGTTGTAGGAGATGACTTATAGTAGGTCTTGGAGAACTGGGATTTGCTTGACAGGAATGTGTAGCACATATTTGGCTTTTAGAGGATTATCGAGAGAGGCAGTTGAGCGGATTATGTAGGTCACTGATGTGTATGTGACATTCTGTCATTGTACTTTTGAAAATGTATTTAAAATGTACTTTTTTAATGTTTTAATACATAATTTTGGGTTCAGCCATATGCTTGAGGCAACATTGAAATAAATGTCAGAATTAAACACATACCGAGTGCAAATGGGAGATGACAGGGTGTAATTTAACTTATCTGGTAAGTTTAATAGAAAGGCTTTGCAATGGCAAAATATGGGCAAGAACTTCCTGTTCAATACAAAACCAGGGAGCGACCAATGAGCCAAATGTCTGAGACCAAATGCATAATAATAAAACAAAATCTTGTCAATCGGCCTATGTAATTTATTGAAATGTAATCTGGGATGCTTACCATTCAAAATGAAGTATTTCGCTATGCTATCAAATTGCTTGAAATAAGAGAGAGGGATATCTACAGGGAGATACTGTTGCAGGTAGTTGAATTTTGGAATACAATTCATTTTAATAACATTAACCTTATCAATAATAGATAAATGTAATGAAGCCCACTTGCCCACATCGCTCGAAAACCTTTCTATTAAGGGGACAAAATTATCTCTAACTAAATCACAAAATACATTTCTGGGAATAAAATGCCCAAATACTTAATGCCCTCTTTGGGTCACTGGAAGTGCCCAGCTGAAAAGCTGTTACTGGGCAGTATGCTGTCAGAGCCAAAGCTTCGGATTTAGACCAATTGGCTCGCAAAGCTCCTCCAAGATTATCTTAAGACAAAATAGTATTATATCTGTAGTTCAATCGGTCAATTCTCTGAGCTCATCAGATGACATGCCTCTTTTAATATTCCCTAAAATTCTCTGAGCTCATCAGATGACATGCCAAGATGACATGCACTTTTAATATTCCCTTCCAACTCCATGAGTTCTTGTGCTTTACATTTTTTATGAATGAGGCATACTTTATGGTCCGGCTCCTAAGAACTGCCTTAAGTGCCTCCCAAGCCACATCCACAAAGGATACTGAGGATCAGTTGGTCTCCATATAAATATTGATTTCAGCCTTTAACATTTGTTGGAATTCAGGATTTTGCAAAAGGGATACATTAAAAAGCCAACTATATGATTCTTTTTCTCCGTATATGGCATCACCTCTAAACTCAACAAGGCGAGATCTGTCTCAGAAGATGTTTCCAATTGAGCAATCAACAACAGATGAAATGAGGGACTTAGATATTAAAAAAATCTATTCTAGAACAAATTTTATGGATTGATGAAAAAGACCCTGTGACAACCCCGCCGTTGGACCGCTCAAGTCTGTGTTTCTACACAAATGAGAGGAATTTCATTATTGGGAGAATTATCCCTTTAAGCAAAACCAGTTGAAATCCACTGCTCTATGTCCAGTCCATAAAAACATAATTTATGGCTTTTAAAACATGATTAAGCTTACACTAAAATGGGCTACAATAAAACAGTATTCGGTTGTATGTCAATGCCTACTATCAGCATGAATGTTGTCATATTGCTCCTTTTTTGCATTAAGACTTCATATCCTTGCTCACCTTTTACAGATCTTTGACTAATATCTTTCATAGTTCCCTGCTTATTCTTTGATTGTTTAAGGTGTTGCTCCACCTCGGTTTTATAGCCTGTGTTATCAGTACTGCCAACCTCTGTTTGAACCTTTGCACTGGGTCAGTATCTCATCCTCCTCTTTTACTCGCATCTCTTCAACTGCCTCAAATACATTTTGCTTGATCTTTTTAAACATCCGTTTTAGCCCCTCTGCCATTTCACCAGAACAGAGACTAATCAGCTGACTGTCTTGAAACTAGACTAGTGGAAAGTATGAGAAGTCATATGTCAAGTTGAGGCTGGGACAGCAGCTTTTATGACACCAGTAAAACAGAAACAACAATAAAGACCATTTGCATTTTAGCTGCAATATACCTGTACTGCCTCAGATCACACAGTTCTGGTTATTAAGTGTTTTATTAACAACAAGAGGAATTTGAATGAGGTACCATATTGATCTACAGTCTAGCAACATTCTACTAATTTATTGAGTCAGGAAAGACTGTTTACAGTCAAAGTCCTAATTATGCACCTCAATCTACAGTTCCTCAATTATTTAGTACTCAAATACCTAACAGTTTAAATTCAGTTCAATATATTTAATTTAATGTAATTGGCTCCGGGAGGGGTTGTTTTATCCCCTCTCCAAAGCCCCATCTGTCTTTCTGTTTAGCAGACTACAGGCACTTTTTAATCCCATGATAAAACTGCTTACCCACTGACTGGCCAACAACAACCACAAGACAATAAACTCTTATATGTTTTCTATGCCTAAATGATGCTTCCCTTTAGTGGAGCACCGATAAGGAAATTTGAGGCTGATACCGATTTTTTTAACACTTTGCCACACTTTTGCTAATTATATTGTGCAGTTATATGCTTACGCCCAACAAAGTAAAATTATGGTATCACTTTAAATAAAGGTTTCATTTGTTAACATTATTTAAAACATTACTGTAGTTAACATGAACTAATGAAATGAATGTTAGTTACAACATATACTTTTACATTTTTCAAATGAAAAGTTGTATTAGTTAACATTAATGCACTATGAACTAACATGAACTAACAATGAACAATTGTATTTTTATTAACTAACATTACAATTAATAAAGGCAGCAAAAATATATTGTTAATTGTTTGTTCATGATACCTAATGCATTAACTAATGCTAACAAATGCACCTTTTTATAAAGTTACCAAAATGAAATTAAAATTACAATAATTGTGAATTGCTAACATTTTGAAACAGTTATGAATTGTACTGTTGTCATTATGACATAGTGCTAAGCAGTCAAAACCATGAGAGCATCACACACAGCAGAGATACGTTCAAAAATAAGAAAATAAGATCCATTACAAGCTCTTAAACTGCAGTGTGAAATCATTCATATCTATGATTTGTTTACTGTATTTGCCATTTTGCTCTAACACAAATGACTTATTATTAAGCATATGCGTGAAGATGTGGTGCCGTTATGCTTAAAATGTTATTGATGTAATTAGCGGCAATGTGACCAACATTAATCTTATTTAAATTGGGATCCTCACAAAATAGCGCTGAGATGAGTGACTGATGAGATATTGAGAGCTCTTGGAGAGCGCACATATTTTATTGACACCAGGAGTGAGCTTATTGAAGGGAGTGAAGCTGAAAGTGCTCATGATCGCTCAAACAGTCTCTATCACTCAACACAACATCTGATTGTCACGACTCACATTACATCGCATATACTCAGATTTGTATAAGCATGTTTATTTGTTGTTTAATTCATATTTATACCCATTAGCAGCCCCTTTATCATCTTCCTGCTCACTGTGCAACAAGTCAGACTAACTATCGTAATGACTCTAGAAAATGGGTAACTTAATATCATACACATGTAATTCTTACACATTTTTAAAAACAAACCTGCATAATCATCTGAATAATTGTATAATTTATAATAATTTATGAATACTTAGAACTGCCAACAGTTCACCAAACAGAGGCCACACTGCCTTGCATCAAGGGCTGAGATAGCACTCATTCGTTAGAGTAGGAGAGTATGTGTGATTCCTTGCATGCTGCAAAAAAAGATTGGCCCTGATTCTAGGCATGATCAGCCAATCGCCGATCACAGATTTAAGATGAAGACTAGCCGATTTAGATTGGTGGCCGATCGATCGGTGAAGCCCTACTTCACTTAAAATCTAAATTAAACAAAAACTTCCAGGAACAAGTAAGATACATAGCTGAAAACAATGTTATTTTCATAATTTTACCTCAAATAAAAAAATATTTAATTTGATATATATATAATAAAAATCGAAAAAGAACCTCAAGCCGGGATTCCAACTCAGGTCACCTCTGGCCGTGACACTACCGCACAATATGACCTCAAGGCTATGGCCCAACATACAACAGAAACTTACAACACAAAATTAAATACTTTAAAGTGCCTTGACTAACAAAAACACAATGTAAGAAAAATAGCTCACATTTCTAATGTACGTTACAAAGCTCATATTCAATGCTACGTTCAAAGGTAAATTGTAGAAAGTCAAACTAGCAATTTGCAGTCCAAGCCATATTTCTCCGATCTCTAGCAGATTACTCCCAACACTAACAGAGTTACACAGTTTACCCTCACAACACCCACTCAAATGAGGAGATGAGATTAAAACTGAGTAAAATAATCAAAATGCAAGTTTGCCATCAATATAAATGCCTGCAAGAACCTTGTTATTCTTCATGGTTATTCTTGTATTTTTATGCCTGTGTTTCTTTCTTTCTCTATCTGGGTATTATTTCTTAGAGTGGAAAACTCACTCTAACCAAACACAGCAGAGCTTACATTGACTACAGTATTTAAAAATGTAACTGGTCTCCAAGAACAGGTTCAGAGGATATGTGATCTGCTCTATCGTTTTGAGTCATTTTGAGCATGAAACACATTTGAGTTTTATAAAATATAGTAAGAAGGAAAGTGTAAGCTTTCTAACAATATAACATATAATGCTCTTTGTACCTGATCGGCTTCCATCACATATTGCAGCAGCAAAGCCTCCTTCTTGCCTACTCTGTGCAGAAGCCTCTTTGTATTCCACCTCTTCTTTCTGTCCAGTGTGATTTTGCCTTGTTTTTGGAGGAAGGGGAGGTGCATTGTTAGCACTGGTCATAGAAGAACTCTTGACTTTGCGTCTTGGCTTTACTGTTGGAGGTTTTTGTCGTCTCTGGTCCATGATCTTTGGTGTACCTCCATGTGGAATCTTTTCTGCCTCTTGCAGGCTGAACTTGTTGACAATATTTTTTACATTCCCAGAGCTCTGTGAGGCTGTGCTGTCCACAGATGTAGTGTCAGAGGCATTATTGGAGGGCTTTAAAGGAATCTGGGGTCTCTGTTTAACCTCAGGTTTTGGAGGTAGCTGTGGAGTCTCTGGGGCAGACATCTTGATTGTTTTTTTATGTTTTAACTAATGCAACCTGGCCAGGCAGAATGGTCACAGAGGGCCTTCAATCTTCAACCTGCATAAAGTAACAAATAAGACAATTAACCTTTTCATGAGTAGGGTCTACCTTCCCCTGCAGTGCCCCCTGGAATGAGTTATTTTTGCACATCACACTGCATAGCCGGTATTAAATTGACATTTTATTGAATTTAAATTTGTGATTTCTTATCATTAAAAATAAAACGAATGTGTATAATATAGTAAACATGTGAACAAATAGGTTATTTCTGCTGTACTATATTTGTTTTATTTGTATTTGTCATTTATTTTGTTTATATATAGCTATAAAAAACAAATTAACAAATAACATCAGCAGTCCGGTTTGCCTATGCACTGTTTGACGTCTCAGACTTTGTGTGTGTGTGTACAGTTTTAACTTCCATTGTGGGGACCAAATGTCCCCACAAGGATAGTAAAGAGATCACCTACACTGTGGAGACCAGCCAGCGATTCCCATGAGGGAAATGGCTTAGTAAACATAATAAATAATAAATGATGCTTTTTTGAAAATGTAAAAATGCAAAATGCAAAAGAACGTTTTCTGTGAGGGTTAGGTTTAAGGGTAGGGGTAGGCTTTGCAGCTTATGTGCAAACCACATTTGCACATAAGCTGACTGCGTGCAAGGGTAGATAGCATTTATATGATGGCTGTGCATATACAAACTATGAACTGTTATCATGGTACTTTTGTGGCACTTTGGCTGTTTGTTACATAAAACAAACATATTATGTTTAAAAAGTTTGTTTGACCAATGACAACCGCTTCTAATGTAAATAAACATTTTCAGCACCCATCGGAGGAAGATCACGTTTGATGTATTGACTGTGCATTTAAGAGCTGTACATTTTTTTTATCATGGTACTTTGGTGATGAGTTGGATGTATAAAATTATCTTATTTTGTGGTTTAAAAGACTGTATGAGTACCTGTTTGAGAATTTAAAATTATTAATAATACTTTCTCTAGTATTACTATCTCTAATACTAATTCTCTATCATTTAACAGAGCCTACATCCATACACATATTCCATGCGCATAAAGGTAGCAAGTAACATTGAACAAGGACACATTTAATGCACAAAATAATGTCCATATTTATATTCTTCTTATTCATTGCATACAGTCCATTTTACAATACCATCTTCTTATGAATATACTGTTTTTGTTTATATAGCTGGTGCTTGACATGGAATAGACAATATAATAGTACAATAAAACCCCCAATTACACTGCACATAAACCAGCCCATTAGCACCTTGTGCAATTTCGCCAAACCCACTTGCATATGCTTGCACGAAAATACCAAAACTTTATGGCCAAGCCTGTTGACTTTGCACTTATGACAGAACACTGAACTTAATGCAAGCACTCTTAAAATAAGGCCCTGAGATTTGTTCTAAGAGAATTCTGAATTTAGTTTCTTTTTCTATACCCAATTGGCAAATAGTTTTACAAACCTTTCTAAATTGTGTTACATTTATGTTAAAACAAGAAAAAATGATTTGCCAATGGGGTAAGAACAATAAACTTACTTCAATATACATTCTCTTAAAACAAGTCTTTATATCTCATGCAATTTTGCTTCTCAGATAAATGAAGTATGTTAAAATATATTTTTTGGAAAGTGAGACAAAAATACAGATTAAGAAAATTATTTCTTTGCAGTGTTCATTTTCACTTTCTTGATAAAAATATATATAATTGCAACTCCTGCAACTTAAAGTCCTCACAACTTTAAACATCATATTCTGTTAACTTATTAAATAAAAAATAAAAACAACATAGTGATCTCTGCACTGCGCAATGAATTATGTGACATAACATAGGAATTCTCTTACACAGTACAGTTTCGACATCACTGTACTTTGCTCTTATCAGTCAGGTTTCCTTAAAGGAATATTCATAAAGGAAATTAACAGAATGAAATTAGTCTCTTTCCTCCTTTTCTTAAAAACAAAAAAAATCAAAGTTACAGTTACAGTGAGGCACTTACAATGGAAGTGAATGGGGCCAATTTTGAAGGGTTTAAAGGCAGAAATGTGCAGTATGTCATTTTTAAAGCACTGTAAAAGCACAAAATTACTTTAAAGACAGTAAGTATTTTAATGTTTACGGATTGGCCAAATTCACTTCCATTGAAAGTGCCTCACTGTAACAGTGACTGAATGCCATGTTTACAATTAGTGCCATGTACATTGACCCTTGGAATGCCAAAAGTCTGCATGCATGTCTTAGGAATGCATTATAGGTTTAAGAATGGATGAACAGATGAATATTAAAGGAATATGTGTATCATTTCATGTTTTATGCAACAAATATGCTAAACAATACCAATGACAGCTTGAATAGTCTTTAAAATGGGCTTAAATTTCTTGGTTTGGCATAATCATATTCTAAGGAGGATATTGGAGGGGAAAGGGTGTTGTTTCTGAGTTGGCTTCCTGTATCAACAGCTCAGGTTGAGCTTTGGCATCACTTGACTCAGCACTCAGACAGACTCAGCAGGTCTGTCAAGTTCTTCAGTGTGCAGCCTTGCTTTGTTTCGATATCCTGAACATCTTAGGCTCAACATCAAACAATCTGAGCTTATTTTGGAAGAAAGAAATGCTTTCCCATGGGTTGAAATAGGGTGGCTGGAATTGTTACCATTAGATGGGTAATCATGTTTCTACATTTCTTACTTCACTCTGATATTTTAAACCTCAGTGACCAGTGCAGCCCCTAAGGCATACTGAGATGTTTTCTTAAAAAAAAATATATATATATATATATATAAATATACAAATTGTGTACAAGATACTTTCCCTCCAACCTATAAACATTCTTAAGAGTGACATGAAACATCCTCCTTTCCTGTTGAACTTTTGCTTTGCTTCCAAGATTTTTAAACCCAACTGGTATGTTGTGATTGTAGAAGTTGTGCACCTTGATAAACATACAGTTTAACGAAAATCTACAGAAATTCGAGCAATTTTAAAAAATGAACTGTCAAAATTATTGTTGTGATAACCAGGAATGCTAGAACAAGCACTAAAAAATGTGGGGCATGGTTTACTTATAAAGACCTAGGTAAAGGGTACACACAATTCTTTGTGGCTTTAATAAGAAATTCTCAATATAGTTTACTTGCAATACTCTGTTTCAAGTACATTTTACTCAATCCTGTTTGCACATTTTACTAAAGCAATGTAGCACTGAATTAAGCCATATTTTTAAAAGTGTACTAACATTTTGATGCTTTTTTAACGTACTTAGTCATATAACACATGACACATGAAAGACTTCCATGGGTAAGCTTAATGCATTCTACGCAGTCTATTAAACAACATCAGCTTGCTTTAATGGTGATAAAAAACAAGATTCAGAGCTGTGCACGCAGATCTCAACAGTTGGTGCACAAAACACAATGACGGTAGCAATCAACAGATCTTTTCTTTTTTTTTTTATAATGAATGGGTTATTTTGAGTAGAAAATGATCTTTAGACTTCACAAATCAAGAAGTTACTAAATGTAACAACAAAATCAACAATAAAAACAGTGTAAATCAACTTGCAAAAAGTGAAACCATGCAAGTTAATTCATTATTCAAGCCCAGTGCATGCTGGGAACATTACTTATTTTATTTATCTGTGAAATTTATTCAAACTGGCAAATAAACATGACATGGTTTTGTACTTTAGGATTGGTACATGATGACACATTGTAAAGATAACAAACAATCATAAATCATTTTTACTTATAAGCTAGAACATATATTTTAACATGCTTGAATTGAGGACAAATTTAGAATTTACTTAATACTTTCAAGTTCTCAACTGAACTAATTTATTCATTGTAGTAAGTACTACCAATACTTGTAAAAATAAATATATAAATAAATACAATTCAGTGCAAATCACTTAAATCAGGTTTTGGTAGCAAGCACCTTGTCCAACTGTTGTGTTGTCAAACACCAGACCTGAACTTTCTATAATCAGTAACAAAAGTGTCTGGAAATACCTGGGTAAATAACATAATAAACACTATAACGTGAATATTTCTAAATGTTCTTCACATGATAAACAATGGTGTTTTGTCCAAACACTGATTTACTGTACTCATACTCAATATGCTATAACCACTGGACCTGTCAATTAATTTAGACACAACTGACGGAGTGTGTGTGTGTGTGTGTGTGTGTGTGTGTGTGTGTGTGCGCGCGCGCATGTGTGTTAAAGGCAATTTTTAAGCACAAACCTATATTAACCCCATTTAAATGTTTTATTCCATTGGTATAAATATAATATGTAAATAATAACTAAACAATGAGTGCTTTTAAAAATCCATATCTGTCAATGTGAAGTGAATCCATGTGCATATTCCACCAAACTACTCACCGAATGTGTCTCGCTCGCCCTTAAAATCCATATAGAAAAGTGATTTGCTGAAATGTGTCCAGAGCAAACTTACTCATAATAAAATTAAAAATGACACTCGCGTACTCATCTGTGAACTATCACTGTTAACAGATCAATATATGAACAGTTTTACAGATGTTAATGGAAATATTTTTTGTTTAAAATGAAAACAATAGACGCCAGTCCGAAGCAAACTTCATATTCGTGAGGATTTGATCAGACATTATTTTCGTCTTTCTTCTTTTGTTGTTCTCTCCGGTAAATCCACACGCGCATCTCCGGATCTTTGTTTTCCAGCTCGTGTACTGTGGAACAGCCGGACAGGGGCAGTGTGATTACAGAATACCCTCCTCCTCCTCCTCCTCCTCCCCCCATCCCATTCATCGCTGTCTTCATCTTCCTCTAGCTGCCTGCCACCCAGCGGAGACTCAGACTGTCATTGTGTGTGTGTGTGTGTGTGTGTGTGTGTGTGTGTGTGTGTGTGTGTGTGTGTGTGTGTGTGTGTGTGTGTGTGTGTGTATGTGTGTGTGTTGTGAAAACTGATGGACATTAGAGGGAAGGAATGGATTTGTTGCAATTGATGTGTAAATTGGGTCCATTTTGACCGCTGGAAAAAGGCAATAGAGATTCATGTGTGAAATAGGTATGTATTAACATTGTAACTTTAAAATCTACACTGTTGATTTTCTACAGGCAAATTGTTGTAATATAGTTTAGATATTATAAAATGTCAAAGGTTATTGAAATAATCGTTAATTGAGACATTATTGGCCAATGTTTACCATGTTTTTTAAAAAAAATGTATTCAAATAAAATCTTTTTTTCAAATTACGTTACTCAATTAATATTCAATATATAACATTCCCCCCTATTATTATACACTTTGGGACCACAATAAAACATATTTTCGTTAAGTGGGTCTTTAGTGCCACGGTGCACTAATCAATAATGTATGCATTTTCAATGGTTTTCAGAACGGTCAAAAATGTCCCGAAGGACAAAAGGAAGGTGCAGATTCATAAGACAATAGGAGGGTAAAATAAATAATAAAGGTTACATTAATATTCGTGTCTGAAAATAAAAAGGAGTCTTTTATTTTGAAAAACAGGTATGAAAGGAGTGGGCTTGCAAAAAAACATGATTTACAAACCTTCCATTAGAGATCCGAGGAGATGAGACGCATAGGTGTGCTGAATCAACTGCTTTAGTGGGGAAACAGCTGATCACTTACTGAATTGACCGCCTGTCCTCTAATCTTCAACATATTTTACACTAAAATCCCTTTGGAATGAACTATGTGTGGAGTTTACTACGATAAAATTGCTGTTTTGGTATTAAACGGTAAAACCTACTATAAAAAATGATCAGATGATACGGACTACTTTGCGACAGAGGTGTCAGTTTACGGCTCTCCTCATTCATTTGTATGGTATCCTCAAACGGTGACTTACTGTCGTAACACTCTAGTTTATTGTCGTTTTTAGAAGGGATCCCTCTCTCGTCAATTTCGCAAGATTGTTACATGTTAATTTTAAGTCGCACAGTAACGAGAAGCGCGCGTAAAAGATTAAATTGTCTGTTTTGATTAACAGTCGTTTTGATGATCTGTTCAAGCTTTAAAATAAATATTTCACATAATACATTTGATAACTTTAGCTCTACGTCTGCTACTGTCGGCCATGTGATATTGTTGGTCACTGGAGAAGTACATCTATCAACTCAATTAATTAAGAGTATGACTGGGGGTGTTCAAGTGGTAACAAAATTGCATATTGTATCAGAAGTCTTGTATTCTAATCTACTCAAATGCTACTTATATTTTATTTAACAAAGATTGCATCCGCACTGCAGTGGACATATCTTGAGTGGGGACACATTTGTTTGCATCTTTCTTTGTGATTTGATTGGAAAGGAGAGCGAGCTGCTGAACGCAGACAAAATCTCAAGATTTTTTTTTTCTTTTCTTTTTCCAGTTCTAAAAGAGATAAATGTCTTTAAACAGCAGCTAGTTTCTTTCAACAAGCACTTTTTAATTAATGAATGACTATTAATGTCAGTTGAGTCACAATAACAAGCTAAAATAGTGGTAAAGTTAGTTTTATATTTTACATTCGTTTGATATTCGCGACAATACTCATTAAACTCTCCGTGCCTATAACATTTTCAAGCCAAACCAACTTAGACATGCATGAATGGGTTTTCTTTGTCTAGCACACAGCTGAATTTAAAAGAGATTTTTTTTTTTCCAATACATTTTAATAACTCTTTAAACAATTTAACCATTTGATATTATAAAAAATCACAACAAATATGAAATGTTCTTAAAAATATCACTTTCATGACACAAGGCTTTATTTGTGGAATTTACATTCTATATGTTTTCAAATAAAAATAGTAGTGAATGTTTGTAATAATCAAATTCCGTCGAGTTTCATGTCTCTAGGTCAAACGGTCTTTGAGTTTAATAGATTTATATGGATAATTGAATCTGTATAAAAATTACTGAATATTTTCTCCCAAAAGCAAATCTTGTGTTATATAAAGAATAATATTCTGAGTGTTTTACAGTTGGTTTCATGTCTCTAGCTCAAACGGTCATTGAGTTTAATGGAATTTAATTATTACAAGCATTCACTACTATATTTATTTGAAAACATATAGAATGTAAATTCCACAAATAAAGCCCTGTCTCATGAAAGGGATATTTTTAAGAACATTTCATATTTGTTGTGATTTCATAATATCAAATGGTTAAATTGTTTAATTGATTAAAAATGTTATTAAAATGCATATGAAAAGAAATATATATTTTTTTAATTCAGCTTTGTGCTAGACAAAGAAAACCCATTCATGCATGTCTAAGTTGGTTTGGCTTGAAAATGTTATATAGGCAGGGAGAGTTTAATGAGTATTGTCGCGAATATCAAATGAATGTCAAATATAAAACTAACTTTACCGCACCTTTGCATCTAAAATGTAAAGTAATTTTTGTCTTAACGTGAATTTATGTCAAAATATTACTATATCCACGAAACATGGTATATCTCATACATTTTATAAATGTATTAATAAAAAGACAAAGTACCAACATGTTGCACAGTCTTAGATACTATTTGCACCCCTAATTAAATACTTACAGGGCATCACTGTGTGTTTATTTAGAGTCCCAGAGACATACACCAACCTATCACTGCTAGGAAATCAACCTTTATATTTATTTGATTTATTGTTATAAGTAGTATTAAAGAAAATATTAAATGAGACAGGAAACAGGATGGGGGAAACTGGGTCAAAAGGAGGATTAGAACCCAGGTCATCTGATCAAACTAAGCTATTGCAGAGACACTACAAGAGCAGTTTGTCTTTAATTTCTTTGTTTCCATCAGACTATTTCAGTGCAAATATCCTCACTATGAGGCAGGTATTTACACTTAGTGCAAACAGTCACTCTATGATAATGATAATAATAATAATGTTATATTATCAATATTTATTGAAGCTTTCCATCATTAATACGCTTAGATGCAAAAGGCGCAGGAGAAAGTATCTTAACATAATGCGCATGCGCGAGAAGTTGACGAGCGAGGGATCCCTTCTAAACGATCCTAGTTTACAGTTGCTCTCTCTCATATGGCAAAAGCGCGGAGGTTGTTATCTCGGATCTCTGTTACAGACCCTGCACATCCAAAATAGGTTATGCTCAAAACCATCTTTTGAAATTGTATCGTTTGTATCACTTTTCCTCCACAATCTTATTTTGTTACACAAGTGACATTCATTTCTTCCTCTGAACTAGACCGAAAAGAGGGGATACAAAAAAGCTGCAGTGTTATACTAAAGATACCTTCTTTTCATACCACAGATGGGGCATACCACGTTTTTTTGTTTCACAATATGTTAACCTATAAAACACAATTAAATGGAAAGAGTAGTGGTGGAAGCAAAGCTAAACATTTTTCAGCTTATATTACATTATAGCCTACGTGCATTAGATGTGTACAAAATAAATTCAAAACAAAAAGTGAAGAAAAAAAAAAAGTTCTACAAAAATATTTTAAGTAGATTATTACTTTGTCTGGACTTTGTCCTTTGTAACATTATACGAAATAATCTTAATTTTAATTATTTTGTTTTCAAGCATGGTTTTAATAACAAGAATATCGGTTTATGAATAACAATTTAAGCGCTATGACCACATAAAGTGAACACGCATACTTAAAATAAAAATAAAAACGTAAAAATAATCTATTGTATTAAATCAGATACACTGATTCATGAATCAAAGATAAGAAGATGAATCAGAGATTCGATTCAGTTGGAGAGTCGACTCCCAGCAGCAGTGTTTACTGTCAGCATTCCAGCGGCGAGGCTTTTCTTTTTGATAAGGTGAGCGATTTTCTTCGTTTCCTTAGAAATGCAATGTATCGCAACGTTTTATTGACAGAATATACTTAATCCTGTTACTGCGTTTTTTTTTTAATGTCTGGTTGTTCTATATATATATATATATTTAGCTTCGTAGCTAACGAGCTGCTTTACATGTAGCAGATTAGCTGGTCAGCTCAAAACATACAGATTCTGTATGAGCTGCAAGAGAGATGAGAGTTTACTACAACTATATGAACTGCATCATCACCATGATATTCGAGGTTTAATTACTGTTATAAATGAGAACGTCGCTGTTATCAGTCTGTCAGGTAATGCTGTCACCTGCTCCTGTATTTGTTTACACAAACCTGCTGTTCTGCGCTGAATTTGCAGATGGCATGGATCATGCATGCATGCAGCACGTTTCAGATATATTTACATTTTATATAGACTGCTAACTGATAGAGATCGTAATATAGAGAAGATATATTTTATATCTTTAGTTGTTTTTGTTTCTGACATGCATTTTATTTGCAAGTGGCGTGCATAGGTTCTTTTCATAGCTGACAAAGAATGATCACATGTGAAAAAAACCTTTATTCCCCTACACATACTTAATTTACCCTCTTGTGCGATTATAACTTGCACAATAGAATAAACAGAAGTGGGGTGCCATCACTGGCTTAGAGTGGTTGCCTTAATGATTGGCAAATCTGAGGCTAATATGTCTCTATCATATTCTTCTACATCCTTAAATTGCTGCCTCAATGAGTGTTTGATTGTTAGGTGTAAAATGTGTCAATCCCATGTGTAAATATAATGCATGTGTTTATTTTTGCTTTCACTCCAGTAAGAAAAAAACACCTACACACCAATTAGATGCATAATCGCCTGAGAGTAAAGTTGAGTCTATCCTTGGCACCAGATCTCACTATTGCCTCCCACAGGACAGACCACTGTGGCTTTGCCCCACTCCCTGGTCAACCTCAGAGGGCCTTGCTGTGAAACGCTGTTTTTTTAATTTTGTGCTGTGTATGTAATCACAAGGTTGATTACAATCTCTCTTTGTTAACCTCACCCACACAGTTCTGAACACAGACTGAAACCGAAGAGCTTACAGTAGCATCCACCTGGACGGACTCTCTGGTTTTCGACCCTTTGCAGGTAGGAGAAGCGGCATGGAAAGGTTGTTGTGATATTAAGGCATATTTGGAAGGAAAAATAGCTAATGAGAAAGTTGCATGCACTGCAGAATTGAATAAAACTTATTGTTAATTCATTTAAAAAATAATGTAGCAGTGTATGAGCTATAGTACATTTCAGTGATGTACAGTTTTCTGAGCCATATTTCCTGAAAATGTGACTCCGGTCTTTTGGGAATGTGAAGCAACTCTTCTAATCATTATCTCTTCCGTCTAACCAATTGCACGGGTTCTTGACACTAATCAATACACACAAGGCTTTTGTTCACAGCTGCAGCAATCATGTGTTTGGTCTTTAAGTAGTGAGCTCAGGTGGAGTGTTTGGACTCCGGGAGATGCCAGTGTGTATCAGGGCCCTGCTGCGCTTTAGGAACCACAGAGAATACAGAAAAAATGTGTTATTGCTATGATTTTTTTAGTCAGATTGGTTTGCAAGATCAAATATACTACACACTGCCAATATTCTTTGCTAATGTTGTTTCTGTATTCTGTCTGTATTTCTATCCACCTCTCCCCCCCTCCTCTTTGTCACTGCAGGATATTGGATCAGGTCTTGAAACATGAGCTCTGTGGCAGTGTTGACTCCGGAAAGTTTTGCGGAGCACCGCAGTGGGTTGAAGGACCTTGAGATCACTGGTATGACGACTGTGACAAAAATGTATCATTAGCTTCATAAAATGCATATAGAGTTGGTATTTCTGCTGTTCTGTTTTCTGGATGACCCTGTTTGAGTTTCTTCTTCATCATAACTTTATGATGACCAAAAAGATGTTTATAATGTTATTATTAAACTTAAATGAACAGGGTCCAAAGGAAAGCCTAGAAATATCAGGGAATTTTAAAGTTGTGATGGAAAATTGTGTATGAAGAAGTCACAGAAATTAATACAATGTTAGAACTTGAATTCTTTCTAGTTATGCTCCGCTCTAAAATATATTTTATCAACTAGAAACCGCTCATTTTGAGTAAAATCTCTATAAAAAATTTGGAATTCCCAATGTGCTCTAAGTCCTCGTGGTGGCATAGTGACTCGGGTGGCGGAGGATGAATCCCAGTTGCTTCTGTGTCTGAGACTGTCAATCTGCGCATTTTATCACATGGCACGTTGAGCATGTTACCGTGGAGACATGATAGCAACCACGAGAAGGTTATCCCATGTGACTCTACCCTCCCTAGCAACCGGGCCAATTTGATCGCTTAGGAGACCTGACTGGAGTCACTCAGTCGTGAGTTCGAATCCAGGGGTGGTAGGCAGCGTCTTTACTTGCTGAGCTACTCAGGCCCCCACTCTACAAGTATTTGTAATAATTTTATAGAAATGGGGGGCCTGGGTAACTCGGCGAGTTATGGAAGAAAAATATAAAAACATATATATTAGTCATGGAAAATGTATGGAAATTGATTTGTCTTGGTTTGGGAACTCTAAATGAACAGTTCTTGTGTATGTTTTACACCTTTTCTTTTTGCCTGTTGTTAGGTAATGTGCCAGAGGATGAAGCATATATACCCACCTATCTGGAGGCCTTTCCCCCTTTACCTGACAAGGGTGCACCAGGGGAAAAGACTGGTGAACCGGCAGGTGCCTGGAGGAAAATCCAACCCATCAAAGCCTCGGTCATCACTCAGGTAACATATATAATCATACTCTATAAGCATGGATGATTTTAGCTGCTAAGGACCTGGAGCAAGGGCGATTTTAGGATTTCAGTCTTCGGCTCGACCCCAATGACACAATAATATGTGCACATTTGATGTTTTCAACTCTGTTTTGTTTCTGTTTACATCATTCAAGATAGCCAGCTAATATCTATTTAGACTAAAGTCATTTTCTAAAATAAACACTTATTAAGTTATATAAATAATTACCAAAACCACTTGAAGAATAGGCATATCATAAACCATATATTCTTGTAACTGTCTATTTATTAGGAACATGTTTCATCTGTCCTAATCATTCCTTTTTTTGTTCTCCAATTATTAACAAAAATGATAGAACATGAATCAATCATTTCACAACTTCTATAGTTTAAAGTTAGATCAAACACCTCAAAAACCTATTATTACAAGTAATGTCACGTTTATTTGAATTAACTCCATAGGCTGTTTCTCTGTCTGACATTTGTTAGTGACTCAAGTCTTTTGAATCAGTTCAGATTAGTTCAGATTTGTTAATTTTGCCATAATTCATTAATTGACCATTTTTGTAAATCACTTTTTTTTTTTTTTTTTACACCCCAATTTGGAATTCCAATTTGCTCACAGTCCTCATGGTGGCATAGTGACGCGACTCAATCCGGGTGGCGGAGGAGGAGGTTAACCCAACATGACTACCCACCCTAGCAACAAGTCAATTGGTTGCTTAGGAAGCCTGACTGGAGTCACTCAGCGCATCCTGGATTCAAACTTGTGACTCCAGGTGTTAGTCAGCGTCTTGTAAATCACACTTTTAACCAGTAGATGGCAACAAATGAACATCTTTTATGTGTTTTTTCTTAGTGAGTCATTTAACCATTGATAAAGCAGAGTTGTTTACAACTGAAACAAGTCTAATTGTTTCCTCTCCTTCAGTTGGTCAACAGATACTATCTTCGCTTGTTCTAATAAACAACTGGTTCAGTGAAGGGGTGTATTCGTTCAGTGTGTCAAATCAGTGATATGCTCCTTCACAGCCCGCAGCTCAATGCTATTGGCTATAGTCAGTTTTTACAGGTGGGGAATAGCCACCAAAGCAGTCTTGTGTGTTGTTCCATGAGCTCACAATGGGCAATCACATATTTGCATGCTGATTGCAATTGAAATTTAGTGGGGTTGCAGCCCTCCTACTATACATAGTGTCTAGCAACGCCAAAGACCTAGAGAAAAGTTTTCTTGTCAGGCAACCATATTCTCTCAATGTTAGTGATGTCTTCTAGTCTATTGAGTTGAGTCAATACGCCACCATGAGGACTGGGAGTACATTAGGAACTGGGCATTCCAAGGACTCTACTAATCCTTCTTTTCCTTCAGGTATTCCATGTCCCACTTGAGGAGCGGCGTTATAAAGACAACAGTCAGTTTGGTGAGGGTGAAGAGGCGAAGGTGTGCCTGGACATCATGCAGAAGACTGGGGCACACATTGAGCTCTCTCTGGCCAAAGACCAAGGCCTCTCCATCATGGTGACTGGAAAATTAGACTCGGTCATGAAAGCCAGGAAGGAGATTGTGGCGCGACTGCAAACTCAGGTTCTTGTTTGCTGCTTGCTCTTCTTATTAATATTTGATAATAGATATCTTCTGATATATACATTAATTAGCATTTTATAAAAGTTAAGATTTATGATGGTTTATACCTGATGCTTCAATGTTGATAGCTTTCTTTTATTGATGATTCTCACCTTCATTGAAGGTTTTGATTAAATGTTTGAGAATACTTTATGCTTATATAAAAAAAATCTACTATGTCTATGCGGATATCTTGTTGGGATTGGTATATATGTACACTAGTGGCTCAGTACAGATGTTGCTGTTATGGAAAGAAATTGGTACTTTCACCAAAGTGGCATTCAATTGAACACAATGTATAGGCAGGACATTAATAACATGAAAAATTACAATTACAATTTGAAAAAATTGTTCAGAACTTCTTAAACTACTACAAGGAGTTCTCATCAAAAATCCTCCACGTGCCGCAATGACTGCTTTGCATTCTAGCTGTCACTTTGTCATGATACTCAGTACATTACATCAGTTATGTCCTGACTTTACTTTGTGATCAGTTGAATGTCACTTTGGTGAACAAAAGGACCGATTTCTTTCCATAAGAGCAAAATCTGTACATTATTCCAAACTTTTTGCCACCAGTGTATATAACTATATTACTCATACCTTATTGAATGTTATTGAATGTATTTTGTAACAAAATGGCATTTCTAATTATGTGATTACGTCATGACATGTGGTCTATATAAGAAAATGGGTGGATAGATATTGTCGAACATCTGTATTTGTTCCCCCATGTGAATGAAAAAAGAAGCAACAAAAAGCTTGGAGTGTGGATCATTGCATCAGTTTTGAACTTCTGGAAAGATATTCTTGCACCCGTTGAAGAGCTTACATGTCAATTGTGGAAGACGAGTGAGGACCGTGTTAAATAACCTACTGTGAATCTGCTCCTCTTATTAAACCTATTTTGCTGTAAAAGTTACGTTCGAATGCTGCACTTCTCTGTTTAGGCCTCGGCGACTGTGCTTATTCCAAAAGAACATCATCGGTTTGTGATTGGAAAGAATGGTGAGAAGTTACAAGAGCTGGAGTTGAAAACAGCCACCAAGATCACCATCCCCCGCTCTGACGATCCCAATGCCAACATTCGCATCACTGGCACCAAGGAGGGCATTGAGAAAGCTCGGCATGAAATCCTGGTCATCTCCGCAGAGCAGGTAGGCAGTAAAGCAACAAGCTCATGGTGAGATTAATATATATATATATATATAAATCACACAAATGAAAGGTTCTTATCTTTCGATTAATGATAGTGATATATATAGTGAATGTGGCAGGGCGGGGCTTGGTCGTGATCCTACACACCGGTCCCATATTTAGGCTAATGATTAGCTTAATACGGGACCGGTGTGTAGGATCACGACCCGGCCTCGCCCTCCGCCCTGCCACATTGATATATTGGCCAGGCCAATTAATAGGCCTATATTTGGCCATTTTGCGATTTATCGGGTATGGACAATAACCGTGTTTGCTTGGACAAATAAACAGAAGTGTTAACATCCCCTTTTGTCAGTTCCAAAATCTACCAAAATATATTTCAAAGCATGCTCAACACTTTTTTTTTTAAAAGGTTTTTTCTTTTAAATGTTAGGCTAAATATTGCATAAAATAAATGTTTATAAATGTTGTGTACATCTGATTTGCTGTTGTTAAATTGTATAATGTTTATCTACATTTATATCAGTCATTGGCCATCCTGCTCTCTAGATATCGGTAACTGAATCAGCCACTGAAAAACTCGTAACGTCCGACCACTGCTTTCAATATTTTAAAACTTCACTGTCTTTCTCAGGATAAGCGTGCAGTGGAACGTTTTTCTCTTGAGAAAGCTTTTCATCCATTCATCGCTGGTGCATATAACCAACTCATTCAAGAGCTAAGTCAAGAGACTGGAGCTCGTATCAGCATTCCACCACCTAGTCTGCCCAAGGATGAGATTGTCATTACCGGCGAGAAGGAATCAGTTGCCATGGCGATTGCCCGCATCCGGGCCATCTATGAAGAGAAGGTGATTTAGTTGTTTTAATGACTAATGTATTGTGTGCACACAAACACACAATTACATACTCTTTTCTGGTCATTGTTCCACTCAACATAACCAGAAGCGGAAAACCACCACAATCTCGGTCGAGGTAAAGAAGTCACAACACAAGTACATAGTTGGCCCGAAAGGCAACACCCTGCAGGAGATCCTGGAGAACACAGGGGTGTCTGTAGAGATGCCTCCTCTGGACTCTGCCTCCGAAACCATAATTCTCAGAGGGGAGCCGGATAAACTGGGCCCGGCCCTCACGCAGGTGTACGCCAAGGTCAGTAGACAGATCTTTGAAATTAGATTTTGGTCGATTCAAATATTTTCTTGAGAATCCATGCATAGACAGCTGTTCAAATGCCACTTGTGCATTTTGCAGGCTAAAAGTGTGATAGTGGTCGAGGTGATTGCTCCAGCTTGGCTCCATCGATTCATCATTGGCAAGAAAGGACAGAACATCAGCCGCATTACACAGCATCTGCCTAAGGTAGATAAAAGTGAAATTTTAAATCAAGGCATTTAAGTTGAATGATGTTATATTGTAAGTTTTTGTGTTTACAGTATAGTTAACTTAAACCAATATTATTTTAAATGTAAATCACAAAATTAATGTGAATTAATCTTGTTTTTTTGCCACAAAATTAATCAATAACTCTAAAAACTCTTCAAAGACAGGGTCTTTTAGTAATTGTTATTAACTTTTTGGTTTTTTTTTTCTGATAATGTTAGTAAATTTTTTTGCACCAAAATAATTTAGTAATATGTGATCATTTTCCACCCTGTCTCTGCCCTTCTGTCTGAAACACTCAGTTTTGGCTAAAGCTCCTCCTTAAAACTTCAACTTGAATGCCCTCTTTTATGATTGGCTAACAGCTCCTCAAATACAGCCATATTTGAAACTCAGTCAGAAGAGAATGAACAGAGCTCCACAACATTATAAAGCAAAATTTCAGGGTTTACGCATAACCCACATCTAACACATTGCATCCAAATATATTAAACTTTTCACTCTTGCAAAGCAGAACCATAAACAATCAAACAGTGATGATATTTGAACTATTCATGAATTAGATTGTTTATTTACGGTTTTGCGACCAGGTCTTCAATAACAGTTCCTTTGCAAAGCTTGAATCATATTATGATAGTTTACAAGCAATCCAAACTGATAATGAGCTGAAAAAAAACAAACACATATTCATAGTCTAAAACACGATAAAACAAGATGCACACACATACAGTATCATGGTGCTCTGAAGTGAACATCGCCAGAAACACACCAAAGTGGTCAAAGATGTCCATTTACTAACGATTAAAAATAGCGCAGATGGGTGCAAGAATGCGTCCAGGACACATTTGTGCTCAAAATAACAAGAGGCACAGCAGCTGAATGAAATGTCTCCTTTTCACAGTTGTAACTTGACGTCTTATAAAAGTGGCACGAGGTACATGACAATGGTCAAAAACGTTCGTGATGTGCATATTATATACCAAAATATTTTAAAATAGACCTGATTGGTCCCCTTCGGTGTTCAGGAATAGTTAGGCCACACTAGGCCTGTTTGTCCTGCTCTCTCGGAGTACGAATGGAGCAGCAGTGGGCGGGGCTAAGGGTGCAATGATGTAAAGTAGGTTGATGTTGTTGCTATAGAGGCAGTCATAAATGAATGGGCCCCCTAGTGACGTAGGGAAGTCGTGGAATTAGAGAATGAGGAATTTTTGCATCTTGGTTTCAATAAAAGCTTTTATTTAATTGTGGATTATGTTTTGATTTCTGAAATTTACAGTATGTATTTACAGTAGAATATCAAAATATCAAGGACAATTTGATTCTGCGTGACATTACCTTTTTAATACACAATTGGCACATGCCATGGTCCTTTGACTCTTTGTCCTCAATAGGTGCATGTAGAGTTTACCGATGGAGAGGAACGCATCTGTCTGGAGGGACCTACGGAGGAGGTAGAACAAGCTCAGGCTCAGATACAGGAGATCATCAAAGACCTGGTCAGGGAACCCTCATATCTCTCATTTCATTTAATTTATGATTATTTTTTAAATGAATGTAAAATGTGGTTAGAAATACATGCTAAATATAGTTGGTTTCAAAGGCAAGGGAATTTTATTCCACAAATAATTCCACACAACAGTAAGATTTTCAATACAGTTTGGTTTACATGTTTTACTGTATTTTAAGAATATAAACATACTGTTTAGATGCAATCCTCAGGTATTTAATTTTCCTCTCTTCAGATGGCAAGAATAGACTATGCAGAGATTAACATTGACCAGCGTTTTTACAGACATCTCATTGGCAAAAATGGGACCAACAGTAAGTTGTAATGAACTAAAGCAATGCATCTGGAACTGTGTTTATGTTTGGATACTTAGGAAATAAATATGCCCCATGATGCAGCTAAAAAAGGAATATTTGAATAGTCAAATTTTGGATTGATGGATTACAACAAGCTGCATGAAATGTCAAATGCAACAGTTGCAAAAGTGTTACTTCCTTTTTATTCAAATATTGTTCTTCATGTGTCATTTTTACCAAAGAACCAGGGAAAAGTGAATGACTATGTTACACCCTTAACTTTGATTTTTATTTGTTCTGTTAGAAATGGCAAAGTTTTGATCAATGAACAGAGAAGGTGAAAGAATGAGTAGATAAATGAATTATTTGGTGCTCTTCACAGTAAATCGAATAAAGGAGCAGTATAAGGTATCAGTGAGGATTCCTCCGGACTCTGAGCACTGTGGGATGGTTCGTATCGAGGGTGATCGTGAGGGAGTACAGCTCGCTCGCAAGGAACTGATGGACATGGCACAGCGTATGGTGAGACATAATTGCGTAATTGTTGGGGCATGTCACACAACCTGTTCATGTTGGCATCTGCCTAATTTGGCTAGTATCTATCAAGTGACCGATGAATTTGAATACCATAGAGTTTGATTGGATGCATAGCCTTTGACATCAACAACAAAAGATATCGGAAGTGTATTCTCCATTTTAGGACTTCGTAAATGTATTTTATCCTGGTTGTATACTATACAACCAACCAGTTGAGAAACCACTGGTTTAACCCTTTAAGCTCGGATGGGCGTGCTGTTTAAAAAAATTATTTATCTAAATATTAATTACTACAGTCTTGACCAACACAAAATACAGTAAGGATCGTTTTAAAGCTTAGAAGCTGTACTTTACAATGCGTGTAGGCATTATGATCAAAATTTAACAAGTGCTTGGAATTGGCAGACAAATCAGAAGTGTTCCATTTTTAAAATGTATTAATAATTGCACTGCACGTATTATGGTAATCGGTAAAAACATCAAAATTCTGAATTAGCCTTGTGTCGTATTACTAGCGAGTAATAACTAATTATATGTATTTGAAATACATGTTACATGTGGCATATGAGAAACACCTGTTTACGTTTTCACTTATAATTCCAAAGAAACATAAACAGAACATATATTATCACACACTGCTACTTAGAGGAGATTATTATCTTTCAAATGAGCCCACACACAACATAATCGGATGTCGAGATCATTAAATAATCCACAGGTAGCACAATGTGCACACAGCACAAAATGTGCTATGTGGCTAAAAAAACGTTATCTTTTCTGGATCAGTTGACTTCATCTGAAATTATCTAGTACAATGCTCAGCATCATGGAATGTGAAAACAATTGTATTAGGATTCAGATCGCTGCAACCAGAGGTGATGGTCACTAGGGCTGAAACGATTAGTTGATGTTATTGAAAATGTCGCCAATACAAATTGTCAATAAAAATTTCAGTTGTGGAATAGTCGTTTGATCTCATTTTAACTTAACATGAGATCACATTAAACTGCAACGATGATGATGATGAAGAATTACACCGCTCACAGTGCAGATGCACTCAAAACTTTCCAAACAGCTTCAGGTTATGTAGATCGCAAAGTATGAGGGAATTATACAAAAATACCAAAAAAGTAAATACAGAAGCACTCTCGTTGTGGAATATGTGGACCTGGAGCTCTTTAAAGGAATCACCACTTTTTACATCTTAAATGCAGTTATATTTAATGCGTTATAGCTTTTTTAAAGTTCAAATAATACGGAAACAGATCATGTAAATAACTAAACTCCGAAACTGGCATTTCTCTGTGCAGTCAGCGCCTCGTCTATGAGTTGCGCGAATGTCTCGATCTCAGGGGGAGAGATTGAAACTGCACCCAGCTGATGAACACTCTGTTGCGGTGATACTCATCCCTCGAGCACGCACAATTAATGCAGCTAGATTATAGTCTTATGGCTTGCGACTTATTGAATCAAAATATATGTTGCTGTGCATTTCTTATTGTGAAGATTTGCAGCTTTGTTAATACAAGAGAGTTTGTTTTTTTGTGAGTTAAAGATTAAAGGAATAATGGAGTGGTGTCGGTGGCGTAGTGGGCTAAAGCACATAACTGGTACTCAGAAGGTCGCTTGTTCGATCCCCCAGCCACCACCATTGTGTCCTTGAGTAAGGCACTTAACTCCAGGTTGCTCCGGGGGGGATTGTCCCTGTAATAAGCGCACTGTAAGTCGCTTTGGATAAAAGTGTCTGCCAAATGCATAAATGTAAATGTAAAGATGGATTGAAGTGAACAGAAAGGTGAGAGAGGGTAGTCTTCGCCTCATTATACACTGCAACAAAATACGTTTATGATTTGTATTGACTTGTGTTCACATTAAAATATCTAAAACTACTTTTAAACAATGTACATTTTCTTTAGTAGCTATACTGCAGAGGAAAAACATTTTATCTGAAAGAATGTTGAATATAATATTAAAAATACAAATATTTTAAAATATCTAAAAATACATAAAAAAAAGATTTTGGGTATGCCGCTGAAACAAGAAATCTTTAAAAACACCCTCAGAGCTTAAAGGGTAATGTGCTCAGTCAGTATAAGATGTAGGTGTTTTTCCATTGAGTGACTGAATATCTTATTTTTTAAACCTTTCTGTTCTCTCTTCTGTCATAATTCCACCACTGGCCTCTTTGGCACTCTAGGAAAACGAACGCACGAAAGACCTGATCATAGAACAGAAGTTCCACCGTGCCATCATTGGGCAAAAAGGAGAGAAGATCAAGGAGGTTAGGGACAGTTTCCCTGAGGTGCTCATGGTTTCTTCTTCATTATAAAAACCCTATGAAATGAATAAATTTGTGTGTCTTTTAGGATATATGTGTGGTTGGTAACCCATGCCTATTTGCTATTAAAAATGGCCTCTTATCGTCTCATAAGAGAGCGATTTGGAACACTCTTCATAGGTAGCATCTACATGCGTCATTCAAAAAACGCTCCTTGCATGCACCGCACGGGAGACTCGACTCGCAACTGATTTCAATACAGGTGATACAAGAGGAACAAAAGTGATAATCTAATGAGCATAAATGTGCTTAGCCCACACACATTTTGGGTAAAATAGTCTGTTTTATATCATATTAAACCAATTTTATTGATACTTTTCAGTATTGAATCGATTATAATTATATTTATAATCAAAATTTATCATGCTTTGTCCGCCATCTTTGGCATATTTTTCCACTGAGCTGATCACGATGTATTCTGGTATTGCCTGTTCCTTTTGTAATAGGAAATACACTCACTGAGCACTTTATTAGTAATACTATGGTCCTAATAAAATGCCCAACATGGTCTTCTGCTGTTGTAGAACTCAAGGTTCGACGTGTTGTGCATTCTGAGATGCTATTCTGCCCACTACAATTGTACAGAGTGTTTTTTTCTGAGTTACTGTAGCCTTTCTGTCAGCTTGAACCAGTCTGGCCATTCTTTGTTGACCTCTCATTAACAAGGAATTTCCGTGTAACAGCAGAACTGCTGCTCACTGGATGTTTTTTGTTTTTGGCACCATTCTGAGTAAACTCCAGGACTGTTGTGTGTGAAAATCCCAGGAGATCTGCAGTTACAGAAATACTGAAACCAGCCTGTTTTCCCCATTCTTATGGTTGATGTGAACATTAACTGAAGCTTCTGACCCATATCTACATGATTTAATGCATCGCTATACTGCCACACGATTGGCTGATTAGATAATTTCATGTTACAGGTGTTCCTAATAAAGTGCTCAGTGAGTGTATGTCAACACAGGGCATAAAATGGCACGCATCAATTTATATTACAGTTTTTCATTGAAGCAACACATTTGGTTTAGCATTAAATGACAGGTGATTTTCAATACAGTTATCTTTGGTTTAATTTCTGCAGGTCATTATCATCTTTCCAGACCAGCAACAGAAAAGCGACATAGTGCAGCTCCGGGGGCCCAAAAACGAGGTCGAAAAATGTACAAAGTTTCTGCAGAAACTCATTGCTGAGCTGGTACATCTGATTTCCTTCAGTTTCCTTCCTGCTCACATAATTAACTTGTGCTTTCAGAAGTTCAGATTGTTTAACAAATAGACCTGATATTACCTGCTCAGACAGCTTTGCTTTTTTCCCTTTTCCCTGTATCTCTACTCAAGGGACTTTTTTGTGATTTGTTGGGAAACAGAATGTTTAAAAGGTATTCACTGTTGAAATGAAATTGAGCTGTTGTGTTTAATTGTGTTCATCAGGTTGAGAGCAGCTTCTCAATATCCGTACCCATCCACAAGCAGTTCCACAAAAACATTATTGGCAAAGGAGGTGCTAACATCAAAAAGGTAAGGACTCGAAGTTAGCCACTTTCCCATATTTTTAATTATCACCTTTTTCATACTGTAATGGAAAAACATCTGGTTTTGTTTTTGTGTCTAATTGATCCTTCATCACATTTATTTTTCCAAGCTTAGCATGTCTTTTTTTGTATTAAACATATCTCTGTTATGATTATGATGATAATGTTAATGAGGGATATTTTTGTTCCTGTTTAATTTTGTATAGATTCGTGAGGAGACCAACACAAAGATTGATCTCCCAACTGAGAACAGCAACTCCGAGATGATTGTGATCACTGGCAAGAAGAGCAACTGTGACTCTGCACGAGACCGAATCCTTGCTATCCAGAAAGAACAGGTGAGAGAAACAGAAAACTAGAGAACTGGTATTTAGGGGTGGGTAAAAATATAGATTTTCCGATTCATCACGATATTCATTTGATCGATCTTTATAATGATTCTTAAATCCCAAGAATGATCTTTAACTCCAGCTGCAACCCTCCACTACAATAGTATTCCGTAGCGAGATCCTTTCACAGTGTGTTGAGAGTAAAAGTTGTTCCGTGTGTCCAAAGACAAGATCCACGTGACACATTTGTCTTTGAATAATGTCTCTTTTAATACCCTTTCTGTTCTCTACAGTCAGATGTTGATCAAAAACAAAAATAAACATTTATTTCTAATCATGGATGACACAGATGAGATCAATCCATTTCTTTCTTGTTAACATGCGCTCATGTTCAGACACTATTTACAGAATTTCAGGTTATAGCACGTGTTCTGCAAATCATTGTATAATTTTTGTTTTTAAATGAAAACAAAACAGAGATCATTGTTTTCGGGTCCACTGGTAATCCCCAGGCTGTTACCTTTGACCTAGGCAGACTAGCGGCATTTAGTTCTGCAAGTGTGCGGAACTTGGGCATTTGTCTGGATGAGTCTTTAAATTTTGAAAAGCAAATCTCTTCTGTAATAAGCTCTAGTTTTTATCACCTGCAGCTGTTGTCAAAAGTCAAACCTTTTCTTAATCACAAAACTCTTGAGATGGCTGTTCATGCTTTTATCACCACACGTGTAGATTACTGCAATTCACTTTACTGCGGTATCTCGAAAATGCAAACAGCTCGTCTTCAACTGGTGCAAAATGCCGCTGCAAGATTCCTCACAAATGGTCGGAAAAGTGACCACATCACCCCAATTCTGAGGTCTCTTCACTGGTTGCCCATTCGTTTCAGAACTGAGTTTAAAATCCTGTTATTTGTGTACAAAGCTCTATGCAACCAAGCGCCTAGCTACCTAACTGAACTGCTTCAACCTTACACGCCGTCAAGAAGTCTGAGATCAGGTGAAAAAAATCTGTTACAAGTCCCTCAATGCAGACTTAAACGTAGAGGGGATCGAGCCTTTTCTGTGGTTGGGCCTCGGTTGTGGAACAATTTGCCCTTGGACATTCGGATAGCCCCTTCTGTGATTTCTTTTAAGTCACTTTTAAAAACGCACTTGTTCTCTTTGGCCTACAAATAAGGTGCATATACGTGTATATGTATGTGTATATGTGTACATATATGTGTGTGTATGTATGTGTGTGTATGTATATATATATATATATACGTATGTGTATGTGTGTGTGTATGGGTGTTTTTATAGATATATTTATACTTATATATTTTTTTTCTGTCTATTTTATATTTCTCTCCTTCGAGTATGATACTAGTATTAAACCCTGTTACTGTTTTCTCTGTTTTTATTTTCTACTACTGATAGTCTCTGAGACTGCTTGGACGTCTCCCGTTTTAAGGTGTTCTTAACCTTGTTGTACTGTTTTATGATGTGCTACTACACATGGTGTTGGTGTCTTTTAATTTTGTAGTTCTGTAAAGCACTTTGGTCAGTCAGTGGCTGTTATAAAATGTGCTATATAAATAAAATGAACTTGAACTTGAACTTGAACATTGTAAATAGTATGAATTATACACTTAAACAATAAACATGTAACAAAAACAATATATTAAATATAATATATTATACAGTATTTGCCTAAAATATTGGCCCCCGTGACAAATATGAGCAAAGAAGGCTGTGAAAAATGTATTTATCGTTTATTCTTTTGATTTTTCCTTCAAAATATTCACAAAAATCGAACCCTTAATTGAAGTAAACTGATTGAAAGGGAGGAAAAGCTCATAATTAAATAAATATGTTTGCCACAATTATTGGCACCCCTAGAAATTCTTATGTGTAAAATATATCTAAAGTATTTTCCCATTCATATTTAAATTGTTTTAGTTCACCTGGATGACAAGGAACATGAAATTTTTCAGCCATGACTTCCTGTTTCACATGGGTATAAATATGAGGTAACACACAGACAAAATTGTTTTAGTCTTTGCACAGTGGGTAAGACCAAAGAATAAAGTTATGATGTACATCAAAAGTTGTTGAGCTTCACAAAATGGGAAGTTGCTTTAAGAAAATACCCATTTCCACCATTTCATGGCAATAATTAAGAAATGCCAATCAACTGGAGATGTTACAAATCGGCTTGAAAGAGGAGATGTGTCTATATTGTCTCAACGCATGATGAGGAGGATGGTTCGAGTGGCCAAAAATTCTCAAAGTATCACAGCTGGAGAATTGCAGAAATTAGTTGGGTCTTGGGGTCAGGAAGTCTCCAAATCTGCAATCAGACATCACCTCACAAATTGTTTGGGAGGGTTTCAAGCCTCTGCTCTCACCCAACAACAAACTTAAGCGTCTTCAGTTTGCCAGGCACTACTGGAACTTCAAATGGGACAGGGTTCTATGGTCAGATGAAACAAAATTAGAGCTTTTTGGCAGTAAATGCCAGAGATGCGTTTGGGGCACACTGAGAGGTAGCCATTTGGAGAAGTACCTCATGCACACGGTTAAATATGGTGTTGGATCTTTAATATTGTGGGGCTGTTTTTATGCCAGAGGTCCTGGACATCTTTTTCAGATACATGGCATCATGGATTCTATCAAATACCAACAGATAAAAAATAAAACTGATTGCCTCTGCCAGAAAGCTTAAAATGGGCCCTGGTTAAATCTTCAAGCAGGACAATGATCCAAAACACACATAAAAATCAACACAAAAATAGTTCACTGACCACAAAATCAAGGTTCTGCCATGGACATCCCAGTCCCCTGACCTGAAAACCTGTAGGGTGAACTGAAGAGGAGAGTACACCAGCATTGACCTCTGAATTTTAAGGATTTTTTAAGGAGATTGTGTATGGAGGAATGGTCTCAGATCACTTGCCAAGGTTCTCCAACCTCATTAGGCATTATACGAGAAGACTCAGAGCTGTTATCTTGGCAATGGGACATTGCACAAATTTTGAATACAAGGGTGCCAATAATAGTGTCACACATATATTTTACAAAAATATTTGTTTTTGATCAAACTTGTGTTGTGTTTGAAATTGTTTGATATCTATTTGAGGATAGATTTTTTGTGAATATTTTGAATGAAAGACTAAAAGGATAAACAATAAGGATGCATTTTTCACAGCCTTCTTTCCTAATATTTAACAAGGGTGCCAATCATTTTGGCCACAACTGTGTATTGATTGAATACATGGATGTGTTCATTTTTAAAAAGTCAGAATGTGACCAAAATGATCAACTTAATATTTTCGTAATGTACCTAGTTAGAATGCCCCCTGTATGATTAACAGCATTAGCTGGGAGATCATTTATTTAATGTGTAAGCAAAGTGACAGTATAACTGAAATATACCTATATTAATTTATATAGAATGGAATTAAAATCGGAATCGAATTGAGTTCTTGTGAATTGGAATCGAATAGAATCAGGAAATCTGTATCCATACCCAACCCTAGTGTTAATGAGTGCTGGGTATTTTCAAGCTTACTTGATCTATCTTCCCAGGCCAACCTGAAGGAGGCTGAGGTTTCCATCCCAGCCAAGTTGCATAACTCTCTGATTGGCTCCAAGGGCAGTCTGGTGCGCTCCGTGATGGAGGAGTGTGGGGGTGTTCATATCCACTTCCCTGCAGAGGGATCAGGACTGGATAAAGTCACTATCCGAGGCCCTGCAGAAGAGGTGGAGAGAGCTAGGAGACAACTGCTGCAGCTGGCAGAGGAGAAGGTGACTAGTGGTATGACGTTATGTAGAGGAAAAGCAATAAAGATTATTATTATTATTATAATAATCATAACTTGGATGGGTACAACTTTAAGAGTCAAAAGAGTCTACCCCGAGTGTCTATAATATTCTGATCCAGAGATACGATCCTCTAATCTCTTTTCAATGCTAAGTCTATGGGATTTTTTTTCTTTGTAAAGCAAGCACCATTGACTAGTTTTCATGATCACCTGATTAGAATTAAGGTTTTAGTCATTCACTTTGTGAGACATTTGTCTTTTTTCCCACCAGCAAGTCAGCAACTTCTCAGTGGAAATTCCTGCCAAGGCTGAGTACCACAAGTTCCTGATAGGCCGAGGGGGAGCTAATATTCGTCGTTTGCGAGATCGAACCGGAGCACGGATCATATTCCCTTCGACTGATGAGACAGAACAGGAGCACATTACCATTCTGGGTAAAGAGGAGGCTGTACGGCTTGCCCAGAGAGAACTGGAGACCCTCATAAAAAATCTGGTAAGCCTGGCTTTGATCTAATTCTTTAATTCTAATTCTGATAATATTACTCTTTTAATTTCTCTTTCCTGCTTTCATTATCTATCTCTCATTTCTCTTTCAGGATGATGTGATCGAGGACAGTATGGTCGTGGACCCTCGGCATCACCGTCACTTTGTCTGTCGGAGAGGGCAGGTGCTGAGAGAACTGGCGGAGGAGTATGGCGGTGTGGCCGTTAGCTTCCCTCGCGCATGCACACACAGTGACAGCATCACTCTCAAAGGGCCCAGAGAGTGTGTGGATGCTGCTAAGAAATGCATTCAGGAGATCGTTCATGAACTGGTGAGTTTCAAATTTGTTGTTGGATTCAAATTTCTAATTCAACAATTAGTTCCAGTCCTCCTGACTGAACAAGTGGTGTTCCAAGAGTGCTGATATTTAGTGTAACAACACTGGAATGTTTCACTGTTTGCATCACTACCTTCTCTGTGTTTAGAGCATTCTAGATTCTGGGTACAGCCACAATTCTGTGCGTTACTTGTGCTGTTTTACTGAATATCACCACAGCTGTGAATCGGCCTTAGGCACAAGGTTAGGTGTGTGATATTGCTTACCCTCTTTAATTCTGGAGTATTTTTGGGTTGTTGCCTGCAATTTTTCCCATATTGAGTTGATCAATCAAGTGCAGTTGGATATGAATGTTAAAAGATCATCTGTTCATTTTGAAGCATAATGACATTATATACTTTTTACATTGAAATAATTTCTGTATTTCATTACATTCAGATAGCAAGTATGGGGGGCATAAAAGCCTTGTGACTGAGGTATGGTGCTGTAAGGGTGTTCAGGTGTATCCCTTGAGAGAAAATGTAGAAAATGTAAAAGTCTGAATGGACCATTTTTATGGAGAAAGACTAGGCTACAAACTAGTCATTTTATTGTCTTTCCTTGTCATCAATGCCAGAGATTATGACATCTAGTTAAAATTTCCCAAAATTAGAACAGAAATCTATATGTTTATTATTAAAGGAACGGAACATGCTGATTAATAGCTAAATTTAGAAAGAAAAAAACTTTATGGTCTAAAAGCGCTCTGGAACGGCATTAAATTGTGCAGCACCTCATGTCTACTCACATCGTTTAAACGGAAATCGTTTTATTGCCCAGCCATGAACCACCCTCATTGTTTCATTGAATATCTCGGCCTCTGAGTGGACAAGAAGCTCAATAAGTATCATTAGAAAGCTGAGATCCTGATGATGTATAACAGTTTATCATCAATATTCCATAACATACAGTATATTTCCGATGATTTGTTTAGCATTCTTTTCTTGCTGGACCACATATTTTGTTCTTGACATCTAAGATATAACATTATATTATTCACACAAGAAAGCTCACAGACAAGTGAAAGTGGCTCATTTTTTAGAAAGCGATCTAAGGTAAAAGTAGATATAAAGTTTTTAGATATTTAGGGGTTATAGCAGCTGCGAACAGTGCATAACAGACCTTTGTATTTGATGCCTTACAGAAATCATATTTCACTGTGATTCTTTTGAACTGTGTTAGGGCAAATAATAAATATCAAAATAAACTGTACATTCGCATTCCTGATGATTTGTCTATTTAGGAGCTATTTGAAAGAAAATATATTCATATTAATATTTCTACCACATGACCTCTAGGTGGTGCTGATTTGTGATGTGAATGTTTTCAGGCCTTATATTGTTATCTTATGCAACATAAACGCAGAAGTGATGAATATCTCTGAAAAGTTCAGATTCTAAGCTTTCAAATGATACCACAAGTATTTGAGCAATCGTATGTCTGAGAGTGACAATTTACTTTTCTGCCAAGAATAGCATGTGTTTTGGACTGCCTATGAATGGAATCTCAAAGAATACAGCCCATATTACACTCATGTGCTGGTGTGTCCTTAGGAGTCACAGGTGAGTGTGGAGGTGGTGATTCCCCAGCGGTACCACAGAGCTGTCATGGGACCCAAAGGCTGCAGGATACAACAGATTGCACGGGAGCATGAAGTCCAGATCAAATTTCCTGACAGAGATGAATCTGCAGGTCTTTTTCCTTGTACCTTCAACATATTTAAGCAACTTCCTCATTCCAATCCCTGATGATGTCAGTGGGTTTTATAAGCTGTATTTTTGTTGCATTTGTGGTTGGTAGCTCAGGAATCAGCATATCAAGAGAACGGCGATACAGACCTCATCCCTCGGAAGTGCGATATCATCACTGTGACGGGGCGGGCTGAAAAGTGCGAGCTGGCACGGGCAACTTTGCTTGTAAGGAATTCACTCACTTTTTCCTGTTGTCGACTGGTTTTCATTCTCTTTATCACCCACTCTTCCTGTGATGCTCTAGGCATTGGTTCCTGTGATGATTGATGTTGAAGTTTCCTATGACCTTCACCGTTACATCATAGGACAGAAAGGAAGTGGAATAAGGAAAATGATGGAGGATTATGAGGTAAGTCATACAGTATGGGTCATTGCACAATTCACATTTTACCTAAGGATTCTCTAAAATAAGAGTTTTCCTTTTTGTAAGTGTCTTTCAATTGCAGTGTCTACGTATATAGTATAGATAAGGATTTTATTCTTGTAGTGAAAAGTATAAACCATCTGATCACAAATTCCTCTTTTCCAATAAAATGGTCAGAGCTGGTGCTTGGCAAGCAGATCTGCGATTCTCTTTCAGAATGGTTCCACTTTCCATTGACTTCCGAGCCAAACAATGACATAACTGACTGTTACTACATAACCTGCCCACAAATAAACATAGCACACCACTAGTCTTTTTTTTCCGAGTCTATGATTTAAAAATGTTTTAACATGCGAAGTCATTTCAGTGTCAGATTCAGTGTCGTTTTGATATTTCAAGCTGTTTTTGACAAATCTATAAAAAGTTAAAATGAGCCATATCAATAGAAATCAGTTCACACAACAATAAGTTTGTAAACAATAGCTTATTGTTTTATTTTTGATGGACAGAGAAAATGAAGTGGCTGGATCGGGCATAGCACAGAGTTGGTGGGGGGAAAAAGTAAAATAGCGTAAATGAATGGTTGAATATGGTAAACCGTGGCTCTTGTACCGTTTTAGGTGAATATTTGGGTTCCTCAGCCTGAGCAACAGTCAGATATCATAAAAATCACCGGCCAGGTGTCCAGTGTGGAGCGGGCCAGACTGGGGCTGCTGGAGAGAGTCAAGGAGCTGCAGGCAGAGCTGGAGGATCGAGTAAAACATCTGCAAAGCATGCACACACACACATACGCTGCCATACACAATATTGCAACTATAGAACAAACTACATAATAACATAACATCATTTTCAAGTACAACCAACATAATCATAATTAAAAAAACATTTACTTATTGAAATGTACTCTTTTTAAATCAGATTTAATATTTAATGAACCTGTCTGTCTGTCTGTCTGTAGGCATTACGGAGCTTTAAGGTGACCCTCTTGGTAGACCCCAAATACCACCCCAAAATTATAGGCCGGAAAGGAGCTGTCATCTCCCAAATACGCAAAGACTACGATGTCAATGTACAGTTTCCAGACAAGAGTGATGAGCAGCAGGTGTGTATGAGTCTCGAAAGCTTGAGAGATGTCCTCATTCTTTCACCCAGACAGGTTCTTCATGCATTGTTTTAGAAGTCTTTCACTCATACCTTTCATACTTGCTGTCTCATTTCTGTCTCTCTGCCTGTCAGTCTGTCTTTACACTTTTCTGTCTTTGTCTAGGATGTAATAGTGATCTTGGGTTATGAGAAGAATGCTAACGAGGCCAGGGCAGCTATAGAACAGCAGGTTGCGGCGCTGCAGGAAATGGTGTGTGAGGATATCCGGCTGGACCGGCGGGTCCACGCTCGCATCATCGGAGCTCGTGGCAAAGCCATCCGGAAACTTATGGAGGAGTTTAAAGTAAGAGCAGTGTATAAACTAGCAATGACATAATGAAGACATTTTTGAGTCAGTTTAAAGGAATAGTTAACCCAAAAATTACAAATTTGTCATTATTTACTCACACCGATGTTGTTCCAAACTCCTATGACTTTATTTTTTCTGTGGGATGCAAAAATAAACATTAAAGAAATTTCCATACAACAGCAGTTGATAGTGACTCCCCTTTTACGATTCACAAAGCACCAAAAGTGTCATAACCATGCAAATTTAGCATCATATTCCATGTCTTCTGAAACCATTCTATCACTTTGTATTGAAGTCATTATTCACTGTCAAATCATATCATTGATAAACTCATGGCCAGATCTAGAGGGTGCTGGGGTGGGATTTGGAATACACATGTGCCCCCCCACACATCACCCCTCCGTTATATGTAATTCCCCCTAATGTAATCGTTCTAGGTCCTAGCCTGAATCAACTCCTACTGTATTTATACTCTGCCCTAATAAAATATGGCAACACAGCAATAACATCAAACCTCATTGTTTTTTGTGTTATGACGTTTGAGTATGAGAAGGTTTTATGTGTTGCCATGTTTGGTTATTTTTTGTAATATATCTTGGGTGCTTTTTAAGCTTTAAAGTGAGTCGCCGTTAACTGCTATTTTATGAAATCAGCGATCGATTGCATCATTCTTTAAAATATCTCCTTTTGTGTTTCGCAGAAGAAAGGAAGTCATAGGGGTTTGAAATGACATGAGGGTTGGTAGGTACGTAGTAATGTTTGTGTTAGTTCACCCCAAAATTTTAATTCTTTAATTTACTCACCGTCATTTTTCATCCAACTTTTTTCTCCCATGAAACACAAAAGAAGTTTAGCAGGTTGTTCATGCTGTTCTTTCCCATACAACAAAGCACACAGTGAAAAAAGCACCTTAAAAGAAGTCCTACAGTAGGGTTTTGTGAGGAACAGATGGACATTTAAAGGTAAATTAAGTATGTTTTTGCGTATTGAAAAAGTTTTACTCAAAGAACTGAAAAGCATTTTTTGAAATATGTTGAAAATGTTGTACACCTACATGAGATGAAGACTCCAGTCATATCATAAACCCAATAAAAGCTGTTTAATGTTACTTGGAGTGGGTTGCACCCTTACGGGCTCTGTCATGTTGAAAGCACATGACACTGGGTCATACAATAGAGCTTGATGCTAGCCATGATGTCAATTTGTAGGTGAACCCGGAAGTGTAATTCACCATAGGTTCCCTTGGGATTTTACTATGGGTTTTTATAATGGGGATTTTGAACTTATTAGTAAAATAAGGTCTGTGGTAGGGCTGCACAATTAATTGAGAAACTAATCGCGATAACGATTGCGGCTGCCACAATTATCTAATCGTGAAAACTGACAATTATAGTGTTCAATTTATGTTTGCTCCTGTTGCATCAATGTTTCTATTTACAAAGTTTTTTTTACTGCGGTTGAGTATTCTAACCATTCACTAACACGTCCGTTGAGCAATGAAATGGCAATGGCCAATCAGAGCCGCTTAGATTAGTCCTCCGTCCTATCTGTAATGACAACTGATCCTAATGTGCAAGTTTTAAACCATCTGAATGCCCAAATGCTTGCTTTATGTTCTTGCTCTGTTCGCGCAGCACACGAAAATTAATACTGAAGAAACATCACCTGACACTTGAAAAGAAGCTGTAGAACAAGAACGAAAAGCACTTTGTAATTATTTTGGATTCATTGCATATTGCGCCGCTTGCTTTGAATGTAGATGTTAAATACACTGCAAATGAGCAACATGGCAAAACTAAAACGCTCCTGTTCTAATCAAGGCACAGACACGGTGTAAATAATTGAGTTGTTATGCTGATTAGACAGCTTTGTTTTTAATGAGAGCATTCATGAGAGTGCAGAACATTGTGTGGAGCGTCACTGAGCTTGCGTCAAAATGCAGATCTCAAAAAAAGTGTAAACCTGCAGTGAGTGACAGCAGTCATTGTAATGGGAGAGGTTGTCGCGATGCTCGATTTCTGTGTACAATTTAGTAAAAATGTAATAACAGTTTTGTTTTGTCATGTTAATAAGTAGGCCAATGTGATATTGATTTGTACAAAATAGCAATAAAATTATTCAGCTTAACTGTTCCAATGTGTTTTGGAGGTGTAGCCAACATAAAGAATATGGCATGAATAGCATATTTCAATCTTATTATGATATTCATATTAAAAACCCAAAGGAAAATCACAAGGGAACCCATGGTGAATTAGACTTCCGAGTTTTAGACTACAACCTGAACAGCTGTTTTGACTTGAGTTATGCTGCGTTCCATTCAAGCTGGATGTGGGATATCCCTACTTGATTTTTCTGATCTCCGACCATAAATGCATTCCATTGCCCGAGATTCAGAAGATGACGTTTAAGGAAACAAAACTGCAATGCCCCGGTTTGCTTAAAAGGGGTTCAACTGTTACCAGAGATGTCTATTAGCATCCCAACTGATAAACAATGCTGCAGCGCTAGCATTTATGCTACAGGTGTACGATCGTCAAAAGAGAGTTTAATTTACCAGGTTTTATACACCTGTTTCTGCAGGCATTTGTAAACAAGCTTTAAAATCATGTAGTGTGGAAACTTGAACTCATCTATCGATATTAGTAAATAAAAGTGAATGTTTATCACTTACTTTGTATATCTTCCTGGGTGCTGACATTTTTGTGTGATGTCACGCACCTGCATCTCAGCGAAATCGGAATCGGAAATTTCCGCACAAGCTCCAAGTTGGAATTCCAACTCCAAGTGCCATTCCATTACACTTTTGTAGTAATTTGGAAAATCTGACTTTCCAAGTTGAATGGAACACGGCACTACTACCACTAACTAGCTTCTAACAAGTTTACTCTATATAGCGCTTTCAGCCAATGCTCAAACATAAAAGTATATGTAAACAATATAACAACAAACACAATATACTTGGTCAACAGGATAGTCTATAGTGAAAGTATCAGCAGGATTGTGATCCAACAGACAGTCCAAACGTTAAAATGTCCAAACAAGAGGAAGTCATGAAACTGCAGCTCTAATGACTCAGATCATGGCTAAACAGTATAAAATGGCAAGTGTGAGCACACGGTGGTCAACAGCTGACAGAGAGCTTGCGGTCAAATCATGGCTGCACTGTCACAGTCCAGTGTACAACAATGTGCGAAAATGTGTTTGGATTAAATCCAAGAATGTCTATTATAGTGATTGTATGTTTTATGAGATGGAGAAAAACACACACTTAAAGTAACTAAACAGAAGATAAACAAACATCTTTGGTGTGAAATGGCAGCGTTTAATAATCAAACTTCCAGTATCCAGGACATGGGGTTCGGTATAGAGTCCAAAACCACAAGTACTACTGGGAACGATGGGATGTGTAAGAGCCAGCTAAAATCTTACTGAGGGCACCTTTTATGTCCTATCATGCTTCTTAATTAATCATATTATATAGGCATAAAGAATATAATTAATAAGATCAAAGCAAGTACAGGTGTATCCTATATTTCAAAATGGGAGCTTCTGAAATTTGAATGTAGGAAATATTCGATATCTTTCAGCAAAAACTCCCCTCAGAGAAAGCAAAGAAAATGTATCTTTTGATCTGAGGAAGACCATATAACTATATTCTCTTTACAAGATTAGTTAAATTCTATTTATCTTGAGAAAGCAAAGGGAGCATTTGTAAGATCTAAGGCTAAATGGCTTGAATTTGGCAAAAAAAAAACTAATACTCGTTTTTTTTCAACCTTGTTAAGCAACAGGGGCAAAAATGTAAAATTCAACAGCTTTAAATTGATGATGTTCTTACTTCCTGTAGTAAGAACAGATCTCTCAATTTGTCCTAAAAAAAATTAAAATTGTACTCTTAGCATTCGATAATTTAGAAGCCGATATATTTTTTTTAATTAAGCGTCCATTAATTTCACAAATCTGTGATAATAGTAAAGAAATTGGTGACCAACCTGTAACATGGGAAGAGTTGGACTGTATCGTTGCCAAATCTCCTAGGAGCAAATTGCCTGGACCTGATGGTCTACCTTTTGAGTCTTTTGGGAAAATATAAAGGATTTACTTCATGATGCTTTGAAGGAATGTATTGAACAGTAAGAAATGGCCCTACTACGAAACAAGGTCTTATGGTGTTAATTCCAAAACCTAATAAAAATAACAATTATTTAGATAATTGGAGACCTATATCCCTCTTAAACATAGTTTACAAACTTTTGGCAAGTGTATACTCAAATGGTATCAAAATGTGTTTAGAAGAAATCATTTCAGAAATGCAGTCGGTTTTATGAAAAAACGTCATATATCAAATAATATTCGCCTCATTTTAGACTTGTTCAATTATTCTTAGATGTTAAATAGGGGTGCTCTTTTTCTTTTTTTTATTTATTTAAAGCATTTGACAGTTGAACATAATTTTATTTTTAGGGCATTAGATGTGGATTTGGGAGTAATTTTGTTGGTGTAAATAAAACCTTATACAATTACATAAATAGCTGTGTATCTCTTGCCAATGGTACTTGGTCTCGTTTTAGTATTGAAAGAGGCATTAGACAAGGATGGCCAATATCTCCCTTTTTATATTTATTGGCTGCAGAATTATAACATTAATATGTTGTTCATTGCTCCGGTATTGAGGGAATTCAAATTGATGAAAAAACTGTATTCATAAATCAATTAGCTGATGACACTTGAATTTTTTTAAGGGATCAATCTCAGATGTGTTCCATAATTTTTCTAATGTGTCTGGCCTTGTAATTAAATAAAAATAGTGAAATAATTTGCATTCATGATTGAAATGTGCCCTCTATAAATGGAATTCAGGTAAAAGGTACAGTTAAATATCTTTGCGTCTGTACAAATCGATGAAAGAATTACTTTGAAATTTCATCCTAAACTAGAGGTTTAAAAAGATATTTAAAATGTGGCTACAGAAAGATCTTTCCATTTACAGGAGAGTTCTGCTCTCTAAGGCTGAAGGAATTTCTCGTTTTGTTTATCCTGCTGTATCGCTTTGTTGACCCTATTACTTGTAAAGCAATTGATTCGCTTCTCTTTAAATTCATTTGGGAAAACAAGGTTGAAATCGTTGATCGGTAGTCTCTTATTATGCCATATTTAGAAGGAGGTCTAAATGCCTTAAAATGTCATACTCTAAATCAGATTTGTTTAATTAATTGGCCTAAAAAATGTATCAGTGGAAACTCAATTTGGTTTTGGATTCCTAATATGATTTTTAAGAAATGTGGTAATCTGCATCTGTTACTTTTCATGTGATTTTAAATGTACAAGCCTCCCTTAGAAGTTATTTCCGCAAGCAAACCCTTGAGTCATGGAATCTGATCTTTAAACAAATTTTCACCTCATATTATCTGGAATAATCAAGATAGTTTATCATGTCAAAAATCTATTTTCTTCTCGGGTTGGTTTAATCAGAAGATTATTTTCATTTTATAGTTGTTAAATTAAAATTGGGAAATATATTCATATGAAAGTTTTGTAAGAAAAAGTAGAGTAAAGGTTGATTGAAAGGAGTTTAAGTATTCCTCCCACTTTGATTCTTTTAGTAAAATCTTTCAAATTTTACTGTGAAATGAATTGGAAAATTATTCTACCATCTATTCATGTCTTAAATGTATTTAACCATTTAATAACAAATGTTATATCTGCTAATTATAGTCATATTCCTAAAGCCTGTTGGAAATGGTTAACTTTATTTCCTACTGTCAATTTTCAAAGGATTTGGTCGGTATCCAACACATTTTTATTTCATATCAATATTTGGGAATTTAATTTAAAAATGATTCCTCATTATTACCCCTGTGAGTAAATGTAATGGTGAGATTTCCCTGATTTGCTCTTTTTGTTTGGAAGAGGAGGAAATTATTTTACTCCAATCAATTTTGGTCTCGCATCTCAACCTCTTTATATCTTACGTTTTACCAGATGGTAATTTTTTCTATCACAGTTATCCTTTTCCATGATTATGAAACTGATAATAAGGAGTTAGATAATGTGGTACATTTTATTTGTATAAATAGCATATCCAAATTCAAACCCAATCCAAATTTTTTGTAATGGACTTCTGAAAATGTCCTCCAACAAGAAAGCTAAAAGTAACATCCTTATTCTTGAAAAGTTTTTAGTATTTATTAGAAGTATTTATTTTTATGTTCTATAACATGTCTGTGAAACAACAACAACAATAATAATAACAATAATAATAATAATAATATATATACTTTTTAGTCATTTGCTAAAAAATCATCCCCTTCGCTGTAGCTCTAAAATCTCATTCACCCATGCTTATATTAAAATGCATATTTTTGGGTGAACTTACCCTTTAAACATGACCAGGTTAAAATTTGAATTACATTAATGAAATCTAAATAAATTGCTTGAATCAGATAAATTGCATGATCTTGTATATGGTTGCAGAGGTGTCTTAACATTAATAATCTCTTTTATTCCAGGTTGATATACGGTTTCCTCCTCCAGGTTCTGAGGACCCAAACAAGGTCACTGTCACAGGACTGCCAGAGAATGTTGATGATGCCATTGACCATCTGCTCAACCTGGAAGAAGAATATGTGAGTGCAGAATAAACTGCAAATGCTCTGGTTTCTTCTGGAATGTCACTATGTTTTCCGTTTCATTCATACAATATTTATTGTTCTTTCTTAGATGTTGACTGTGACTGAGACAGAGACTATGGCAGCCTATATGAAGCCCCCTTCTAAGGCAATAGGGGCTGGAGGAAATGATGAGGACAGCAAAGCCCTGGCTAAAGGCTTTGTTGTGCGGGATGCCCCTTGGAATGCTCAGGGGAACAAGGTCATCTTTAGAAAAATAACTTCAAATGGAGTTAACTGCATATGGGTTGTTGACACTACACATGCCTATGTACTTTATAGATTTTTTTTTATCATTAAGACATAGGTTTAAAAAAAAGTTTTTCACCATTTTTAATCAGTTTAATTTTGCTGCATTTTAAACCTGTGATGGTCCTGTTGTGTGACAAATGGATTTTCAAAAATACAAATATTCCATGTAGTCTCTAAATTCATAAAAGCTACATGTAAAATAATTAGAAAATTCTGTTTAAATTAGTTTTAGGTGTAGCATAGGTTGTCACACCGCAAGACATTTCAACATGTATTTTATGTCATACTACACTTACTGTCCTAGTAATCATGCTTTTCTCTTCTGTATGGTATCCAGGCACCAGACGTGAGCAGTTCTGAAGAGTTCCCTATGTTTGGATCTGGAATAGCACCAAAACAGGCATCTGCTTGGGGACCCAAAAAGTGCTAAATGATTGAAATCGTTCTGACTTGATCTTTCTCCAGAATTCACCAGCTCTCTTAATGGCTCCTGTGAAGAAGAACATTCCTGATGGTTTTGCTCATCTTTCTCCTCTGTTTCCTGGTACGTTTAGTGTCCTTTGAGGAATTAACTCTGTCAACCTGTTGTGCCAGTCTCATTTAAAGAAAATCACTGAAACGGATCCTCAAGTAGCATTAGCGCCATTATCCACCTGGTGTTTTGTGACTCGTCAGGCTCAAGGCGAGGGAGACAACCAATGGCAAGGCACTAAATAATGAGTCAGACATTTCTTGGACTACTTGCAGCTCGAGAAGCCCTAGTTCACTGTGTACAAGTTCTTTTTTTAAGTCCTTGATGGTTGTAACTGGTTTTTATGTGTGTGTGATCCATTTGAATGCACTCGGTCTGCAGCCGCAGAGTTGGGTGCTTGAGTTTTCACTATGTACTGTAAAAGAAATGGTTTTATGTGCATTCAGCCGCAGATAAAGAAGCACTTTTTGAACACTCAACTAGAGATTTCCTGTGGAGTCCTCCAATACTGAAGGCTGATCAATACTGATCTTGTTTTATATATTTTTTCTGCATATATTAGTGTATTTATATTTCTGTGTTATTTATTTATTTTGCTCAGTGACTGAATATTCAAACTACAGTAAGGTTTTGAATGGATGAGCCATAGTGTCATCTAAAGCATAGAAATGCTTTAGATACTATTTTTACAGTATGATTTGTTTCTTTTGCTTCAGGAAGTTGTTTTGTTTGTGTGGTCTAGTCACAGCTCATTTTGAAGTTCTGTCAGGGATGCAAACTACTCACCTTTCTCCTTTTCTGAAGCTAATTTTCTCAAATTGTTGGTAACATTTTCTAAAAAATAAAAAACCTTTTTCACCTCTCATGACTTGTTTCAATGTCTGTTTGTACGATTTCGGTTTTGTTTTTTTGTTTTGTCATTTCATTTGCTTTTTATATGTAAAGTATTTCTCGCTTCACCTTTAACTCCTCAAAACTGCAGAAAATTATTTATTAAACCAGTATAAGTGTAAGACAGACCTGAAACTGGGAATATTTATTTAAGGCATAAACCAGTGGTTCTCAACCAGGGGGCGGGACCCAATAGTGGGCCTCAGCACATTTCCAGCGGGGCCTCAAGATCTCTTAAAATATGAAAGATTATAATAATTTTTATATAATTATTATAATTCAACTTAAAGTGCTAGAAATGTATTAACTCCCTTGAACAGCTTGCTTTTTATGAACAATACACAGTTCTAGAATCACAAGTTTTAAAGAAATATCTTATAATGGATATAATATAAATATCTAATAGCCTATATGTGGGGCCTTCAAATATTTTCTCCAACAATGGGGGGCCTTGGAGTACAAAAGTTTGAGAACCACTGTCTTAAACAACAGGTTTCAGAACAAAGAATTTTCTGGAATATCATAATTTACTCAAATACTAATATACAACATATTTTAAGGAAAAGCCCTAGAAACATAGCATTATGCCAAACACTTTGTGTTTTTCATTTTTTTTAATTTTTTTTTAACAAAAGACAATGGAACAGTTGTCTAACTTGTTGGAAGAATGTTCAACTTTCAAAGTAAAAGTCTCTGGAAAGAGACTATATATAAAAAAAATCTGCATTGCTAGTGCAAATTGGTGGTTCTCAGTTTGACTTAAATTTTGATGTCTTTTGATTTGTATGGGTCACTCCCTCTCTTCCTAGTTGAGTCTGTGTGTTTTAAAATGTAATCGTTGTATGTGGAGTGAACATATGCTTGTGTACATGTTGAGTGAAGAACCATCAACAAACAACCGAAGATAGAAACACTATCGGCCTTAAGAAGTTATTGCCATAGGATATTTTTACTGAGCTCTGATGACAGTAGCTGCGTTTACATGGACACTTTTTGTTTTAATCAGAATGAAATCATTCCGATTGATGATTCCACTGCAATAACAGGCTTCATTTTCTTTATGTAAAATATAAATTTTTTCTCTCAAAAATGTGACCCCAAAATGTGACCTGGACATGTTATGGATTCACCCAGACATGTATTAATAAATGACACCGATTACATATGTTGTGCATAACTGTCTCTTTTTTTGGGATTTGTATTTTCTTACAAACAAGGAAGGTAATGTTAGTGTTATGTAACAGGCTGTACAACAACACACAGACATAAAAAATAACAAACATTAACAAATAATACAAATGACTGAAAAAGCAGCAATGGGCCAACATGAACCCTGTGTTTTCACATTTTTTGATTTACATACCACATCACCCTTGGCAATAAAGCGGAATTGCTAAAGTAAAATGTACACTCAAGTATGTCATCTTGCAACCAAAATAAAAAGAGAAATCCCTATTAAATGTAATATGCCTTTGGAGAGAGATAGAAAAAGGGTCTAGATATAGTCAGAAGAGTGTTGATTTTTGTCGTTCCAGCGAGGGCTTACATTTGTGCAATCTTAGTCACGAGAGAATACATAAAAATGGCAATTTGTCTAGCATGGAGTAAACAATCTAATAACAAATCACATTCCCAGTCTAAACACCAATCTCGGGGCCAGGTATTCAATCAGACATCTTCAATTCCTACGGTTCTTCATGAGACCAGAGGCACGTCAACAAAATAGTTGAATAAACAGTACTTCCTTTTAAACAGGATGTTGAATGTAGAACATAAACAGACCTTTCAATTCATTTTTTTTTTCACCTGCCACCACTAATTTTAGCAACAATAACATCCTGGTTCTTACACTAAAGTTTGTAAGAAAACAAATAGGTTTGGTTTAAGTTAACACCACACATTATTTCAGAACAGAGACAGACCTGAACATAAACTGTGTGTAAACCAAATCTAAAGCAGTGAACCAATTGAGACATAAGAAAAAAGTTCCACAGGTGGCACATCTAAATTAATGGGCGAAAGTGCATGACTGTTGCGGACTACTGGGACTCGCCTTTGGCCAAATGTGGACACAGATCAAACATACATATAGCTTAATAAACTCTCTTGTTACTGAGTGCTTTTGGGTGAGGGGCTAAATCATCATGTGGTTGTGTGTAAACGTCCACTTAAACCGAATGTGCTAAAGTTGCAGTAATATACACATGTAATGGTCCTCAATGGGTCAGATGAGGTAAAAATGTCTTAAAAGTCCCACAACATAGACCTTAGTCAAGGTAGATTACATATTTAATTTGACTCGAATGAAATCAAGGTTAAGAGTGAAACGAAATCAGTTTGTTAGATTAAATGGATAGTTCACCTAAAAATTAAATTCTCTCATTATTTACTCATCCTCATGACATGCCAGATGTGTATGACTTTCTTTCTTCTGGAGAATCAAAACGTAGATTTTTAGAAGAATATTTCAGCTCTGTTGGTCCTCACAATGCATGTGAATGTTCACCAAAACTTTGAAGATCCAAAAAGCACATAAAGGCTGCATAAAAGTAATCCACATTACTCCAGTGGTTAAATCAGATAGTTGTGGGGGAGAAACAGATCAACATTTAAGTCCTTTTTTACTATAAATCTACACTTCTTTTGTTTTTGCCAATTTGCATTCTTCCTGCATATCGCCACCTACTGGGCAGGGAGGAGAAGTTATAGTAAAAAAGGACTTAAATATTGATCCATTTCTCACCCACATGCTGCTTTTGGGAGATGATATATGCTTCTAAAAACTTTATGTTCAGTAGAAGAAAAAAGTCATACACATCTGGGATTGCATGAGGGTGAGGAAATGATGAGCGAATGTTTGGTTGATCTATCCCTTTAAGGTTAAGTTTAACAACAAATGTCATAAAAATCTGTTAAATTTTTTTTTTTTTTTCAATGTTTTCTCAGCTGAATGTTCGATGTAAAGGTGTTCAACATTACAACCCATTGAACAGACAGTTTATCTTTTCTCTCACAGCCTCACTTTCATTCTCAAATGGTGTCTACCTTAACAAAGGCTCAAACAAACAGTACTCATATCTGTGTATTCACAAACATTTTAGAAATCCTTTAGTTTTCTTGCAATACGATAACATTTTGCCTTTTTGTGGCCATTTTTAATCAACATTTTGCATATTGCCTAAAATTCCTTCCATTTTTTTTTATAAATACACAGCTATTATGAGAATTAAATGTGAGTAAAATACAGCGATGAAATAAACAACAAACACGCTGTTGTGTCTTCCTGATAAGAGATGTTTTCAGGTTTCTTGACATTGTCATTTCGTGTTATCTTTGAAACGGGTCTCTTTTTTCGAGGTTGATTTGTCCATTGTAAGTCTTAAGAAAACAAACAAATATAAATTCCGAGGCTGTGCTATAAATAGGTGGTCTTGTGTTCCTTCAGTCCAGTTTTATTTCTGTCAGAAGCAAAAACACAGGGGTGATACACATATTTAAAGATGTAGAGAGAGAGACAGAGCAGAGAGGGTAAAAGTGAATTGAGAGCCTGCTGAGTGGATTTAATGAGAAATCACCCACCAGTGTCCAAAACATAAAGTGCAGGCAGTGTCTTTGTCTCTGGGGATTAATGTCACCCTTCTTCAAAAAGAAAAGAAAAACCAAAGTTTGTCTGAAACAACATGCAGAGATGATTGAGCATGGGAAGTAACCCATTGCTAAATCATCAACGCCTCAGGCATCCTGAGAGTCCGAGAGGGGCTGCGCAGAAATTTGGTTGATATTGGAGGAGTGAGGAAGATGATGCCGATATCATCGATTGAGTGTCTATTTTACTCCACCCGTATGAGCAGGCCATAGAGAAGTGTGCCTCCTTTCTCCTTGGTGATCCATTCAATCTCTGCATTGCTGAATCGAGGGTCCAGGGGCTCGCTGATTCCCAGTGATGTTGGCCCCACTTTGTAAGAGCCCGGCCGCACACACACCTGGAAGCCCACTTGGGCCTGGTGACAGCGCAGGGAACGTGGGTCTCGGAATCTGAAGAAAGGAAGAGCAGAGAAGGCATATTAAAATGACATTTCAGAGAAAATACATCAATGTATCGGCAAAACATCGGTATCGGCCAATAAAAGCAATTATCTGGGCTATTGACATTGGCCGATTGTTAATAAATAGCATAATTTGATTACTCACCTACTTGAAATCCAGTCTGACCAATCAGATTCCAAACCACATCAGCTTAGTAAAAATGTGATTTTGAGTGTTTTTATTTTTTTACTGTTCAGATTACAAACAACTAAACTGATGTTTGCTGCTTGTCTGAAAAAAGCCACCTTTTCTCTCAGAGCGCTACTGTTTTAGGACTTACTGCACTTTGGGGGCAAAGACCTCCAGACCAGAGTAGCGCATGGTTGGAGAAAGCTGCACACATGGAATCTCACGCTCTGGGGCGCTGTTCTCCTCTGGCTCCCCGTAGCTACCTTGACCCTCTGTCTTTAGTGGGGATGAAGAGAAAATGGATGACGATTCCGCTGATGGGGAAAACAGAAAAGTTCAGCAGTACATATCTTTCTTAATCTCACGCAACCAAATTCACGCGTTCATGCATTCCACTATCATTATCAGAGCATATGCTTTTTTCTTTTGCCATTAAGAAAACATGTTCGATTTTTCCATACATTAAAAGGTAATGGTGACTGAGGCTAACCATTTGCCTAACATCACCTTCCACAGATGATAGTGTATAACAGTCGTTGCTATTATAAATAGATGCAGGGAAAAAGGTTTAAACTGCTTGATGTCATGAACTCGATGTATACCAGCAATATTATCTTGGAGTTCTGCACTTTTGAATACGAAGCGAGGATTACACTAAAGGCACCATTTATGTTGTGTGTCATTCTGCATTCAGGACAAGTGTAAGCGGTTTCGTGGCACTCTTTATTGGAGTCTTTATTTTTTTATGTTATTAACAATTTTTTATTGATTCAAATCATAAAACACAAACACAAAATAAAATACGGAATCAATTATTCACATTAAACCCCTCCCCCTCCAAAAAAGCTACATAATCCCCCCACTTCCTGACAAACACATCCCATTTCCCCAGCCTTATAAAAATCACCTCTTCAAATGCCGCCACCTCACCCATCTCTCCGCACCACTCCCTAAACGAGGGTGCCCCAGCCGACTTCAATCCCCTGAGGATGACTTTCCTGCCAAACATAACTCCGGCTGGGACCCAACTTTTTAAACATCTATCCCCAATGTTGACAACCCTCCCATCACCCAGGGTATAGAGTCTGGGGCAAAATGAAAATTAAGTGTCCAATACCTCACACATAAAGCTATGAAACCTCAACCAAATTCTTGGATTTTAACACATCCCCTAAAAACATGTGTTGTGTCCCCTTCTTTATTGGAGTCTTTCCTTTCACAGTTTTGTGCAATATGATGTTGAATATCCGTTTGTTACCATGCAGCACCAGTGCTGCACTTAGTGTCCGTATTTCCCTCTGAAATGCGACAGATCGGGGTCACGTGAACATAACAAAACCAAATTAAACAGTCTTATCCTTAACACAGACTAGTTGAACAAAAAGAAAACAAACAAACAAAAAAAATTACTAGTTGATTATGAAAATTGCTAGATTGGTCTCTAGTTTAGAACATATGGAAGCCCATTTCTGCCATATTGAAAAAAAACTATCAAAATGATGAGATACCAAGTAATTATTTTGAGATAAAAACTAAAAAGTCATCATTATGAGATACCAAGTCATAATTATTAATTTTAATCTCATAATTCAGATTTTTTTAATCTCATAATTTTGACTTTATCTAAAAAAATGTACTTTTATATCTCATAAATTCCAAAATTATGACTTTTTATCTCAAAATAATGACTCATAAATATGACTTTATATCTCATAATTATGACTTTTCATTTGAACATGACTATTTAGCTCATAATTATGACTTTTTATCTCAAAATTATGACTTTTTATCATACAATTATCAAATAAAAAATACTAAAAGTATAATTATGATATATAATAATTATGATTTGCATTTCATCATTATGACTTCATACTACTTTACATTTTTAATCTCATAATTATGATTTATCTCATAATTTTAATCTCATAAATATTACTTTATATCTCATGATTCGTTTTTTTAAATTTCAACATAAAGACTTTTTAGCTCAGTTATGACATATCTCATAATCATGACTTAGTATCTAATAATTATGTTGAAATGGGATTTCATAAGAAATATTATGAGTAAATTATAACAAAATCAAAATTTTTGGTCAAACTACCTCTTTCACATTTATTTTCAAAGGATATAGGGTGAAACATTTAGCTGAGTTTCTGCTAACCTGACAAGAGTTGGTTGTGGTCCAGGATGCGTCTAAGGGAGCCGACACTAGAGCCATGGTATGCAATATGCCACTTCTTGAAGGCATTGGAAACTTCGCAGTGGGTCTTGATCCTGTTCAAACACCAAAGCAAACACTCTCTATTTATAATAATCAATAATGTGCATAACATCAGAGCTTGGTTAATAAATTAAAATATAAAAGTGACTGACTGCAGTGCAAACCGGCACCAGCCGAAGGGCAGAGCGTAGTCTCTTGGAGGCTCTCCTCGCTTGTAATAGGCCTCATCACCCCGTAATTTGTGACAGGACTCACAGTAACACAGATTATACTTTGCATCCTCATTGAAGTAACCATCTGAGAAAGACGGTGGGAAAATGGTGAGAGATATTCAGGATTGGGGGACCGAATGTACTAATTTAAAGGGTACATACAGTATCTGTTAACATCTCAAAAACAGTGTTTTAGGGTTTCATGACCTTTTAAGAACAAGCCATTGAAAACAAATTTTGTTATCTTGAAAATAATTTAATTTATTAAATCACACACACAAAAAAAATTGAAATTAATTGAGATTAAATATTTTTATCTACTGACAGCCTTACTAATAAACGATCCAGTTTACAACACAATTCATTATCTTTTTGTTTAAACAAGGCTACGATTTCCAAAAGTTTCTTGTTATGTGTATAAAGTGTAATGCATGTGTACCAGGCAGCGTGAGCAGGTCTTTAAATCTGGAGCATAGCGCCTGATACTCGCACGTCTTATTGGGATTAACCTCGGGAGGAGGAGTCCAGCACACACTCTCCTTAATACCTGTTACAAACAGAGATAAAACATCAGTGTGTAAACAGAGGGACACAGAAGCCACTGCAAGACATGAGGTCAAAATCTGACTCACCATCTACCATATCAGCCTTCTCCATGTCTCCTTGACAACGCATGTCTTCTCTCTCCCCACCAACTACTGGCACATGGTTCGCCACTATAGTCACCTGCAAATACAACATCAACAAGAGTCCCTCACTTCCTGTGCAAATATAACCTAGGACTACTTATATGGAGACGATTGTGAGATATCCCCCGAAGTTTGTAACAATGTGGCTCTATCTGTAACAGTCTGTGGCACTATCAATAAATTGCTCTGTATGTTTGAGCATCCTGATCAGCCTGACATAACAATGTTGGCTCAGCCAATGCCGAGACAATTGTTTGTTCGACCAATAGAAGATGAGGGAAATTAGTGGCTAGTGAACTCATAATTACACACATCATCTAAAACAAAACTTTAAATTCTGGTTATATCTGTATTTACATCAATACATTAACATATATCATATAGCCTATGTACGACAATCAATATATATACTATACTGTGTGTAGCACAGATATTACAGTTACAAGAGGTATTGATTTTACGGTTACAGGACATTACAAATACAAGTACTGACTTGTTCACACTGGCCATAGAGGTCGATAAGTGCGTAACAGGGACTGGGGATGTCCTGAGCTGCCACACCCTGATCCATGCCGTTAACATAGAGGTGAAGACAGCCACTGCTGTCTACCAAAAGCCCCAAAATTGTCCCTTCAGGACAGGTGTCCAGGTTAGGACCATAATTCTCACAAATCTGATGAAAGGAAAAAGAGAGAATGAGGTTACATACAGACACAACTAATAATGTAATGCAGGGTGTCAACTGGTGCCCCACAGGCCAAATTCAGCCCACTAATCACTTTTATCTGGCTCTCCGACTGATTCTGATCACAAATCACAATGCAGTATGAAACATCCAAGCACTCTTTGTGCAAAACTCATCGGTGAGTATAAAGTGATGGTTCACCGAAAAATGAAAATTCTCTCATCATTTACTCATCCTCATGCTGTCCCAGATATGTATGACTTTATTTCTTCTGCTGAAAACAAATGAAGATTTTCAGTATAATATCTCAGCTCTGTAGCTCCATACAATGCAAGTTAATGGTAGCCAGAACTTTGAAGCTAAAATAAGCACATAAAGGCAGCATAAAAGTAATCCATATGATGCCAGTGGTTAAATCCATAGCTTCAAAAGTGATTTGATAGATGTGGGTGAGAAACAGATCAATATTTAAGTCCTTTTTTTTATAATAAATCTCAACTTTCACATTCTTCTTTTGTTTTTGGTGATTTACAGTCTTCTCGCATATCACCACCTACTGGGTAAGGAGGAGAATTTATAGTAAAAAAAAAAAAAAAAACTTAAATATTGATATTTTTCACACCCATACCTATCATATCACTTCTTAATAACTTTTTGCTGCCTTTGTGCTTTTTGGACCTCCAAAGTTCTGGCCAACATTCACTTGCATTGCCAGGACCTACAGATCTGATATATTCTTCTAAAAATGTGTTCTGCAGAAGAAAGTCAGTCATACATATCTAGGATGGCATGAGGGTGAGGAAATGATTTGTGAGGAATGATAGTGAACTATCCTTTTTACAACACTCAGTGACACGTGCAACAGCCTCAGCGGTCTGGGCATAGTTCAGTTACACTCCTGTCTTAAACATGAACCAGCAACAGTTAGGTAAACATATTTTATCGTGTCTTATTCAATCTAATGTATTTATGCTAATTGCTTGTCTTCTAGATCTTTTTCATGTTTTTATTCAACATTCACAACATTCATAACATTACAAGACAATTTAATGTCATATACACAGACCCTCAGCACAGACAGTATACAGTAAACATATATTACAATTCATTAAACACTGAAACAGCCTTCTGGGCTTTCTTGTTTTTTTTTATTTTTATAGACTAAAAATAAGAAACAAGGGCTGTATGGAAATTTGAAAAATTAGGTTAGGTCACTTCACTTTGTCTGATGAAGATCTATTTACAGAATAACCAATTCCACTGAGGAAGGCACAAGAGCCGAAACATCTGTGCTTCCCTTAAAAAGGTAATTCATTAATAGATGAGTATTATTTGTTTGCGGATCATATCATCATTGTATAAGGAAAGTGAAGTCACCTTCAGTGAGTTGTGGAAAACAGAGTCTCGTTGCAGTAGCCAGACTGAGCGTTTAAGGCAGCAAGCTGTAGAAGGGAAGTTGAGGCGGTCTGGTGAATGACCAATCACACCCAGTGACAGAGATGGACGTCCACAATGGATTCAAACGGTCTATCTGAAACTAAGGTAAAGGTAGAGAGGTGGATCAGCAGCTAACAAAACTGTCCAGTACTCACAAGCACACACACTCAGATACTGGGTCTCAATCACTAATAATTGCGTACAACTGTTCTTACTTATGTGCGCAGACAAATGTTGCCAGATTCAAAACAAGTGCATATGCACAGAAAAGTTGGGCTTACCTTCGATCTAATGTTGATTAAACCAGGTTATTGTAAATGAGCGCATGCCCACAGTAATTAGCATAAAACATTCCCAAACCAATTCCATATTAGGGTTTTCTGCACAACGTAACCCATTCCCTAACATACAAATACACACCTGTAAAAGTTGTTGGCGGGGCAAAGCTTGTGCTGTGACCAGTAATCCCTGGTTGTAGCTGGACACTCGGGCCGCAGTAAGGTTCTGATTAGACAGTTGTATATTTTTCCCATGATTTTCCAAAAACGTCATGACCGTGGGGACCACAGAAGGCTCGTTCTCACACTGAGAGTTTAACAAGAAATTAACAAATTAAGTTCCACATGAAAACACAACCCATCAAACAGATTCAAGTTACGCAGTTGTGTCCGCACCTCCCTGACAGGTGTGCTGTCTTCCTCTCCCTCACTGCAGCTGTCGGAGGAGAGCGAGGGAGCTTTCACACTCTCTGCATCCTCCAATAGTGTTGAGCTGACAATGGACACGGTCGTCACTTTTCCATACAGGTCCAAAACTGCATACACATTCTGAAACATGCAGTAAAGTGGGTGAGCGGGCTGTAAACCTATTCACTCACTAATTAGAAATCAGATTTAGCAAGTTATGGGCACCTTTGCCACAGCAGTGGCTGCAGGTCCCATGTCTTCTCCATCAATGAGGATGTGCATGGTATCGTCGCTGCATCTCTTCACACCAACACGATTTCCCACCTACATTACAATGGAGAAAGGGAAGTGTTAGGAGGTGTTTATGAGCAGGCTCTAATTGGACATGTTTATGAGTTTCATTACATGGCCAAAAGTATATTGACAACTGAAAACAAATCCATTTTAGTAACCGATTTAACTGGTGGTGTCTTGTGTCAGTGCAAGTCATAAGTATACCCTATTTTGCTGAAAATGTTTGTCTAAGTAAATTCTATGGCTGTATGCTTGATTTTATGCACCTGTCCCTAATTGGTCTAGCAGTAATTGTTAATCCGGTAATTAGAAGTGGGTGTCCTTATACTTTTAATAAATTAGTGTGAAATTGCTCTTGTATAGACTCTCTTAATCTCTCACCGTGAGGCGGTCAAGAGAGCAGCCATAGTTTTGTCTCTGCAGAACTCCATTCCGTCTGACCTCAGAGCCTGCAAGGACCCAGGTGACCTTTGACCTCAGCTGGGTAAGGGAAGGCGAGAGGCCGCTGAGTGGGCAGGATGGAAGGTCAGAGGGCTGCAGGGTGGTCAAACCCACATGGAGCGATCCAGACCATCTCTCATCCACCTTGTTAATCTTCACCTAGAGGGACATCAATTATAGGTCCAAATAAGAAACTGATATTTTCTAAGTCGAGTTTTTCAGTGGAAAATAAAAGCATCTCACCTCAAACACCTCGTCCGTCTTGAGCTCCTTTGCGCTGAAGACAATTCCATGGGCATATCCTCCTACCCTCAATGCTTGGCAACCATCTCCTAATAACACCACGTTTTTCCCATGTTTGCTGTGCAGGCGATGAGCAACCCCTGCCACTAGAGGGTGACAAAGATAATGCAAGAGAGGGGAGAGTGAACAAGTGGACCAACTTCTAGATGTCATTTCACTACTATCTCAGGTCATAATAAACCTAAATATAAACCTAAAATATAACATACTGTACAGTTATAAACACTCATTTAACATTGCTTTTTCACATTTTCATATCAGGGAATCAAATTATTTAGATAAAATAGCTTGATGTACTATGAAAACATACAGTAACTTACAGAACTCAAAACGGTGATGTCACATAGATACAGTGGGAAGAAAATGTATGTGACCCCTTTGGAATTACCTGCATTTATGTATAAATAATGTCTTAAAATCTGGTTTGAGCTTCATCTAAGTTTCAATAATGAAATAACACAATCTGTTTTAACTAATAAGCGGGTACTCAGTCACCCTTTCTTCAGAATTTTCTTCCTTCAAGACTGCCAATTCCGTCTTGGAACACTTTCTGTTTCGCCATCGATATACACTTACAGCAGACAGAACTCCTCAGCGAGACACGGACAGGAAGAATCATCGACTGTGCTCTGCACCAGCACAGAGAGGCTTTCCGCTACCCTGTGTGTTCCAGTGAAGTGTTCTTCATCGTCGTCGAAGACGCTCTTGGTGAACAGGTTCTTGTCGTTCATCAATGCAGAGCTTCAGCGAAGACTTCTACCTACTTCCCACAGCACTCTGGCTGGAGTTACTGTATCCTCTCTCTCTCTGGAGACAGACTGCCTTAACCGTGATGGCATGAACCTCTGTATGTTATGCTCTAGGATCAACTTCATTCTGAGGGAAGGTCCAACCTCTCGTGCCCTCCCACCCACCTCTTCTGTGTTAAGTCCCAAGGGACCACATGAGGAGGCACCGCGGGGCAGTGAGGTTGAACTGGAAGTCTTAGAGGAGGATCTCATGCCGGCGCAAGCCCTGCGAGCCTCCTGAACTTCCGATCTATCATCCTCGCTTGTGCAATATGCACGTGATGAGCTCCGGCCCTCTATTGGAGCGTACGGCCTCATTACGTTTGACGGCTCTGATGATGAGGAAGATGCTGTGTCAATCGCAGCTTTGGGCGAGTGGTTCACAGAGGATGTTGCCACATCTTTCCCCAGTGAGGGTGAACATGCCACGGACAAGGAGCTTCTTTGCATCTTCGCAAGGGCAGTTGAGAGCTCGGTCTTGAGTGGCCCCCTCCAGAAATGACTCGTCGTCAACAGACTGTGGTACGGAGGAGTACACCATTCTTCCCTGAGGTCCATGCGGAGATCACAAAGACCTGGTGTGTACCTTACTCTTCATGAATTCAGGTCACAAAAGTGGACCACGCCGATAAAAGAGGCTATTCAAAAATTCCTCATGTAGAACAGGCGGTTGCAGCTCACCTCTGCCATAATACTGCTATCGGATGGAAATCCCACCCTACCCACCATTTCAAGCCATGTTGATTGACATCCGCACTGGTCATTTTGAAATACTGTATACAGTATGTATAAAATCGATCATTCACATGAGATGAAGACTCAAAAAAGTTGCTTTATTCTGCATGGGGCAGGGTCTGTCTGTTTTTTTTTGTCTGTTTGTATGTCTATCTTTTTCTTTCTTTTAGGAGGAGGTCTGGCACAGGGATTAACAAGGAAAATTAAAAATGTCACTTCAGGTCAAAAATGTTGCAGACCCAAGCTGGCTAGCTGGTTTTAGCTGGTCGGTTAACTGGTCAGAGGGGGTTTGAACAATTTTTAGTAGGTCAGGCTGTTCTTAGCTAGTCCCCCGGCCTGACCAGCTAAGACCAGCCAGACCAACTAAAACCACCCTGACTAGCCTCAGCCTGACCAGCTAAGATCAGTATGACCAGCCTGACCAGCTAAGACCAGCCTGACAAGCTAAAGAAAAAGTGTTCAAAGCCCCTATAAAACCAGCTATGACCAGGCTTGGCGATCAGCTAAAACCAGCCAACCAGTTTATGCTGGTTTTAGCTGGTCTTTTCAGCAGGTCAGCATTTAATGATTATTTAAAAGGCTTTGCAATGTAAACATCATGAAGTATGTACATACAATAATATCGTAGCCGACCATACATGTTTTTATAGGAATAAAACACAAAACTTAATTTTATACAATATGTAACGGGGGTCCTGGCTCCGACTCTCTACCCACCAAGGGGTCCTTGGCCTAAAAATGGTTGAGGACCATGGCCTATAGCAAGTGCATATATTAACCAGCAGTCCCACTGCACGAATGCGTGGCGAGCCCTCACTGGCATGTCAGACTGGGTGCTAAATACGATTGAGCACGGTTATATGACTCAGTTTGTACGCCGGCCATCCCGCTTCACTGGCATTCTGCAATCTGTGGTCCGACTACAGGATGCGCCAGTGTTGCGCGCAGTGATTCACAGTCTCCTTGCAAAAACGAGGACTGTCCCAGACTGCGACAAACATAGTGGGGTTTACAGATGTTATTTTCTATGAAAGACGGTGGGCTTCGGCCCATTCTAGATCTGAGACGATTGAATTGCGCACTCTCGAAGTGGCTATTAAAAATGTTAACTCAGAAACAGGTCTTATCGCACATCCATCCTCAGGGCTGGTTTGCGTCAATAGATCTAAAGGACACGCATATACCAAAAAAAACAATTTCACCATGTCAGAAGCGTTTTTTTGAGATTCACATTTGAGGGAGCTGCGTATCAATTCAAAGCCCTTCCTTTCGGTCTGTCTCCGGCTCCCCGCACGTTCACGAAATGTAACGATGCAGTGCTCACCCCATTGAAAATGTACAGTTTGCATGTTTTGAATAACCTTGATGATTGGTTATTACAAGCCCAAAGGCACTACTGAGCGTACACAGAGAATTTCTGCATTGCCATTTGAAAAATCTGGGTCTGAATGTCAACTGGGTGAAAAGCACACTTTCCCCAGCCAGAAAATCTCCTTTTTAGGGGTTCATCTTGACTCACGACTTGCGCACCTCACAAACGAGCCCATAGACCATTCTTCGGTGTGTCTCAGTTCAAATGGGGTAATACATTGCAGCTGAAGTTATTTCAGAGATTTCTGGGTTTTATGGTGGCAGCATTAGTTCTGTTACAAATGAGACCTCTCCAGCCTCGGGCACATGCGCATCATGTTGTCTCGACACTGTCTGGCTGCTCTAGCACCTTGGACAGCACCAGCCTTCTACCAACAGAGTATTATGCTGGGTCAGATTTTCAGAAGTGGTGACCACAGATGCATCCAACACAGGTTGGGGCACAGTGTGCGATAGACCCCCAAATTTCAGCACCTGGACAGGTGCGAAACGGGCATGGCACATCAATCGCATAGAACTAGTGGCTGTCTTTCTTGCATTGAAAGCTTTTAATTCCGAGATTGTGAATCACAATGTGCTGGTTCGTTTGGAAAACACAACAGTAGTAGCATACATAAATCACCAAGGCGGACTCTGATCACCACAATTAATGAGCATGACACATTGCCCCCTCCAATGGAGCGGGCATCATCTCCTCTCATTGTGTGCAACACATGTCCTGCGCCAACTGGATTTCGGAGTGGATCTGTTGTCACGCCAGGAGCATTACCAGGGGAATGGCGACTTCATCCTCAAACAGTGATGAGGATTTGAGAAACATTTGGAAAAGTGGAAGTCGACCTATTCACCTCCGTGGAGAATGTTCACTGTCCCCTTTGGTACCCCATGTCCCATACCCCGCTGGCGGTGGACACGCTGACTCATAAATGGCCGGTGAAATGCAAGTATGTGTTTCCCCCTGTGCGCCTCCATTCTGACATCATCAAAGTCAGAGAGGACATGGAATAGGCCTAATGCACACCTAAAGGGGTGGGGTTCAGACACAATTGCCAATCAGAGGACTGAAGTGATTGTATTAGGGTTTCAACAAGGTTGTGTAAGGACACTTTCCCCATAGTGCTTACGGCAATGTCTCACTCCTTTATCTCAGGGACTGAGGTCACATGTGTAACCAGAGACACCTGCTATTCACAAGAAGCATCTGCTGACATGGACCATGCCTCACAAAAAAAGATATCTCAGAAGATATTTTTTTCTAGCTTTGCATAAAGCTAGAAAAGGTTACATGTTACCAGAAAAGCTTTTTAAGGCTCTCTTTATCTTGAAGAGCTTAGATATTCATCTGTCCACAGTTACATAAATTGTCTATAAATGGAGACTTAGTACTGTGGCTAATCTCTAATCTACAAGTGGCCGTCCAGCCAAGATGACTCAAAAGGCACACAGCAGAATGCTCAATGAAGTAAAAAAAAAAAAAAAAAGAACCCTACAAAGACAGCTAAAGACTTTAAGGAATCATTGGAACTGGTTAACATCTCTGTTCATAAGTCTACTATATGGAAAATGTTAAACAGGCATGTGTCCATGGCAAAAACATTGCTGCATGCCTGAAGTTTGCCAAAGACCAACTTGACACTCCAGAATGCTACTCAGAAAATGTTTTGTGGAATGCTGAAACTAAGGCTGAATTGTTTGGGAAGAACACGCAGCACTATATGGCATAAAAAGGGCACCACGTACCAATGTGAAAACATCATCCCAACGGTGAAGTACGGTGGAGGGAGCATCATGATTTGGGGCTGCTTTGCTGCTTCACGGCCTGGACCATTTGCAATCATCGAGGGAAAAATGCATTCCAAAGTTAATCAAGAAATCCTACAGGATAATGTCAGCGTGGCTGTGCACCAGCTGAAGCTCAGTAGAAGTTGTTGATGCAGAAGGACAATGACCATAAATGATGAAGTAAATCCTCTACAGAATGGCTTCAAAAAAAGAAAATCTATCTTTTGGAGTGGCCCATTCAGAGCCCCGACTTTAACCCAATAGAAATGCTGTGGAATGAATTCAAGAGAGCTGTTCACACCACACATCCTAAGAATATGGCTGAGCTGAAGCAGTTCTGTACGGGAAAATGGTCCAAATCTCCTTCGGAACGTTAAGGAGGTCTAATCCGCAGCTACCGGAAATGCTTGGTTGTTATTGCTGCCAAAGTAGGATCAAATAGTTATTAAATCCAAGGGTTCACTTACTTTTTCCACAGCACTGTGAATGTTTAGTGGGATGTGTTCAATAAAGACATGAAAGAATATAACTGTATGTGTGTTGTTAGCTTAAGCACATTATGTTTGTAGGGGACACAACTCCCTTACTATTTAAAAAGTGTGATGATGTACCCCGTACTTTATGCACACAGATTTCAAGATATTGAAACAATTCCAAAACAAAAGGGTGGTTTTGCATACAGTATGTTTCTGAATTCTCTGTGATTTGTTACTTTGGGCTGATTGAGCGACAATCCATCCAATCACAGACAAACTACGTGAGCCAAAACAACCCTTGCACGCACCGGACATCACCGCTGTTATCAGCGGGGCACCATTCATTTTTAACTTGCTTTGAATGCTCATGCATCGTTCCTCATTCATTGGCATCTCTTGAATGGCTGGCAGGATTATATGACATGTATTGCAGAAAAAAAACTAAGGATAATAACGTCCTTCTTTAAAACACACACTGTAAGTGCTGTTTATGTCGGCACCTGAGTCTTAAGTTATACTTTACATTATATTTGTGAGGTAGCCAAACAGATCGGTTAATTTTGCCCATCAAGCAGGCCAATAGATACAGTATGTGTTAAATATGGTACTCTATTCTTAATAGCTTTAATCAGCTCCTGGTATATAACTGCTATATTGGTGTAGGAAAGTCAGGCAGTTGCATCAACTTCATTGAGAGAGGAGGGAGGTGTCTGCAGTTTGCTCAAACTCTACAACATGCTCAAAGGTAGGTGTTAAGTTGTGCCCCTGTCTTTTAAAGCAGGCTACTATGTGTTATGTGTGAGACGGCTGAGATTAGTGTAACATAATTTGTCAGGTAAATTTATACAGATTAAAAAATGTAGATGTTACCACATGAACCTCACAAAACTTGTTCACATTGTGGTTTATAACTGCCATGTTGGTGTAGGAAATTCAGGTCGCTGCATCTTTGTCAGTGAGAGGAGGAAAGGGTTTAAGTGTAAGCTTTTGGGTCTATGAGAGCCATACCTACTGACAGCTCTGATGTAATTTGGTATATGTCTTATCACTGCCAGGATGCTCGGAGCTGCACCCAAGACTTTCACCCACTGTTGCACTTGTGTATATGGTTGAGTGACAATAAAGGGATTTTATTTGATTTGAAGTCTGGTGCAGACACCAGCACACTAACATCCCATGCTGGCTGACCAGCACCCAAAACACAACATAAGCTGGTGACCAGCAATGCTGGTTATTTCAGCTGGGAAGGCTTTCAGTCTTTTTCACAGAAAAAACTTTAAAAATAAGTCTGAGAAATATTAACTGGAGAAACAAGTTTCCCATTGTTGACTATTCATGACTGACCCCACCCCCAACCAACACAAACACCATTTCAAACACACCAGATGCTACAGACAGACTGTCAGACTGCAATATTCAAAGAAGAATCTTCATTAAAATAATGCACTAACCATGCAAGACAGATGCAAACCTATACTGTTTTACCTTCATCTGATTTTAACTGCATTATAATCTCTCACATAATGGTTCCTCTTTTCCACAGAATATTTTTCCCAAATGCCCAGACTCAACACGTCTTCTGAGATTATAAAAAGTAACATTCAAACTGTTGCAATATTTTAATATCCATATTTATGTTGGTTTACCTATTCAGTCTTCTGTTACTAACAATATATTTTGTGGTATATGAGGAATATGGTTTTTTTTTTCTACTTTCATCCTGGAAAAGGCAGAGCTGAGAGACTCAATCAAGATTGTGTCAAAGAGAGAGAAGAATCGGTTTAAAATCTATTCAAAATTTGATGTATATTTTAATGCATATGTTGTTAGGAGTTCTTTCTGGGTTTTCAGTGGTTAAATGACTGTCATATTTTGCAGGAAACCAGGTCAACAGAGACATACACAGGAGTATTGTGTATTCCGTGGACATGTCTGATGAAGAACATGGTGTTGTATACAATATGTGTGGCCCGTGTGGGTTGTAAAACCAGCAGCTTTGAGAAGATCTGTTCCAGGACCTACAGAAGAGACCTACACTATACTGGGAACTAATCACTTCCATGTGATGACAAGTGACAGAGTCAGATGCCAGTTAATTTACTGAACTCTTATTGAAGCCTCACAATGCGTTTCAGATGGTTGCATATTTTATTATTTTTATAGTTGGAATATTTCACATTTTCCTTTTAAATAAAGATCTTTAACCCAATTATTGTCCCAGCATTTATGTTGTCAACATTGATTAAAGGCCTGTAATAAGAGGCATGAGATAAATGATTTTTGTGATTGGGTGGGGTACATTTTAAGTTTAACCAATAAAATTAAAGCCAATGCATGCTGTGGCCCATTAGGTGTCAAGATTTAGAGATGTGCTAAATAAATTGTAACCAATAAAATGAAAGCCAGTGTATGCAGTGACACAATAGTTGTAAATATTTAAGAGTAGGTTAAGTTTAAGGACAGCCAATCCAGTTTGAGACCAATAGGTCATGAGACATGCAAATGTGACTCAGGTTTGAAAAAGTCTCCTGAAAGACAACTTAAGGGGATAACTTATGGCAACAAACGGCCATAACACAGAAGGAATTGTCAGTCACTATACATCCAAAATGGTATATAATCAGATGATTATGGGCCTATAGAATTTGAGGCTAAAATTTGGGCCAGTAGATTTTCTGAAATGTCAGAAATACAGCAGTTTATACAGGAGTCTACTGGTTTGGATACAGCTCTTTTCATGCAGTGGGTGAGGAAATAAGAGAAAGCCAGATGGACACTATCATTGCAAAAAAAAAAAAAAAAAGGGGCCTATAGTTTCTGGTACTTAATTATTCCTCAATTTTTTATTCCTTAACAATAAACCTCATCTGGTGAAACTGTATACTATGTGTATACAACACTCTTCATCTGGTGAATATATAGGCTATAAAAACCTTAAATTGATAAATACTTGCATATGGAGCATTTTAACAAAGTCAAGCCTATATAATTTAAAACTAAACATTTGAATTGTAACATTTATTTCTGGCTTGCTTATAGTTAAAAGTTCCACTTTTAATTGAAATTTGGTTGCACCTTAAACTACTTTTGGGATTTTTGGACTCTTGCAGCCTCAATTTCTGTGCCCGTGATAGTAAGAAATGACTAAGTAATCTTAAAAACAATCAGCTGATTAATCAGTTATCTGCCTTTTCCACCAAATTAGTTATCTGCAAAATCCACTATCGGTCGACCTCTACCCTCAATATTGCACTTGAATGTATCTATCAGAAGGCACTACCTGTGATCATGCAATACCTGGAGAGTGTATGGGGAAGCTCTTCTCTGTGATGTTACTGGTACAGAAACTGTTATCCAGTGGGCCAGAAGTACTTGTAATTGACACTTGCACACACTGACCATAAAGATCAACCACAGCATACACTTCTAAAAAAAAAAAAAAAAAAAGTACAGGAAAGGAGATGAGGAGGACAGATGATTATACAGAGTTCACAGGTCCTGGAATAATATAAAGTTGCATAAACTGGACCAATACCTGATGGCAGCCCAGTACATGCTACACCCTGGTCAACCCCATTTATGAAGTAATGAAGATCTCCAGATGGTGTACGCATCATCCCAATCCTGGAGCCCGTAATCAGAGAGTCAAGGTCACAGCCGTAGTTATTCCTCATGGTATTTCCATCCTGCATGATCGCTGTACCACTACAGAAGAGAGAGAAAGAGAGACGTAAGGCGATTAGTCATGACGATGAAAAGGGGCTGTTTAATGCTCTATAATTGGTGAAGCACAAAACTACATTAAGCAAAAGCTCACCTCAGCATCCATGTGTCATAGTCAATGTCAGTCATCGTATTGGGGAACTCCAGATCTTCTGGTCTGATGGCTGTCACTCCTGTACAAAAATACAAACAGTCTCAACACAAACATCTATTAGTTGTATTATTGGTATTACAGCAAGAAGGGAATCATATGATATACAGTGGACCCAAAAACTATTGGGACACTTAAGGCACAATTAAAATTTATAAATGTCATTGCATAAGTAAAAAAATATAAAGTAGAGTTTCTTTTAAATAAAGATAGCGTAAGCACACTTTTCAAGCTAAACATTTAACAAAAAGATGTTTGTTAGGTTTTAAATTGTAAAAAAAATAGATAAAAAGTATGGTCACTTACTGGTCTCTAACATTAGTGTAATCTGTCTATATTTGAAACGATTAATATTACATTTAAAACTACACTTGTGGTTACTCTGTAAGGACACCTGTGTGGACTTGAGGGCAACTGACTTTTTGGGCCATTTAATCCCCTTGTATAATAAGTAAGATTGTCACTCATTTAGCTTATTATTATTAGCTTAAGATTTGATAAACATTTATATTTCATCATTATCAGCTGACCTGCTTCTATTGAGCCTGACCAGCGATCAACCATTTTCTGAATCACAATTTCAAAGAGCTCTCCTTCTCGAAGGCACCTGCATACAAGCATAAGAACATTCTGTAATGGATGATTGTTCTATCAAGATCAGCCAGTATGATCAGAAAGCATCTAAGAGTTCTTACTAAAACAAAAGTAACCTGTTTGAAATAACGATGGCATCATTAAATTCGCTGCGGCAGTTTTGCCTAAAGGCTGTTCGGCCACCATTCGTAATAACTGCATTTGTGCCATTCAGCTGATGAAAGCGCAGGTCGTTGGCAGCTGTACCTCCTGAGACTGAACATGGGCTGCCAGGAGACATGGCAGTAGGACCCTCAGAACTGTCATCAGGTAAGGGGGGGAGATCAGCTAAAAGAGAGACAGAACCAAACCTTCAACAACCACTGGTCTCCACTAAACTTTCTCTACAGTCCATTAATTTGCACTCCATACTTATAATCTCTCTCACCCATGTCATCCATGATGGTGGCCTGGGCAGCCTGTCCATACAGATCCACCACTGCATACACACTGGTCGGAACATTCCAGGCTGCGGGGCCCTGAGCCACTCCGTTCACAAAGAAGTGCAAACTCCCATCTTCCTTTCGGACAACTCCCACTGTATCTCCAGCCTGTAGACATGGACACAATGAGCCACATGCCGCATGTTTAAAAAATCCTCTAGTACACCTGATCTTAGTTGATAACAGTCATTAACACAAATTACCCTGGAACATTAAAATGTGAAATTAAAGGGATACTTTACTCTGTTATCATTTTCTCAACCTCAACCATTTTCTCAACCTGTTTCAAAACCCATATGACTTTCTTATATCAAATGTAAAAAGAAGAATTTTTGAAGAACTTTTTTCTATATCATGATTGTTGACCACATAATCTGTAAAGCTCCAAAAAAGAAATAAATAAATCAATAAAAGCATTTACATCCAACTTGTGTGATATATTCGAAGTCTCTCATTCTCTGGAATCTTATTCACATCTGCCTAAAAAAATAAATTTATAAAATGCGCTGTTCCAGATTTAATGTCATTGACGCCAAACATCATTGGTTCTCATGTGTGTTTTAACAAAATCTGGATTAAGGCTGTCAAATAAAACATGTTAAAATTTCAATATTCATCTGATTAAATATAAAAATTCACATTCGAATGCCAAATATGAGCATTAAAATGTTTGGATGTGTGCAAATCACTGATGATGACTTACATTCTTGGGCTAAAACAGGCAAAGTGCAACGAATAAAACAGAACGTGGATGTCACGAGACACGCTGCAAAGGGTTGAATTTCCTTTTAAAATGATACAGTGTCGAAAAAATGTATCTGAATGTTACTGCATGAGACGCTGAAAAAAAGAGACATGATGCAAGGCTCAAAAATATGGTCACATTCAGAATGAACGGCCCCGAGAGGTGGAGGTCTTTGACAGTTGTCTTGACTATGCCTTAAAATGTCTTTTAGATTCCCCTCTTACCTGAAATAATATCTTTAAAATTCTAATATAATATTTGAATAGAACATAATTTGAATTTTGTAACATTTTAGCAAAAAATTCGAATTTTGTTTCTCAACCCTGTTGACAGTTCAAAAATGTTTCATGGAGAATGACATTTGAGAGCTGTCATGGAGGTAAAGATTTTCAGTGAATAACAACTTAACTAATAAGAATAACTTTTGTTCCTCACACTAAGCTATCATATAGCTTCAGAAGACATGGAATATAGCATATATGTTGTATGGACTACTTTTATAATGCTTTATGTTTTTCTTTTTTTTTTTCGCTTGACAGACATTGTCGCTACTAACTACATCAAGATAAATAGCATATGCGCATATATAACTGATTCCTTTATGAAGTGAGCTGGGTACAGAGAATCGTCGCTAACAATTGATAGTAGCTGAAAATTAATTTGTTTAAAAGGTAAACTGGGCTTGAAACTCACTTTGAGGCGGTCCAAGTTGTGCCCATATTCATCAAGAATCGTAGTTCCATTGTGCATAACGCCATTTCCTGTCATCATCCAGGTTCCTGTGGAGATAACAGTGCCTTAGATTAGCCTTAGATCTATAAACACTCATGCATTACACATTTGATGCTACATGTGACACAGCCTTGAATCAAGCACTGCAAACTGTGGCAGAGTGCAGATCTTACCCGAGCGAAGGTTGGTCATGGTTGAAGGTAGCTGAAGGTAGGCAGGGTTGTGAGTTGTGACACCAATTTCTATAGAGCCTGCCCATTTGTCCACCATCTTGTCGATGCGCACTTGGAAAACCTCATTGGAGTGCAACGGACGGTTGCTAAGCACAACGCCATGGTTAAAGTCATCCGTTGCACTTTGTAAAAGAACAAAGAATGAGGAAAACAATTCAATAATCTACCTTGGTTCTCACACAGAAATTTTTATTTGACAGCAAATGTAAACAGTGAAGCTTGCACTGTTTCCTAACTCTATAGAACTCTAACTCTAATAATCCTATGCTTGTTTTTCATAAAGTAAAAAGCAATTGCTATTTCTGATTCTGCTATTATGCTAATCACTAGTGACAAGTGAAAAAAGCTCTGCTATGTAAATCAGAATTTTTGTTCTTCCTTTTGTCAATTTCTTGATTTGTATGTTTGTGGAGTAGCACTTGGTAGCCCCACACACTGTAAAATGAGAAGCAGGTGTTTGGACCAATGAGAATTGGTCCAAACACCTGCTTCTCATTACTGCACATTAAGCATCAAATATCTTCTGATTGGCTGTATCGTGTCATGTTACAAAGCAGTTGCACATATTGTCTGGACAAAGAAATTGCTTGTTGTAGAAAACAACACAATTTCTGGATTTAAATGTAATGTATTCAATGTAATTTCTGAATTTAATGAACTCATTGATGTGGGGGGCCTGGGTAGCTCAGCAAGTAAAGACACCGACTACCACACCTGGATTCGCAAGTTTGAATTCAGGGCGTGCTGAGTGACTCCAGTCAGGCTTCCTAAGCAACCAATTGGCCGGTTGCAACAGTGGGTAGAGTCACATTTGGTTAAACTCCTCATGGTCGCTATATTGTGGTTCTCGATCTCGGTGGGGCATGTGGTGTGTTGTGCGTGGATGCTGTGGAGAATAGCATGAGCCTCCACACGCACTAGGTCTCCGTGGTAATGCGCTCAACAAGCCACGTGCTAAGATGCGTGGATTGACTGTCTCAGAGGCAACTGAGATTCGTCCTCTACCACCCGGCTTGAGGCGAGTCACTATGCCACCATGAGGACTTAGAGCACATTGGGAATTAGGCATGCCAAATTGGGATGAAAAAAAAAAGGAAAAAACAATTAATAAAAAAATGAACTCACTGAGGCCGTAAAGCAGTCCTGCCATCGCTGATGATTGCAGCTTTCTGCCCACAGTTTGAATGGAAGAGCAAACGGTCCAGGATATCTGGCTCGGGAGTCATTGAGAGAGCAGGCCGAGGGCGGCCCACATCAGGCGAAAGTGCCCTCATGATGGCATTATTGCGCCGTAAACGGTCACTGTGATTATGGTTGTGGACGATGGTGACCTTCACTGCCATGCCATAGAGATCCACCACTCCATACACTACACCCGGTGTCTGGTTGGCTGCAACACCTATGAAATATCATCCATAATCATTTCACAATGTACAGGCAAATGCCACAGGCAAGCGTATTTTAACAAATCTGCAAAGACAGACCAGATCAGACAATACAGCAAAGTTCTCACCTTGATCAATTCCATTAATATAGAAGTGTAGAGCTCCACTGGCTTTCCTCATCAGCCCAATATGATCTCCTTCCTGTTAGCCAATAGCAAGTGACATTTGATAATGATGACAACAACATGGAGAGCAATGCAGACATGCTGTATATAAATAAATAAAGGGCATCACCTTGAGTATTAGATGGCATGAGAAAATGGTTAAGACTCACAGATCCAGTGGCCAACTTACCTGGAGTTCATCCAGGCTGAATTCACAGTATTCTCGACGGGTCCCCTTCCCATTGGTTAAAATCCCACAGCCGCTCATCATGATTGTGCCTTAAAGACAAGTTTGTTTCAGAGAGCTGTTGGAGAGATCAGCCACCTCCACACTAATATAAGTGTGTATTTTACCTTCTATGTGCATAGTAAATTCAATGTAGTGTAGTTCAATATTTTATTACTGATGCACATATATGACAGAAACCTGAAAAATAAAGAGTGCACCTGAGCGTAAATTGGTCATTGTTGCAGGGTAGTCAAGATTATTTGGGTTGTGGGTTGTCACTCCAATTTCAATGGAACCAGACCATTTATCAACCAGTTTGTCAATGCGAATCTGAAAATGACAAAAGCAACAATGTTACTGTATGCAGTAATAAAGATCAATGAAATATCATAATTCTATAACACATTCACAAAGAAAAGGCTCACACCTCAAACATTTCATTATGCCTGAGTGGGCGGTTGGTCATGACAACTCCGTTATTAAACTCATCCAGCGGTCTTCTCCTCTCTCCTGTCTTATTGTTGTTGCTTAGTTTGATCAGCGTGCCACACTTCTCGTGGAACAGCAGTGCGTCGTTGGTCATCATGCTGCCTGGGGTCACTCCAAGGCCCGTTGCCCCACCAGAGTTCCCGGCTGGGCTGGTATTGCTGCTACTGCCTCCACCTGCAGCTCCAATTCCACTGTCACTTCCTGTTCCTCTTCCTCCACCACTACTTCCTGTACAGCCCCTCGAGGAGTCCAAGCTCCCACCTCCCACCCCCAAGTCCTCTCCACCTTCATCCTCAGACCGATACAGAGAGACAATGGCATTGTTGAACACATCAAATAACTGATGCTCAGTCAAAACTGCAAGGCAAACAGGAAGAGCAAAAGATACAGTGAAAATTTATGAAGCATCACAATGCAACACATTAGTACTGATTGAGGCTAATTTTAATGTCACATTACCACTATCAGGCTCAAAGTTGTTTGGAAATTTGTCTGGCCGATTGTGCGTCCTTGAAACCTCAGGCACTAATGGAAAAAGAAGACAGTGAACATAAGTTGGGATGGCAATTTTTCTTACAAATGCACATCAAGGCCTCTCTATCTTTTACCCTGCCCATGTAAAAGTAGGGATGTGCATGTGTAATTGACTAATCATTCTAATTTTGGTTCCCATTCACTTGCATTGAGCCAAATGCAGGTAAATTTTCTATTTGGCTGGTTAATTTTGCAGTGTCATACACCACTTTGGTGGGCGCTTTTATTCTCTGATTGTGTCAGCTTGTAAAACAATGCAACATATTCCAATTTTGTCATCAAGGGGTTTCTGCAGGTCTGCAGTCAGTAATGTTGCAGGTCCTCATATAGATCTCTAATTAGCTAATCCAGCTGCTCATAGAAAGTCTCATTCAGCAGTAGGGATACCGCACTCATGTACTTGTACGTGTGGAGCCGGTGTTGTGCTTAGCTCACACTTGCGTTTGCTGCAGATTACTGCTAGCAGAGCACTAATTTACTTCATACAGGCTATTATGGGACAATAAACACATTATACAGCAAGCAGTGTTCTGCACACACATTTCCTGTTGAGGCCACCTGTGCCCTTGAATTGGGCAAGCCTGGGCCGACAGAAGGGAGGCTGGAACTGATACTAACTTGACGTCTTTGTGTTGTTGCCCCAAAGTGTCCTTCAATGAATAATCCTATGCTTGTTTTTCATAAAGTAAAAAGCAATTGCTATTTCTGATTCTGCTATTATGCTAATCACATATTTCTGATATGCTGTCGTCTGTACGTTTCTATAATGTTCTCTGTAAGGTTTCCTTATGTTCTGCAGGTTGTGTCTCATGGCTATAAAAGTCTGTGCTTGCAACCACTAAGTTGTCTTTGACATAGACCCGGCTGTGCTGTATGCATCTCCGTAAAAACAATTAAGCTCTCATGCATCATTTGTCTTGCCTTTGTCTCTGGCCATCCTACAACACAGACTACATATTTATTTAATTAAATAGCAGCCATTTTCAGTTTAATATTTACTTTGAATCATGAAGCAACCGGCTTTTCTGGAGGTGAAAAATGTGGTAATTAGAAAAAAGTACCACAGAAATAAATTACAACTGTATAGTTGTAGTTGCAATACAACTACTTCTAACAATAGTAATAATAATAATAATAATAATAAATCAATAGTAATTGTATAATATTAAAGCAATATTTCACACCTATGATGCTCTGTTATGCAGCAATTTTAAAAACAAAATACTATTTTGGATTGTGCAGGATTGTGTTAAAAGTACAAAACAATAATACAATATTATGTTGAAAATGAATTGTTCTATTTTCATTTGATTAAAAGTTGTAATAATATTAATTTATTTAGACACAATTTCGATGCTAAAATTGAAATAAACTTTTGATATGAATTTCAGAAAAAAATTAACAGTTATCAGTATCGGCGAGTACTAAAAAGTATATATTATTTTATATATTTCATAATTTTAAAGTGATCACAATACTTCAGAAGATTCAGAATGCATGTTTCTTTGTGTAAGTGCAGATTATTTTTGTGATTTTTTAATCAAAATGTTGTTTATGCATAATGCTCTTTTTTTACACACACATATATATATATATATATAAAAACTGGTTCAAAGGTTGTTGAAGTAAGCTTATTTTGAAACCGCTATAAGTGGGACATTTGTGAAAACCCCAATAGGGCATACATTTCATGTGTGTGTGAAACCCTTGATTTACTAACTTTAATTCTACATTTCAAGTAATCGATTACACTTTTTTTTTTTTTTTTATAAATGCACATGTCTAATAAAATTTATATGATTTTAATTCACATTTTAATCGATTTTATGAATTAAGTTTCCTTAAGATCATGTCGCTAGACTAATTTTGTGATCCTTGTGTTTTGACTTACGAGAGCATGAAGACATGTATCTAAATGTTTATTTGCCAAAAAAGTAACCACCCCTTTGCCATTTCAAAGGAACTACAAGATAGATATTGAATATCTTCAAAAAGCTATATCAGCACTTTAGCTATATCACACAGACCTATAATATGTGCTAGTTTTACCTTCCACTGATCCATTCATCAGAGCTGTTGTAGCACCAGCTACAGACAACACTAAATCTCCAGCACTATCATCGTGGTTACGATCTGCCATAATGGACACTGCTGGCGTAGACACAATCTCATCCCCCACCTCCTCTTCTTCATCCCCTTCCATTTCAGGTGGAGGTTCACAGCTCACCACAGTCACTTGGGTACACTTCCCATAGAGGTCAACCACGGCCCACAATCGGGACGGAAGTCCACTGGCTGCCATGCCGCAGTCCTGCCCGTTTACCCACAGATGCAGCTCCCCTATCCCATTCCGCTGGATGCCCACACGGTCCCCTTCCCCCAACTGGTCCAGGTCACGACCGTACTCCTCCAGGACTGAACGGCCATCCTTCAACACGGAGCAGCCAGACACGATCCACGAGCCCCCCTTCAGACCTGTGGCACTGCTGGGAAATTCCAAACCGGCTGGGTCCAGCGCAGTCACACCAATCTCTATAGAACCACTCCACGAGTTCACCTGGAAACAACGGAACCAAAATGGGAGTAAGAAAAGGCATGTCTTACAGGTTGTTAGCTCTAACTGATGAAGTATCAGTATCATGGTATTTTCATTGTTTTCTCCCTGTATAGAATATCAAAAAATGTCTCAAATGTCAGAACCCTGGTGCAGTGGTTAATGAATGTGCTTGTGATACACTATATAGTCAAAGGCTTGCAAATCCTTCGCTGGGCTTTTTACAGGGCATTTCCGAGTGAAAATTATTGCATGCAATTGTGGAAAATTATTTGGGCTCACTGATGCGAGTGACAGCTGATCTAACACCTGAACTCATGAACTTACATGGTAGCCGACCATTAGAATAAAACCTCACTAATGCTTCTAACCTCATATGCAAAGTACTTTTAAAAGTGGTGTGTTAGTTATTTTGCATTAAGCAGGGCGCCAGAGTAAAAAAAAATGACTTCGGAGTAGGGCTGCACGATTTGGACAAAAAGTCATATTGCGATTATTTTGGAAAATATTGCGATTGCGATTTGAACTGCGATTATGATGGTAATGTTTTCCACATGTTCAACTGCAAAAAGTCTACTGGGATTTTCACACTTGAGCCCTCTTAAAAAGAACCAAACTGAGACCTTTTTTCAGTTCAACCACAAACAAATAAATATATAAACAGTGAAACAAAGTCTTCTTCATATCCAAATGTTACCATCCACCGTGTACCAGTTTTGTCCATTTTGTGACAGGATCTCAGCCCAGTAATCATCATCATTAGTTTTTAAAACATAGTTAACTTAAATATTAGGGATGCTCCAATCAGGATTTTAACATCCGATACTGATCTCCAATTTTCTTTTCATCTCATCAATCAATGCTGATCATTTCACTTTTTATCAGCAGCTGTCAAAACTGGTTATATGTAAGTTTTCTGCTCAATGTCACTGTTAACTACATTTCCCTGTTGGTAAAACCATAGTTGTTGCCTAGTTTTTGCTGTCAAAAATAATGTTGGTTGATTGAATAATTCAGTATACACAAAATATAAATTTTACTCTTTATTCTAAGCCTTAAAAACTAGTAGGCTTATACAAACTATTATTTACTGTATATAAGATAGTCCTAAAGAATGAGGCTTAATGTCAATCGGAAGTTGAACTGATAACCCATTGGTGTAATTCAATTTAAAGTGAAAATGTTGGTTAGTTTGTCACCATTTCATTTAATTATTTTTATTCATTATTTTATTATATTTAATTATATTATAGTAACTCAATATTTGATTTATTATATGTATGTTCTTTCCTTTTCATTTTGTTGGATGTTTGTAATATTAGTTCCGCTTTCACTTGTTTCCGCGGGAGTGTAATAAGGGCGACAAGCTGGAGAAAGAAGAAATGTTTCTGGAGTCTACAGGTGTTACTTTTAATGCCCAGCAATCATTTAATAAAGATGTTTTATTTAATTATACCCCATCTTACATTCTGCGTTATTATTATGATACCTGTGCCTTGCGGAGACTGAGATGCTGCTATCTAGGGTGACCAAATGTCCTGTTTTTGACGTCCAGCAAACTGAACCCAACTCAGAGCATTTCTGTTACTCTAAGCATGAGAGGGAGTTGTGGAGCACAGAACCGCTATGAAAACACTGTAACAATGTTCTAACTTAATATAGACTGGACTGAGCAGCGCAAATAAACTGATGGGAGCAGACAATTTATTTCATTAAATCACAGCTCTTTGCCATTTAATTTGCACAACGTCATATCTCGGTTTCGATTTTATTTCGATTAATTGTGCAGCCCTGACATGATGTTTACATGATGTTTACACTGCAAAATTATTGAAATCATAATGAAATGCTGCCCTGCTGAAAAGGCCAGCTAAAACCAGCATAAGCTGGTTGGTTGGTTTTAGCTGGTTGCCCAACCTGGTCATACAGTAGCTGGTCAGGCTGGTTTTAAAAGGGGTTTGACATTTTTTTTTTTTAGCTGGTGAGGCTGGTCTTAGCTCATCAGGCTGGTCATGCTGATCTTAGCTGGTCAGAGTGGTCTTAGCTGGTAAACCTGGGTTAAGCTTGGAGGCTAGCTGGTCTCCCAGTCTGACCAGCTAAAAAGTGTTCAAACCCCCTCTGAAACCAGCTAACTGACCAGCTTTGGCTGACAAATCTCAGTTGCCTCCGCATCTGAGACAGTCAATCCGTGTATCTTATCACATGGCTTGTTCAGCATGTTAACACGGAGACATAGCGTGGGTGGAGGCTTCACGCTATTCTCCACGGTATCAACACACAACTCACCATGTGCCCCAACGAGAGCGAGAACCACATTATAGCGACCACAAGGAGGTTACCCCATGTGACTCTTCTCACCCTAGCAACCAAGCCAATTTGTTTGCTAGGGAGACCTGACTAGAGACACTCAGCACGTCCTGGATTCGAACTTGCGACTCCAGGGGTGGAAGTGAATGTCTTTAATCGCTGTCTTTAACCCCTGCAGTGACATTTTTAATTTTCCTTGTTAATCCCTGTGCCAACCCTCATCCAAAGAGAAAGAAAAAGAAAGATAAATAGATAGACAGACAAACAGACAGAAAGAAAGAAAAACAGACATGCAGAATAAAACTACTTTTATAAGGTTCCTAAAATGGAGTTATTGATTTTATACATATATTTCAAAATTACGGTTCATTGAGTAAAAATTTGTAAAGAGGGTGAAGGGTTTTTCCTGGCTGCACATTTCTGCTGACTAGCGCGGTTTAGTCACACTTTAAGGTTTGGCATGCAGCTTCAACATATGGATAGACTAAATTTCATACTCCTCTCTCTCGCTGTCGCTCTTGTGCGAGTGATTGATTATTGCAAATGCCAATGATGGATAAAATAATAATTTGCGGCCCCACTGCGGTACAACCGTGGACCCCCTTGGGGTCACGGACACCTTGAGGAAGACCCTTGATTTAGATTGTTGTCCAGGAACAAGATGGAAAGCAGAAGAAAAGGAAGTCAGCTAATAACCCATTAATAGATGGTTTAATAAACCATATATAGTTGAGAAGTTTGCATTCCCCTTTGGTCTAATCAATGTTCATGTAACCTTGGCTGGCTGGCAGACAATGACAGGCAGACAAAGACGATGATGATGTAAAGAACCCAAGTGCATTTAAATACATAAATGTGAAATCCAAAAACCATGAACGTAAACATAAACATGAACTAAACTAGACTTGACTTGACTTGGCATGACATAACTTGACTCGACTTGACAACCAAACAATGTTACATAAACACAACACCTGACAAAGGACCATGGCAAACATGAGGGTACAAATACATGGGCAAGTGTAACAAGACAACCAATAAACAGACAGAACTATAAACAAGATAACAAGACTAATAAACTTAAACCAATTACAAACTACAACTGATAACAAGTTAACAAGACAATAAACCAATGAAAACAAGACACACGAGCATGGAGGGAAACAGGATATCACATGACTAGGAACACATGAGGAAACAGGAAATCACATGACATGAAACACGTGAGTGGTATTAAGATGTGCATTTAGAGGCATCATCACCATTAACATCTGCAATGTGCGTCTCTTTTGACCAACTGTGTTCGGATTATCGAGAACAGCTTCTCTGAATTCATGTCTGCCTACATCAATCCTTACATTAGTGTGTTTCAGCATGATTAGTGTTTTATTTTATTATAATAAAGAGCAAAGTATGATATCAAAATGAAAGTGCAAAAAAAGCGCCACATTGTTTCTGCTAACTTAAATTTTTATTTTAAGCACAAACATGACATTTAGAGCAAACTTGTCAGTTATTTTTGTCAAGTACCTACATCAGAGCCTCGGAGATGTGTGTGGTTCTCATCTGTGACATTTTATGTATGTATGTGCATTTTCAAATTTTCCATTTGGATGTTTAGTTCCTTTTAATGCCGCACATAACCGGAATAGTATAAAAATATTGTTTTAGCGTGGTGGCTGATTGACAGGTAAAACAAAAAAATATAATTTAAGCCTATCCACTGTCATGTATATGCCATTATAATGGATTCTATGCCTCTGAATGTTATAGACTCTAACGGGTAAAAATAGAAATTTTACAACACAGCCAGTCAAAATGATGGATAAAGATTTTTTCTAGCGCAACCTCTGATACACTGTAATGTTTGTTACTGGCAAATGAAAGTATAAAGTGTCAACAATATATTTTTAGTTATTAGATGCTCATAAAGGTGATCAGTCAGGAGTGGACTGATGTTGTTTGGTGCAGATTGTAAGGTTTACTTAAAAAATAACTCGGGTTTATCAGAAAAGGTGTACTTTGTCATGTATCAATGATCTTTAGTTTCTGAATTCTGTAGTCATTCTTAAAATGTTACATGTAAAAGTCTTTAAAAAACTGACCTCTGATTGAGCCCCTAAACTTTTGACTATGTCCCTAAACAAAAATGTTACAGACCTGCTTTATCACTATTAATCATGCCATCTGCAGTCTCCTAAGCGCGATCATGATTTGAAGCTCAATTACACTTCCTCGCAAGTCGTATGGATTAACTTTATGTCCTTTTTGGAGCTTGTAAGTGTTGGGCCCCACTGACTTGCATTGTATTGATATATTCACATCATATCTCCATCAAAATATCAAGTCATCTGGGTTTGAGAAGGCATAAGATAATTATTATTTTTGGGTGAACTATTCCTTTAAGTTGTATTAAACACAAAGCATTCCTTTAAACAGATCACTATCTCAAACTGTTCTGTGAAATTCAGGCCAGAATGTTGTCTATAGATTTTGCATCATCACTGCATTCCTTAAATGTCTTTCTGTGAATTGAATGTAGGCTGTCAGTGGAACGGGGCCATGTGTATCTGGGTTAAGCAGGCTAAGGAGAGGGACAGGTGGCATAGAATGTGATAAAGTCATTTCTCTAATCTGGTTACATAAGTGACCGGTAATCTGTCAAGAAACTGAAAAGGTAAACACAGGAAACAGGAATGAAGAAATAATAGGAATCTAAAACATGGTCCTAATAAAACAAAAATGTATTATTCAACATCATGTGAATAATCATGCACAAAGAGTATACACTAATCAGACACAACATTAAAAACCACTAGGGTTGTCAATAGAGCAGAGAAACTAAATCTGAATTTTTACCTTAAATATTTAAAAAATTTGAATTTCATTTTCAAATAATGTGCATAAAACAAATAAATAAAAGGTTTCAGTCGGTCCATATTCTCGCCACTGACCACATGATATTGATGAAACGCCTAATGTTATCAGAAGAGCTGCAGCCCAGAATAAACCCCACATGATCTGTATGGTATAAGAGATATCTTAACTTTACTTAATCGGTTAGCCAGAATTTTTTACAAAATTTTTACATCTAGCTGGATCAGGGAAATTGGATGGTAACTCTTACACTTGCTTGGATCTTTGTCCTTTTTAAGAATTAGACTGATCCGGGCTTGTGTCATGGTTGGCGGAAGCTTTCCATTCTTTAATGATTCCATATAAACTTCTAACAAAAGTGGAGCCAGTTCCGTAACATAAGATCGAAAAAATTCAGCAGCAAAACCATTCGGCCCTGGAGCCTTGCCTGTAGGACCTTAATTACCATGTCAAGTTCCTTCAAATTTATCTCGGAATCAGTCGTCAATTTAGGGAGTTTTAATGGTTCCACAAAGTGTCTAATATCTTCATCAGTAGATGAAGACGTTTAACTATAAAGATCAAGATAGAACACTTTAAAGTAGAGATGCACCGATCGACCGGCCAGGGACCGGAATTAGCCGATTTTCCGCATGCTCGGCCGGACCGGTAACCGGCCGGTCAGCCTTACGTCTTTCCGATTCCAAGCCGGTCCGTTTTGTTGCCAGCGCAGGCAATAACATCACAGCCGCATGTAAACATGTCATTGGCGTGGAAGATCTTCACTGTGAGAGAAGAATACATAAAGTTCGAAATGTGTAATAATTGTAAGGCTAAAGTAAACCGTGGGGGAACCACCACAATAACTTTAGGATCAACAAACCTAATTAGACATTTAAAACACCATCACCCAGCTGAAAATGCCCATTTTAAAAAATAAGCTAAAAAGGGAAAGCGGCTAAAGCTAGCCAGGGCTCAGAGCCAGTCACAAGTCAGCAGCCTCTCCTATCTTTCCTTGGTATGAGCAGCGAAAAGACCAAAGCAATTACGAGGAAAATTATGGAATTCATGGCCCTGGATGACCAGCTGTTCTCCATAGTTGAGGACAGAGGGTTCAGAAATCTGATACATTTCCTCGATACGGAGTATGAGGTACTTTCCGACGTTGCGTTGCCCGAGTTGTTTAATCTCGTGTCATGTCACACACGCAGCATTGTCGATATGGCTTCGGGATATGAAATTAAATTCTTCCATCCAGCTGTTGTTAAATGTACATGTATATTTCGTTTTTTTCACCGGAGCACCAGCTGATTCTTCTCCTCCCCTCTACCAGTGATGCTTGATTTAACATCCCGCGTCTACTACCTTCGCAGATATCAACAGCGCAAATGGGTTGTAGGTTGCCAGATTGAGGTCATAAATGATTTGTAATGTGTTTGATGTGTCGATTGTGTGAGTAGGATGCGTTTCATTCATAATCTGGCAACTGGACCACCTTGGAATAATATATTGATGTGATTATTCATATAAGATGGTTTGGGTCATACAAATTACGGGAGTTTTTTTGGGAGAAATAACAAAACGGGAGAATCCTGGGAAAAACAGGAGTGTTGACAGATATGGTTACAAGCCGTTCCCGAAGCAGTGCTCAGTTTTACAACTGATATTTGTACATCTAACGTAAGTTGAGCGTATTGGACACTTCAGTTTTTCAGATCTTTGGAATTGTTTTGTTAGACGAGTAATAAAGAGAAAAAGGTATGGACCTTTTGGATTTTATAAAAATAGTGGAAAATGACATCTGTTATATAAAGCAACTCATCTGCAGTTAATTGTTATTTCTACCTCTTTCTAGTCACAGAGCACTTTATTTTGAGAGTTGTTTAAGTGAGAGAAGATCCTGTAACTTAGTGCAGTTTGGAGGAAATTGTAATGTTTAATAATTTATTTTATTATGAAAATAAAATGTTGCATTGGAGAAAGGTAGATTTTGTTTGTATATGCGGTCAGTTATAGTTCTTAGAAAGAAAATCGGAATCGGAAAAAATTGGTATCGGCAGGTCACACTTACAAAAAAATTGGAAATCGGAATCGGCCAAGAAAATTGCAACCGGTGCATCTCTACTTTAAAGCCATTATTAATATCAATGGCAGAGGAAAAAATTTCCCCACCAGCAGATTTCACTGAGGGAATGGTAGAAAAAACTCTATCTGCTTTATATATCTATCCAAAAGCTTCCCTGCTTTGACCCATGAGTCCAAGTATGACTGTCTTGCCTTGAATAACCAAAACTCAACTTTCAGCAACATAATAGTATTATATCTGTATCTCAATTGGGTCAATTCTCTGAGGCCATCAGACGACATTCGGCGCTTTAGCTCAGCCTCGGCACGTTTATTATTCCCTTCTAACTCCACGAGTTCTTTTGCTTTGTATTTTTTTATGAATGAGGCATACTGTATGATCCGACCCGTAAGAACCACCTTAAGTGTGTCCCAAGCCACATCCACAGAAGATACTGAGGACCAGTTGGTCTCCATAAAGACATTGATTCAGTCTTTATCATTTGTTGGAAATCAGGATTTTGCAAAAGGGATACATTAAAGCGCCAGCTGTATGATTTATTTTTCGCCATATGTGGCAAAACCTCTAAACTCACCAGAGCATGATCTGAGCCTAAGATGTTTCCAACTGAATAAAACAACAGATGAAATGAGGGACTTAGACATAAAAATAAAAATACAAATAAATCTTATGGACTGATGAAAAGAATGTATAGTCCCTACCAGATGGGTTCAAAAGTCACCAAATATCTGCAAGACCAAGATTTTAACACCCTGTGAAGAGTCAATGTTGCTCTAGGGGGCTTACACACTTTTGCTTCACAATGATCAAGGACTGAGTCCATCAATAGATTAAAGTCTCCTCTCAATATTATGTCATGAGGGTTTCCAGCAACTTGCAACATCCCTTCAAGATCTATAAAAGAAGCACCGATCATCAGCATTAGGTGAGTAAATATTAGCCAAATATATGTAAGCAATTACAAATTTTCATGCATCACTTCAGTTTTGTAAGGCACTTGCCAAATATAAAGACTTGCAAAAATGGTGTATTGCACACCATTATGGATTAAGATACACGATAAAACATGTCTGATCAAGAGGGGACAAAAGATCTACATCTAATTTGTTTGCAGTCAGACTTAACCTTGTTCTGAAATTGTGAGGACATTTTATTTATAAACACTCGGTTCAAGACTGTCTCATTGTGCAAGAAGAATGCAAAACCATCCTTTTCTGGTGGTCAAAGCCATTGTCAAGGTTAATAATGAGTGAGGACGAGATGATATCTCTGACCTAACTCAAAGTGATTGATTCTTGGGCCCTTGAATAATCTGGAAATATAATCAAACAACTCCTGGCTTTATCAGATTTACTATTAAAATCACAGCTTCTTTAAGACATCCATGCACTACAAAGAGCCAAATGTGGAAGAGAGATTTCCTGCTGTACAGCCATATGCAATCTTAGTAGTAGAGTGCAAGGTCACTCATAATGAAAAATCCATACCCAGCACAGGCTAGCTACATGAACTAAAAAGCTGCTCAGCCTCCTAATGAAATACCTTAAGTGGGATGAAGGTAGGATATCCCAAGTTAGAGGGGAAAGGTAAAACTTACATGGGAGCCGCTGACAGTCTCAAATATGTGAACCGATACACTCCAGATCTCAGACAGTAACTCCGGAAACATAATAGTAACAACACATAAGTTACCACATGTTGGAGTGGTGGTGGTGTAGTGGGCTAAAGCACATAACTGTTAATCAGAAGGTTGCTGGTTCAATCACCACAGCCACCACCATTGTGTCCTTGAGCAAGGCAATTAACTCCAGGTTGCCCCAGGGGATTGTCCCTGTAATAATTGCACTGTAAGTCACTTTGGATAAAAGTGTCTGCCAAATGCATAAATGTAAATGTAAACATAAGTGAAGAAAACACATGCTTGCGGTCTACAACCATTTTTGTGTAATTTCATTCTTATGTGCTGTCACTTGTAAGGTGATATTACAGACCTGTATCTGCTGTTTTCAACATGTTACCTATAGGGTTAACATGAACATATTAGTAGAGCTGGGCAATATGCAAGAAATATTTTCAAGATATTTGTATAAAAACAATTGTGATATCTGATTACATCGTCAACCCCCCCCCCCCACCCCCACTGCCGAGCCTACTATGTATACGTACTACCTACCTGACTCACATAATGAGTAATACAAATAGGATTAAAAAATATAAAACATTTAATGAAATAAAAACACTTTTGAATAAAAGTTTTTCATAAAGACTGATGTTCCGACACTCTCATTATTTTCACCTTTATGACCTTTTAGGAATGAAACATGAACAGAGTTTTATGGCATTAAAAAAAATTTCAGTGGCCATTCAATGAAAATCATCTTGTGTTTGGCGCTTCATAAGTGCTTAATATACTTTCATCTGACATGTGCATATGTGTTTGATGTGCATGTCGTAAGTGCTATCTCCACATAAGTGCTCGCAGGTTCAGCATGCTTTTCGATATTTCCTTATGCATTATTTAATTTATTTACATTTATTTATGCATTATGGGAAGATCTTGAGTTTCTTGAGGAAAGTTTACACTGATATTGCTCAACAACATAGACTGATGTAAGGCTGGCACCAGGATGTAGTAAAAGCAAAAGAACTCTGTGAGAACCAACATCATAAAACTCTTACACAGATGAGCACCTCCACCTGAGACAAATCTCACATCTGACCTCTATCTCACCTCAGGCCCATTTAGGCCTGTTCTCGTAAAACTCACTCACGCTCGCTCGCTCGCTCTCGCTATCTCTCAACCCCTCACTTTAAAGACATAAAGTTATGACTTATCCTGTTCATTAATTTAAAGGGTTTTTCTGATCATACGTGTCTGGTATCATTCAAAAAGTCTCAGTGCAGCTGGTATAATAGTATCTTTCCCATGTTGATAAAACTAATGGTAAAAAAGTTATAATGTCTTTGCAAAGGTCTGTCCCTCTCCTTGCCTGTATGTTAATGAGGTATGACCCCAGGACTTCCAAAATTCCCTTTGTTTATGGCTTGGGTATTTAATGAAGTGTGACAGATTGTTCATGGAGTTTGTAGCCAGATCTCCCATGCTTTGCCATTGCACGTAGTTTTTCATTACCGGAAATCTGTAGTCGGATTATCCTACACAATTGATGTGTGTAGTTTTAATATAGGAGGTCTGTAGCCAGATCTCCCATTGCCTTACTATTGCATATAGTTTTTCCATTGTCAGGTATATTTCTTTGACTTGTCTTTTATTTTTAGGAATGTTTGTTTGATTATATGTGAATTTGGCTTTGGTTGATTTTGTAAATTATGTAAACACCCTGGATATAGCTGGGTAGGAGAAAGCCATTTAAAGAAACTCAGTTAATCATTTATATCATTACTGGAGCTTTAATATAGGAGGAAGCTATTTAAAGAATTTAAGTTATAATTTCATTAGAACAGAACTATACTGGAGCTTTAATATAGGAGAAACCACCCTGGATATAGCCATGTCGGAGAAAGCCATTTAAAGACTCTGTTTGAATTACTGATCAAAAGGACAATGAATAGAAGAGGATTTAGAGTAATCAATAACTTAAAAATGTTATATTAAAAGAATAATCAGAAAGTAATTAGAGCTTTAATCTAAATTAGAGATCAACTTAAATTGGAGTCAGATTAATATAAAATTGGAGTCAGATAAAATGAATACAGAATCAATTTGTAAAGTGTAAATTAACAATAATTGCTTTACTTCATCGCTCAGAAAGAGTCCTTCAAAGGGTAATCTATTGAAGTTCCACTCCGAACCGGTAGGTGTTGTTTATGCCTTTTTTACACTGAAATGTGACAATGTGAAAATTAGCATTATGGTAAGTAACATTTAAAGCCCCAGCCCTACAGAGTAGTATGTGGTGAGCATCTACATCCAGCACAAATGAACATGACAGAATATTTCAAGACATTAAAAAGATAAAGAGAATTCTAGAAGAAGACCGATATCTCGGTTTTACTGATTAATCGGTGCCGATAGTTGCTTTTTGAAACTATCAGTTATCTGCAAAAATCTCCATCGGTCCGATAGTTGCTGATTTTGTATTTTTTTAATTCCTCATTAATAAGCCTCATCTTGTGAAATATATTTATACTTAAACAGTATATACTGATACAAAACTAGTCATCTGTTGAATATATAGGCAATAAAAAGCTTCATTTGGTAATTACTAACATATAGAGCATTGTAACAGAGCCATGTCCCCAGTGTTTTTCGAGCTTGTTTATAGTTAAAAGTCCAGCGTTTTGCACCATATTTTCATTTTAAAAACTGATTTTAATATTTTATACATTTGTAGCCTCAATTTCTGTGCCCAACATAGTAAGGAAAGACTTATAAATGTTTAATCATTCTATAAAAAAAAAAAAAAAATTGATTTAAACACTATCGGCCGATTAATGGGTTATCAGACTTTTCCACCACCTTGTATATCGGTACCTGCAAAATCCACTATCGGTCGACCTCTAGAAATGTCCTCAGTTGCCACAAAATCGTAATTGAGTAGGGAGGTAACTTCAAAGCTGAAATATGACCAGCTTATTGCGCAACAAACTTTGTGAGTGATTATCACAAAACCTGTTGAGAAAATGTCCTAATCAGAGGTCGACCGATAGTGAAATTTGCAGATACGATAACTTAGATCATGGAAAAAGGCCTTCGCTTGTAGAACACTTGATTATCTAATCAAAATAATACAAATGTAGTGAAGATAAAAATGTGGATCAATTAATATGTAAACCCAATATTTCGGTCTACCTTAAGTCCTTATGTTATTTGGCTCAAAAACCAAAAGAAAACAAAGGAAATTATATTTTTAAGGCCAATTTAAATTTTTAAATTGTGACATTATTTGTATGGCATGCTATGCACATTTTAAAATATGTTTTTGAGTCCTAAAAGTAATGGCACAATGTAAACATATTAATAGCGTTAAAAGGCTTTGTGTTTTTTGTATTGATTGGTGGTTAAATATGGCTAGCACATCATTGACAGGTTTCGAGAGAACCACCCGTGTGTTCATGTTTACATGGGAAGGTAGAGCATATATCGCAGTATTTCGCAAAAATAAGCTGTGTATGCCAGACCGTTTGGACCAAAACGGGATTCGACTCTTTAAACCACAATGACAGTCCAGCAATAGTCAAGAAGCACAGTCTACAAACATCAACAGCACTGACAAACCATGACAGGTCCCACTGCAAACCAGCAGCACACAGACATCCTGAAACATCCATACACCCACACATGACCTATGAATAAGATCTGACAGACCCCGCGCACCCAAATGATGAACCACTGCTGCCGATCTGACACAGACTCTCACCCACCCACCCACCTACCTCTCTATCTCTATCTCTATCTCTAGATCTCTCTCTCTCTATCTCTCTGTCTATCTCTGTCTATCTACGGGGACTGGTGGGACATGATTGTTTACCTTCTTGTCAATGCGGACAGTAAAAACTTCGCTGTCCCTCAGCGGTTCCCGACTGAGGACCAGGCCGTGATTGAATTCCTGTACCGGCTGATTTCGTTGAGCGGTTCGGTTAGAGTTTGATAAACCGATCAGTTTTCCGCTGCGCGGATGCAGCTCAGCCGCCATCTTCGCACGGGCGGCGCGGTGCACGACACCAAGCGTCGTTTTGCGACAGTTGAGAGATGCTTGTAGGCAATTCGTGATCAAAGCTAAACTCATTGCTTTCAACAACAGTATTGATAACTGAGTGTACTGTACACTAAACTTAAATTACATAATTAACATTTAGATCATTTTAGATCATAAACAGATTAATTAATACGTCTATATAAATTAAATTCGACTAGAGCAAAATAGCAAGTTCTGATAAATACACGATAAATGATCAGAAGGTCAGTGATATCTAAATAAGTGCAGCAATTGAATGCTCAATGCCATATTTAACAACACAAATTAAATTACTAATGAATTAAACTGCGAAGCAAATCTGTGTTTCGATTACTTTAACAACACTGTCATTAACTGATTTTGGGAACTGGTCAATGCCTTGGTGCACATTAATTTTGAGAATTATTTAAACAGTAAAATAATGAATGTACTGCTAATATAATCACTACAGTAATCAAGTTGTGGTTTAATTTGTGGTCATCGTACCATGTTTGTTTAAAATTCCTCTAGGTGGCAGTGGATTACAGACAAGCCTATTTATCTAGCCAATACATAAGACCTTTATGACCTGTTTCATTATTGAATGCCAACATTCACTCCTGTCAGTCATTACAATTATCTTTGCTATCTGATTACATGTGATGGGTTGATCCTTAGAGGCATTAGTATACTAAAACGAATTATTTTCAACATCTGGCTTAATGTACATTTACTCTATATGCTTTTTGATTTAATTTATTGATACTGATTCATTTTGTGAACACTGGAAAAAATAAAGGTAATTTCAGATATCTTTGTAAACATTGTTCAGTTAAATGTGTATCTTACATTGTTAATATAGTATTAAAAAGTCAAGAAGTTTCATTTCAGATGTTTTTATTGTTCAAAATGTGATGATAAAAATGCAACATGACAGCCCATCAGAAAATTTTTGGAGGACATGGGTCAACTGAACATTGAGTAGCTGTGTAAATAGGTCTACATATTACAGATGAGTGCACCACAAAGAAAATCTTATACTTTAGCTTGCTTTGGTGATTAACATGAATCTCTATTAAGTGAGTTCATTCATTGCTTCTGCAGGACAGCTGTGAGATTACACTGATGAGTGTTTGTACAATGCCTGATCAAGATCAATGACCTGGACTTGGACAAGTATTTTCTCCAAACATCCTCACAGGTGATGTATACTTTTGTGGCCTCTCTCTCATCTGAAAAAAATAAATACAAAAATAATAATATAAAATAAAAGAGTTAGGTACTGTGAATTGAAAGATTGAAAGTAGAAGGATTTTTTAAAAGGGGTAATGTCATGAGAAACCCAATTTTCCTTGATATTTTGACATATATGAGGTCATTGTACTATAACAACATACTGTACATTTCAGAAATCAAAACTTCCTCTACAGCCCAAAAAAAGAGAATTTATTGTGTCCACATCCCAAAAATGACTTGTGTTTAAATTGGACACATTGTGATGTCACAATGTGGTGTTCAATGAATAGCCCTGCCACCACAACATACATAATTGCCACGATGAAAGAGAGAGCGGCTTCAAAAGGTGCTTCAAAACTGGAAGTGGTACTATTGTTTCTGTAGTTTGCTTTTAAGCAAAAAAAAAGATTAAGATGTCAAGTAAGGATTCCAGACGTTGTTGTGTTCCTGGTTGTGAAAAAACTGCATCTCTGCATTTGCATCAGACCAGCTGTATGTCTCAACTGTCTCGTATTATTACACTATACATCCTGTATTTTGGCCGAAACTGATGTTCCTGGACGCCCTTCGACCCATATTTAACAATCTTCTGCTCTACAAAGGTGTTACGTGTTTCCAACGGCACGTTACAGTTCGACTCGCCTCAACTCTGCTCGCTTTACTTTTCTGAGCTTTTATTTCCACTGCAGTTTAGTGCCCCTCAACATGGGTGGGATTATAAGCTGATCGTCATAGTTGTGCCACCTCTACTACCGTGACATAATCTTAAGCACGACACAAACTGACCAAATCAATAACACGACTGCTAGCTGTTAGCTACTAGCTCATTGTGCTGCATAAAGCAGTTGTTGCATGGTGATTTTACACAAGTGTAACAGTTAAATTGGCCTGGTAGTTTTAGAAGCAAGCTTCCAGTAGCTGGTCAACTAATAAAGTGAAGCTTTCAAGCAGAGTATAAAGTTAACATAACAAAACATACCATCCTCCATCGTGGATCAATGCCAGTCCAGGGCACTCTCCTTCCTATTGCTCGCCGATTTAGATAGCGTCCATTTGGTTGAACCACTTCCACTTTTCCTTGATTGTTCTGTAGTCACTTTTAAGTGTTTTCAACTTTTCCCTACACTGTTGGTAGGTCCGGTGGTAGGCGTGTGAGGCCAACAGCTGAGACACTTCCCGAGAGACTTTATCTTTTCACTCATCGCTAACAAGTGGACCGTCTGCACCTCATTTATTGACCATGGCATGGTTTTGCATACAGCCATTTCTTTTTTCACAATTCGAAGATCTCGTGAACAAATTATACTGCTATCGCTGTTTCTAACTTTAAAACTAGCGGGTTGATGTCGCGTGTCGGAAATCCAGTGACGTTGATAGTGACGATTCTCCCTGACCAATCAGTGATCTGCAGGATTTTGACGTCACATATAGTATTGGCTTGGCTCGCTTGGAACCTCGACCGAGGTGGTACTAAAAAAGTATCAGGTACCAGGTACTATCCACATTGGAAAACCCCAAAAAAGCGAGCCGAGTCGAGTTGAGTCGAGTTGTACCGTGCAGTGGAAAAGCCCCATTAGCCAGTCATAACAATTGGTCTGTCTTAAAGGTAAATTACACAGAAACCAAGCATTTCAGACCGAGGGCCAGAGACGGGGTGGAAAAAGGCCATGAAAAACTACTTTGACTGTTAAATTAGTTTTAATCACATTACACTGTAAGTGAGCCTCAAGTAAAAGACATGACCCATTTAAATGGATAGTTCACCCAAAATGGGAATTTTGTCATAATCTAATTACCCTCCTGTTGTTTCAAATGACTTTCTTACTTCCATGAAATACAAAAGATGTTTTGCAGAATGTCACCCTTAGTTACCTTTCACTTGTATGGACAAATGATGCAATGAAAGTAATGCTGTCTTACTGTCTAATGTTTGTGTTCCACAGAGGAAAATAAGTCAAATAAGTTTGGAACAACATGAGGGTGAGTAAATGACAGAAATTTCCTTTTTTGGTGAACTATTCTTTAAAAAAAAGATTCTCCCTGTGATATAGCACAGTTGACTTGATGGATGAAATGTAATGTTTTTTTTGAGAATTTAACATTTCACGTAAGAGTAAGGACATTGGTGAATGGAGGAGTACTTGCGCATGGAAATTCTTGCTCATTTCCACCTTGCAAATTTACCTGGCACTCCTCCAAGAGCCAGTAGCATCCCCTTTTTCCACATGGAGAAAAAATCCAGACTTTCCGTTTCAAGCCCTGCTTTGCTGTTTACCACAAAGGCATGTTTCAGTATGTTGACAGTAAAGGGAGCAGGTTCATGGGGAAGTGAAGCGGTTTCCGATCCCTCTTTTAGGCCCAACTGAGCCTCTCGTCTCAAAACATACTGGAATCCTGTGCTTTGGAAACTCAGCGTTGTCCCCGTCCAAGATCCAAAGATCTCAATTTTGATACAGGCCTCCTCTGTTTTAAGTTCAGGTAGATCTGTCATGAGATATGCATGAAATGGCATGCATGTTAAACACTTTCCACAAATTTGTTGTGTTGACTGTGTGATAGAAATTTTGGAAAATGTGTATGTTTTCAGGAAATGTTTATAAAAACAGAATGTCTTTTTTGAGATGAAGTAAGAATGACTGGAAAATTATATAGTTGTGAATTAGGGCTGCACGATATGGAGGAAAGATGTGATATGCCATGAATTTTTGGAAAATGCAATATGACTATCCTATGAAGAAGTTATTGGAGCACGCATTACATCGGAATCCTCCACCACCCAAATTAACCGAGATTATTTTGCCCAATCTATTCTCTATAATCTGTGTCACTTTGAAAATCAATATGTTCATTTGCGATATTTCGATAAATTTGATATATCGTGCAGCCCGATTGTGAATAGAGGGTCTAGGATCAACTAAGACTGGTTTTGTAGCTGTTTTGTATACTGACATTTTAATGCTTATGACTATCTCAGACAGAAACTGTTCTCTTACGTTATCTGCTTCTGAAATAGGCTTTTTGCTTAGTAATAGGCTTAAAACCAATCAGAATGAAGTAAACAAGTTTTATGGGATGTGATCATGCAATGTAATAGATAAGCTTATGTTAAAACTCTCTCTCTCTTAGCTGCGTCTGAGGATATCTCCAGTCCATAAATTATTAAAAGAAACAAAAGGGAAAACTAAAGCCTGTCTGAGTTACGGTATTTGCTGCAGCAGAAGATGTGAATGTTTTAGTATTTGGGCAGGATACAAGATCTCAGGACTGAATATTTCCTGTTGGATGGAAAGCTGTCCACCTCTCAGTGGATTTTTTTATTTACATTTTTTTTGGAAAGATGTATTTTCAATGTTTCATAAGCTGGACGATCAACACTAATTTAAACAACTGCACAGCCTATTAAAGAGACTGTAAGTCTATCCCTCACAGGTCTCATTTTCAAGTTTAAGGCCCTTTTTTTATTTTGACTTACCAGATGTTTTAAATATAGCTATCCCAGTTCCTGGAAAGTAGCTGCCTCTCTTGATCTCGGAGAAGCATGGCCGGCGTTCCCATGTTGGGTTTGTATCCCAGAGGGTGCTGAGATTTAGCCACTGTCCTCCCCTTATACAAGCATCCATTTCTGGCTGAAACCAAAGGAAATCAAAACAAAGAGAGATATTAGAGAACACTTTTCAACACTTATTGTTGAATTATGATTATCAGTGATAATTAGTAATAAACATATTATTGGAAAAGGGCCATAGCTAGTCTTACTGGATGGAAGAGCTTCTGTTTGTCCACCAACATGCCGCCAAGACCCAGTCGTATCTTTCCTGTTAATTCCCCCTCTGCTAGCTCAGAATGAAGACTTCAAGCTCTACATTGTTGTTTATCTCTAACACCACAAATTTGCCCTCACTGCGCAATTCCAGCTGTCCAAAAATAAACAGAGAAAGCTCAAAAGATTGATTTGAAGAAAGATTTTTTGTTTCACTAAACAGATGGATAATTATGGGATTATCATTGTCCTAAACAAGTCAAGTCAAGTCAATTTTATTTGTATAGCGTCTTTCACAACACACATCGTTTCAAAGCAGCTTTACAGAATATCAGCATTAACAGATGATAAAACTGTAATGTCTATAAAGTCGATTAATCATCATTGTGTAATTTAGATAAAATACGATTTTTAGTAGTGTTTAAAAATAATTAAATGATAATTGTATTAATAACCACAGTGAGCAAGCCGAAGGTGACTGTGGCAAGGAACACAAAACTCCATAAGATGTTGATTAATGGAGTAAAAATAACCTAGGGAGAAACCAGACTCACTGTGGGGGCCAGTTCCCCTCTGGCTAACATTATGAATGTAATGTAAATATTAATTATGTATAGGTAAAATCCATCCATCCATCCATCCATCGTCAACCGCTTATCCTGTGTACAGGGTCGCGGATAGGTAAAATCATGGTTTAAAATTATTAAACTAAGTGTTAAGGGTCAGTGATTAAACATCGATTGTGTTTGAACTGTAAGATTAATAACCAAAGTCTTTGAAGTCCATCTTGATTAATTGCAGAAGTTCACATAGATGCAATTGTCCTTGTTAATTGGCTGATGAAGGCTTTTGTTGGCAATAGTTAGTCTAAGCATTTCATTTCAAGATTGTAGTCCATAAATAGACCGAGGTGATGCAGGTTGGAGTTGGTATCATTTCATCCTCTGAAGTCCGTCATAATAGATTGAAGTGATGTTTGGCTGGCACCGGCTGCATTTAGTCATCATCATTCTGCGACATGTAGCAGTGGAGTCCAACATGAAGCAGGAATGGTGCTGGATCCAGCCGGTTCTGGTGACCTCAGGATAGGAGTTCCGAGGTTGAGACAGGGAAACAAATAAAAAGATGTAAGCGTAGATGCCATTTAATTTATTGCAGAGTTAGAGATCATGCTCAATGTTTCTGGTTTCTGGTTCTGGCAGACCCAATTGTGGTTTGGAGGATAAATTAGGTGTATGCCTGGCTAAATAGATGAGTCTTTAGTCTAGACTTAAACTGAGAGAGTGTGTCTGCATCTCGAACAGTGTTTGGGAGACTATTCCATAGTTTAGGAGCCAAATATGAAAAGGATCTTCCTCCTTTAGTGGATTTTGATATTCTAGGAACTATTAATAGGCCAGAATTTTGCGATCTTAATGAACGTGTTGGAATATAGCGTGTTAGAAGATCACTTAAGTACTGCAGAGCTAGACCATTCAAAGCTTTGTACGTAGTTAACATAATTTTAAAATCAATACGGAATTTAACAGGTAGCCAATGTAACGATGATAAAATGGGGCTAATATGATCTCTTGGTTCTCGTCAGCACTCTGGCTGCTGCATTTTGAACCAATTGAAGTTTATTTATTGATCTTGCTGGACATCCTCCCAGTAATGCATTACAATAATCTAGTCTTGAGGTCATGAACGCATTAATTATTTTTTCGGCATCAGCAACCGAGAGCATATGTCTTAATTTAGCAATATTTCTTAGGTGGAAGAATGCTGTTCTACAAACATTTGTAATTTGATTTTCAAAGGACAGATTGGTATCAAATATAACACCTAAGTTCTTCGCTGTTGAAGATGATGTAACAGTACATCCATCTAGAGTCAAATTATAATTTTAGTGGCTTATTTTTAGAGTTTTTTGGTCCAATAATTAGAACCTCTGTTTTGTCAGAATTGAGTAGAAGGAAATTTCTGGCCATCCAATCTTTTATTTCATTAATACACTCTGCTAATTTTGAGAATTGTGAAATCTCATCAGGTTTTGAAGAAATATAAAGTTGTGTATCGTCAGCATAGCAGTGGAAACTTATTCCACGATTCCTGATAATATCCCCCAGGGGAAGCATATACATGGAGAAAAGCAGAGGCCCTAAAACTGATCCCTGTGGCACTCCATATTTTACTTTTGTTTGGTTTGACAATTCCTCAAAGTGGTAGCGGTCTGCTAAATATGACCTAAACCATGCTAATGCCACTCCACAAATTCCAACATAATTCTCTAGCCTATTCAAGAGAATGTCGTGATCTATCGTGTTGAATGCAGCACTAAGATCTAAAAGCACTAGAAGAGAAATGCAGCCGCGATCAGATGATAAGAGCAAGTCATTTGTAACTCTGATAAGTGCAGTCTCTGTACTGTGATGAGGCTTAAATCCTGATTGAAATTCTTCATATATACTATTTCTCTGTAGAAATGAACATATTTGGGAGGATACTACCTTTTCTAGTATTTCTGACATAAACGGGAGATTTGAAATCGGTCTATAATTAGCAAGTTCTCCAGGATTAAGTTGTGGCTTCTTAATTAGCGGTTTGATAATTGCCATTTTAAAGTTTCTTGGGACATGTCCTCAGCATAGCGAGGAGTTAATGATGTTAAGAAGAGGTTCTGATATTACAGGAGATACCTCTTTTAAGAGCTTAGTTGGTATAGGATCTAACAAACAAGTTGTGGCTTTTGATGTTTCGATAAGTTTTGTTAGCTCTTCATGACCTATGATAGCGAAGGATTGAAGTTGCACATGAGGGAAATTATTCGACACTGTTTTCTGAGGTGCTATGATTGCATAATTCCAATTTTATTTCTGATTATTTAAATTTTATCTGTAAAGAAATTCATGAAGTCATTACTCTTGAGCTGTGACGTAATATCTGGTTCGGCTGAGGCTTTATTCCTAACCAATTTAGCCACAGTACTGAATAAACATCTAGGATTGTTGTGGTTATTTTCTATGAGTTTACTAAAATATGCTGACCTGGCAGCTTTGAGTGCGTGTTTGTAGCTACAGACACTATCCTTCCATGCACCCTGAAATACTTCTAATTTTGTATTTTTCCACATGCACTCCATTTTCCGAGCTGCTCTCTTGAGAGCATGAGTGTGATCATTGTACCATGGTGCAGGGCTTATTTCTTTAATTTTCTTTAATCGAAGTGGGCGACAACATCAAGGGTGCTAGAGAAGACTGCATTTAAATTTTTTGTTATTTCATCAAGTTCTTCTGGGCTTTGGGGTTTATTGAGTATATGAGATAGATCTGGAAGAGTATTAGTGAAGCTATCTTTAGTGGTCGAAAGAATAGTTCTACCTGAACGATAGCGTGGTGTAGACTGAGTAACATTAGCTGATTGCAGCATGCAAGAGACGAGGTAATGATCCGAGATGTCATCGCTCTGCTGCAGAATTTCTATATTATCAACATCAACGCCATATGAAATATTTAAATCTAGCCTATGATTATGGTGATGAGTTGGTCCTGTTACATTTTGTCTGACTCCAAGAGAGTTGAGAATATCGATAAATGCTAATCCCAATGTATCATTTTCATTATCTATGTGAATGTTGAAGTCACCAACAATTAAGGCTCTATCTACAGTAATACAAGATCTGATAAAAAAATTTGCAAATTCACTAAGGAAATCTGAATAAGGCCCGGGTGATCTATACACTGTAGCAAGGGTAAAGGACGACAGAGAATTTTTATTTATATTTGTATTTGACGGTGTCACCTTAAGCATTATTAGTTCAAAAGACTTACATTTATATCCTGTCCTCTGAGTAACACCAAAAACTTCACTGTAAATTGTAGCAACACCTCCTCCTCGACCCTTCAGACGAGGCTCATGTTTATAACAATAACCTGGGGAGTAGATTCATTTAAACTAATATATTCATCCGGTTTAAGCCAGGTTTCAGTCAAACAGAGCGCATCCAATCTATGATCTGTAATCATTTCATTGACAATTAGTGCTTTGGTAGAAAGAGATCTAATGTTTAGTAGCCCTATTTTTATATGATGTACATTTTTAATTTGTTTGTTTTGTTCAAGTTTGACCTTAATCAAATTTTTTCTAAATGATTTAGTGAGGGTATTGTGTTTCGTAGTTCGTGGAACAGACACAGTCTCTATGAGATATCTAGGTGATACAGTCTCTATGTGTTGTAGTTTATGTGACCTGTGTGATGTCTCAAGGCAGCTAGCAGACGTTCGGATTAACCAGTTTGTCTAAACATACCTTTAATTGGCTAATCTCAAAAAGGTAATGTTGATGCAATGTTGATGCCGGATAGCAGAACAAAATATTTAGTTGGAATACATACAACAGAAAGGCAGTTGTTGCTTTACATTGCAATCAGATTTCAGAGAAATTACCAGAATATACAGAAAGATACATAATATATAAATATAAACACCAATTTACCAAGTGCCAGGACCCATCATTGAGTTTTCAACCTTCCTTTACACTGACTAAAATGTCTGCTTTCCCAATCTGCATTTCAGGTATGCCATCACGCAACGAAAGCACAAACCAGTCCTTTCCATCCTTGGTGTCTCCGTAGAAGATGGCCCTTCTGGATCAAGGGTCCAGAACTTAAAGAAAGATCTGATGCTATGAAGGTGAGGTAAGACATTTTGCAATTAGTGAAGTGATCTATATAAACGGATGAGACAGTTTATGTTTTAAATTGTTAGAAAAAATACGCCCTCATATAGATAAAAATGCATCTAGAAAAATATAATCCCATGGGAAATTATTACCTCTTAATGTAAAAATGTATTTCTGTCACTGGCACTAAATACCATGGTACATATGTCAAAGTACATTGGCATTACCATTTGATGCCATCATTGTACCATAGTACCACCACAGTACTTTTTTGTAATGCAACTGCCATGACATACAGTTGGTAATTGAGGTTATAATTACCACTATGATGTTTTGTATGTTTAAATGAGGCACACCACTATACGACTACTGCAGCTAAGCATAGAGACATCATTTGATACACCTTGTGATTTCACTGAGATTTGCACTTGTCTGCATTAGGGGAGTCCATGAGGACTCTCTGTGAGCAAGACTGATGACTCCCTTGCCAGATATCTGTCACAGTAATCCCAAAAATCAAAGAATAGTTTTGACTTCATAAATAAACCGAGCATACTCAGGTTACATTCAGACATATCTCTCATACACTGTAAACCGTAATGTTGTCATTATTTAAATAAATTTAAATCAAGTTGTCTTAATTAAACACTCCTTGAAATGTCAAGTTTTGGGCTCATAACTCAAATATCTACACTGCTGGCCAAACGTTTGGAATAATTACCAGATTTTGCTCTTACTGAAAGAAATTGCATTCTGATCACAATGTAGTGTAAGGACATTAATAAAAGTAAAAATTACTATTATTATTTGAAAACAAAATTCAGAACTTCTTAAACTTCTTCAAAGTGTTCTCATCAAAAAATCCTCCACGTGCAGCATTAACAGCTTTTCAGATCCTTAGCTGTCAGTTTTTCCAGATACTCAGGTGACATTTCACCCCACACTTCCTGTAGCATTTGCCATAGACGTGGCTGTCTTGTCGGGCACTTCTCACGCACCTTACAGTTTAGCTGATCCCACAAAAGCTCAATGGGTTTAAGATCCATAACACTCTTTTCCACTTATCTGTAATCCAATGTCTGTGTTTCTTTGACCACTCTAACCTTTTATTTTTCTGTTTCAAATGTGGCGTTTTCTTTGCAATTCTTCCCATAAGGCCAGCACCCCTTAGACTTCTTACTGTTGTACATGAAATTGGTGTTGAGCAGGTAGAATTTAATGAAGCTGTCAGCTGAGGACATCTGAGGCGTCTATTTCTCAAACTAGAGACTCTGATGTACTATCCTGTTTAGTTGTACATCTGGCCTTCCACATCTCTTTCTGTCCTTGTTAGAGCCAGTTGTCCTTTGTCTTTGAAGACTGTAGTGTACACCTTCGTATGAAATCTTCAGTTTTTTGGCCATTTCAAACATTGCATAGCCTTCATTACTCAAAACAATGTTTAACTGATAAGTTTCTAGAGAAAGCCATTTCTTTTTGACATTTTTGACCTAATATTGACCTTAAGACATGACAGTCTGTTGCATACAGTGGCAACTCAACATAAAACACAAAGACAATGTTAAGCTTCATTTAATGAACCAAATAGCTTTCAGCTGTGTTTGATATAATGGCAAGTGATTTTCCAGTACCAAATTAGCAATTTGGAGTGGTGGTGGTGTAGTGGGCTAAAGCAAATAGATTTTACATCAGTAATGTCCTGACTATACTTTGTGATCAGTTGAATGCCACTTTGGTGAGTCAATGTACCAATTTCCTTCTGAAACAGAAGACTGTACTTTATTCCAAACTTTTGGCTGCCAGGGTAAGTTCATTGAGCTTTTTTTCTTAAAAATCTATAGACTTAAGTGTTAAAAACTATTGAGTACAAAATATAGGCTACAGGGAATACCCACAATGCCTTGCGTTTGAATTATTTAATTTAGTTTCCTTGGTGAAAGGGAACATTTGGGGTGTTTAAATAGTTGTTATTAAGAATTCAAAGAGGTTTAAGCTCTTTTGTAGTAATAGTTATGTTGTTTTGTTGGAAATTTGTGTGATGTCACCATTAGGGTGATCTGTGTCAGAGACTATTTAACAGAGATGGGTCACTTTTATTAAAATGAATGGAAGAACTTGGAATGCCTGATTTAGGAAAGAAGTCCCACTTTACAGGTAAAAGAGCCAATCACCTTTTAGATACAGCCATCGCCTGTCAACCAATTTCAGAACACACATTCACATTAATTATTCAAGCCAGGAACATTTTATTTTTTAGTGTAATCTGAGGTAAAGAAGCACAATTTATAATTCCAGTGTCGGCAGATTTTACTGCTGATTTGAAATATGTTCTTTGATCGTAACCTTGACGAACTGTTTGGAGATTTTGGTCTTTCCCTATTCAAGTAGATAGGAACTGTACTTGTATGGCACTTGTTTACAGCTGCCGGGACCGTTCCAATGATGGCCGCCGAGTGGAATGACTTGCTTAAAAGACTTTGTCTGTGTCCCTTTTGGTCATGTTGGACCCTGTTAACACTTAAACTCTTCTGGTGGATGTGCAACTGAAGTGCAGGCACATATGCAATTCTGTGGAGAAATAAGTTTATTTATAATTGACCTAGAATAAGTTTTAATCTTCATTATTATTAAGCTGTTATTGCATGACCTAAATTTGAGTCCAATCAATTAAAATTGTTAAATTGAAACAACATTTAAATAGCAAATCTGAGTTAAATCTACTTATATCTAATTACATTAACTTAAATAGTTAAGTCCATTCTATATAAACACCAAGTTAAGTAAGACGCCATTACTGAATTCAGTTGAGCGAACAAGTTTCATCAATCAAGTAGTCAACTTTTTAGGGTTTAAAATGTACTCTCAGTAAAGGCTATAAGGTAAAAAAAGCGTCTGTAATATCCCAGGCAAGCAATCAGTGTAAATATTTCTGCCCTGAGCAAGTGTGGAATTAGGGTTGAATATGCCAACCATGCAACTACTTTGTCAACTACAGTTGCCTCCAGGCAAGACAGTCAGCTCATAATATGTACCTGGTAAGGTCGTTCTGTTTTGTAATCTGTAACAGAATTTGCAATGTTGAATTTGGATTTATGCCATTAATGCATAGGCCTAATTATTTCCATGGTTACTTAATTTAACATGTTCATACTGGTTCAGTAAGACATAAATATATCTCAAAAAGTAGAAATATAGTATAATTTGATTGCAAAATAAATAGAAAGGGAAAGATTATCTTTAGTATAAATTGACAAAGCCTTGCTGGCAAGTTTGGAAGTTGTTAAAAGCCGATAGATAGACTTACCTGACAACATGACACTCCTTTGCCCAGCAGGATCAGGTACAGTCCTAACAGTAGCGCAACAACCACTTCCTTTAGATAATTAATCCTCTGGAAGAGGGGATGGAGTCAGATAGATAGACAGAGACAGCAGTAAAACTAAAGCTATATGGCTTTGGTTTAGCTGACTGCTGTCAGGCTATCCCTCTCTCTCTCTCTCTCTCTCTCTCTCTCTCTCTGTGTGTGTGTGTGTGTGTAAAGTGAACTCCTAGCTGTAGTTTCTGGTCTCCTCAAAGGACCGGAGACCAAGGAAGTCGACATCACAGAACTGGAAAATATTGATCCTGTGCTTGTTTGTTTGAGTGTGAGTGTCTGAGCATTGGAGGTCTTTGTAGGCAAGGTGATTTATTTCACTAGTGCTCAATCACAACACTTTACAGTTTAAACTGTATTTTGGCTCTACAGCCGCACTTAATGAATGTCATATTAGATAACAAAATGTTGAACCATGTGGCATGATTTTAAAGAAATAAGCACACTTTTAAGCAAAACATTTAATAAAAAGTAGTATGTAAGGTTTAAAATGATAAAACAATAGACAAACTGTTTAAAATGAAGACAATAGCAACTTTCTGGTTGTCAAATGTAGTGGAACATTTCCATAGTTAATGTGATGAACTACACTTGTGGTTACTCTGATAGGACACCTTTGTGAACTTCCAGACTTCCACAAAAAAAATCACCTAGGGACCCTTTGATTATGACTAATGATGATTTTCAGGCATAAATTACCTTGCATACATATTGTAAAAAAAAATTACTTATAGTTGACTAAATAATAGCCAAATTATAGTAATTGCTCAGGTCAGTAAGAATATTTTCCAGTGAGAAAATGAGGGAACACTGGGCATATTTGGACAATTTTCCTTCAGTACCTAATAAAAGGCTCAGCGAAATGCAAAATATGTATCATCCCTTGTGATGAAATTGTGAGGCAGCACTGTATCAACACAGGCAGAGAACACAGGAGTCTATTGTATTATTACAATATAATTTCTAGCAAAGTTAGTGTATGTTTTTTATTCTTCAATGGGTGAGTTACTTGAATTGAGCTAAAACTTCACCTGTCCCAATACTGGAATCAACAGTTTGTCTGATTGCATAACAGATTAACTTTGAAAGTTGACTGATGTTTGCTCGCCCAGTACAGTGAAACCTTGATGTATATTTACTGGTGCAGAGATGATTTTATTTTCTTTTGTTATTATTTTACAATAAATGCTAAAACATCAGCACCAGTGTAGTTTTTAAACTACAAGAGAAAAAAAGATTAACAGTTTGGCTTTGCAAATGAATCCATGTTTAGTGCTAAAAAGAAGAGAAATTCTGCTTTAGGTAAAGCTAGAGGTAAAGCTGTTAAAATTAACATTAGCCAAGATTAATAAAAGCTGTAAAAGTATAGTTTTATTGTTAGTTCATGTTAACTAGTTGACTATTGTTAATACAACCTTCTTGAAAAGTGTTACCAATAATTATTTTTTCCCTCCCCTCTGTATAGTGTACGGAGGTCTTATCTACTGAAATGGTGTTGTTTTTAGGTCATATGGAACTGATTTTTTAAACAACAAATTATTAAAGAAGTGTCCCACTTTACCCGTATTCCCCCTGCTTCCCACAGTGGGTACATAGATATTGAATGACAACATTTCTATAATAATTCTGCTTTAAATTGCAAATTAAATATGAATTCAAAGATGCTTTGCACGTCATCAGGTTAATACTTTATTTGTATGGTTGTAGCATGGAC